>NC_132934.1:109603000-110235333 GCF_034638445.1 Ciconia boyciana
GAACAGATTAATTTTTAAAGAGTAAAAGATGAAAATATATAGTTGTACTCCATAACTCATAGCAGGTTTCCAAATTGTAATCAATATTTTGCTTTGCATTTAAGCACTGCTGAATCTTGATGCTTTTTAAGTGTTGATGTGCCAGAAAAAATAATTTTATTATAGATAACTGTCGTAGAGTCTGACTGTAGTTTTTGAAGCTCCTTGCAAACCCCATATGGGTTAAATGCCCATTTGTATTGTTAGAAAACTTCTTTACAGTGCTGTAATACAATAGCTCAAGTGACAGACCCTGAGCTAATATTTAGCATACAACCTGATAGCTACATATAGACCCAAACACAGCTGGAAAACCAAAAGTCTACAGCAAGTCCAACAATATTTGTATTATTTTATTCAAAAGTTTAAGAATACAGGTGTCAAAATATACTTTTCAAAGCAGGAACAATATTTGGAAGAAGTAATTTATCAGTCAAGCCAACTATTTGGCAATTACAGCATGTGCAGTACTGTGGACCATCGACAGCTCAGTCCAATGACAACACAAAAAGACTTCTCCCCCCCAAATACAGGCTCTTTAACCAGTAAAGATACCTGACACTTTGTCCAAATTTTCTGAATAAATTACAAACAATTTTGGGCCAAATGTGAAATTGCGTCAAGGATCATTTTCTAAAAATCTAGCCAGTGCCATTTAAAAACAAACAAGCATAACAAAAAACCCAACCTAAAACAGAATACCTTAAAACATATTTTTCTTTTCCTGTTCGATACGGTGCATACTGTTCCTGACCCAGGTATGGCATAAAATGTTCAAATATGTCAACAGTCAAAATTAAGTACTTGTCGTAAGTACTTCTCATAAGAAGTACACAACATTTCTCAACGAAAGCCAACAGGAATCACCACAGTCTGCCTGTATTACTGGGAGAAAGCCTGGTCAATCTCCCAGTGATTACGAAGTAGAGCAGATCCCTCCCTTACCCACTGGGACATTAGGAGAAGGTTCTTCACTGAGAGGGTGGCTGGTCACTGGAACAGGCTCCCCAGGGAAGCGGTCACAGCACCAAGCCTGTCAGGGTTCAAGGAGCATCTGGATGACACTCCTAGCCATATGGTTTGGTGTAGGTAGTCCTGCGAGGAGCAGGGAGTTGGACTCAATGAGCCTTATGGGTCCCTTCCAACCCGAGATGCTCCGTGATTCCATACCCACATTTGCAGTCAACAAAAATGTTGATAACCTATTAATACTTTTCAAGAGGCTTTTTTTGATTCGGAAATATCCAATCATGCCTGTTCTGCTCTTTCATTCTTACAAGGATAAGCCTCCTGTAGTCTTCAGAGCAAAGCTCTGCAACGCTGCATATTGAACAGGTATTACGTACACAAATTCCTAGTGCAGACGACAGCTGCACAGATTAAAGATTGATGACAGGAACCAAGAATACCAACCAGCAAGTCCAACTTCTATGTTAAAGGAAAAACACCCCCAGAACTGCAGATGTCTGTGCCCTTTGCTTAATCCCATTACATGTGGCAGCCAGCTACATCCCAGCAATCTAAAGGGGAACAGGCCAAGGTTTAATTTGGCTTTTGCACAGCCTGGAATCGCCTTTCTGCATCAAGCAGAGAACCCAAACACTAGGAGTACCCAGGGTCCCTTAAAAAGCCTAAAAAGAAGAAAGGCGGAAAGGGCTTCTCCAATTCAGTGCATTTGCACTGAACATGCAATGCAACCCCCGGACTGCAGCACACACAACTCCACGTCTCCCTCTGCGGTACACCTCTTTGGAAGCACCCATTTCTGCTCGCAAATATATTAGTTTAGCACAATCTAATCCTAGAGCCCCCTACCCCCTTCTCCCTCCTACTGCTGTAAGCCATGCTTCTACACCATACACACACAAAAAACAGGAGAGCATTTAAGGGATATTTATCTCATTTTGAGTCAGGAGGAATGTTACAATGAGTTGTTAATAATATGTTAGGGGGTTAAAAAACAAAATGTTTGCTTTTTCAGCAGCAGAGATGCTATTGTCTTTCAAAGCACTTTTCTATGAGTGTGCTATCAGCATTTCTAGACAAAGTTAACAAATATGGAATTAACTCCTACATAGAACATTTTATTACTTGAAAAAACAGACACTGCTTGCTTTTGCCATACCTCCCTAAGAACATTACTTTAGTTAAAACAGCGTATGTTTTCAAAGCTAGTAAATAAATTTATACACTTTAATATTAGAAAAAAGGAAGGGGTTTTGGTGTGGGTTTTTTGTTTGGTTTTGGTGTTTTGGTTTTTGTTTTTTGGCTTGGTTTTTTTTTTTTTAAACGCAAAACCTATAAAGTGGTAAACTAAAGAGCTTTGAACTATTTCCATTTTGTCTACTTACTGTTAATTCAGTTTGGCTATTAGCTAAGAATGTTTTCATGTTCCTGAGTCAGAAATGTATCATGAACCTGAACTTATGAAACTAGATCTGCTTGTTGTGATTGATGCCTTCTTATCCAAATTACACTAACATTTTCATGTATACCTACTATTTCTGCCTACAGCGTACTTTTGGATGGCAGAACAGCTTGTTTGTTGGAATGGCAATTTCATAAGTTTGTTCCACTTTTTTATCCTGTAGGCAAACTTGTAAATAATTTAAGGCCTGTTATTACAGGAAATGAGTGGTCTTCATAAATTCAATTTGGTTTTTGTTTGTTTTTTTGTTTGGGTTGTTTTTGTTTGCTTAGATTAGTTTAGATTATCCAACGCATTCAGAAATTACTGTGGTAATACGTGCCTCTTCACACAATACTAGGCTAGAATAGTCACTTATTAACCACACTACAGAACTGCATTTTACAATGAAAGAATGCAACAGGTATGAGTCAGACTTCTGATTTAATAAAACTTCCTTTAGCAAAACTAGAGTAAATATCTCATAAACCTGACTCAAAAACATCCTCTACTTAAATACCTGATTATGTTTTTTCTTTACTTCAGAGAAATGCTAAAAATAAATAAATAAAATTGGAAAAGGAGGACAAAATAAAGAGGGAAAGAAAACCGGAAAGCTTCCAACACTGATACAGTCTCTCAGAAAGAAATTCTCTTCTCGTTCAGAGAATCACCTAGCATACATAACTCATGTTTTGTTTATCCATCTCTTGCTGCTGTTCTTGATCATCTGCCCATAGACTCACGTTAGCCTCAAGGGGTGGGCAATGATAAAACAAAATTTAAGAAAAAAAAAATCATCACTTCCAGTCCACCATTTTGCTTCTGCTCATGCCCTCGCGCAAAACTTTCCCTAGATATCACATCCTCCCCCCGACCCTTCGATCAGTAACAGCACTCTCTTTCCTGATCCTGCAGTAAGCTGGCTCAGGTAATGAAGACAGCAGACACATTTATATATTTAATAGGACAAATAATTGCACCTCCTTAAACTGCTCCCAACAGGGTAATACCACTGTCTATGCCTGTATCAGTGAAGTGGCAGGACTGATGGGCCAGGGGTACGACTCCCCTGCTCAGTGAAACCAAGCTGTAATATCAATCTGTGTACTTGGTCTTTATAGATAAGGATTCACTCTTGCTACTCTCTTTTATTTCCATATCTAATTAAGTGAATATTCCCAAGCTTTCCCTCACGTACGCACTGTCACCCTTCTGTGCAAGCAAAATCTCACGTTATTTGACACTGTTTAAAACTAAAATTGATTAGCAGAGGTTAGACAACCCCCATTGATAACAACTTTGAATCCCAACTTCATCGACCAACATACACGGGTAAGGGAGCATTTGCCTCTGTATTAAGAGGTCAAGTAAGTGAAGTACTTCAGTTCCTTAAACTAAAGCACAGGTCAGGTTCCTGTTGCCTTCTAATCTCTAAGTCTAGCAAGAGGAGAGAAAATGATAAAACCAAAATAAGGATATTTACTCTATTTGTTTCTGAATGAAGACTAAGTCTGGTGAGAGGGTTACCTGTTGTCTTACCTGGTCTTAGTTTTGTCCCCGACTAATCCACAGGCTGATCTAATACAGTGCACTGCTAGGAAGATGTTGCTCTTCTTGCTAGTTTTATGGCAGCATCTTTCCTTATATTCTATTGTATTCTGTTGTTAAATAATGCCTCCATGTAAGTAGAGCCAGGTGTTTTGTCAGTGCTAGACTCAACGTCCACCCAGGAACACTGGCATAAGCCTGCAGGACTCTGGGATGGGATATACCCTTGCCACAGACCTCTTTTCTGGATGCTCAGGCCAACTTAAGCCCTCATCTTTTAGTCCCACACCTGTAAAATTTTAACAGTCCCATTCTTACTCTGTTTTAGTGTGGGCATGTGGTTTCACACTCCAAAACACAATGGAGTGCCATCTGCAGCTACAATTTCTGTGCTCCTGTATTACAAAACAATCATTAGCATATGAAACAAAAGCCACAGTTAGACTTGGAGAGGGAAGAATCACTTTTTTCCTTGGATATAATCTACTCCTTCCAACAAAAGGAAACTACAATAACCAAACCACCAACTCACAGGAGACCCTACAGTTTCACCAATTTTCATGCTGAGCTCCCCCTGCAATCAGTGCACGGTATGGTTAAGGGACTGACTGTCCTCCTTGGAAAAGGCACATTTACTGCAATATAGCTATTAAAAGGAACAATTGAAATAAATGTTAGTTAGCATATTAAAAAAAAAGTGTTAACTGTTTGGTCACAAACTCAGCCTTTACCTCTAAAAAAGAGCTCACTTTCCGCAGATAGCAGGGCTATTTCCCCTAAATTTGGGTGTGTTCCACTTTAGTCTGATGTTCTCTCACACTCAGTATTGAAGCTTACAAGAGCGGGAAGCAGTGAAAGCAAACCAAGACAAGTTTCCCTCATAACAGGAACATTTAAGCATCACAACGTGCAATTTAGCATGTTGAAAGAGATGCATAGAGCTATCCCTTTAAAAAGCCTCTTTTAGGACCAAAATCTTTTACATTGTCTTTCTCACAGGTATATGTTCACATGCTCTACCTATTTTTAGAATGTCCTTCCTAGATTAATTCTTAAACTCGAGCCTGGATACTTTTTCCCCTCTCTCTGCCCAGATATCCCTGTTAAGCCTGTCTGTTCCACTACTGGAAGCAGCAAGGACATGGAAGTCAGCCTGACACGGGTTTGCATCCCACCCTTTCCCACTAAGAGCAGAAAAACCAGAACGGGGGAAAGAGTCACCCTTGTATACAGGAATGGGGCACAGCACTTACAGACCAAGACCCATAACTTCCTACAGCATGCATGCTATTATATATACTTTGTCACAGTAGGTGACATAAAGCCATCTAATTAAATGCTGCAAAACTTAAGAAGAAAAAGACAGCACTGTTTCCCAAACTTTACAGAAAATAGAATACATAAGCATACCTGCCTTCATTTGACAGGTAGCCAGCCCAGGCTTAGGTTTGACAGTATCTCTGTAAGAGAATAAACCCACCACAGACTATAGTATAAATACATAACTAAACCTTGGGGCAGTTTTCTCTTTACTAGATATAATTCAACTTCTGTAGCTTTAGCTATGCCTGATACAGCTCACAAATGCAACAATTTTAATGAAAGTCTGTTTATAACATACTTTTATTTAGAAGGGTCTTACACCTGAAAGCCTGTATACAACACACATCTTTTGAAAGGAAAGAAAGACTTCAGACAACCAGTGGTGACAGTGTGAACTATTTAAGGAAGAAGTAAGTTGCTTTAGACTAAGCCAGCTCTTTGCATTCCACTTGCAAATGGCTGGGGAAAAAAAGAAAAAAAACCCAAACTGTAATATTGATTAAAAGAGGGTGGGGGGGAGGAATTTAACCAGCTATTTTACATCAGCTAACCAATAAGCAATATCTGCGGACCAAAAGTCAAGCAGCCTTTGATGGATGTTAAAGCCCCTCCCCAGAGCTGGGAGGTAAGGCATGGATTTCTTCCTTCATTTTGCTGCCTAGAACTACTACATATTTTTGGTTACACATCGTATCTTGCTGGTTTTCCACTTGTGAGAGTTCATGCCCTAGACTGGCTACCAGGCTCAGAGCAGTTCCAGCACAATACATATTTATAAAGTATTTCACAAAAACAAGCTTTAAAGCTATTAATGCAATGATCATACAAAAAAGTACAAAAAAGGGGGTGTGTGGCTTGTGTGCGTACAGAATAGACTCTGCACGTCCTATGCGATGATGGTAACACACACAAGCTAGAACATCCAATTTTTTTACCTTTTACCATACATCAGAGTTAAACAACTTTCTCCCAGCCACAGTCTCGGATCCACAGAGCAGCACGTTCTCCCATTGGTCTCTAGCAGTCCGTAGTCTCAGGAGTCAAAGCAAACCCCACGTTCAGAAGGGCACTGACGGGGTTCATAGCCACACGGTGCTCCTGCCAGCTCCTCTTCTTCCTCGTAAGACAGTCTCTGGGTGCTCCAGAAGCCTTGCATACGGTCCTGTTGCTAAAGCGTGCTTCACGCACCTTCCCCTCCACATCATTGCTCTTTCCTCTCAGGTGTGTAACAAATTGTAAAATTAAAGGATACTCAAGCTAGCCCAAATGGATCATTCAAAAATCCCACCATTTGCACACTGTTAGCTAACATTTATTTCATGAAGACTTTCCCCCCTCACCCACAGAGATGGAGAATCAAGCAGTCACATAGAAGCTAAGGTGCCAAATTGTAGCGATAACCTTAACTCTCCAACAAGTGGTAGCTCCAGCGACATAAGTATCAATGTCCTCCAAGTTCCAAGTACTTAGGCCTAGTAAGTCTTAACATCTCTGTCACATTCCTACGTCTACCATATTAGGAGGCTTTCCCAGAACTTAAAAGATTTTTTTTTTTTTAAACATCTCTAAAGAATGCCAGCTGCTAGACCCAACTCATTCATTCTTTAGCTTATCCATCCACACTCTCCTTCACATTCAGAGGGCACAGAGAAAAACACTGGGTTCTGCCTTCAGACTAGGACAGCTCAGGTGTCTTCTCCTCTATGTACTCTTAAGGCAGGCCAAACTTCTCTTCACAGCTTTGCTTCTGATCAGTTTGCTCCACCAGTATGCCTACAGATGATGCCTGCAAATCATTGTCATGGAATATATTCAAATATAAATTACCACATTTATCTCATACATAGAGGGGGGGGAAGGGGAGCACGCATATTAGTGGGTATTATCACATAGGCACAAAAAGACATTTTTTTCTTTTTTAAATAAAAATGCTTTCCAGTATATTTAGAGCCTCTAATACAAAAAATTTAAATAAAAGACGTCCACCTTAAACTGAGGTCCTCAACTCCAAAAATGTAGTTGAGATTAGATCAGACTTATATTACTTATGCACATAGTCCCAAGGAGTGGCAAACAGTACTTGTAAACTAGGAGGAAGCAATGCCCACAGACCACAAAAAGTATCAAAATATTCAGTGCTAGTCAAACCCAACAGGACACAAGCCTCTTGCTTGTACCATGGTCACTGAACTACTCAACATAAACCACTTAGGCAATTCCAGAAGAAAATGTTTTATGCACACATTACACATGAGCAATCTGCAAAGACTAAATAGCACACACAAGGTAACCAAAGAGAGCTAATAAAAGTATACAGAAGATATTATACCTTTTTCTTCTCCTCTGTGATCTCATTTTAGTAATTACCAGTTATTTCTACCTATCTTAAGTGACTCACTTGTAAATAACAACTACAAGAATACAGTGCTGGAACACACCATTAGTGGGTGTATGGGGAGTCAGAATTCAGAAAAGTCAGTTTATGAATATGTTTATATTTACACATTTGTTTATATAGTCTAGTGATTAAATCAAAAGACAAAATCATAGGGATATATGCCCCTACCTTAATTAGTAAGGCTATTTATGCAGGCTAAAAGGTAACCATGTGTTTGTTTCTCCAACTCATTTTCATTTATTACATCTGAAAAGCATTACATCATTTGTACTCTTGAAATGACAAGGAGCCTCCAAACATAATTTCTGCAGAAATGGCTTTTAGAAGTGACACATTTAGAAATCTCACATTTGATCCATCCAAGTGAGACCTGTTTTACCCAGAAAGAATAAGGCTCTCACTCAGAAAGATATAAAAGCATAAAAACATAATCACAACTCACCCCCCTCAGGACTTCTATCACTACTTTTTTTTTTCTCCCCTAAATTTTCTACAAGTAAACTTCATCACTACAATTTCAAATATGTCATAAGGTGGCCCTCTGCCCTAATTCTTCCTAATGAGAAAGTATGAGGTCATTTGATAAGAGGCTTTAAATATGGAATCTAAATTAGGATTAAAACAAATCAGCAACAAAAAAATGCACAAAACCAAAAACCAAACCCAAAATACACAACACCCATAAAGCTACCCCCACACTATGTGCTTCATCCCCAGAACAGCATGATAGGTGCTCAGGAACTGAAAAATAGACCCCATCCATTACCTCCCTCCCAGTCTTAAGAGTATTCGATGTTCCTAATATCACCAGCTCTAATACACCTGTTGCAACGTGCTCTTCCAGTAGTCTTTCTCCTGCCTACAGTTTTGATGCTGGGCAAAATAACTGCAATATTCAGGAATATTTCACTATTTTACGTTACTTCTCCAAATTATTCAAACAACCACTGCTATTTCTACAAACCAGGGCATCTTGCATCTTGTCAGAGTTCTCCAAATCCCACAGACGATCGCCACATGACATGGGCAAGTTGTTTTTTGGTTTGGTTTTGGTTTTTGTGGTTTTGTTTGGTTTTTTTTTGGGGGGGGGGGGTGTTTGGTTTTTGGGGTTTTTTTTTTGTTTTTGTTTTTGTTTTTTTAAAGTAAGTTTTCCACAGAAACAAGCCGTATGCTCCACGCGGAGCGGCTCCATTTCCAGACAACCCTCTTTGCTCAGTGAGGAAAGGCAGCAGGTGAGGAGACAACCCACCCTAACTTCTGCCATCCTACTACAGGGAAAGGACCTTCTGCAGAGGAATGGAGCAGGTCGCTAGGGTCAGTAGCACCGCCACGGGTCAACCTGACAAAGTCCACCTGCCACAGCACCAAGCAATAAGCTAACAAGAATTAGATCGGATAGCAGATCTACAAGTGTTTATAGCCCATGACTCAACTTTCCCTCCTGTACAGTGACCTTTAAGGAGGACAGGAAAAGGAGATGAGCATGCTTATATGTTAAATTCATACAATCCATTATCCAAAGAGTAACTGATATCTGAGGCTCTAAATCTACTTAAGTAGCAGAACAGCAATGGCCTACAATATCCCCAAAAGGCCATGACAGAGGAAATTTGATTGTTGCTGTGCTCCTGGTATCTTGTGAAGCATGTATAATTTTCCTCAAAAAGCAACAACAGAGTCATAAGGTAGGAGCCACAGAGATGATGTGATCATCAGCACAAAGAGGGTATTTTAAGATCTGCTTTAATGCTTAAGCTCAGTTTTGCCAATACAAAATACAGCTGGTATTTGCCTAGACAAGGCTCTGAAGATGTCAGAGGTAGAGGAACCATACAGCATTGTAACGCAAAATACCCAGTATTACCCCAAAAGTAGTGTCCAAATACTGTTCATCTCCTCTACTCCACATTAGAATACTTTGAAAACAAAACCAGAGCAGGGTAATGCAAAAGTGAAATCGCCTGGAGAGCCTGAAGAGCACACTGAACAGATCCTTTTTCCATTAAGCGAAATCACAGTAGAAAAATGACTAATGACAAAACCTGAGGTCCAGAAGATAAAGTTTGGGAAAGTGACCTTTTATGCATTTCAGATCAAAACCCAGTTCGGTCACATGCGTGCTGAGATAGCTTTGGGCACATGACAAACTAGCTTTAAAAAAAAAGTTTGTGAGCAAGCACTCAAGACAGCTGTGTTGAAGAGCTATATGCAAAAGACACTATCAAGCTTTCATGTTTGATATTACAATCCAAAGACAAACCAGAGTTCAGCAAACAGTAAATGCGAGTCTGCACAACCTTGTTATCTTTTCATCTCAACAGTTAAACCTACGTGAAGGAGTGCAAAGAGGTTACAAAATGCTATCAGCACAGTTTATTAGATGTTCCTTTCACATTTATTTTGTAGCAGGATAAAACTTAAGGTAGCAGAGAATTAAACACCAATAAGTCGAGAGGACCAGGACTGATTCTTGAGAAATCATCTTGACCTCCAGCAGCAAGGGGAAATTTTTCTTCAAGAAATTTTGCACTCTTATGTGGCCACTGTCAAGCAGTTTGGAGCAGATATGCTCTTAGTATGTTAGCTAAGCAAAAGTGAAGGGCAAAGGTACATAGATTCTTCCCTTATTTCCCATAAATACGGCCTGAAGTAACAGATAAAGGACATTTTTCAGCTGGTTTTGTGTTTCCACTCCATAACCATATATCTCTATTCAGGGAGTTCTAGGACTTTAACATATGATCTTGGAATTCAGGTGAAATTTTGGCCTTATTGAAGTCAACAGCACATTCCTTCCAATTACAACGGTGAAGGATTTCACACTTACCTGTGGTGTTTCTCCTCCCCACCCCTTTTAGATCATTATATTCTGGTTTTGAACTTTAGCTTCTTATCCTCCTTCTCTCATCTCACCCGACAGAGATTTTGCTTATCTCTCTTCTGAAAGCACCCTTAGATCACTTCAAGTTATGATTATTACAAATTCAGGAAAAATCAAGCTATTGTCCTAGCTGCACGTTTAGGAAGCACTGACTTGAACCTGAAGCCTTCAGCTCTTACAAAAATGGGAGGGGAAGGATGTTCTTGGGTATGAGTTATAGGGTATCTCCACAAGCTAGAAATAGTCAGATAAGACTATTCACTGAATTAATCAGCCTTTAAAGGATATTCTCATTGTTGCGTAATTAATTTTGCACATAAATATCTAGTAAGCAGAAGAAAGTTAGCAACCTCCACAACAAAGAGCCCATGTACTACTCTTGTTACACGAGAAACAAATGACAAAAGCAAGTACTCTGCAAAATAAGGCCAACACAGCCAGCAGCCCTCGTTGCCCAAATGGTTCCAGAAAGAGCTGTTTCCAAGTTTCACGGAGCTTTGTCCTTCCCCACCAAACTCAGCCCAGGACAGGACTGGCAGAACACACGTGCCTGGACACCACCACCCGCCGGGGATGTCTGCTGCTCCAGCTAGGAGCTGCATTTCTAGAAAAATGGCCACAAGCAGGAGAGGAAGAAGGTGTGGGAAGAGAGGTTTGGTTTTGGATGGGGGTTTTGGGGTTTTTTTTTGGTTTGGGGTTTTTTGGGGTTTGGTTTTTTTTTTTTTACGTGACATTTCTCATGTACTCACCTTTTTGATAACTACAAAAACTCCGAAGTGAGTGGAGAAAAAAAAACATTCAGGCAAGCAATTTTTTCCATAAACAATAAGCAAAACAACTATATTCAAACAAAGTTGAGGGCTACAGACAAGAAAATGGAGGCCTAGACCCTGTTCTTTCTACTGCCTGAGAAATGAAGGCAGAAACCAGTAGCTCGATGTTCGTCCCTGCTGTTTTACGCTGCTCTTCCACCTTATTTCGGCAGCAGTGGGAATAAAGACAAAAGAAGCACCAAAGAACAAAGCAGGAATCCCATTCTGGCCAAAAGAGGGAGGGGGAACAAGAGACATAAGTGGAAGTGGATGAACTACTTATAGCAATTATTGTCAAATATTTTTGCACTTCCTTCCTTAAATGTAGCTCATTTCCTACACAAAAGCCTACAAAAAGTTCTGAGAGGTTCCCTTTGTAGAACGAGGAGAAAGGAAAACAGTAATAAGACTATGCAATGAAGATAAATTTTCCCAATAATGCAAGCTACAGGAAACACATGGAGGTCAAATAAAACTATTATTTGCCTTTTCAAACACTATTTTCTTCAGCTGCTAAATAAAAACATTATGAAGCCATTTTACACAGTAAAATTTAACCTTATATTAACCTTCCATATTAAGTAAACAAACCTTTCTAGCCAATAAGCATCTCTGTGAACTCTCCAAGATGATAAGCAATACCTTAATTACATTCATTTACATGACTTTGAAATTGTTCCAGACCAAAGTCAACAACTACAAGGTCAAAGAGTATGGAAATCTAAAATAAGGAGAAATCCATAGTTGGCCAGTTCACACAAGCATGGTGCAGCATCCTTTCTACCCAGTTTGTAAAGGGTCAGGGATACCAACCAAGTGCTCACCTTTTCATCAATTACATGAAAAAAGCAAATCCTCTGAAACGCCAAAGACTAAGTGCATCCTTTCTTTTTCTGAAGACTATTCAAAGTTGAAAACAATGGACACTTTAGAATTGTTTTTAATGCCTCATGGCCAATCCAGCCATATGAACCTCTTATGCAAGTATTTTATCATATTCTAATTGAAAGTCACAATACAAAAGAATAGATATTAAAAAAAAAGATGCAGCGGAATCACTGACTATTATAGAATGTTTAGTATAGTGCCCTCTCATATTCAGTAATGCTAAACTGACTAGTTTTGCTGAGATTTATCCAATGATGGAAGTGGAACGGTAGAAGATAAGCCACCACACTGATTCCACGTTACTGTACTTCATGAACCGCACAGACTCGGAGAGGAATCAAAGCCCAATAAAAATCACCACCTAGACTTCCACTCTCAAAGCTAGACTATATCCTTAAGATATGGGGAGAAAATACCCTGTGTTTAGTACTGAACACAATCTTTATCATGCTACCTGAAAACCTTTATTATTCAATCTGTGCTATGCTTCGAGCAGGAAATGCTCATTACACTCAAGCAGCAATTATAAAGATTTTAACAATGACTGTTGCAAGAAACTTGATAAAGTATGTTCTGCCCTGAAACAGCAGAAAAGCAGACACAGCGTCCATCCCATTCCCAAGATATTAGATAATGGCTCAGGTATGATCAATAGCAATCACATTAACCAAAATATAGCATACATGCACACTGCACTAATGGATTGTTTCAGGACTATAGTTTGCGTATTATAACCATGAAGATATTACAAATATGCATATACAAAAATCTGAAGTATGGCTTTTGGATTTAGGCAATCCCGTATCAATGCACTGCAGCTGACAACATTTTTCTTAGTATTAAATTAGAGAAATCTCCCTGCACCCTCACTTTACCAGCCAAGCACTTTTTACACAACTCTCAAGCCAACAACCTTCTGCAATTTAAGTATGATTTAGTGCAAGAGAAGCAATGAGTATTATAAAATTTATGCTTGTTCACCTTCTCTCCCCACAGAGAAGGGCAAGATGTTTTTTCATGTAAATATGTATTAGATCCAAATCATTTAAATAGATATTATTCCATAGAGAACATGATGCTGCATATGCCCATTTCAGCTCCATGTTACTAAATAAACTGCAAGATAATGATGTTGCCTGACTCATCCTAAAGGACACTGAAAATATTTCTAGGCATTTCAAACAGAAGTAAAAGGAAGAGACTTTCACTAGAACAAAAGAAAAACTAAGGTGGCCCTTAGAAAGCTAAATAAGGTGAAGAGAAGTTGCTCATAAATCACAAATTAGTAAATCTCTTCAGGAACTGGCCACAGCTGTTACAGCAAAAGTATAGCTCAGGTATGTGGAGCAGTCTTTATAGTATGAGTATCAAGTCATTACTATCGTCAATTTTTTTTTTTTTTAAATGGAGCAAGGGAAAGAAAGATCATGGGTGCAAGGAGAAAAACAAGAAATTTTAGACAGGTGACCAATTTTAAAGTTAATATAGGAATGTTAAATGCAAGATGCCAAATGTTAATTTCATGTATTTTTATTTCTCAGTTCTATTTAGCTACAAGTGTCACTGCTTGAATGGAGAGGAGAGAGAGAATAGAGAAAACTTAAACAATGTATTTTAAAAATGAAAGCTTTAAATATTAAGTACATATATCTCACTGCTTTTCACAAAACATAAAGGAAGTTAATCAGTATGTTGCCACAAAACACATTTATAGTTAACAATTTAATTTAAAATCATGTGTTTATTTGAAGTGAGGAAGACTTTCATTGGTCTTCAAGCTATCGTATCATTTGGGCCACAGTCAGTCATCTTACACTAGTCTGACCTCTGCTTGATTTTAAAATAGGATAATCACCTTCAACTATGTATGAACCTTGAACATTATCAAAAACAGTTTTATTGCATCCACGATTTATTAATAGTCTTATATTACTAGTAATGTAACTTTGACTTTACAAAGTCATAAAGATGACGAGAAACACAGTCAAGACTTATTGTGCTACCTATTTTATTTTAGGCTTAAAAAGCAACGTCATGATACAATCAGAAAAACT
The DNA here is from genome assembly GCF_034638445.1 of Ciconia boyciana. NCBI lineage: Eukaryota > Metazoa > Chordata > Aves > Ciconiiformes > Ciconiidae > Ciconia > Ciconia boyciana. Next base: position 109,617,354 of record NC_132934.1, read on the forward strand.
ATCCAGAGAGCTACAAAGGAAAAAAAAAACCAAAACAACAAAATATGCACTTATCCCAGTTAAGCAATGGAATGGGAAGGGTACAGAGAGCGTAATGAAGTTCAGATAAATACTGAAACCTTTTAAGTAGTGAAATTCTTTTCTAGCTGACCACGCTCAGAACTGGAAAACTGCTCATACTGCGGCAGGTAACCTCTGGACAAGCACATTAGCAGCGACTGCTATACAGAAGAGGTGTGAGCCTTACGTGGGAGTGCATTAAGCCAGATTCGCCTTCCAAGCAAAGCACTGCAAGACGACCAAAGCCTACAGGCCCACGTTCAAAACAAACCTGACGAAGGAGGAAGTGTTCCTTCCAGACCTTTCTGGTTCAAAACACTTGCCGCAGCAGCCTTGTCACGTTCTTCCTATTGCACCGCCACTTTTATAGCTGTCAGCCCCGTTACAACACAGTTGACAGTTTAAACAAAGAGCAACTAAGAAAGTACAATATTCTATAACTGGCATTTACAGCACCGGCCTTGGACTTCTAATCTTTACCAGACGGGCACACAAATCAATCTATCAGCTCATAAAGGTGTGCTTTTTTAACCTCTAAAACAGATGGGATTGGCCAGAAACGTCTGGCATGTCATACTGCTAATCACTGCTGCCCTTTGCACAAAATAACCCACTTAAGTTGAGGCATGGTTGCACTGTAACAGACATTAGTCTGTGGGAAACCCATTTAACTGTCACATACTCCCGCCACTCCTGCTCTCCCTTAATTAAGCCTAATGCCTTATGCTTTGACCTTTTGTTCTAGCCTATTAACCCTATCTAGTACAAGTTCAAATATGTTAAACTTAAAAGTTTGCTGTAAAATATTAAATGCCAAGCTACAGAAGGAAGAAGGGACATTTCTCTACCCTGCAGGTTACCAATCCCTTTACCAAATTTGCTAGGCTGATGAAATGGAAGCACTATGTTAACTCCCAAAGACAAAATACATCCAAACACTAATCAGTTTCACAGCAAAAAAAGCGGAGTTTCTTCCACTTGCATAGCCTACCTTTTCCTCTTCAGAGGAGAAAGGGGAGAAAAAAAAAAGTGAAACTTCTGTTTCCAACTTCATATCCTCAGGCTTTTGGATTTTTATCCAGCAAGAAAAGCACATACTATCAGCCAAGATCACACTACGCTCATTTGCTGTTCTCTAAAACCTATCATTAAAAATAAGACGTAATTGGTTTACGGTGACCAATTCCTCCTCAATTAAAGGCTGCCTCTGCCAACTTTGCTCATACTGAGTCACCACCTTGTTCCTTTGACAAGTTACAATTACTATTAGTTGTTAATTCGCATCTGTGTCTTTTCATGAGCTGCATCTTTTGAAGTGTCTCAGACTTGCATAAACTTAAAATATGGACATAATTTATACACTTTAGTTCAGTGCTACAGACTTTTCTTTGATGTAAGCTCAGCTTTAGACAGCATGACTACCTTCCCCTCTCGTATCTCTTACTTCATGAAGGTTACACTGCATCAGCAAGATCAACAGTTATGTTTGCAAAGCAGCACTCTCTGGAGAAAGACCATCCTCATGGTCCAGAACTCTGACTTAAAACAAGAAATCCAATTCCAGTGACAAAAACAAATCTCTGATAAAGACACAACTCTACTGCACTCCTCGTTAAAGCTATTTATAACAGTACACAATGCAAGCTTGTATACCAAGACAGGTATTCTACAATTAATGCTTAAAACCAATGAACAAACCTGTTCTCCACCACCCCCACCCCAAAAAAACAACCCAAAACATAGCACGTATAACAATAACTGTTTTATAATGCTGGTTAGAAATGGAAAAAAGAATGCAAACTGTGTCAGGATTACCAGCCATATGTATACACTGACACACATGTTTCCTCAAATGTTTAGCTTAACCACCTTACTGACAAGCTGGATACTTGGTGCAAGACCCTTACTTACAGTTTACACTTCTGCAACTCTGACTAAATAGAACTGTTTTTAAACAGAGGTGACAATCTTGAAACAAAGCTTTGAATTACTTTAACTATTTTTGAAGATGTGCAAGATTTCAAAAAGCTTGTTGCCACAAAAGCCACTGTCTACTAAGTTCTGTTAAGGCTGTATAAGTGACCATCTGCTGCTGATCACAACAATTCTCAAGTTTTAAATAGCTAATTAATTAATTGTGCTTTAATTCCAAAGTGCCTATCTTACTGATTCTGAGACCAGCAAGTAACACAATTAGCTTTCCTGTAAATACAATTGCTCAGACAACTAAGAAGCACTGCAGCAATGCCAGACTTCTTTTTTTGAGGAGTCAAATAGGAAACATCATGGGAAAAAAAACAGATCCCTCATCTTGATTTCCCTTTATTTCCAAAACACTGATTCTGGATAAATCCAAATCTCCTCAATTTAAAAAGCAAAGATATTTTTCTAATGATTTCACTTTGCTGTATTCTATTGCGTTGGAGATGCTCAAACTGCAGCACACAGACCAATGCTACATTCAAATGAAGTCAAGCAACACACAGATTTATTAAAAAAAGAAAAATGTATCCTTGCATCTGCAATCTGTGCCATTACAACAGATATGCTAGAAGTTTTGCAGGCTGGGATTTGGTATGACTGCCTCCAGCTTCTAGACCTTCCCTACTAATGCTCACAAAAGTTGCCACTGGAGGCAATGCAAATGAGTCCTAGGAGAGACCAGAAACAAAACAACAACTGCTTGTCAACCATTACATGCCCAAATTGTATTCTTTATGCTCATCAGCATTCTCAAGTTCTTAGGCATGCATGTAGGCCCACCGAGTACAGTGGGGCTACTCAAGTGGATAAAATTACTCGCAAACCAAAGTGCGTATACATAAGCAATCACTGGACAACACTCGGGGAATTATTCCCCAGTATCAAAGAAAAATAGGATTTAGGAAATGGGAACCAAGGGAGCAGATCCAAACAAAATGACAGTGGTGCTAAATGTCTACAAGCCATTGTAATGTAATATCTAATAATGATTTTACTGTGACGGTCCCTTGCCACAGCAGCTCAACTTGGATCTGTTTTATTTAAAAAAAATAAGAGATTGTAACACAGGAAGTTGTATTTAATCTTCTCTTTCACTCTGAAATTACATGTAAATCAGGTTCTTCTCTACTTAGCAACTACCTCGCAAACAAGTAGGCTAAATCTTCAGGACTTACCAGCAAATTCCACACAAAAAGTTCAAAGGCTTCTAAAATACTTATTTCTCTTTAATCAGCACACACTAAAAGTCTTACACTTGAAGAGAGTGATTAACTTGAAAATTTATCACTTTAAAACATATTATAATCCTAAAAGATTTATACATGGCAGACAGTTGTATGACAGATTTGGCAAGACAAAGAAGAAACCCCAAACAAAAGAGACAAGGTAAATAACCCAAACAAATTATTTACCTTGAAAGTGGTCCCATCAGGAAAGCTCTTCCTTCAGGAGTCCAAGGATGCATTAATTTTCTTCCCCAACAATTCCATGCTTGATCTGAAAAGAACAGCAGAAATCACCCTATGAAAGTCTGCAAATCAATTTTTCCTATCCAATATACCTCTACCTCCTTTCTTACTGTTGGTGTAACAGAAAGCGATGCTTTATTTTGGATAGTAAGAACTGCAAATAACATTTTATTTCAGAAGAAAAACATAGCTCCAAACTTCAGAATTCAAAATTTTCTGAAAGGAACCATCAGTAAAACAAGTACAAACAACTTGTGTAACCTAGACTTGTACTGGTTAACTAACTGGACAGTATTTCCGCAAGAACAAAATCAACGTTCAACTGTGATTCAAAGCCACAGTCCTCTTTTTCTTCCTTTCACTCAAAAGACAGCTGTGACATGAAAGCCCTCCTTCCTATGTAGTGCTTACTGCTTAACACTTCAAACTTGCACTTATGAACGTCAAAATCAGATTTTTTAAAAAGCTCCTATTAATTTAAATATATATATACACAAGGAAAAGACAAGGGCACAGTATAACTGGTGAATGTAATACAAAACGCCGCAAAGTAAGTTAGAAAAATAATATTTGCTTTTGAGATATTTAGGAATTAAGTAGTATATAATATTATAGTTAGAACACATTATCCATCACAAGCATGACCTTAGAAATTCTTCTCAGCGCTTCTCTATTATTCCTAAGTGAACTTTTGCTAAAAGATGCAAACTTACAGCTAGCCCAGATCATTGTTATTTGTACTATTTCAGCCTTGTTCTTGTGACAAGCCTCATTATTAAAAGTCATGTTAAATCTTCTGTCACCAAGTTACCACCCAAGCAGCAAGTTTATTATGCTTAAAGAGTCAAATTTAACTACAATAAAATATATTTAAAAAAAAAAGAAAAATAGACTTTCTCCCCTGTTTGGCTGAACTTTCCCCTCCTCTTGCTTGGCAGAGGGAGAGTTGCTCTCCTCTTTGCCTCACCTTTAGCTTCTGGTCTCACAAAAACCGTGTACAAAAGTCTTTTAAGCACAGCATTTCCCCAGCCCAGAGGGCCCCACAGGTGGCTATGGGTGTGCAGGGTGGAGCGGGGCAGAGTGGGAAGCATGTGCATTGGGGGTAGCTTATAGCATCTCCCCCTTCTGCAAAACCACCCAGGCTAAAGCCAGCTTAGAGAAAACACCTGACTGACCACTGCAACGTGCTACCTGGGGGAAAAAAAGAAAAAAGATACAGGTCTTGATAGATGGGTCATCATCCAAAAAAGCCCTATTCAAAGCTTTCAGGTATGGGAACGATAACAGAAGCTTTCGTTGGGTCTTGATGCTGGCAGTAGTCCAGCATGCAATAGATCCAATCAAGCCAAAAAATACGTAAATACCCTGAAATACTACATGCAGACACTATTTCAAATCCTTCTCTTAGACACATCACAAAATAAAGAGCCAATCTGCCCCACAGAACAGTAGCAATCCTCAACATTTGGATTCAATTGGGGGCAGGGAGATAAAGCTACCATTGCAGTCAAAACAAACAGAGGAATGATGGGTACAGTGACAAAGGTGGTAATAAACATACTCCAAATCCTTCCCAACCCCATTTCACTGCAAGGGCAAATAAGCTGGATGTGGCATCTTTTGTGACCAAAGGAAAAACGGGACAAGAGGTCCCTTAGACCAGAAGGAAGCAACACTTTTAAAAGAAATACACACACCTTTTCAAGTCACCTTAATTTGAGAAAAACAGTTAATTCCAGTATTTCTCTTCTATACTACAGGTGTAGACAAAATGTTTTCCACCACTGGCAAGTGGTTTTATTTAAGTACTCCTACTTCCAAGAGAAGACAGATTTCTATCTAGCGGGGGGAACAACAAAAAACCACCAACAAACACCCCACACTGTATTGCCATCAAGGTTCAATGTATAGACAGGATTTCCTTCAGGTCAGCATTAAACAGTCTCTTCTACATTGTTCCAAGCAACTACAAAAGGTTTATAAGAGTTCAGAGAAAAGGGAACAAAAGAATGTGTTATGCGTTATTTCTGGGGAAAATTCCATACTCCTTTATAATGTTTTAAAAATAAAAAAAAACAAACCTTCTCTAGAATAATACTTTATTCCCCAAAACACCACATCTGGATCACTTGCTTTGCACACCTTATAGGTTTTTTGAATGTTGATTTGTTTCGTATTATAAACTGCTGGAAATGGGATAGGTGATGGCACAAACACCACCAACAGGACAATCTCCTGGGGCAAGAATGATCATTTCTTTCTACCTCTGAGGCAAGCTCTGCTTTCTATATCACTGAAAAAGCCTTTTCAATTTCCTTTCCAACTCCATTTTCATAGCAGGGTGGGGCACAGAGAAGAAACAGAAAGCCCATAGCAGTGAATCTTAAAGTTTGCTGTGAAAAAAAATCAGCATCAGAGCAGCAGTATCAGCCTAGCACCAACAAGAACAAAAATACTGTTCTTCTGCAAGCAAGACGTACTAGTTAGATGTCAACAACGAAATTCATTAAGCGCTTTCTGGGGCAAATTAAATACTCCCTTTTTTGTTTTCAAATAGTAGTTTCGGTCAAGACAAACACATTTTACATCTAGCGCCTGATCTCTCATGATGCCTCCTACACAACCTTCTTTCTTGAGAAGAGGAAGAGCAGCCCACCAGAAGTCTTCCCCAGCACAGAGCTTCTTTTCTACACTAAACTCAACCTCTTAGAATCCGGTGACTAAGAGAAGATCTGTAGCTTCTGCTTTTAACCTGATTTTGTCTACAAGCAATTGTGTTTCCTCTGCTGAAGACAATGGTATTTAGAAGTAAGTGGTATGAAAACAGAATTTCTCTCAAGACAGGCAATTAAACAGGAGCGATGAGCTCCAGTAATAATTTAAGTATAAGAAGACTATGCTAGTAGGGTTTGGCCCAAACTAAGATGGCTAGCAACTGCTTCTTCCCCTTTTGACACATGAATATTTACATGAGTCTTAGCTCCTATTCTCCTTCTTCAACCATCAAGCCAAGTGACCTGCAACAGACAGGCAAATAAATTACCAAATTAATTATTTCAAGAGCTAAATAGGTCTGTTAACATTTCTAAGTATTTGAAATGAATAATCCATAAACACTAAAGCATAGGCATTCATCTTTACCAAAAGAATCCCTCTGCCCGCTTTTCCTGAGGCAGATCTTCCCATCGGAGAACGCAAGAAAGTTTTTACATGATGACAGACGTCCACCCGAAGTACTGCCTGCCAACCATAGCACCTTGTTTTCTAATTCGGTATTTTCAAATGGAACTAGCAAAACCCTAACACCATAATATCCAAAAGCAATGCCACAAGCCTTTTAAATACTTTCCTCATAACTCTCCTCGTATTTGCCATAGGCAGGCCAGCACAGTTCAGATGGTTACTGTTCTTACCCTTTTGGCCTGTTGGCAGGAAGAAAGAGCAAGCCACCAATGCTGTAACCATTAACCTTTTTGCCTTTAGTTTAAGACTGTTTACATAGACTGTCAAGTTTATGTTTTTTATCTTCTTTGTACATTTGTGCATATTCTTCCATACCTTTTCCTCCCATTCAGGCTTCATTCCCTACCTACGTTATCTTTCCACTTGCCTGTCATTAAACCCCTGCTGAGCAGTAATGATTTATACTTCAAAATTTGCACTTCTTATCCCAAAAGGGTATTTATCCTTTTTTTTTTTAATGCCTAGGATAGTTATCCTGTTTATCCTGCCTATCGCTCGTAACCCAGCCCATCCCTTGGCGTATGTCGTCCAGCAGCCCAGAGATCAGCCCGGCTGAGCCCAGCCTCCCCTGCCTGCAGGCACCGGCCATGGGAGGTCGCCCACCAAAGCCCCACTGGCAACAGGGCTTGTGCCCCCACACGAGGCACCCAGCTGGAAACCCCATACTCTCCCCAGTCTCCCTTCTGGACCCCCTCCGCTCCCTATATGTTCACATACAGGGGGAAAAAAAACCAAAACCACAAAACACAAGCCATTTGGGTTTTGAGGTTCAGGCAAGTTCTGAAGAGCCATTCTAAAATTAACAAAATATTGGAGTCTTCATGTCTTCCCCGAGAGCCCTGCAAGGAGGTGTCAAGCACAACCCTTGCGCAAGACAGCTGACTGTGGGAAATGCAACTCCCTGGCTTTGCCTTGGGCAAGTTTATACATGTGCTCGGCACAACACAAAACAGAGTTTATCTTTTAATATAGTAATGTCCCACACTGTCACTGGTAAAATTAACAGTGCTCTCACTGCTAACAATAATACAGCTGCTATTACAGAAACCTTATGCCAATGTTCAAAACCAGAAAAATAAAGTTAGCTCTGAAAAGAAAAAATAACCTTTAAGCAAGCAAGCCTTTGTCAATTCTTTTAAACCAATCCCACGTTCAGCAACACCTACAGGCAAGCATGATAGCCATAAAGTTAACTCATGTTTGAGTTCTATAACCTTTACTGAATCACTTCAAAAAAAAAAAAATCAAAATTTTCCTTGATGCCTTTTACAGAACAGATTCACCCTAAACACAGCTATCAAACACGGCAGGTGATCCAGCCAGCATCTAAATCACCCATTTAAGTTTGCAATATAAAAACATTAGTTTGCTTTTACTTCTTTATCAACACAGTTTTTATGACTATAATAAATTTCAGTTATTTTATTTTCCTCCAATTTTGATTAGCACATCTTTCACTTCAGAAAAAGAAACAAGTACGGGGAGCAGAGAGGAAGAGCACGGTTTCATCTGGTAATTTTCTACCCTAAGACTAATAGGGGAGAAAAAAAAAATCCATGCAGTACGGTTTGGCATTTGACAGCATCTTGTATTCTGTACATGCAGGATCTACAAAAATCAGAAAACCATTGACAGCTCTCGCTCATTAGATAACTCAGCACTGCAGGCCAGTCTAACAGGAGGTCAGATTTCACCCCTACCCGAAACACACAGCCACTACTTGTTACCTCTTCCATCCCACGCAACAAAAACATACACCCCTACATATGCATTTCACTCATTACAAACTTGCCGTCTTGCTTCGGAGTCAACGTCAACTCTATCTCAAGCGATCGCTGATAAAATAACAAGTCACACTTCTCAACCACACGTCTGGGAAGACAATTGCCCCAGAGAGCAGAAGCCCCAAACCTGCCCCTGAACACCCTTCTGGACGACAACTTTTGCTCTCTGAGATGCCAATTCTTGCTGCCCGTATAGCAGCAATTACTCAGATGCCATTAAATCAGATTTTAACTACAAAACATCCTCAGCTCAGAAAGCTTTTGTCATATGGCGTCTTAATGTGTCGCTTTCTAGCGTGTTCAGTCAGCCCCAGAAACAGTAAATCACATTTGAATATTAAAGAAAAAGGTTTTCTACCACTCGCGCAGGGATACACCACCCCCTTTCCACAAGCAACTGCTTCCTCCCCGTGGGTCTTCGCAGACTGGATCCGCACTCTTTGTTAAATAAAGCTTTACAGTATCTCTGAACATTTTTAGTGCCATGACTCAGTTAAATTCTAATCAGCCTGTGAGCTGTCAGACACTGCAGGCAGGTCCCCTCAAAATAAAACAAGGAATAATATAGTCTCCAGATTCCAGAGAGATGAGGCAGAAGGGGCCAACTTCCACTTCAGCTTTCCCAACACCAACATAATCCCAAAGGCAGAAATCCCACCATTTTTTCAACACCTTCAACACGTGTCAAGCATTTTAGCTGAATTCTTTCCATTTAAAACCGAGTAAGTCATCAGAATCCACAACACAGGAGGAGAAAGAGAGAAGTGCAGCACAGACACAAGGCTGTTTGCATGTTACAAAGCCGTCCCTTATTTTGCCCATGCCCCGACCCTACGTTTCTTCAGGTTTCACTACCTTCCAACTTAATTGCCAGCTAACACTTATAAAGAACAGCCTCAAACGACACGTTCCGTAGGGAGAAAGGGAGGGGGAAGGGAAAGCAAAAAAAAAAAAAATCACCTTTAAAGGGCTTCAGGGACACAAAAACACGTCTGGAAAAGTAACCTTTAGTCTAGAAAGGAAACAGCGACGTCCCTAAGGAGCCCGAAGCGATGAGAAGGCATCTTTGGGGGACGCAGGGAGCCACCAACAAGAGGCAACGGCAAAGGCTCCCAGGGCACAGGCTGCCGCTCGCAGGTACCGGTGGAGCGGGCAGTGACGAACAGTCGGGGGGCAGGCGAGAAGCGTGGCCTTGCCCGCAGCTGCTGTGAACGCAGCCGGGCGGCGGGAGGCGGCGGCGAGCGAGGCCGAGGCCGCGGCCGGGTCTCCCCGCACCCCCGGGCGGCCGCCGGCGCCTCCCCGGCCGCCGCAGCCGCTGCGCACCGAGCTTGCGGCTCTTTAAATAATTCACAGGCACGGCGGGAGGAGGAGGAGGAGGAGGAGGAGGAGGGGGGTGCCCCTCCGACACGGGGACCGAGGCTTGCAGCCAGCGCTCGGGAAAACACTCGCGGGTCTCGGGGGTGAAGACGAGTAACTTTTCCGTCCCTCCAGCTCCCCCAAACCCACCCTGGCCAGGCAAACTTTCGGCTCCCACCGGGGCTGGGGGTGCCGGCGGGGCGGCCGCCCCCGGAAACAGCTCCCGCCGCCGCGGCCGCCCCCGCGCCGGGCTCACCCCGGCATTGTTCCCCGCCGCCGCCTCCCCGCCCGCCGCCCGGCAGCGCAGCCCCGGCCCGGCCCGCCCCGCTCGGCCATTTCCCCGCCAGCCAGCGCGGCTGCCGGCGGAAGAGCGCCGCACTCACCCCGCAGCGGGGCCGCGCACCCCCCCGCCGCGGCGGCGGCTCCTCCCGGGCGCTCGCCGGCCGGCCTCGCCTCCGGGAGAGGCTCCGGCGGCGGCCCCCGCGCAGGCAGCGGGCACGCACGCCACCCCGGCCCAGCGGCCGGAGCAGGCGAGGGCTCCGGCTACCAGTCCCGGCGCGGAGGTCCGGGGAGCGGCGGCGGCTCCCAAAGCCGAGGTGGGCGGCTGGGTCCCTCGGCTGGAGGGCAGGACGCGCCGCGCCGTCTCCCCCCACCCCGCCCCGCGTCCGTCCGTCCGTCCCCCCCGCCCGGCCCCGCGCACATACACGGCGAGCTCCGCTCCTCTCCGCGCCCCTCCGCGGCTCGGGGCTCTGCTGCAATGCCTGTGAGGCTGACTTTCAAAGCCTAACCCGCAGCCGCGATCCTCCCCGCCTTCCACCTCGCCCGCCGCGGCGCAGCCCGGCCCCTCCCCGCGCCGCGCCATTCATCTCTCCAGCCAAGTTTCTTAACCCTTTTCTAACCCCCGGCGAGGGGAGGGCGAGGAGCGGCGGGGAGGGAGGGAGGGAGGCGCCGGTCCTGGCCCCGGCCCCCCCGCGCCCCGCGCCGCTGGGAAGAGGCTCGGAGCAGGTGGCCGCTAAACGCGTCGCGCGTACGCGAGTCGCGTCGCCGCCTGCCCTCTCTAATTAATCTAACTGGAGGCGCAGAGCCCCCGGGAAACAAACTTAGGAGCGATAGCACCGGAGGACCCGCATTTCATGAAAAAAGCGGTGGCTTAAAAATAACACTTTTTTTTTTTCCTTCGGCTCGCTTAGCATACTGGGGGTCTCTTCCAGCGGTTACCGTTTCTTGCCGGTTTAGAGCTTATATTTTCAGCCTTTTCTCCGAAAAACACGCGCTAGAAACTTTTTTTTTTCTTTCGAACGAAAAGCCGAGAGGCTCCCGCCGGCGCACGGCGGCCGCCGCCGGGGGAGGGCAGCGGGCGCCCCGGCACCTGCGGGGGCTCCGGGGAAGGCCGGGCGGGCCCTGCCTCCCTTCTCCCTCCCTGCCTCCCTCCCTCCCTCTCCGCCCCGGCCCTGCCCTCACGGCTCCCGGCACGTCTCGTTATCCCTCGGCCCCTGCCTGCCAGGCGGGGCGGGGATGGTCACGGCGGCCGGGGGAGGGGAGGGAAGGGGAGGGGAGCATCCCAGCCGGCTTGAAGCAGGGCGCCCGGCGGTCCCTGTGCCGCGGGCAGGGGGGAGACCCCCCCCGGCTCCCAAACTGCTGCCCCCGCGGAAGCAGTTCGAGAATCGGGGACCAAAGGGCTCATCAAAGCCATGCTGTTTGCCCCCGTGGCAATAATTACGATTTGGGAGGAAAAAACCAGCCTTGGGCAGAGCTTCCAAGGAGAGTCAGCCCTCCATTTTGGTAGGTGGCATCCCCACAGCCTCTGCTGTCCGAAATTGCATTATATGTCAAGTTGTTCTTGAGGCTTCATTCTCATCAAAGAAGAGAGTATCCGGAGATACACGCTGAACTTGGCTGTATAGGGGAAGCTACAAAGTGCGTTTGACCTTCATCACATCTTCTCTGTGCCTGTGCTTGACAAATGTCTCCACGCTTTGCATGGTGTTTGCCAAATGCTTTACAGAACACTTCGTGATACGTTATTTCTTCTAGAAGTTAAAGGCTGAGAAAAGAGAAACAAATTTGTTTACAAGTCGCTTATAAATTGTGTGATAATGTCTGCATTAACATATGCCAACAATTTAGTTCGAAAACTCGGGTAAAATACCATAAAACTCAGGTAATATACCATATAAATGGTATATTCTAGCATCGTTTTAGTAAAAGACTAACATCGTTAAAGAACATATGAATTTCCACTTCAAAGAAAGCAACAGGGAGTCACACTTACGAGAAGCCAAATACTTTAACCTAGAGATACCATGAATGGAGGTAGATGTAGGAATGTCAAGAAAAACCTCTTTCACTTTGGAATGTACGGATTGTGTACAGGCTTACGGCAGAGCTGGTAATGTATTACTTGACCTATTTTTTTAAGCCAATGAAAGATTTAGGTTAACTTCATCATCATGTGTTTTTAACCACTTTCTTCCAGAAACGCAGCAGCATTTTCTAAAGCTACTGCATGTCACAGTGTCTATACAACAGTCTCTGTTTTTGAGAGCGCAAGTCTCACAATATAGCCTGATCATACTTCCATTAAAACAATAAGTTTTGCTCTTCATTTCCATAGGATGCTCATTAGCAAATTCTGATTGTAAAATTATCTTTATTTTTTTTATTTCACGAAGGATCTTCATCTCAAAAATTTTTCAATGCTAAGCAGCTGAAGTATCTAGGGACAAGGAAATTTTCTCATTACTGCAGCAATTTAGCTGCTATTTCAATCAAGAGTGTCTGTAGTAGAGACCTCTTTCATTCTTAACCTTAGGGAACATATTGCGTAGACAAGAGACCTGCAAAATGAGGGATCTTGGACAAGCAACAGAAAAAAAGTACACGTGGAATATTTGTTAAAATGATTGTTGTTAGGTAACATAGAGGTGCCTGAGGACGCAAGTTTCAGTATGATACAATCAACTGAGACTGTATTAAATAATACAACGTATGGATTTAGCAGGTTATTTCCAACACTTAATATTCATATCACACTGGATTGTGCCACTTGCTCGTATTTACTTAAACTATGAGAATTCAAACAATATACGAAATAAAGACGCTGTACAAGTAAAGGAAAAATTCCAGCACACAGTGAAATCAGTCTCTCAAGAAGTGTGAAAGTACCCATGGGTATTTGTTGGTTCTTCCTGTGCAGTCTTCAACTAAACCTAAACACATGCTCACTCTCCAAGCATAAAAGATGAGCATCTACCAATGTACCCACCTACCTACCATCTGGGGGTGGTGTCTCTACCCTGGCTTCATTATAGACGTCGCAAAAGGGGACATTTTTTCCATTTTTTTTTCTTCAGGGGGAATTCATCACTATAAGATGCCTGTAAATGGAAGGCCAGTTATGACAGGAAAAGGGAAACTACCTTTGGATTGGTCTTGGAAGAGAAAACCACATTTGTAGAGGTTATATTAGCACTCATTCCCAGAATTGCAAGCACTTCGTGGAGAGCTGTTGGTACCATACTTTGGTAATATCAGTGGACCACTTCTTTTTATATTTATAAAAATATGTAATAATACACACAGACACACACATACCCCCTCTTTACAATTTCTAACCAGAAATCTCAAGACAGAAAGGTATGTTTTTGACCTAGTAGGTATTCTATCAAAATCAAAGTATAATTGTGATTCTGACATTCTTGAAGTACAAAATTAATCTGTGTGACCATTTAAAAAATGATTAAATAAATTGTTGACGTACCCCCAACTTTTTCTTTGTTCACTTTGATGATTACAATAATGCATTTAAAAATGATGAACAGAGGTACAGTTCCAGTAACAAACTTTGTCTTTATCTTGCTGAAATAAAACACATAGGTCTGTGCCATGTGCTAACAAGACACATCTTATTTTCAAAAAGAAAATGAAAATGCTACTACATGATTCCCAAACATTTTAAGCTAATGCTAGCCTATTTTTAAATCACATAAAGTGCCTTGAAGATCTTGGGAGAACTACAGTTGCTCTTATTTTGATTTTCCTTTAAGGCTATCTCAGCCTCTCAAAAAACCAACGGCTCTGAAACTACCTTTTTCAATCAAAATAATTAAGGCCTTGCTTTATGGCATCCAATCATGATATGAAAGGCTTAGGATGTGGTCGAGAAGCTAGCTAGCTTTACAGAAATTCATTTCCAGACTAAATCTTCCTCTAAAATAGTTTGTCAGCCTTACATAGGCAAATAATGAAATTCCATCCTTGACTCAGCCTAGTTCAATTCATGTAATATGTCAGATTACCCACTGTTTCGAAGGTGCCTTCACAGAGGATTAAATCACCTAGTATTCCAGAACTGATTCTTTTCATCTTAGAATGATAGGAGGTTTGCCTAAATAAATGATAATCATGTAACAGTGTTCATCCATAAATCTGAATTAGTAAGGTGGAAAAGTCTGCCTTTCTTCAGGAGTACTGTCTAGGACTAACTGAAATCAATGGGAACCCTACGAGTGTTATCAAGGGAAAAACTGGTCCAGGGCAAGGGTTTCTGCAGGGTGTACCGTAGCGCATACCCTGTTTTGTTCATGACAGCAGCAAGTCTGCAACTGTTGGAGGTGGAGCTGAATTACACAATAACATCTAAAGGGAAGGGTAATACACTCTTTATATAATTGAGAGATATCAAGAGTGCGTACCGCTTGTTACTTTATCTGCCTACGTTTAAAATGATAAAGGTGTTTGTATGCATATGTAACTCGTATCATTCCCTACTGGAGTTGTTTTCTGCTTCTTTTTTTTTTTTATTACACAGTTTACTTATATTTTTACAAGTCCTTCGAAGCAGGTCATCTGAGAGAAATGTACCCGTAGCACCTCAAGTTCTTTTTTTTTTCTGCATTATTTAAAAGTAGACTTCAGATCGTGACTGTTTGATCTAAGAGTAATAAACAAACGACCAGATGCTAGAGTCTTTTCAATTACAAAAACATTTAAAGACAGCTGTACCATATAAACTCTCATGGAGGAATCATATGCTTGTAGCATCTGGTGAGTTTTGGCCATGCCTCTAGCGCACTGTATCTGTTCTGAGGCATGAGCTAGGGTGAGGCTTACTTTCCCATATGCATTTTTGGGGTGGGGGGGTGCATTTTTTGACTGTAGACAGGAACTAACACTTTGGCTCTTGTGTTTGGTGGCAGGAAATAAACACTACTGTCAGCCCCTGTAACACCTTTCATGGAAGAATCAAAGGGCCGTGTGCTAAGTTGTTATGACTACTTTACATTAATGGTTAATATTTTACCAGAATAAAATACTGGTGTTTTTAGCCAGAAGAACACATCCTGTACTTGTGAATTTTCTGCAATTTCATCCCACTCGCACAAACAAACATGAAAAATATACTTCTGAGAACGTTGCTCTGATGAGTCACGTTCCTGATAGTGGGAAGGCATGTCCAGAAAATAACCAGCCTGGAGTCACTGCTTCCAAACTGACACGAGAAAGTACCAGCAGAGCAGGTATACCACTGTGAAAATACTGTTACTACTTGTGGGTCGATGACGATGCAAAGATAACATTTGAGAAGGTTACATGCACGTAGCCGAAACTGTTCAGAACGTGCATATTCCTTTCAGACTTCGTGTTTTCCCCTTTTCTTTGACAAAGATGTTCCCCATGTCAGCAATAACAGATTGAACGAGGACTGAAGTATCGTGCCCTCTCTCACACTCTGCCTTTAGAAGTTACTCTCAGAAACAATATTGTTTCACAGCCCCATTTTTCTGGCTGGCTATCATGAAATCTGGATAACCCTTTGTCGTGGTTCTCATGATGACACAAGCCATGTTGTTGAAACAGTATGTTCTAAAATAAAATGAACGGTACGTACAAATTATACATACAGTGATCTGGCAGCCAGTACCACGCTGCAAATGAATAAAGTTCTGGAAAGGACCATTAGGAAGCAGCTAAAAAACTGAAGCTAAAGTGTCCTGTGTTTGCCCTTCAAAATAATACAGGTACTGGGCAAATGTTTGACAATATATGAACACTTAATTATATATTAAAATTGTAATAATATGCTTTAGTACAAATGATCTTAAGTGCTCTGACTCAAGTAAATGAAACTGCTGTGTTAAGCTAAACTGTGTATCTCATGTATTTTTATTAAATAGATTTACCTCCCCACATATTAGCTTATGAACAAGAGAACCTTTAATGGAAAACCAGTAGTATAAAATACAAGTTATTTTAATACACTTAAGCTATGGTTCTACCCATCCACTAACTTGGAACATTTACTTGAGTTACACTAAGTCAAAGTTTTCATTTCTTTATTCTTTTTCTCCTTTGATAAGAAAAATAATAAATAATAGCTTATTTATTTATCAACAGATAAAAGGAAAACAAGCAAGTCCTGATCTATTTTATCTGATTTCTGTTACACCAGAGTGTAAAGTGAATATCAAATTTCTAATATGGCACAGGGTACCTTACTTCAGCCAGCTCAGTCCTCATACCTCATACCTCAGAAGAACTGATGTTTTATTGATGAAATAATACAATACCAGTGTTTTAAATGCCAAAGTAGCATCTTTTCAATTTGTCTGTAATGGCTTTTTTTCTAAGTTGCTGATTGTTTTCTTTCTTTTTTTCATTGTGAGAGTTGGAGGGAGAGATGAAGGAAAGAGGTTGGCCTCAGAAGATTACTGGAATTCAAAAGTACTGAAGGTCTTTATGATTTTCTTGTTTTATACTGAAAAGAAAAAAATATTATTTTGGAAAAACCTACACTTAACAATTTTCACATATGCACAAAAACATAAAGGAAAGAGAAAGAACACAGACTACTACCCAACATCTCCTAACATCACTCATGAAAGCCCTCAGAAAAGTAACAACTGCGAAATTCTGAAAAAAAATCTGGCTTCTTTGGCGAGGTACCTAAAAGGGGATGGTTTGGAAAACATGGTCCCTGTTCTGAGGATTAAATATTCTCAGAAAAATTGGCGCTTACCTACCTAACATCACAGATTTAGTCACAAGTGATTACTGCTCCTGCTTACCTACAGATGCCTAATGGGAAAATCCATTTAAATTGTGTATCAAAAAACTTAAAGAACTCAAATCACTGGGCCATGTAAGCTTAGGTAAGTTACTGCTTGATTGTATTTTATGTGATTAGTTTATCAGAATCATATTAGCTGTGCTTTTATAACTGATCCAACTACATATCTTTGCATATTTTTATGAGCGTAAAAATATCTAGGTTTTATTAGGAGACATTAGCCTCACTAAATGTTAGATATATAACAAATCCAGCTTTGATGCTATTGATCATCGTACCAGTATTTTACATCTGACATAAAGCTGGCAGAGGCATAGGAGTGATTCCACTCACCATAAACCAGATAGCAACAGTTATGTTCACATAAGTTACATCCCTTCACAGAGCTGGGAAATTTCTCTTGCCACTTCTTGCATATATTTTAGAGAACTGCCTAGCCAAGACTGCTCTTGCTTTGAAAACCAAGGAGTAAGAACATGGGGATACTTCCATATATAAACAGCATATACTATAACCTCTTTCTATATATATAATTCTAATTTCAAAATAGTTGCATCTCTTTTTTCTTGGCTGATATATAATAAAAACAATACGTGAAAGTATTTTCTGTGGAGAAGAAAATTCATTCTGAGTTTTGATGACTTAGCACAGAGAATCTCTGAGTTACGTTCTCCATGTGAACAGCATCCATTCTGCTGCATTACAATGGCCGAAACAACTTTTTAAAAGTAAAAGCTTGAGTAGAGAAAAATCATTACATTTTGTGAATCGTTTGAAAGTTTTGTTTCATGTTTATTTGGACTGAGAAGCAAGATTTTAAGTCCTCCAATATTATTATAATTGTTGTCCACTGTACAATTCATTTGGAAAGCCAGGACCTTAATGTTGTTGTCTTGATAAAATACTCCAAGAAGCCTGAACTTGGAAGCCCCTCTTACAGAGGGAGAAGTTTCTACTCCTAGGGATTCCTGCTTCTCCCTTCCTCCCCCATCTGAGGAATCAGATGGTCAAGCAGCAGGAAAAATAAATATTTCAAATGTTTTCATGTTGAATTTTGTCTAACCTGATGCTCTGCCTACTTTTTTGTTTTGTTTGGTTATTTTGTTTAAGCAGAATACTCTAATCTCATACAAAATACAGATGGATCCATGTTTTTCTGACAAACTCTATTTAAAATTACTCCATTCCCTAAAATCCCTTCTTTAATGTACATGATATTGAAACTCGTGATACATCAGTTCTTTAACACTATTGCTAACTTTCTTAGTAGAAGGGTAAAGACCCATGCTACTCTTTACAGGTATCTTCTAAAATATGTTATGTTCTATATCCCTAATAACTCTTAAATATTTTACTGGCCGGGAGCATTGTCTACCAGCAGAAATGTACAAAAAAGGTTACTTGAAAAAATGTATTTGAAAATAAAAGTGTCTGTGTGGTTTGTCTAGAGCAGATTTAAACTCTTGAAAGGGTGATCCCTATTTACAATTATTTAACAAATAATGAATAAGCAGTTAAATTTGCTAGGTTGGCACAATATAAATTAATTAAATCCATGAACATTTCTTCACCTCTCCCAAGCCACTTTATGTACTAGTTATTTCTAATTTTCTACTCATGCTATCTGATTGATGTTGCTCATATGGATGCTTGAAGAAAGCTAATAAATGAAGCAACAATTCAGAGGAATTCTTGGTTTTTTGAAACAAATAGTCTCATGTGTTTTCCAGAGTTATTCCTTCAATTGTAAATAGATTTTGTTCATTTCCTTTCTATAAAGAAAAAGAAAAGTCAGAAAAAATTGACTGCGATATGACTCTCACTATTCTCTGCTGAAATTCTCTTTCCTAGTATCAGAGATCTACTGTGATTCCAGTAATAAGCTGTACTTGGATTTATGAGTAAAACACAGTGTAAATCATGACATGAAGACATGTAATTCTGTTTTCTATGACTCATCATCTTTTTCCCAGTTCCCACCTTCAATTAAAAAAAAAAATTCTGTTTTTTTTAAAAATTGTGGGGTAAATTGCATGGTCCAGACCATGCAAAAGAGAAGGATATTCAACCTTTCCTCCTATTGCACAGCTGTTCTCTTACTTACAAGTTTTCATTCTTTCTTTCCCCTGTCTCTGAGAGTCTTTGAGAGTCCCAACTCTCACTAAGAGTTGAAATATCAGTGAATGTTTTCATCAACATTTTCTGATCCTGCTAGAATGCTACTGGTAGAAAGAAAGTCTGCAAACCAGAAGATAAAAAGTAACCTGTTGAAAGTTTTCTCAAATTCTTAAAAGTGGATAAAAATCAGATTTGCAGAACGTTTCACCCAATTATTATGATTAATTGTCTTTTTCTCCTCTCTTCTGGTGTTAAATGAAAAATAGTAACAATACGCATTATTTAGTTGCTGGAATCCAAAAGAAAGCAAGAGATGTAACACCATGCACAGATTCTGTTTGTTATATTGAAAAGAGAGCTATGCTGATACACAACACAAAGCATAACATCCCTCCGTGAATTACTATCTTATTTTACATTCCCATAATCCAGCATCACCGAAATACATGAAAGATTTGCCATTGGCTTCAGTGAGTATGCAATCAAATTCCATATTTTGGGTGGGTTTTTTACTATTTAAAATTTTCAGCAAGACAGCAATGAGATGCAACCTTCTCCTAAAGACAGGTTCTCATTCTCCAGCTACTCTCATTTTGCTAGATCTTAATGTTCTTCTTGAATGCCTGAGGGACTTTATCTTCCTGTTTGGCACAGTTCTCAATCGGCTTAAATCATATTTATCCAACAGTTACCTGCATTATATTTTCAAGGGTAATTTGTGTCCTTCTCCTAGAGCGTTTATTTCTCGTGCTCTGTAGGGTTCCATTTTGGCCCTGTTCTTACTCAGCAAGCCGAAGCTGCCTGTGTGCAGGGTTGTTCATTGACATGATGCTGGGTTTCATTTCTATGCCGACAAGACACAGATCTATTTGTCAACCAAACCAGCAATTTCAAACTATGCTATTACCATATTGACAATCTGGTGACTATAAAAGCCTCTACGAGCATCAATTTTCTTCAGTTAAAATCAGACAAAACTGAGCTGTTCATGGCTGGCTCTTGCCATCAACCCAAACCCACTTGAACTTCTAACCCATCTTTAAAATTCAACCCAGGTTCATTGGTTAAAAACCTTATGTGTTTTTTGATTGCAAGCTCTTCTTTCAGTATTGCAGTCAAAAGATTAAGGCTTCCTATTATTAGTTGAAATAAATGTGCTTTGCTTACTGCTCATTCATGCTTTTATGTTCCCTAGACTAGATTATTTTAATGCCCAGCTTGTTGATCTGCCGATGAGACTGATTATCAAATTTCATCTTGTGTAGCAAGTTCTGTTTCCAGGGCAATATATTGTACAGACTAATGCATGTTTCATACCTGCTGTTCTCTCACGGTAGCTACTAATACACCACAAAATCTATTTAAGCTATTACTGCTCTTGCCCTACCAAGTTTTTAATGAACTTTGACTTATTACTAAGAGATATTCGTCAGGGGGCTGATCCTACCAAGTTAAGCTAATGGAAGCTTTACCACTGGCTTCAGAATAAATGAGTTGTAAACCTACGGAGCCTCTACTCATGTTCTTAAAGCTGTTGCATGGACATTGGTGATGGCTTTCTGCTCACATCCGATATATTTTTCAGAAGGAGTTGGTGAATCCTAACTGGCAGATTTAGAAGCACTTTTTCAGCTCCTGAATCCAGGTGCTTGTGCACTGTGGCTATATCCTACATCTTGAAATGAAACCTCGGTACACGCGTTATTTATTTGCAAACTCTGATTTTCTTCTGAAGGGAACACTCATGTACAATCGCCCTTCCATCAGGTTGATCAGAGGACCAGGACTGCCAGAGGCACTCTGGGCTGCTGTGCCTGGTGACTGAGTATGCCACAAGTTGCATGAGATTTGCATTGTTTTCTGAGGAGTTCTGGCTTGTGAAGGTGTTTTGTCTGTCAGCTTCCACAGATTAAGGAGTTGTTTAATTTTATTTTGGACCTTGTAGTCACTTGTGAGAATTTGGACTAAGCACTCTTTACTATTAACGAATAAATAAATAAAAAACCCAAAAGCTCACCCTGGCAAAAAACCAATAGCAGCCTGTTTTTTCAGGCAACCTTACTCAAACAAGTACCTTACTTCTTGGGCAATACTACTGAAGTCAGTGAAAATTCTCCATAACAAACCATACCATAACCTAAGTCAGAAGCAGTCGTGTGGCCGAGTTGGTAGCCCACATTATGGGCCTTCCTCATGGCATGCGTTTCTGCTGCTGATTCTTGTGGTCATTCAGGTTTGTGCACTCAGGTCTGGTTGTGCTGATCTAAGAAGGGATCTAGCTTTAGGACTAACATGTTTTATTATTGAGTTTTATGTTCAATATTTTCTTATCAGTTAAAAAAGGAAAATTTTAAGAGTTTTGTCCCCAGGATTTGGTGTTTAAATGACCAGAAATCAGACCTACCAGAATAATATTATTAAAAACTTTCTCAAGAACACAGGAATTAGAAGGCGAGTAATGGGGAAAGGGAGGATTTATGACTATCTAGCTGCTGACAATGAAGGTAATTTCAGAACAGACAGCAAAACTTACTTGTTTATAGAAAGTCCTTACAAGGGCAAGAGTTGCTGTACAAAGGAATGCCGCTGTTTAAAATAAGACAACCAGTTGTAGAACCCCTAAAGTTGTAGCTAAGAATATGGTCCTACAGGGATTATACTGAAGATTAAAATACTTTGGCTCTAGTGACTGCTGCAATGAGAATACATATAGAGATAAACTGACAGAGCTGAAAAGTATTTAATTTAGATGACAGCCTACAAAAATTAATGTGAAAATGAGAATTGCTTAGAGGTAATAGATTGAGGGTACAAGATTCATTTTTTAAGTGTTAACCTCTTACATGACAGTGTGATACTGTAATTAAAATGGCAGCATTCTTTGTTTGGGGAATTTATTTTAAATTTCTAATTGCTTTGTAGTTCCTAAGTTAGAATTTTTTTCAAGCAATTTCTGACTGACAAGTCAAGGATTTTTCACAGCAATACAACGGAATGAGTCAGCTTCATTGTGCTGAGCAAAAAGATTAAGCAGCAACTTGTTTTAATTGTTGTGATTAAACTATTCTTGAATATTAATATTTGTTCTAGTCCATGTTGAATATGAACATGGAGATTCAATGAATTTCATTCTAGTAACCTGATCCTTAAGAACTTGCCCCAAACTTTGGACGGCTTTGATGTTCAAAGGCTTTGGCTGAGATCAGAGACAAGAAGAAAAAGAACGGGGACCTCTTCACAATATTTTTACCTTTGAAGTCTCAGGTTAAAAGTGCTATTACTGTTTGCTTAAACAAGCGAGAGAATGAAGGATAAGATCATGAATTATAATAACAGACAAATGGCATGTTTTGCATGAAGTACATTCCTTTGCCAGGAGAGAGAACGTTCTTCTAACATTTCCAAAGAGATTGGCAATTTGTAGAGTCAGTTATAGGGAAGAAAGAGATATATCGTTGTATTTTGTTTTTAACAGTTTAAGTGGGAATAAAGAATTAATTGGCAATTTTTCCCTTTGTTTCCCTCTACATTTCATACTAGCAGTAGCAAACATGCACATTATCCAACTGTCAACAAATCCTCTAGACTCAAGCCTGGAACAGTACATCCCACATCTCCCCCATGAAAGTCTTTCATGAAAGCTCCTCTGTCATTCAAGATCATGCTATTCCCTCCTCTATTTATTTCGAAGTGTCACTCAGCTCCATTCCACCAGCTTGGAAAAACGTCAAGAACTTTTATCTTCGGAGTCAGTTGCCAGTTCTGTTTAGTGAACAAGCCAGCAGGGACCTCTGGTGCCATCAATGCAGCTCAGTCAGTGCCCCTCTCTTTAGGGATGGAGTATATCATTATCCCGATGGCTGGACAGAAAAAGATGCGTTTTTAGAATAGTTCTCAGGGAGCAGTTACTGGAAATCTCCTCCCTTGAGACAGTCTATTGGCAACAAGTTTTGCTGCTGTGACATGAGGTATTGCATCAAGACCCAATCCTGTCACTAATAAAGTTAGTGGGAAACGTGCCATTCTTTTCAAGTGAAGTCAACAGGATTAATGTAGCAAATAAGAGCTAAAAAGTATACCTTGCATCTGCAAATGCAAATGGAAAGTCATGTCACAAGTGGGAATGTCATTTTATGTCTGTTTGCAGAATCTGGCTTTGTTTCAAATCAGAATAAGCCCCTTCCCCAAATTTAAAATGGACAGTAAAGAAAATTGAAATTTTATTTTCAAATTACAACATTTCCTTTTTTGGTTTTGGGGGTGTTTATTTAAGTTTGCATCTTAAAAATGAAAGTCAAAACCAGGCTGTTTCAGTGTTTGATTTTTTTTTCCTCTAAAAAACACCCCACTTTTTCTTGTTTCCTCTAAAACAAGGCATAGACATCGTAGAGACTTTAATTTTCAACAAAACTATTTTCTGATAGAAACCAGTTTATTTTAAACTTTTCCTTAACCAGCTCTAGCAGGCTGTTTTAATTGCCAACAGACACATGACACAGCTGTGCTAGAAACCGTTACTTAACCTGCTCAGCCTGAATGGAGAATTTCTGTTGATTTCAGCTGTCAGACCCACAGGCTCTTGACTGCACTAACAAGTCCCACTGTCTTGGCAAGTGAACTTTTCCTATACAGAAGTAACATGGTGCTGGGATTATTTTTTTTATAAGTGTTGGTTCATTTTTTCATAGGGTATTATCATACTTGGCAATACTGGGTTTAATTCCACTTAAAATGACAGAACTGAATTGTCATCATTTTTAATGGGTAAAATCTATGCAGTTCGTCAGAGGTGCTATAAAACCTAATCAGAAATTAGACTGTAAAATTAATAGGTCTATATTCTGTATAATGCTATTTTATAAATCTGAAACTGTAGCAGATTTGGAGTTTCATATACAGTCCAATTAGGCAGGGGCGGAATCTTCAGTTTAAACACATAACCTGTGAAATAACTGGTACACGGTGCTAAAGCAGTTAGCGGCTGTGTTTTACTTCGAGTAGTAGGGTACCAAATCCATTAATTCCACGCCTGGGCTTTCATTTTAGTGCATTTCCATGCTGCAGCTGTAAGCCACGGGGTAACTTCCCCTGGTTTATTTGTACACAGCAAAGGTTGAGGATGGCTTTTGACCAGGGTTTTGGCCAGGCAGCCCTAGTGTGAGGATATCCCCACCTGCCAGGTGGCAGGAGGGCAGTGCTAACCCATCCCCTTTATTCGGAGAGGAATAACAGGGAAATATGGAAAGGAGAGGCATGAGGCAAGCTAAGGAAAGAGCCGGTGTACAGCCTTTCCTTAGGAGCATCACTGAGGAAAAAGGGGAGCACGGCCAGGGGCTCCCCCATGCCGGGGGGCTGCAGGAGCCCGGCCACGGGAAGAGGAGGTGGTGACGGGTGTCAGCATCTCCTCCCTCCCTGGGCTTTGCCCACGAGCCCGTACGTACACGCACGGAGGCACAGAGCCCGGGCCGAAGTTTCCCACACCCGGAAAGCAATATAGGAAAATCCCAAGCGGGACTCCTCAGGATTTTCCTCCCGCTCACAGCAGAAGGGGGGCGAGGGGGTGTATTTGTCGTGTGTCCCCCCAGCAGAAGCCAGCAATCTGGCTAAACATATGTAGCGTTACGTAACGCTGTAGGAGCCGCTGGTGTTGACGGTGAACGATGGAAAGGCGGCAATAAGCAGATAGCTAACCTTGCTTCCCCGTGCTGAAATGATTCACTTCTAATGGTAATTTGCACCATTTTAACTCCGAGTACCTCCCACATAATGATTATACAGTGTTACTATAAAACCTCAGGGTTCATCTGCAGAAACATTTCTTATGCTGGAGTTCTCTGTGGAGACATACTTATAAAAATTGGTATGAGGGGAAGATTAAATAGATAAGAGCATAAAAACAGATTAGAGAATAAATACAGTCTTGTAGATCAGCTTCAACTGGGAGGCAGGAGCTTACACTCCTGATTCTCCTACCGACTTCTGTAATACCGGACAAATTGCTTCATCTCTCTGACCCTCGGTATCCCAGATCTGACTGTAGGGTAATGCCTTTTCCAACTCCTTCTCTGCCTTATCTAAGCACACTGCAATACAGCAAGAATACCTTCCTTAGAGACATTAGCACTCTGTCTAGCCTATGGCATCTGGATCTCAGTTTAGTCTTCTAACTTGAAACACATAATTATCAACATATAAACATTTTTCTTTTGGGTTTTGATTTGTATTCTCGTTTCTTGTAGGTCCTGCTATTCATTTCATCCCTATCTCCATCCCAAAGGAGAAGAACAGTGTCTGCCAAGACCAAAAAAACCAAATCAGTAGGGGAGTAATTTTTTTTTGTTTTTTAACAATCTGATAGAGAATACAGCACAGTGAAAAAGAGGAAAAATTTTTAATCTAGCTTTAAAAAAATCTTTGGTTGTATTTCTTTATAATAGAGCCATTCACTGAACTAATCTTACCTGACTCCATTAGTACATGGCAATGCAAAACAAGGTGAAAACCTTTGAAAAAGTACTTAAAGGAATAAATCTGTAACAAGGAATACACTTTCTCGCTATCGTAATTGCACATTTAAGGGGCCTCTGCTTTACCGGTGACAATTCAGAGCGACAGTGCTTAGCTTAATGCTGTCATCTTGTAGCTACTACTATAGAAATTGTAGTTGTACAATTTTCAAAGCGAGCAATTTTATGAAGTTAATTGTGTAACATTGTTTATGAAATTAAACCACACAATTAATATATTATTCACAGACATACATAATGGACTCTTTGTATTGAATGATGGTTTAAGAAAAAAAAAGTAACTGATTTTGGAGCTACAATGAATGATTTACAAGGTAAAATTAAAAGTGCTAAGTATGTATTACTTGGCTACTCACCAGCTAAGTGGATGGGGGTAGTATGAAAAATATCTATATATAACTAACTGCAATGTATGAATATCAAGGAATCAGAGAAATTATTTAAAGTGAAGCAAGAGGATTAACCTAGAAGTAAATGGTGAAGATTTAAGAAAGGCAATTGGCTATCAAGGGAAACTAGGCAAGAATTAGATCTTCTTGCCTATAAAAATCTTCTGTGATGTAAGGTAATGGAAGCTTTATTCTTTGAAATTTTAAAACAGCTGGATCGAACAATATCAAATTAAAAGACAGCACTCCAGTACCATCTCTCATTAATACCTTGCCTTTTAAGTAGATGGTGGGACTTTAAATGAAATGCTGCCCAATATGAATAATGGAAACTACCTACCTCTAATGAAGAAAGGACCTCTGTGGTACCAAGGGATCTGACTTCTTGGTACTTACCAAGAAGTACTGGAAGTACTTTCCATTTTTAATTCATTTGAAAAAAAAACGGATGTCATTACACATGGTGAATGTCACACGAGTTCACAGGCAGTTACATTAAAGAGCTTTACATCAAGTAAAAATTCTCAGTTTAGATAAAAGCTATGCCCTACCGTTCCGCTCTACCTTTTTATACTAACAAATTTTAACTGAACAGTTGAAGAAGTCACTTGTTTTATTTCACCAGATTTCTTTCTCTGAGCTCACAGTTTAACAAAAGTATGTAAAATCCTGTTAATGTACATGACCGATTTGGAAGAAACACACCGAAGCAATACACTAAACTTGCTTCTTCCACCATCCTCTTCACTTATGCTAAGCAAAGGGGAGTCTCAGTGAGTCACTGTTAGCTGAATTCCACAAACATCCTGCTATCCCTTATTTGAGCTAGCCTGCTTCAGAAAAAATAAATATGTATTTCCATGAAAATTACTCTAGTAAAGGACAGTTCCTCTTGTCAAAGGGCAGAAGGAGATGGGTTTAGCAAGCATGTTTGTATAATTCAATAAAAAAGTTAATCTAAGTGTCCCCTTATTGATAGGTCTTGATTTAAGCTCTAAAATTAAGGAAGCTTCACATTTCTATGAAACAGCGATGAACAGCGGACTATAATTTGCTTTTAGGCTAAAGCAAAATAATGAGTACACTTTTCCTAGATTGACAACTGTCACATATTTTGACGTAGAAGCAGGACAGATGGATCATATATTACTTTGAGTTTAGATACCTAACTCCATCAAAATATTACAAAGCAAAAACATTGCATCAACACGGAGCTTTTTATCCCTGCACTGCTGATGAGCAAAATTAAATAAAATCCACCCAGATCTTGTGATTTTTATTTTCTGTTGAGCATGTCTATATAAATGTCTGTGTTACACAATCTTTGTGTATAAGCAATGTAACATATATAGTATATATAAAAGCAGTTTTATTTTCACTCAGATCCACGTTACTGCCTATTCCATCTTAGTTGTAGCTGATTAAGTATTAACTTAAGTTCATTTTACAACTCAGCTTTGTATTCATTCTCCATTAATTCTCCTGCCACAGCAACCTGACCCTTCTTCCACCTGAACATTAGCACACATTATAAGCTTCACTTCTTCCTCTTTCATCTGGAAATTTTTCTTCATACTTTGTCAACTTTATATCTCATATTTTCATTGAGTTTCAGTCATGAGACTGTAACAGGTCTGAGTGACTACGTCTGAGTGTATGTTTACACTCTTATGTCATGTGTGATGGAATGACATTATGAACTCCCAGAAGAAAAAGCAGACCATATGTACAGTATATCAATAATTTTTATAATATTACATATAAAAATAAAATGGAAGTTCATAATAATCTGACACTGTTGCCTTTTCTGGTGTAATTTATTCGACTTGTAGCCACCAATTTGAAATCTGTATATATGCTAACAGCTCTGTTCACCCAGTCCACTGGCTGAGTTATGATTATATTCTCCCCAAAGAAAGAATGGCCATTAAGCACAATATGATAACTAATGGAAAGGAGAAGTTCACATTTAGCAAGCTAGCAAAATACTAATAGAAGACCAGGTTACAAATAAATAGCTGCAGTTGTCATTAAAAAAATAACTTATCTGCTAGTTTTCATTTGTTATTGAATAAATTAGAGTACAGTCTACTACAGATGACCTGGTGGCCTTCTAGGATTACAGACTAGAGCACGGGCTTTTCAACCCAAAGGTTAGGGCCCGTGTCCAGAACTGGGAAAGGAGCCGAATGTTCATGGCCAAAAATCAGGAACCAGAAAGTCAAACCAAGGGTCAGGAGCCAGAGACAGGAATAAGCATCTGCCCAGAAATTGCGAGCTGAAATCAGAAACCCACAAGAAATTACAATCGCAGGGCACAGTACAGAGGTAGCTCTGAAAATGTGCAGTACAACGCATGAAAGGATGCGCTGGGGTTCTGCCTTGGAGACCTGCTTCTGAGTCCCTGGCTGCCATGTTCTGCCTAACCCCTTAAGAACGGGTCCAAACTGCGGAGAACCTGATTTACTACTACAGAAGAAGGTCTTATCCCAGATTAGCAGTATAGAGGATAAAGTGAAGATAAAGCAGTCGGTATATCTGTGTGAATGGTACATGCAGTATGTATTTCCCTTAATCATGTTGCAAATGGGACAGCCATCTACCAGCCCAGTGCTGGTAGGTGCATGGTCTGCACTGGCTGACAGGCATAGTTAGCTAGCAGAGAGAGTTCCCCCTAGTTTCTCACAAACCCAACAGCCAGCTATAGCAGACATACTCTTCCAAGGGTGAGTGCACAGAAAAATCTCCATCTCTGCATCACAATTGTGATTAGTCTTACAACAGATTCTGGGTTAAATGAGCTCCTCTCTGATGCTTGTGATTCTAAGAGGTACTGAGGACCTGAAAGTGAGGGGGTAAAGCCTAAAAACCTCTTGGTGTAAGAAAGATTAATATTCACATACCTTAGACATCTACAAGAATGTCCAAATGAGTAGCAAAACAAGTGCCAATAGCAGACTAGCTTGTTGCATCAAGATAATTGCAGCCGCATAAAATTTTTCTATGAAAAATACGGCAAACAAGCCAGCTTTCTACCCTTCCAAACTGTCTGGGTGTTGAGAGAGATGGAAACTCTTTTCTCAGTATCGCACCTGGTAGGTAGATTGGCAGGCTACCATTGCTGCTGCTGCTGCCCCAGCAAGTTCCAGTGGCATTACATCCACATACCACTTATAAATTGGTACTAACATGCAACTTCCAAATCTGATAAAAGCAGGAATGAATTAAAACAAACAGATGAATGTTGCACTAGTATGAATCTTCAGAGTTTTGATAAGCCTTTGACCTTCCTAAGGCTTTTTCTTAGTATCACTGCAGAGAGCAGTGCCAAATGGTCAGACTGGACTTCCACCTGTAATTTTGTGTGCATGAAGCAGCAGTGGAGGAAGCTTGTATGCAATAGGACCTGGCATGAAAAATACAGGTCAAAGATAAAGAATAAATCCTGGGCCCTTGGGTTTCCCCAACAAAAAGTTGTCTTTACCTTGGACTGATAACCTTCACCCTGCCAAGTCAGAGGCCTTTGCTCTGCTGGACTACTAGCACACAAGAGAGGGCAGCTCGTACAGTTTGTGCAAGGACTAGGAGAAATGAAGGCCCTGCACTCTCAGGGACACAGTAACTCCCATGAGTCCTTACAAGTGCAGTTTTCTCAGGGAAAGCAGCAGATTCTTTGTGGAACAAAGTGGATTGGGAATACAAAAGTAGTTTGAAAAGAAAACAGGTCTCCGGTGTGTTGGATTGCACCAGGTTCAGGGGAAGGAGTAGCTGCTTCATCGATTCCCAGGCAGCGCGTAGTGTTTTCTAGAGTCAGACGGCTGAAGTATGGAAATGAACTGACTACGGATGAAAAAGTAAATCTAAGGCAAGCAAAGAAGGAATTAGCCGCGACTGGAGTTGGAAGGGTTGGTGTGCAGGAGTATAGGTGACTGTATAGCCTGAAGGATGGCTTTTTGGAGGGCTGGCATAGTGACCAGCATGAAGGACTACTGCCTGGGTGCACAGATGGGGCTGAGGGATGCAGTAGCCCCTCCCTGCCAGGAGCAACCAGCCCCGCAGTTGAGTGATACAGGACTGGCCTGAAGCCTTTAGTGCACCATCATGGGGCC
Organism: Ciconia boyciana; assembly: GCF_034638445.1. Lineage (NCBI taxonomy): Eukaryota > Metazoa > Chordata > Aves > Ciconiiformes > Ciconiidae > Ciconia > Ciconia boyciana. The sequence goes on from NC_132934.1 coordinate 109,647,461, forward strand.
GGTTCAAATTCCTTCCTGCCCTGGTTCCTCCTATCCCTTTAAAAAGCACATTCGTTTTGTGCATGGCTGTGTGCCAAGCATTCTTGTTTGCACTACATTAGCATGAGAGTTTGGAGAATTTGTGTTAGTGAGAAGCGCAGGCATGGTTTGGTATGTGTGTGAGGGAATGGTGATGGACAGATGTTACTGTCTCTACTACTCAGGCATGCAGTTCTTGTTGAAAGCGGCAGCTGTGAAGTACATCTCTGTGAGAAGAAGGGTGGAATGGGCCATGAGCTTCTCCCTACCCACATGTGCAGCTGTTTTCAAGGAAGTTTTGGAGACACTGCTTTGGAAGTGCTGCACGTCCCTGGACTGGAGTGTTCTCCACTACGGCAGTGCGGCTCCTTACCATAACATTAAACTCTTCTAAATGGTTAAATCTATCTTAGGCATATAAGAATTTAAATATGCAAATATTGTGCAGTGGGTCAGACCACCAACATCTTTCTTAGAAAAAATCTTGTTGAGGATTTTGCTATGACCTCACCCTATTTTTCTACATGAAAGAAAAATATTGTCTGACTTCCTTCATAGCATATTCTACATCTTAGTGACAAATCACTTATGACACTAATTTATTAGCATAAAAATATTACTACACTCAGGACAGCCTGCTTTGATTTACTACATCAGGGTTTTTCATATGCCAAGGTCCTATCATCTCTGCTTGATCATTAAAAGTCCCTTGGCTTTTTTTTTTTGGCTTTTTTTTTTTTCCTTGCAACAGAAGAGTTTTGCCCTGTTGCCTTGGCTAAAATCCTGAATATTGGAATGGCTTTGCAGCTCAAAGGGAGATTCACTGAGCTGATGCTTAAGAAATACAGGATGGGTTTTTCAGAATCACCTTCTTTGTGGCTCCTTGCCACAAAAGTCAGTGGCAAAAGTAGGGGAAAAAAGGGGGTAGGTAAACACAGAAAAGTAAAATCTAATGACAATTAGAGACAAGATGCTTAAACTGCAATGGTGTTTTTATGCTTTATGTGAAAACTACTTTTATTACATGCAAAGGGAAGGAATGAAACTAAATACACGTATCCCTTCTGCATACAGGTAGTGTTTCAGGGGTTGGTATCTGCTTAGTTTTGTGAAAACATCAGCACCCCGTTATGGAACCTGGACCCACTGACTGTACCCAGAGGCACCTGCTGAATTCCACAGAAGACAGAGACATGAAGGAGCATAGGAATGAAGGCCTTTTTGCCAGCATCATTTTATTACAAGGAAGATGGCGGGCTGATTTGATAAGTTGCTGTTCCAGGCTTTTTCCTCTCTTCCACAGGTGTGCCCCCCTCAAGTTTCGTTTCACTACGGCAGTCATGCACAACCAGTGACTGACTACTGGTACTAGTCAAAGTAAGGAAGCCCTGCATCACTAATAGTTCAGACTACAAGAATCCATTCAGAAAACATGTTAAAGGTAGAAAACAGACTAAAATGCAAACCTACACTCTATCCTTCACGTAAATTGATTTGATATTTTGAAAAAGATATCAAAGTCTCACTGACCTAAAGCTTGTGGCTCAGATGAAATCCATGAAAAATCATTTGGCTTATATTTAATTCAAGGACCTTTTTCTGGAAAAAGAAAAAAAATACATCTTAACACGTAACTGAAGATAACCAATTATTGTATCTTGCCTCCACTTCTTCAGCCAATAATAACTGAAACCAAATAAGCCAAAACAATTTCACTATTATTTAAAAGTGACTTGTCTAAACAGGATATGGATAAAAAGTCCAGACACATTTTTAAATCTTTCATGCATTGTCAGAGATTTTTATATACAAGTTTCAGCAAGTGCTATTTTAGCCATAGCAATAAATTTGAACGCCCATTGTTTGTGTAAAGTGTACCTACCAGTCTCTCAGCCAGACCCGACCATACAATTTATTTCCACAGAGTATGTTCTTATTTTGTCTGAAAAGTAAACAACTCATCTGCTTACAAGGAAGCAAGTTGGCTTGTGAACACAGGAAATAAAAGCACGGTGATGGTATACATCCAGCATAAAAAACAGCACAAAGTTTTGAAATACGAATAAATATATCAAAATAGTAGATAGGTCTAAGTTCAATTCATGTAAATAAACAAAAGCTAATTAGCAATCACTTAAGTTGCATTATGGACCATACCCTACACATGCAGGCACACACCTGAAAAGCTGCGAGGTGTACACTTGCTCCTTCTTTTTGATCTTCACACTGCCCACCAGTACGGCTGATAACGTACTGAAACGCCCTCATGTTTTCCCTTCCCTCTCCCATCTCCAACAGGTATGAAAGCACAGTATATACCCAGCTGTGTCAAACTCTCATTCGGAAGCAAAAGCTTTAATAGGAACTTTGTACGTGTATATATCAAAAAGTCAGCACATCTCATTGTCGCACACGCCGCGCATTAGAAAGCTTATTCTGTCCTAGGATTGCTGAGATACTTGGCAAGACAGACGGCCAGTCTTTCTGTCTCCCTGATGGCGTCTGCATTGCTGCAGATTTGTCACGTAATTCATTGAGTTGAACTTAGCACATAAATTTTCAGTTATGACTAAAAAGTTAGAAAATTCTCCACAGATGAAAACTACATGTCCGTCCTGATAGTCAAGCAGGGAGCACTTTGGGGAACAAGAGCAGGAACAAAGGATCAATCCCAGAGTGCGCGAGTGACTTTCAGAAAGGAAGAATAAGCTAAAAGAAACACTGGCAAGAAATAAATTCTGTGTTAACTCTTGAAGATCCTTCTACGTCTGTTCATTTTCCAATCAAAATATTCAATATTTAAATCACTCCCACCTTAGGTGCCATTTTATTGAGATTTTTTTGAGAATTGAGATCCCAGTAAACCAAAAGCTTCTACCACAATCTGAACTCTGAATTTAAAACCAGCATCTCCACAATAAACCACATAACTCCATCCTTAACTATGGCAAACCAGAGCCCAGATCCAGACAGACGAGATCATGCAGAACCTTCCACTTAACAGAGGCAATACAAGTCTGTGTTCTCATAGGAAATCTTGTGTCAGACAAAGACCAAAAGGAACAAGGTCCTTTCATAATAAAGATTTGAACCTTTCACCAATATTATGACATAATTAACAGGTTGTAAGCAAATTTGAGGATTTTACTCCATTGTTTGGGAGGGTTTTTTGTTTGTTTTTTTAGAAAAGCAGACATTTCAATCATTATTACACAGAGCAAGCCATGCTATAGGGCCTGAGGTTCTTGCCAGTGAAATATTTAACCTGGATGGAAGGAAAAAACCTTACCGTTTGAACAACTCTTTTGAAGATTTATCTAAGTCCTTACACAGCAAATGTATGTATACCTACAAAAATAACTCCATTTTACTTCAGTGTTTTCTCCTAATTTTGTAACAACGTGTGTCCACTACTTAAAGTGAAGGTGTATTAGTTTAATTATTACCAACTTATAAAGTAGTGAGCTACCCAGAGATCTCTTCTGCTCTTAACATTTACCCAGTATACATTTGTTTTATTTGAAATATGATTTTTAAAATTAAGTAATTATATCACTAAAAGTCTTAATGCACAGTTTTACTGGTTAAATATGACATCAAAAAATAGATGTCAATTTGCTTTACAGAGCATCATAAGTATCTGTACAAGCACCTTCTTACTGATATAACACAGTCTGCATTAGGAAGCAGCACGAAGTGGTGGAGGATCTGCCTTAGCTACACCAGCAGAATAAAGCAGTAAAACTTCAGCTGCAGACAAGTCCTCTTGCTCTACCACTCCAGTGTGGACAAGACTGAATGCAGAAGACATGCAGAAAAGAAAAATTCTGCAGTGGAGAGCAAAACCAAAAAAATAATCAGAAACAAGGGCCCAGCCCAAGGGCAGCTGTGCCAATCCTATTTTGCACTCTTCGTGTTTTTGTTTTCTTCTGGTATTCCTGCCGAAGGAAATTCCTCTGTATTTTCCTAAGACATCTGTATTTGAATGAGAAGAGGGAAGCTAGACTGAAGGAGGGCTTTTCTGATAGCCTTACCTGAAAGGATGAGAAATAGGGTCTGTGGAGTGTGTAAACTGAGAAGAAAACAATTCACAGGCACAGATTCTTAGTGGAAAGATATTAGTTTCAAGGTAAAAAATCCTGCAAGTCATATCTGCATGCACACACCCTCTTCCTGGGATTTTTGTTCAGAGAGAGGCAGATAGCACTAGTACTCCTCTCTTCTAAGGGCCTCAGCCCCTTGAACAAACTCTGACTTTTACTTACCTGTTAGGTCTCTCTCAATACTAGGATCCCAGTAGATCTGCAGCCAACTAGTACCAGCACAGTCCTGCTTGAGGGTCTGGTTCTTGGTTCAGGTAGGCAGCGGGTGGGATGATTCTCAAACTATCGGCTGAGAAATTAAATAAGTAGTTTTAAACAAAAGCAGATACACCCAGACAAAAACCAAACAAAGAACAACAAAAATAACCCCCAAGCCCCAAACAATTGAGCTGCAAGTGATTTTCCTGTTTGTTCTTGTATTTCTAGCTGAAGCCAGGTGACATGGGCACAGAAGACTGTCATGAAAGTGGAGGGAGAGGAAGGCAAGAGAGGGAGAGATAACAACATCCACCCATCTACTTCAGCAGAGCCAACAACCAGAATAGTTGCTGCCTCGCAAACCTGGTCCAAGTTCCTGCTTCGCTTGATTTGGACTATGCACCTGAACTTCAGCCTACCACCTTCACCCATGCAACCTTACTAGCCACAGGGCTATAGGGACTCTTCTCCTTCCTCCCAGTATACCTTCCCCTACGAATACCTTATTAATAATACGTGGTCAATGCCAAGAGAAAAGAATGAAAGAAACCCACTCTGCAGTAGGTAATAGCCTGACAGGGGCATCTTTTTGGATGAGGCAAGCCAAGGCTCAAATCTGTAGCTACCACCTAGCAGAGCTATACCATCTGAAGGACTTCTATCAGTGCAGTAAGCAATGTACGTGTGTTACAACTGTTAATTTCATCATCTTCCCCTCACCTTTTGTATGTTTTCAGTAGCTTACAGCACTAGGGAGAGTAGTGTCACTAGTCAGAGTTTCTTACGAAACAAAGATTTCAAGGCCAAGTATAGATTCCAAGACCAAGATTTTCAAGTCTAGCAAAGAGACGCCAGAGATGTGACAGACTCGGGTGGAACTTCAGTAGTGGGAGCAACAGAAATTGTTACTCACAGTGCTGCTATGTCAGGGATTTGCATCAGTGCAGACCAAATTAACTAATTATGGATATACACTACTAGTCTCAGCGACTTGATCTGTTCACTACAGTGGTTGCATGGAGACAGCAGAGAGTAACAGAAAAAAACCTGAATACTCCCCAGTTTCCACAGTCCAGGACAGGAATAGAACATCAGAGGTGCAGTTCCTGTTATTTCTCCTCCCCACATCCTCCCAGGATCGGCTCAGCCATTATAACACATTATTTTGGATCTTTCAACCTTGGCTGCCTTTTGGTTTTGTTTTGGTTTGGTTTTTTGGTTTGTTTTTTTTGAGCACTAAGTAGCTCACATGCCTATCTGAAACCTTACAGCCCCTGGTCTGGCATGTTCACTGTAGCTTCGTGGGCTCCTGTTTGGTCCCTGTTACCTTCTCAAGTATGTTACCTAGAAGTGGAAGGTTAGAACCGGGGTAATAATCAAAGGATAGGACTGACTCATCAGAGGAAGGCTCCTCTGGGGTTTGATGGACTCATGAATGTTTGCAGGAAGGGGAAAAAAAAAAAATCAGTCATATCTAAACACACAAATCTTTTGGTCCAGAACTCATGTTTTTGGGTTCCTTGTGTCCTGTTTTTAATTGTGGCTCTCAATGATTAAATTTACTGAACCCAGAGAAACAGAAGCTGTGATACAAACGGGGCAGACCTCTGCTGTCAGAGAAAGTTTTCTGAACATCCATGTTCCTTTCAGTGAAGTGAGACAACAGCAGTCTGCTCAGACCTGTGGCACGCTGTGGGCACTGATGACTTGGTTTACCACCCATGGTTTACCATACTTTCCTTGAGAAAGGATGTGGCAACAGATAGGAAACTTTTCTCTGTCTGCAATACAGCTGCAGCATTGCCTGAAATATAAATTCCTCCAAGGGTGTTTGTACCAGCCTTTGCTCTCAGCCATCAGTCTCCATTCTCATTCAGGGTCTGTGCTTGGGTAGAACAGCCTTTGATATGACCATAGCTAATAAAAAAAGTGGCACAGGTGGGGTTTGCAGCCCTTCTGAATAAGAAAGTTGGGGTTAGCTTCATAAAAAGCCTTTGAAGGAAGAGAAGAAGGAGGATTTGAAAGCAGGGTATCCAGATGTATTAAGTTCTCTTCACCCCCACGGTGTGGAACACTGTTATCGTGACACAAAGGAAACACATGGGCTAGCTTTTTTCTTCTTCTTTTTTTTTTTTTTTTAAAGAGTTCAGTTTCATCTCTTTGTACATAGAGAATTAGTTCTTTTACTTCATTTTTCCTCATTTAAATAAATCTCAGGAGGAAGGAGAATGCAAACAGGCGCTATTTCCTGCATGCATCATTTTACTAGTCTGTTTCTTCAGTGGGGTTTGCTTAGGTCGCTCTATTATACAGCACATTATTTTTAAACAGTTCAGCGACTCCTTCCAAAACGTTCCTTCTTTAATGAAATCTGACACATCAGAAAAGAGAACGGGAAGTTTTTGTTGTTTGTACTTATAATCTTAAACCAACTATTGCTCATCCCGACCACGTCAGATAGCACAGCAGACAGAGCCAGCAAGCCTTCAGCCACTGAACTCTGAACTTCGGCCAGACCTTGCCCCGGTCAGCTCTGCGACAGGAAAGCAGGCAGACTTTGAACCCGGGGCTCTGGGGCTGCTGCGGGGTTGCCAGCAGAGAAACAGCTGCACTTTGCAACACGAACTTTGTACTTAGACACATGCACATTTAATCTCTATAACAGAGCCTTTGTTCCATTACTTATTAACATCTCCTCCTTGAGTAAAGTTCTTTGTTAATGAAGCTTTAAAGCATGGTGTGGGGGGTTTTCCACCTCCCCGCCCCCCCCCCCCCCAAAAAAAAAGCACACCACCCAACTTGATAGGATTACGGTAACTATTAAAAAGTACTAAAAAAAAAAGTTAGATTTTATGCACCTTCTGAATACTGTGGATAGTTGTTGTGTGCTCTCTTCTGAGAGACTCAGTTATAATAGCCAGAGCTAATTATGGAAATCAGGCAATATTCTGAGGCCTGCCTTTGCAGAGATCACTTCTTGAGATGATATCCACAGTAATTCAGCAATATTCAAACTTATTTAACAAATCAGATCAAAAAAAAATAGTAGGAAAGGGTCAGCCCACTCACACTAAAAAGCCGTACTTTAAGAAAGTTGTTTTAAAGTTGTACACCTTCTTGCCATTGCTTTTACTTTGGGGCAGTGCTTGGCTTCTGTGTATTTCACCATAATGTATGCTAACATGCACAGCACAGCAAATTCGTGGAGAAGATTTGCCTACGAATGGCCTAGATCCATTTGTGTACCATCCATTTTTTAGCCCTCACTAAAATAAAACTTTGATCGGGAACAGAAACCTACCTAAACAGAAACAACCTAAACAAGGACCAGATGAAAACCTCAGGAGAGGGGCCAAATAAGATGCTTAAATTGTTTCTGTACCAAAAGTAAAAGCTGAAGATGCACATATACATTTACTGTAACAAAACCTAGTAACAGAAAGGTACTGGAAAATCCATATTGTATCTGTGTTGTCATAACGATATGGAGTGGCAAAGAAGATTAAGAAAGTAAAGGTTTCCAGAACAATTCTTCAAATACAACTAGAATAAAAAAAATACTTGAAGTATATTATCTTTGTCTTCAGATACCACAAGTATTTGTCACAGCCTGTTTGAAAGAAATTATCCACAGGCAGAGGGATCACAGTTACACTCTTCCTATTTTCCATCGCCACCTTCTTTGCAACATTAATTTCTTTCCATGCTCTATGGTCAGCTTTTTTCCTTTTCCCTTTCTTTCCCCTCTTCCATATGATGGGGAAGAACCTCCCACCCCACCCAGCTTTCCTTTCTTTTTGTGAACAGAATGATAAAAAAAGGGAAATTTTCAACTACTCTAGAAAGATGGGAGAGAAAAGAATGAACCAAGTCAAGAGATTTCGGACCACTCCCTTGCATGAAGCTGGGCTGGCAGGACTCAGAAGCGATCGGGTGAGGTTGGTCAGCTTCTGAGCTGCCTTGCGAAAAGCCCATGACTTTTCTTACTTCGATCTATTTGCTCAGCCACCACATTCAGTGCAATGCTTTGAAAGCATCATCATTCGTCTAATCCTAGAGTTTGATTTGCATTCTTTGCAGAGAGCATGCTGACAGAATTTGATAGAATTACTTTTCTTGTGTTATTACTATTCTGGGTAACAGTACTGCTAGCCCTCCAATGACTGCAAAGCAGCTGGCACAACTACAAGAATGTTACACCTTGTTATTTTGCCTTTCTATATCCAGAAAGCCATGATTTTTCCTCCTTGAGGTGCCCCCCCATGCATGCCTTATCACCTCACCCCTGGAACACAGCCCTCCCGTCACACGGGTCTACCATGATGATCATAAGATTTAGCTGTTGCTAAGAATAGACATGATCATTTGGAATAGATCCTACTTTATTTCTGGGTACGGTTTCTGAATGGTGTTAGACAATAAAACCTTTAGGTTGGATTCTGGATAACACCTGCCTGCTCTTTCTGTCAGTTCATCAAGGGCATCAGATCTCTCTCCGTGAGGGCAGGCACGAAGATCTGTACCATTTGCTTAGCTAGGAACAGCCGCAGACGGGAACGTGGATGAAGCCAAGCAAACCATAACATCTCTGTGAACAAAGCAGGCACCCTCTGGGAAACTACAATATCTTTAATTAAAATAAATAAATAAAACCAAATACACTTGGAAAGAGTGCAGAGAAGAGCAACAAGAATGATTTAGGTCTGGAAAAAAAGACTCCTTCCAATGAGACATTGAACTAAATGTGTTTTTGCTTCAAAGAGAAGATTATGATCTTTAAGGAACTAGACAAGAAGAAGATATTTCAGAAGACTCTAATTTAGTGGGCAGACACACAACAGAATCCAATATTTGCAAGTTCAATCTGGAGATAAAAAGCATGTTTTAAGTATAATTAGCTACTGAGATGAATTGTCAAAAGATGCAGTAAATTCTCCATCACTAAGGAACTATTTTAATTATTGTATGCATAGCTTACACTAAAGCCCAAAAGTCTCAGTCAACACAGGCCCAATAATCTTTAAGTTTATCTAGCTTCTAGCACAAGCCACCCGCTCTGTCTGAAAATTGTTCCTGTTGCTAATTCCAAATTAGATGATTTTTTTTCCTGAGTAATCTGAGGTGGGAGAATCATGACAACTGGATAATTAGTGCATACAACACCAGGTCACGTAGACATTATTTGTATAATACTAGCATTCCTCAGTCCAGTGCTTACAGAAAAAGAGAAAAAGAGAAAAAGAGAAAAAGAGAAAAAGAGAAAAAGAGAAAAAGAGAAAAAGAGAAAAAGAGAAAAAGAGAAAAAGAGAAAAAGAGAAAAAGAGAAAAAGAGAAAAAGAGAAAAAGAGAAAAAGAGAAAAAGAGAAAAAAGATATATTCCCTAATGTCTCATTCAGGTTAGAAAACAAAAACAACAACAAAAAACCCCCAATAAAAAAAAAAAAAGGAGTATGGCTTATATATAAACTTAAAAATATGCAATGTTGTGCATAGTATTGTAATGTGCTTTTATCAGATCCAGAATCCACCACAGAGGGGAGAGGTTTCAGACTAGAATTATTAAGCACTCTACCAATTTACTCCCAGAACACTTCAGTATTGTTCTATACCCTAAAAGAAAAATATAGCTAGCAGAAAATTATTTCTCTTTTTGGTCCTCCAGGAGTTTACATGGATAGCTCCTATTAACACTAATCAGAGTTAAGGGCAGAAATCCCCCATGGACAGCCATGTTGTCTGGGGATACGTCCATAATTAATATGTTCTAAGATTCTAATTTTGAAACAAAGTAATCAGGCTTAAGATGAGTTATATTAAGACCAATAAACCTCTGACTGCATATTTGCCTATATATATACACCGTATCCAATGTCAGACCAATGTATAGTTTACAAGACAACTTCTGATAAAGCAAGCTACATCTTAGCTGTATTTGGAAGCATGAAATACGAATATACAAGAAGAAAGAAGAAAAAAAGTGGGGTTTGTTTTCTTTTTGCTTCCTACTCTTCATTGTAGCACATCGTTATTATAAGCATTAATGCTCATCATTGTTCTTTTTCACATCGTAGTGCCTAGGCTCAGCAAAGCTAACATAATCCTAACACTTCTGATGTTACAAACTAAAATTACCATGCAGCACCATGGGAATATTTATAATATGAAAGATGTGGAACGAGGACTTTGTGACAAGTACATGGGGGAGAGAAGAGGAAGCTAGATGGCTTGAACATGAGTGGTTTTGCAAGTAAAAGATGTTGTAATGGGATGAGGAAAACAAAAAAAATGATGCCAACAGAATTTGGTTTCAGTATTATTTAAGATTTCTGTCACTGAAAGAGACATTTTCGAGTCTGTGGCTGCTGATGCTCCAGCACAATTGATGCCCAAGTCATACATAATGTATTATACAACACAGTATATTAACTCAGCTTCAAAGTGTTAATGTGTCATGAAACTTAATTCAGATATCACAGATTATGCAAAGGAGACAGAGATGTGGAAACACACTGTTGTTTCTCAAAGGTGTCAGGCAGTCTTTGCTTTGTGTCCCCCAGTCCAGGAGGACATCGCAGCAGCTCTCTCTAAACCTCTCTCACAAGGTGAGGGCTGGGTGGCTCTTCACCCCAGTATTTTTGGCAGAGAGATCCCATACTGAGGGCAAAATGATGCATTCAAAAAAAAGCAGAAGCCTTTGAATACAAGACAGTAGCCCAGGTTTTGCAATGCCACAGCTGCAGATAGATACATTTTACACTGCAGATGTGAAAATTGTATATTATAAACACAGAAGAATTTATCATTTTCTTTATCTGCAATAAAACAAAGTCCTAGCTTTAAAACTGTATGGGTGAAGAATCCAGCTGTAGTCTCTGAATGCCCCTGAATAGCTGGCAGCAATAGAGACAAACTGTTTTCTTGATGGACAGCTGGGAATAAAGATAGCAAGCCTTCGGTCCCATTAGCTCAGCCGGAAATGAAGTTGCATGGAGACTCATCTAGTGCCTCTGTCAGCTGGGAAGGGAGCCCATGACAAGCCACAGTACTTAAAATGGAGGTAGAGACCTTCACCCATTTCCACACACACTGTTTTTGTGAGTCTCACTAACTGCCCTCTCCCTGAGAACTTCCAGACTTCTTCATACAAGCTGCTACTAAAGGAGACCATAAACAACCTCTACCAAAATCGCATTGGAAGCAGCAGAGGGAAAGCATCCACAGGAAGCTTTTTGCTTGTGGTATGAAGTTTTCCAAATCCTCTTTGGAGGCACTTCAGCTGAGGGAAGAGGAGCGTGGCCCACTGTCTAAGCCTAGAAGTGAAGTTTAGCTCCTGACACCACCATATCATTCTTGCACGTCCTTGGGACCTGATGCTTTTTAAACGAGGTTTGAAGAGCTAAGTCTAATTGTCTCTGTCTGTCACTTCATCTGTAGAAAAGGGAAGACAGAGGACAATTTTCTACCTATAGAGGTAATACAGGTAGATAATATTAAGCATTGAAATATTAAGATATTATGGAGACATTAAATATTTAATAGAGTGCCCACTAGCATCCATTTTCTTTTTGTGTGTTTAACTTCAGGTAAGACAGCCAAAGCTTTTAAAGAATGTAATTAGAAAATATTGTTATGCAAAATACTTAATGATTTATTCAGAAATTCTATAGGATTCTCATTATTTGAAGCAAGAATTCAAAATATAAACCAAAGATGGTTAGATAAGTGTCTTTTTATTTGTGAGGAAAAAATCCACCTATGTTTAATTAAAACACAACTCTGTGTCAGAAACCACACACACACAGAAGAACCCAAACCCACCCTAACTCTTGAAACTTTGAGGAATCTACTTTCAGTTAATGAACTGTGGGGGCTTAAGCCCTCATGATTATCGAGGCTATGTTTTCCTTTCTATTGTTTGTACTAAGCTGAGAGGGGAAGGGGATGCTTTCATTATTCAGACTTAATAAACACACTCACAAGAACAGACTCGATTTAGACTAGCTAGGCAATCCAGTGTATTTGGAGACAAAGAAAAAGAAACTAGGATAACAGATGAAGTCCAGGATTCCCTGGAAGAAAAAGCAGCTAACAGGACTCATCACAACCTTGTATGCTAGCTAAGGCAGGACATGTCCCTCCGCAGTGGCCAAGTTTGGGAAGAAACGAAACAAAGCAAAAAGATGCTGTCTGCAGGAGACAGCTTGCGGGGGGGAGCCATGTGCAGGAGAGAGTCCCCACACATAACAGAGAAGTCTTGCTATTATTTAAGAATACCGAGAAGTAACGAGGAGTTGTATTCTGTATCCTTTCATAACCTACTAAAAATGTTCTTTCTGTAAGATCAGCATCCGATGCTACCGATGCCCCAAAAAAGCATTTCCTTGAGCATACACTCAAGAAAACACCATTCGTGGGGGCTGACAGACAATTTGGGAGCCTGTTAAGCCATCCTGTTACAAATACACACCACCAATGTAGAGTTAAACATTTTTTAAAATGATAAAACAGTGAAACACATCACCAGATCATACTTCACCATCAGCTTCTCCCTCAACTACTTCAGGGGGCATCCAGCTCCAGCTTGCACTCACCAACTTACTTCTGGCCCATTCCTTGGTGGCAGGAGCTCCAGGTTCTCCTCATCTCCCCTTGGCCAAGTTAGAGTGTCTTGATCTCTCTCAGGTGCTCCTCACGAGGGCTCGCTTCCTACTTTCTCTAATGGCAATCTCATTCCAGAGCTTCTGCCAAATATGGCTGTAAAGGCTTAGTTCTCCCATCCCCTGTTTTCTGCAATTAAACTTAGGATATAATAGAAGACGTCGGGTATATAATTAAGGATTAGGTTGTAATAAAAGGGACGCTCTTTTGTTTAAATTATCTTCCCTACTGTGGCTGCTTTAAATTTGTATTTCTATCATTCTCTAATTAGTATCTCTCTTCTGTCTTTAGGCTGGCTTTTCCTGTTTGTAAGGCTGTGGTAAAACATCCTAAATCATTTAACCTAGACAAAGTGATCGTACCAACAGTTTACAAAAGCTACAATTATCGGTTTGCTCTCAATATTGCATAGAGAATAAAGATGACAATAATTCTAACAGAAAATGGGTATGAGAAAGGGGTTACTTGCATGATTTAAACTCTTTTTCCTGCACAGACAGCACAACTTCTGGGGACTTCCTCACGGTAAATAAAAATATCCCAGTGAGGCTAATTAGTTCAGGTGTGGCAGCAGGCTGATGAGTCGAAGAAGGTGGTTCGCCTGGAGTTGGTTCAGGTATTCACCCACTACCAAACAATTTGAGCATATTTTCCCCATCTCTCATGCTCTTAACCTTGTTTCAGCAAGCATCCTAGCATCAGGAAAAGCAAAAGCACAAGAGCCAAGACAGCAGGCTCACCAGGACCAAAAGCAACCCATTAAAAATATAGAAAAGGCAAAAGAGTGTGGTAATGAGGAACACACAGGAGTCATTTCCCTCTAGCCCACCCATTTTCTCACATCCCTCCCCTCATTCCTCTGTGACAGCTCTTCAGGATGTAGTCTCCATTCTGGTTTACCCTATCAAGTGCTTGGATTACAGCTGCCTATCAACATGTTGCTGCGCGCTTGCACACCAAACACAAACCTAAGGAGAACCTAAGTCTGTTTCCCCAACATCAGAAACAGCGAAAGGAAGCAAAGTCCGAAAACGAGTCAGCCATCAACTTTGCAGCAGGGCACCGCAAAACACTAATTCCTTCTTCACCCTTTGTTTCAGTCCAGTAACACTATCATATGCAGTACACTCTTCAAAATAGTAAAAAGAATTACTGTCAAACACACACAAACTCTCTTTTTCCATCTAAAAAGCACGTATGTTCAAATTCTGTCCTCTTCTGCAACAAAGAAAGTGTGTGAAGCTAACTACATGCTAAAATGGGCTTTTGATTCAAAATAACCCAAACAAAGTATGTACCTTCAACTTTATGATAAGCCAGTCAACTATGCATTAAGCACTGCTCAACAAAACCAGTCACAGCAGAGCTCTGACAGGCATTCAAAATAGATTGCACAACAAAGCAAAAAATCATCATCAACTTCTGCATCGTGATATGACTCTCAGTTCTTTGAGGCTGGTCCATGCAGTAATGAATCTACTATGCATCTTTCATCCTGCACACCAGCCTCTGCCAGCAAATCCACTTCGAGGATATTCCAAGTCTTGAGAAGCTTTAGTCTATATTAATTAATTCAAAAAAGAAAAAAAATTAAAAAGATATCTATGTGCCTTAGGACAATATTCAGCCTGATCCCACTGACAGCTTTTCTTATGGCTTTGAAATCCATTGCCTTCTGCAAGAATAGGAGCTTTATGGCAGCCTTCAAAAAGAAGCTTCTACTTTCAACACAGGAACTGCGGTTGCTTCAGTGGCAGATCAAGGTCTCCATGCGGTATAGAACAGCAATTACCCAGTGAATATAACAAATATGCCAGCAAGCGTGTATGAAAAAGAGTATATGTAAACACAGAAAGCTCTGATAACAACTAATCAAAACTCATCCCAGAAACTCTTTTCTGAGCAACAGTTCCTGAGAGAGGGGAGGGGAGAATTAAAACGAGTCTGGCTGCACATCGTGCAGTTGCTGAAGTCTGAAGACATTTATACCAAACACAGTCATTTACTCATAGGGGCTGAGTTCTTCACTTTGTTTGTACAATGGTTGGATGCAGGAGGAACAGAAAATTCCTGCAAAGAATTCCTTCTCCTGGGTCAACCGGACCTAAAAGGATTTAAAAGAAATTGGATACCTGCTCTAAGGAAAGCCATTAGTGCAAAAGTGCTATCAAAATGTAGACTTAGGAGAGCTTCAACCCATTTACAGACCAGAACATTGCACACAGACTCCTTTGTAAACCTTCTGCTAGGAAAAGAATCACCCCTTTAGCTAAGTACAGAATCTAAACACCACACAGTCAACAAAACAGACACCAAAACCATGCCAAAAATTTCCCAGAACTTTTTGTTTTTCAGAGGAGCAAACGATTGAGATCAGGTCAAACCTAAGCGTGTCTTCCATTCATTCAATATGAACACACTTACCTGTCAGACTTTCTTTCTGTCTGAGTTACAGTACCAGTTGTGGGGTTTACGCCTCACAGGATGTGTCTGTGCAGTAAGGATGGGTGGATCGCTATGGCAGCCTTCTCCCTCTGCCCATCATCCTTTCCAAAACAAAGACAATGGCTGTAAGGTCAGTTCTGAAAATAGCTTGATAATTACACAGACTAATTATTAGTCTTTCATCTTAATAATTAGCATTTCAAAAGTATTTTATTAATCAGCCTTGTTACAGGTAGGGACCATCGTAAGCTTTGGGGGTTTTTTTAATGCTTTTAGTCTTTTTCGTTATTAAATCACCGTCAAGGTTTCCAGAGCTGCTGTTATAGAGCTTGTAATAGCTTGACACCCCCCACCCCTCTTTCAATTCCAATTCATTATCTAGGTGAATCACTATCTAAAATTATCAGTATACTCTCCAGATATCACTATCTAGAATAATCAGGCTCCTAATGCTTAGCAGATACAGTAATAACATACCTAATTTTTAACTTTCATGATAGGGTTCGTCTGGGACAGAATAGAAGGAAGATTGATGTATTATTAATATTATAAATAATTAAAATGAGTGAAATATACCAAAAGTGGAAAGTGTGAACCAAAGGAAGAACTAGCACACAAGCCTTAATGCAAAACATTGGCTTTGTGTCTATGCAATACCAGCCATATATGTTCTGTACTCTTTTACATCCCTGCAAAGCATGCATAAAACCTTACTAGATCAAAATTATATAATTCCCCACTCATTTTCTACACATGGAAGTATCTACAGAAGGTGCAAGGCAGGGGAGAGAGTGGTCAGTCAGTCGTGTTTTAATTTATAGCTATTTTTGCCTAAGCCCTGAATGGCCTGCCAATTATGAATAGTACCAGCTGGGCTGCCAGGAGAGCAGGCTAAGAAGGACACACAGAAGAAGAAAATAATAATAATGTAAAAATGAAGAGCAGGAGAAAAATTTGGAGTGGGGGAGACCTGATGGGGATCCCAGCTCTGGTGTTAAAATGCCTCACTACAGTCCTATCTTCCCCAACCCCCCAAATAAAAAGATGATTATGATGGTCATCATTATCTGGACGTAGGCTTATAACATGTCCTAGACTTTTTGGGGCATAATCCAGGTACCTAATAAGTACAAAAATTGGGACTTTTCTGTGCTTAAATAAGCAGCAAAAATAAGAATTGCATATGATGATGAGGACGAGAATCTTTTGAAAGGTCTTCTTTTTATTTTCAAATAAGTAATAACAACTCACTAGTTTCTTTTTTATTTAACATAACGATTTTATGTGAGTTTTATACAAAATGTCAAAAAAAAAAAAATTCAGTAACATGGCAGCCCTACTGTTTTTAAGAAGCTCTTTCCCCAGCGCATGTCACAGGGAGAATACAAAAAATAATTCTTCTAAACAAAACCTGATGAATGCCCATCAACAGAGTCATGTCTTGAGCAGCTATTGAGGGAACAAAGAATAAACACTGGCATTAAAAGGCAAAGATTTTGTTCCATTGCTGTTAGGATGTCAGTGCTGGATCCACACTGGTATATATATAGAAATGTTGCATTTGGCAAAGCAATAGTTTTGGAAACCGACCTGCTTTTCATGACTACTCTTATCTGTGAAAAAAATTAAGAGATTTAGCCCATGCTTTATTGTAATCTGCTTATATGTGGATGCAGATCAGTTTAAAAAGGAGAAGTATATTTATACTCATGCATTTCACTGTATATCAACATCATACTGATAAACTCTACAATATCCTCCCCGCCTCTCGTTTTCATAGCCTTGTAGGAGAGGCAAGGCAGACAAGCCAGTATGAAAAGCCAGCAGGCCATAACTCCTCTACTACAGATAAGCGACAATTAATCACATTCACCAGCTAGGCAGGTAGCTCTTGTCCTTTAACACTGAAGGAAATATAAAGCTCCTCTCTCTGTGCACTGATTGTCCAAGTGATATTGGAGCTCTCAGAAGCAGCTACTGAGCCACTGAGGTACTTAAAACCAAGGGAAAACAAAACCTAAATGTGCCAGTCTTCTGCTGTTTTATTAATCCTTATTTTTCAAGGGAGCATCGAAAGCACAAGCAACTGCTAGAATGGAACATTTATCACCGTTTTTCCGTGCAAGATCATAAGTTGCTCCTCCTGTGCCAGGGGTTCAAGGTCCCTGGGGCTCTCATTCAGGCTCTGACCACAGCACCCCCACTCAAAGGAGAGCTAGCCCCACTCATGGCTGTGGGAGTGCAGCACCGGGGACTGAGAGACACCCTCCTCCCTTGGAACAAGACGGAAGAGAACAAGCCATAACACTGTCGAATATGTCAACTGTGGGACTAAGAAGAAAAGGATTATTGCTTTTTTAGGTTTTGCTCTCAAGCAACTAACCTTTCTGTTTTAGCTTTCTGCATATATGCGTAGCTCATTGATTCATTCTGACAATTACATAAAGCTTTTGAAGTGCAAAGAGAGACCAAAAAGCACATCCAAAATCTGGGACACCCATAATTCATCTGTTTCTTATGGTTCCCTAGCATAGGTTTTATTTCCAACTGAGTCAGTCATGTTTCAGTGAGTGTAATGGAGTTATTTTTGTAACCCTTCCAAAAACCCTTCGACTAAGACATGATGATGTACTGACCCCTTGGAGGGGGAAGGGGTTACAGATATAATTTCATGAGACCACACAGAAATGTTAACATTATCTGTGGAATCTCTCCTTCAGTCACTCAGCATACCTCAAGCACTCAGAAACCCACCTTTTTGAAAAAAGATATGGGTCTTATTTTAGCTGCTGAAGATTATTTAACCCAGGACTGCTAAATAAAAAAACCTCCCCATTGCAATTTGATCCCCAAGTTGAGGAAGCCCCTCGTTGGCTTTGCTAACTCAACTGAAAGCCCCCTGAAAGAAGAAAACTGCAACAAGGACACATGAAATGAGAAGTCCTGTTTGTTATAGAAGTACACTCCTCTCAGTTTCACACAGGCTCCAACCTCCTGTCGACCCAAAAGCTAACAAAATGAACATTTCAAGCATGTAGGCTGAACGTGTAGGCAGAAATGGGTGATGATCAGGGCATGTCAATAATGTCACACAGCTGGAACGCTGCCCAGTCCGTGGCAAACAGCTGTTCTCCAAATGACTAATCTCACAGGAGGAGGTAGAACATAAAATTCTCCATTTTCAGAGGAGGATGCCACCTCTTGTAATTAGTTTCTCCTTTTCCTTCCAGTTTCATGTTGGAATAGTCTAGCCACAATGTGTAAAGCAACAACGCGTCTCATACATGTAAGCGTGAACTTCAAGCATGCTAGTGTTTTGCCTTCAACAAATCGTCTAACAGCAGTGCTCCACTCCAGATGTGGAAGGCTTCAGTGATCAGTGCATTAACTTCTGAAATTCTTTGAAAACACAAGCAATGTATAAGAGTAAAATATTATTCCTACTACTGTTCAGTTACAGACAGAATATAAAGTTGTTATTGGGTTCCAAAAAATCCAACTCCAAAGTTCGATGCTTAGTCTATTGAAATCATCACTTCAGTAAAGGACTCACAAAAGCCTAGAGCCAAAGAGGCCTCAAGCTGATAGATGCATTAGACACCAAGCCATGAGGTACATCAGTTTGGACATACCTCGCCTGTGCAGCCACAAATACTAGGAGGAAATCAAAAATAAAAAATTTCAGAACAAAATGCAAGAAATGCTTTTTATAAAAAACTGAGTTAGTCCATCTAAATGCAATCTTATTTCCCAGATGCTGAAAGATAATAGCAGGCAGGATAACATCCATAAAGCAAAACAGAATATAGCTTTCATCATCTCAAAAGTGTTTGATAACCCAGCCCATGCCAGGACAAAGTGGCTGGTATTTGCCTCTAACCATTCCAGTCATCCTATTTTTGAGGATCGCAGTGATAAACAATTCCCTGAAGTATACTGCAATTCTGCAGCACTGATGAGCCCAATATCAATTCCTGTGTTAAGGGCAAGTTCAAAGACTATCCAGTATTTGCTTGATAAGCTTCTCAGAGAGGTCGTTAACTAGGACAGCTGGTTATCCTCTTCACTCAAATTTTCTGGGGTTTTTTGTTTGGTTGTTTTTTGTCTTTGTTTGTTTGTTTGTTCGTTTTGTCTCCTCATCGAGATCCCCATTTTAGGGAACCTTCCCCAGCTGCCCAGGTACATCTAAAGGGAAAGGTTACACATATAGCAGTAAGCTGATATGCACATACTTTAGCCTGTACAGCTAAAGCGTGTTTGTGGTTAAGGACTATTAACACACATGAGACCAGGAAGTGTTTTCAACTGGCTGAAGTATCAAGCTCTTACAGGACTGAAGAGAAGACAGGAATGCAGTGGAAAACATTTGCAAGGCTTAGGTCTAGTGAGAAAGTTATTCCAGGAGATGCTTTGGGTAGCTCCTGGTGATACTCATCTCCAGTACTCAAGCATTAGGAGTAAACAAAACCAACCAGATGAGAACCTTGGTGATACCTCATCCTTTAGAGTTAACTGCTGCTGATTAAACCTCTAAAAACACCGATGGTTTAGTGTGTTCCTGTACTGGCTCTGCACATGATGGGGTGACCAGCCTCAGCCCCCCAGAGGCAAACAGCTGTTGTACAGAGCATTTGTCAGGACAGCTCTGATTGTTCGTCAGACAACTCCTTCCAGCAAGCAATCTACAGAGTCTAAAATAAAGCCAAAGTAGCCCCTTGCTGATACAGGAATACTGTTCTACCACACCAGCAGTTTTCACTTAATGGAGGAACAAGACAGAAGCAACTTCTGCGTCATGACCTCCACCCTCTCAGTTGCCACTGTCAATGAGCTATTACCAACAACCTGCTCCAGTAAAAAGTTTCAATGGCATCTATGCAAGGTGTCTGCCAGTGGGACAACACTAGTCCCTGTAACCCTGAGCAAGGCAGGCCTACTCAAGTCCATCATGTAGACGTAGCTCCACAGGTCTGAATTAATGGCAGCTTTGCAGTGGATCAGCTACTGTCTAATGCAGGACCCAGAGGCTCCAGCAAACATCTTTAAGCAGTTCTAAAACCCAGAAGCAACCAGAGTTGCCCGAGGCCATCACAAGCAGCAGACACAGACCATTGTGGCAAGACTATTGTGACACAGACTATCGTGGCAAGTCTCAGAGAGTACCTGGGGTGTCTCTGAAGGGTTGTTGGCTGTTCCCTGGGCCCATGGAGCAGAGGGAAAAGCATGACCCAGAGGTGCCATGAGTCAGAACGACCATGAGAAACAGCTACCTGAATGGATGCTCAAAATAGGAAAGATGGAAATTCAAACCAGAAAATTCTCAGTTTTCCAGTTTTATAGAGCAGGAATACAAGTAGGAAGAAAACTCAGCTGACAAAACCAGCAGGATAGCATTAAAGAGATATGAAGAAAAAGAAGGAGAAGCCCCAGCCCCTCCAGCCACAGCTGCCAGACAGCTCCCTCCTCCCCATCAGTGGGGGGCAAGGGGGACCATGGCAGCGGGAGGAGCGGCGACCACTCTGTAGTGGACCACTCTCCCGCCAGCGCCTGTGCCTCACCAGTAGAAATTTCAGCTTTAGGAGTCCTGCCAGGATACACACAGAGCTCTGGTCCTGGAGGAAAGACCTAGTATAAATCTCTTTCTTTTTTCTTTGCTCTTCAACAGCTGCTTTTAGACTGTGCGCTCTTTTCCCAAGTCTAACTTCCGAGTAACCATACAGAGCAAAATAGTAGATCTCACACATAAATGCTGCTTTTCATCTCAGAAGATCCCACTTGAGTAATGTCATCAAGTGGCTTAGGTTTTGGCATGAAAGCTTTATCCTCCTAGCACTCGTGCACAGACGTATAGGTGCCCACTTGCAGCCGAGGGGATATGTGCTCTCCTGGGCTGGTTGTGAGCGTTGCCCTGCCAATGGAAGCAGTTAATCAGGTAGCACGTGCTATGTCAAGAATTTTCCCGCTACAAGGAAGTGAAGTACACGGGAAAGCTATGGTAACGTTATCTTCTGCTAAGTGTCGTTATCTTCTCCATGCATAGGCTTTTTGGGTTTTTTAAAATGATTTCTGCAGTGCCAACTCCACTTTGAAAAAACCTGCTCAAGTGTATGCTTAAACTAAAATGACGGATAAAGACCTATTTGAAACAACCTATAGCTACTCTGGGCAATCTCTTTAGCTTAGCTGATCATTAAGTATTCTAAAACTTTAGGTTATATGTAGATAGTCATTGTCGATAGTGCTGTCAGTCTCTCTCATTTATTCAAATATCCCCAATTCCTGGGAGCCTCAGATGTTCCCTTCCAGGAAGAGAAATGAAAACAAAGAGGGAAAAGGAAGGGAAGGGAAAACGATCCAGAACACACACTTCTTTTTAGACTTCTCAACAGATGCTCCTCAGAGAGAAGTCAACAAAGCCTGAATACTGCAACAGCCAAGCATTTCTGTTTATGTATTTATTTATAATCATAGAGCCACACTTCCCCACCAGTCATTAGAAAATATGGATCCAAAGGAACAAGACTTCTGCCCAGGAAGGCAGCATTTTGACCACATTATAAGCTGTGGAATATTTTTAAAGTCGCAAAATTCCAACTGTGTGTATATTATGATGTTTCAAAAATTAAATACTACGTTTCCCATTTCTAGAGTGATATCAACAACAATGAAAGTTTAACAATTTGAAAAAAATATATAGTAAAAATTGAAACACAGCAACTCAAATTCCCGGAATTTTACTGGTGGGTGGAAGAGAAGGATTGAGAGGGGACACACTGTTGATTTTTATTTTTATTTTTTTTCCCCAGACTTTCAGCTAATGCTATCAAAGAAACTTTTTTTGAAATCTCCAAGACTCTTACACAATAGGGAAGAAAAAAAAAAGCACAACCAAATCAATCACTGTCTGGCTGATACTATTGCAGAATAAAATCCATTCAGAGATCTCCTAGAAGTAGAACAACACTTCTGAGTTGCAGCAAATCAAATCTGGCGATAATAGGGCTGCTCTCGCTTCTTCCCTCCGTGACAAACGGAGGCACGGGTTATCTATTCCAGCATACAGTTGAAGGAGCTTGAATTTAGCAAGTCAGTTTTTATTATCAGTCCACCTTCCTAAGGAAGCCAGTCTATACAACTGCCTGTACAGGTGTTTCTGTCTATTTGTCTATCTTGCAAAATAACTTCAATTTTTCCAGGGCAATTTCAATAAGGTTTTGACAGAATGCTAGCGGTTATAAAAATACTGTGTCTGATCGAGTTTTGTACATGTATAGATGGTAGGGCAGAAGAAAGATAAGGCTTCTGCTGAGGAAAACTTGCCATGTTAATTTATTAGACACAAGAAAATCCACATATTATGCACAAACCTATAGGAAATCAAACTTTAGAGTTTTACTCCTTATGGCACTACTTTTCTCCTACACTTGTGAGATACCGAAACAGTACAAAACCCCAGGCAAACAGAAAGATGCATTTTGCAATGTATCAGCACTATCTTTTTTTATATAAAATAGCAACTGTAGAATATAGAAGTAACTGGGCTGATACAATAATTTAACAAATCTGCAACGAAAGCACATATAACTGATGAAATTAGAGAAGGGTCCAACAACAAAATCTCTACTTGGGTTTTATGGCCTCCAGTGACTCTATGTATGTTTTTATACAGGGATTTGGCTTAGAACAATCTTTGGTATACGTATAGGACATCACAGGAAATGATTAGGGAATGTACGTCAAAATGATGACAGTAGTCACATCTCTGGCAGGTGTCACTTGTCATTTACCAACATGTTTGCTTAAGCCTGTCCAAATCTTTATTCTGAGGGAAGATTTCAGTGAGTAAACTGGAGACCATGTTTTTTATCAGGTCTTTAGCCTCCAAGTTAATGCTATTCTACTAGGTCTCCGAATACATTGTAAGTAGGGAAAAACAAGCAGAAGCAAATGCATTTTTAGTTTGCATTTCAATGGAAGAATTCGATTTCTCAACAAGATTGTGAATATTGTGCTACAAATTATTATAGAATGTCAGATTTCATTTTATTTCCTCTGCAGGTTACTGGGTAAAGAAAAAATATTTGATTTTTGTATTCCATCAATAATTGTATTTTGTCTGCTGAAAAAACACCAAGCTATTTTAGCTAAAGGCAAGGTTATCTAGCCATCCTTGATTTGGGGCAATCAGCCATCACAAAACAATTCCTGGGAGTAAACACCATAGTTAGAGACATGCAAACAAATACTAGAATTATAAATGATAGTACCACACATGAAAGAAATAGAAATCAAAGGGATTACTACATGAAGCAAATCTGTATTATGCCTCCTACTGAGTCGTTATATTTTCCGTGTACTCTGCTTGGGGGGGTTGATGTTTGTTTGCATGTTTTTGTTGTTGTTTTTTTTTTTTCCTTAAGCAAACCCACATGTTTCAACAGGGTAAATCAGGTAAAACCATGGTTTTGTTTTCATTTTTGGAAATGACATACATTTCTGTGTCTACCTCTCTTCCAGTATACCAGTGTATTATGTGTCTCAACACAGAGCTCAAGAAGACTGAATAGAATTTAGCATTTTAAAAAACCCAACCAACAAAATCCAGTGCCACACACAGTTTAAGATATTGCCAAATGGTTTAAATTTAGCTAAAAGAAAAAAAAAAAGTCACATAAAATCAAGTATAACTTCCCTATTAATTTGTGACAAGGTTGCCTTTATGCAAACAGTCAATCAAAGGCTTGGGCAATGGGAAGGGGCATTAGTCTGCCACAGGCAATGAAGCTAATGCTGATCTGCACCAGTATTTGATCTGGCCAAATATCTGGAAGAGACAATTATTGCTTCAAAACAGGTCTCTTTGCTGAAAGGAAGGGGCCCTGTTGAAAAGTTACTAGCTGAGCAGCGTGTCAGTTCTAAGTTTTATGCATGAATCAACCTCAGGGAAGATTCACAAATATACCCTTAATTAAATACTTTTCCACTACTCCACCACTCTAAAAACATAATTAATTACATAAGTTAATTACATAACATAAATTAATTACAGAGGGACAGATCTTGAACCCTCAGAGCTACCATTAGCTGCTAGGGATGTCCTGTGTATCAAAGATTATACCCCAAATACATAAAATAGCATTAATATCATTAAAGCTTAGTGTCATTTCAGCTACTGGTAAAAGTTAAAAAAAATTAAAGCATTCCCTGAGAAATATAAATGGATTTTGCTTTTTGAAAGACTGGTGTGAATCTATGTATAATCAATCAGCTCAGTTGCTACAACTACACTGTCAAGAGTCTAAGAGTAGATTTACTATAGAAAGGCACTGAGAAAAAGAAATGACAATGACGTGCAGACACATCAGAAGTTCTTATCCCCACATAAGGTCTCCATCAATTAAAACTGCAACTCATGAACAACATCGATAACAAAGTAATACTCCTGAAAATTCGGCAGTAAAGTGGAACGCAAAGTGGATGCTGTAAAAGAAAGGCAGCAGAGTAAAGAATCTTTTGCAGCCAGGCATAGCAGCCCCGTAAAAGCTACAGAGTACCAGAGACTGCACGGCTGTCATTTATTTTTCCCTTCCTTTCTTTTTATACTATCCCAGCAAAAGTGACGCTGTGTTATAGAATAGACAGAGCAGAGCCACACAGTGTCTAAGGTGTGGGAGCAGTTTCTGTGCTAAGGTGATCTTGCTTCGCCTGATTTAACATTGCAGGGCCTCATAGATGGGACCAACTTCAAGGGAGTATGTATATAAAAATAAAGGTATCATAGATGAGATCAGACCATCCCTCAGCGTACCCAGACTTGCTTCCATCCACCCAGAGTATCAGGAAGTATAATCTAAATTGGTGTAAGCTACGTATCAGGCATACATGTGAGAAATGTGTGTTTCTGGGTATGGGATAATCTATTTTATGATATGTTCTTATGTTCTCCAGTTTCTTCTTCCCACATCTGTTCTTTTTGGCTCTATGTGTACAACAGCTGCATATTTGGGGAGACTGATTTCAAACAAAGGAAAAGTATTCCTTGCTTTTCTAATAAATCACTCTTCAGATGGTATATAACTCCAGAAATTCAGAGAATTAGGCCAAAATATCAGCTACTTTTTCTCAACAAAACAAAACAGCATTATTTCCCTAGTGTATCACCCCTCTACCTAGCAAATCAAATAGATACATGCCCCATAGAAATCCATTTGTTTATATCTAATTCTGTCCCAAAAATTAGTGTCCAGCCTTTTATACATACGACTCATACACATTTATCATGCCCTGTCATTGCACCTTTCTGGACTGGAAAGAAGCTGAACAAACAAACAATGAGAATTATGGTCTTTAAACAAAAGGAGAGGAAATATGTTGTGGTCCATAGAGAGGATGGTGGGATCCAGGTTCTTTCCCTGAAGAAGGATAAAAATATTGACCCCAGAGCAATTTCAGCCAGTGTGAGGCTGTTGCTTCTCAAAAGGCAATTCTCAAGCACAGATAGTGAACATGACAGGAGCATGTCACCATCAACATAGAAGAGCTGACAGAGCATCAGCTCCTCTGAATCCCAAGCCTGTGTATTCCTCATTTGCTAAACCCTGAAGTCTTCAGTCAAGCCACATTATTGCTCAACTTAAAAGGAGTTACTATTAAGGAGATATGCAGCAAGGTTTTAATGATCAAGTGTAATATGCAAGCACTACATCTGCCATATCATTAATAATTCTGTAAGAGAAACCAAATAATGTACATGTTTACATTTTCTTGCTTAACCTTTTCATATTTATACAGAAAAGAAGTGAAGATACTGAGAAAGTGTTACACAAGAAGTTTCTCCTGTCCATTATATGTACATGAAACAGTTAAGAAATGAACCAAGAGTGTGAAATTAAAACCAATAAACACTGTGCCAAATGTTATGGATTCCATAAGTTTAATACTCTTTTCATAATCTTTCATAAAAATCACAGTGCAGCTTCACACCCAATTCATTAATTTAAACACTTTATTTAAACACCAGGCAGCCTGCAGGCCTGTTTTTGTTTTTAATTCAAAGACTGACTAGGACATCTAAGGTGTTCTAATAACAGCCCTGTGCACTATCTAATTTTTCCAGTCTATACTGTTTGACTATTTTTTTTTGAGGGGATGAATAGTGTTCTTTGAGTTTACGTGTAATAAAACACGGCCAGTGCTCGTTAGACAAGTGCAGCAGAGTATTTGTTTTTAAAAGACAGTACCGACCAGACTATTTTCTGCATGAAGTGACTCCTGCATATGGTAACAGTGTAGCAACAGTACAGTATAGCTGTACATGTCTGACATGCAGATTTCCAAACTGCATGCATTAATTAAAAAACCATGTACAACGAGCATCAGGTGAAACCTCGCAATCTGTCTGAAGAACACAAATTTAGGCAGCCCCTGTAAGTGTATGCTCAGCCTAGTGCTTTTCTAATCCTGCTGTAACTTAGAGACCACACTTTACCACAAAAAGCCATGATACAGCATCAGTGGTCTCCAACTCTAACTTCCCAAGATGCTAAAAACTGTTTGTAATCAGGTCTGCTGGCTCCACTAAAAACAAAGAAACACCCCCCAAACAAACAAACAAACAAACCCAAACCTTCTGGTACCATCAAGACAGACCCATGGAAGGTCTTAACTAATGCCAAATGCCAATGGCCTTTGCACTGCACACATCCCCAAGAGCAACCACAAAAGCAACCCAATCGCATTAAGAAAAAAAAAAGTAAGTAGCCAAAACCAAAACTTTTTTGGCAATGACACTGCAGATGGGCTGGAAAGGAGAGAGGTCTGTGCTGTGCCATTTGCCTAACCCTCATTCCCGCTTGCCAGCCTATGGCTTTGCCTTTCAGTATGCCTAGTACAACATTTTGCAGCTGCTCAAAGAGAAATTTCCCTCCCCAAATAGCGCACAACAACAGTAGCTGGGAAATTCTGGGAACCAGCAGCTGGGGAGATCAGGGTTGGCGGGCTGAGCTGAAATGCTGAAGCATCTCTCATCCCAGCTGCACAGAGCCAGATTCCAGAGTTGTTAATCAAGCACAACTCAATGGGAGCTTTGCCCAATTAAGTAACAGAGAGTTTGGCTCATTCTAGCAAAGGATTATACCACAACAGCAGAAGCCCTTCGGTATGCAAGACTGAGGTTAGCACCCTCTTTTACTGCACTGGTAACTTCCCTTCCCCTATCTTCACCTCTACTAGTCCCTCTGAATAGGAAGCTTTAAAGGCAAACCCTGAGCGATGCTGAGAAAAGCAGGGATGCAGTCAAAAAGGAACATGGAAATGGGGCATTTGCTTTTTAGTTCTCTTTGTCTCAGTTTCACTACCTGTCCCACTTGCACCATGAACATCCCTCTTCTCCCCCTCTCCCCAAACAGTTAGAAAACACCAGCATTTATGTCCACGCTGAAGCAGAACCCTAGTATACTCAGGTATACCTCTCCAAAACCCTGTGTATCATCCCAATCACATGCAACTGGGATCAGTTTGCATTTCCGCTACTGAAATCTTTCTCTTCCCCCTCTGAGGAGGCTCCCAGTGAGGTCGGCAGCTAACCTGCTGAAGCCTGGTGTGTCTGCTCTTGTGGAAATCCAATTGCAGGATACAGAAACTTAGTTAAGGGAGGGAAGAAATTACTTATTGAAGAAATGAAAATAGTAACAAAAAAGAAAAATAAATAAATTTATCTGAATGAGTGGGCGAGGTGTTCAGAAAGCATCCCAAGCACATCATGAGAAAGTATCCTAGGCAGGGAAGCATATACTGCAGAAAGAAGCACTAGCCATGCCATACTTTCTCTAATCCCACATTACCCTCTTGGATCCTTGATTACTGAAAAGATTACTTTCTCTCAAGATCCTGAAGATCTGATCCTGCAAGACAAGACAGAGAGAGGTAGTAGAATTGGACCAGGCTGAGTAAGAAAGCAAGTCAAGAGTCCTCACAGAAGTAGAATTTTTCTTGAGGTTTCTACCACTAGTCACTGAGGAGTTAAGACCTAGAAACCTTTATGATTAACTTCATTTTGCAGTGAAGTTCATTTAAAACCAGCTCCCAATACCAGTTTTGAAATAATGTCTGACTGCAGAAGGATTTTCAAGCTCCATATTATCAAATGTTTCTTCTCCCTTCCCTCCTTAAATAAGAAGGCTGCATAACCAGCTATACATTTAAATCTATTTTCTATTTACACTGATTTTCAGAAATAAGTGCTGCAATGACTTACATTTACACATTGCTTGTGGTCCCACTGAAACCAGTGAGATTAGTCCCAGAGTACAGAATTAAGCATGTGCATAAATCTTTGCAGGATCTCAGCCAAAGAGGCTGTTTTATTCATAAACAATAAAGAGACATAGGCTTGTGGTAACTCCGTGAGCCAAACCCTGTCCTCAGAAACACAAGTTCACTTCTTTTTGGGAACGTGCAGATGCAAAACGCCCCAGGAGCACACCAAGCCATGGGAAGCAAAGCAGAGACAAGCCAAAGCCCTGCACCCCTCCACCTGCAGAGAGGGGAGTTATATTTCATGAAGGAGTTTATCAGTGTGAAGACATGGAGGCACTCTGGTGTAATTTAGATGCAATTTTTGGCTTAACACTCCAATCAAACATAATCCTCTCTGGTCTCTCCTTCTGCCACGTAACATTTGGTCTTCCATGGTTCTCATTGCTATGAGGGGTCACGTAACAGGAATGTATCTAGATAGGTTTGAGAAGCACGTGGAACTTTTTATAAAGAATAATGGATAGCCTACATTATTCATAACATAACTGATTTCATTTGCATTATGATTTACTTTCCAGATTTTTAAACAAGGACATCCTAATAGGGCTGTACAGGAGTTTCTTCTGAGATTCGCACTCTACACTAGAATTAGATGTGTTCCACCAAAATCGTTTTTGAAATTAGCACTACACATTGTTAGATTGTGGCCTAAAATGACATGGTTAAAATATTGTCTGCAACACTTGCATCTTCTATTTCTCCAACACAGAGAACAGATATAAAACTTTAAAATAATGACAAGGACAAAAAAATAAAGTGTCAGGAAAACAAGAAGCAATATAGATCTAAAAGCTCTTGTAATGTAATATTTGATGGCTGCTAAAAAAAAAAAAAAAAAAAGCCTCTGAGTTACCCCAAACCATCTGTGAAACAGTAAAATGGAAAGAAAAAAGCCCCAAACAAATGCAACAACAGAATAGCCAGGGCAATGGAGAGTGGCTTGGAGCAGATAAGAGTTGATTCTCTTCCTTAAAATTCATAACCATGTTTTTCTTCCCTAGAGATATTCTTCATATGCAGTGGCTTCACAACATTTCCTTTAGAAAAAGAAAACCTTGCACATAAACACACTTGCATTTGTCACTGTCTGCACTGGGACTGGACTAATTCAGGCGAGTAAATCTGTTTTAGAGACTATCATTGATAATCCACTGAGAAGAAAACAATGATCTTCATCTTGAAGCAAAACCTGACATGATCTTTTGCCTCTTCTATTGGGGAAAAAAAAATAAACCAAACAGCCCACCATGGAAATTACAGACCCACACACAAAGAGAAAGCAGAGCTGACTGGATTCTTCATTCTAGATACCTGAAAATCTGTTCTCTTTGCTGTATTAATGTCAAATTTTCCTTGGAAGACAAAGCAGAAGGGAGTTGTCTTACTAGGCATTCTCACTTGCTCCTGTCATCTTTCAAGAACCACTGTTTTAAATGACTGGCAAGTATTTTTTTTTTCTTTCCTGGCATTCACAAGACAATATTAGATGTTGTTTAAACCCAGTTCAGTCAATTGGAAATGGTCCGTCAATGTCAGCATCATGGAATCAGGCCCTGAGACCCTGTTCTGTAGTGCTGGAGAAGAAAAAGGGACTCCTTTAAAATCATCCAAGCAAAAAATGCGTAAAAACAGGCATTCATGAAATGTTATTGTCCAAGATCGAATAGTAGAGGCCGAGGAGAACAAACAATATAAACAGAGAACACGTTTTTCCTTGCCTGCTTCACAATAGCTAAGATTCTTTAAAAAATGAATAAGTAGAAAGATAAGACATGCATGCCTGATACTGAAGAAAAGGCTGTTTGTACCCAGCACACTGGATAAATTGTTCAAGAACAGTTCAGCCATGTCAAAAAAATGACCCTCTCATGCTGCCAAGGTCAGCCCAACCCGTAGTCAGTGTTAGTCAGAAAGGTCATCACCACTTGCATATTTAAAATATATTCACCTGATCTCTCCTAGGACTTCACAAACTTAGTACAGACCAGTCAAGTAGGGGATTTCAGGTGTGGTATGGTGTGGTTGGCAGGTATTTTATTGATGGATCAAGAGCTGTAGGCAATATTCAGCCCAGTGCTGAAGACTATCAGAAAGCCTGCATGCTGCTGCAGACC
Organism: Ciconia boyciana; assembly: GCF_034638445.1. NCBI lineage: Eukaryota > Metazoa > Chordata > Aves > Ciconiiformes > Ciconiidae > Ciconia > Ciconia boyciana. The sequence goes on from NC_132934.1 coordinate 109,678,314, forward strand.
CCAGTTATAGGTGGAAGTGGGACTGTGATAGATATGTGCTGGGTGTACGTATAAGGTCTGCTTGCTCACTCACACAGACATATGCATCCCTTTGTGACCCTAATAATAAACTACCCAGCTGGGACTGTTGCTGTATAGCCAACACACGAGCTTTTATGTACCAGCCGAACCCATTGAATCTCTGTGTATTTTTTAATACCAAGAAAGAAAAGGAGAGGTCTGACCCCTAAACTCTTAGTTCCTGGTTAAAATTCCACGTCACTCCTACTGTTCAAGACAACATTTGTTTTAATCTCAGCCTGATCTCTGGAAGACCCTCTAATGTTTAACACAGCAAGGAAAAAACTCACATAAGCCTATTCCCATGGAAATTCATTATACAGGTGCATCCTGAGAAGTAGTTTACTTGAACAGGAAAAACAACAACAATGCATTAAGATGTAAATGAAATGCATGATGGTATGGCATGATGGTCTTCCAGTCAAGCAATTCCCATTGTTATTTTGACTTACCGATCATCAGAGAAATGCTGGAAAGCAGCAGCATTTTAAACATCTGTTAATCAATTCGATTATTTCTCTGATTCCATAGTTTTATTTTAAAATAATACTGATTTCAGGAGAAATTTTAGGGTACATTTATAGCTAAAATCGTCTGACCCTTGCATTGAAAGCATGATGGAGCTATATTGTGGCAAAAATTAGATAAATTGCTTTATAGTCCTTATCTGTGTGCGTAGAGAGCTTAAAAAAAAATTAAAAAGGAACAGTTGAAATATCCAGCAGGAGTTACTTCAGGGAATCTCCTTCTTTCCAAATTTATAAGCTGCTCTTTTGAGACAGATGCCTTGCAGAATATACAAGGAAGAGAAAGCTCAGCTGGAATTTCTCACACGCAATGTGAAAGAAATGGCATACAGCTATACCATGATCCCCAACATTATTTCATAACAACTCTGGCAAAGACTCTCCCAATTCTTATAGAGTTGCCTTCAGTCAATAAGGTTTCTGTTTCTGTGGTTGTCTTATTTTTCTAAAGGAGACCTGTGTGTAATTATACACACACGTCCATTGTATACACTAACTAGGCAGGATCCCTGTCCAGTGCAGAGGAAAACTCAGGGCAGGCAGTGAAATTATGCTATTTTAAACTACCCGTAGCTTTGTCCCATGATGTCTAGTCAACAGATATGCATCATTGCTAATTGGCTGTCTTGTCTCATCTGTCCACGGTTGAAAGATAAAAGTGTGAAACAAACTCCTCTAGGTTTTAAGGCCAGAATAGACTGAAGTTCAATTCATTTTCATGTGGGTTTTTTCCAGTGTTTTTAGAACCTGAATACCAAGCAGATTTCCCCAGAACCCTTTTAAGAAACTTCCATAGGAAGATGGGGTTTCCCCCCCGCCCAATGAACTAGAAATCACAGGTCAGTATTTTCTCTTTTGTTCCACAGTATGCCAGCAGTTAATGACATTACACTGGCTTAGGTGAGAAGGTAACAGCATATCCAGTACTCAATACATAAACAAGGAGAACAGAGAAGGAGGGAGAAGAGCCTTTTCTTCAGTGAACAACAACAGAAATCAAAGTGAAATGAAATCAAAATGTGCTGGGAACCTCTAATATTTGCAACTATTGCAGAATCCAAGTACTCCTCTGCTGAAACCAGGACTTTCGATTTTCCAGATTTTCTATTAACTATACCTGCCAATGATTAGTCACTAAGAAAGTTTTTGTATATATACTGTAAGTAAGGTGACTGCACAGTGCAATTACTGTCCTACCTCAAGAGTGGTCCAGTAGAGTTCAAGACACAAACAAGCAGCGCTGAGACTCCCTCTGCCTTTCCCATGGTCCTTCCATGAGATACAGGCTGAAAGCACCTTCCGGTGCTGTTAGAGCACAATGATGCAGAGGGTGCTTAACATCCCGCACTTGTATTCCTATGCTGTGTGCACACAGTTCTTGTTTACTTTGAACAATGATTTCTAACTTAAAGCTTTAGAGCCAGCCCGTGCCACTTTCTGCACCCAAGCTAGGACACCCAGTTCTCTGCAGCGCTGAGCTGCAGAAGCTGTCTCAGCTAGCACAGGTATTATCCCATTTCCGAAGTCCTTTTGTGCTACCCTTCCCACCTCCTCTCCTCCCAACATCTGTGGGCACACAGCTGTGAGCGACCCTCACCAAACACACACTAAGGCAGGAAAGGCAAAAAGAGGGTTTTTTTAGCTGATGAATAACTGAGGGAACTGGGGGGAGGCTGAGGGGCTGGGGCTTGCTCAGCCTGGGGAAGAGATGGCTGTGGGAGGACCTAACAGCCGCCTGCCTGGACCAACAGGGCAGTGATCGAGGAGATGGAGCCATACTCTTGCATTGCTGTATGGCAGGATGAGACACAATGGCTGAAAGTTGAAATAAGAGGGGTTCAGGCTGGATATAAGGAGGAACGTTTTCCCCATGAGGGCAGCAGGCAGTAGAGGAGGGTGTCCAGAGAGGCTGTGAAGGTTCCGTTGCTGGAGGCTTTCAAGAGCTGCGTGGGCAAAGACTTGAGAAACCTGGCCTGATCTCACAGGTGACCCTACTTTGGGCTGGAGGTTGAACTAGAGACCTCTCAACATCCCTTCCTACCTAATCCCTCTATGGCCCGTTAAAAAGAAGTGAATAAATTCAAGAGTTTGGTTTATACGAACACCTGCCTTCGCTCTGGTGCATCAGAGCTGGGATCTCAGGACAAAGCAGATATTTGCTTCTTCAAAGTACTCCCGCTCATGTGTGCCTTGTAAAGGCAAAGGCTTAGGTGCCCCCCGGCCCCTTTGCACAGGGACCACCCTGGGAGCTTTCAGAAGACCAGGCTGTGCCATTTTGAAACATGACGAAGCTCGGGCTGCTACCAGGTGCATGCTGACCTCTCTGTAGATCTTCTTGTAATTGGCAGGCAGTTATGTCATTTCTTGCTGACAAAACAGAACGTATACCGGTTACAGGCAAAAGCCTTAGAGGCTTAATTGTTTAATGGAGAGATTCTCAACAAACGCGTACCCCGTAATGCAATAAAAATGCATTTTTAAGACACCTTTGCAATACCAATATTTAATAATGGCCTTCATACGAAAGGTACTTGCAGATGCCTACATACCGTTTCAATTAAGATATAAACAGACATAAAACTATTTAAGCAGAAAATACAATGTATTTTTGAGCAGCTCATAATTTAAGATCATAAAACTGAGAGTGACTGTAGGGCTAACAGCCTGTCACTGGTTTGAATTCCAATAAATGTTAACAAATTTGACTGTCTCAATTCAGTAAGTCTCATGCTATTCCTCATCTACCTTATGGAGACCACCACTGCACTTCATATCCTTGCCATGATTCTCCACTGAAAACCTAGAAACCAAAAAGCCAGAGGCTCTAAAAGGCAAAGTTGTTTTGAGGACTAGGTCGAGGCCGAAACAAAACCAAAATATTGTCAAGGGAGACTGAATTAATTTTCTGTCCACTTTATTTATTCGGTGGATGAACACAAGTCTTCATTTTCCAGAGAGATGGACTCTGAACATGAACATGTTCTTTGGTAAACCTCAAAATAAGTGAAGGGGCTTTCCACAACTCAGGCCATAAAAATGTAATCTTTTATACTTCAGACTTGAAAGCTCTCTTTAGAAATCATCTTCTTTTTAAAGCCTCAGATCGATGTCATTAGTGGTTAGTAACAACTATTACCGTTTGTGACTCTTCACTCTTACATATATATAGTAAATGTATTTTTAAGAGGAGAAGGGAGAAGCGGTCCCATACAAGTACGTAACATCATCACCAGTTATCTGCAGGGGATGTATTAGTCATTTCTCAAAAAACAATCAAATAACCCCAGTACCATTACATCCATTGCGTTAAGGACAGCTGCAGGTAGGTATGTTGCCTGCCAACACCCAGGGGGTGGTCAAAAGCAGTTGCCATCTGACCTTCCCCCAGCAGCGCAGAGGGGCTCTGGGGGTGCCACTGGCTTTAGCCGCCCTGGCTGGAGGTGGTGGGTGCTGGAGGCTGAGGGGGGCTGCCGGTCTGGTACCCGCAGGCTGGCTGCTGGGCTCTGAGCCAGCTCCGTAAAACTCAACCAGATGAAAACCAAGCTTTTCAAATATACACCTGAGGGTCATACAGAGCAGCACAACTATGTAACTGAGTTAGGTATAACATGTAAGGAAGCCTAATACCTTTAAGGATGAGAAAACTACCCCTCATTATGCTAAATAATACCTTATATCAGCATGTAAATAACTTCTCTTTGTAAGCAATCACCAAAGCATTCTCAACAGAAAATTAATATATCTGATTTGTTTATGTATTCATCTAATTTAGAGCAGAAAGATTTTAAACCGAAACCAGATATGAAAGTGTGTCACTAAAATTTTTCTGAGTTACGTGTTAGGATCCATATATATTCATACTTATACAGACACACACACACAGTGTTACATGCTCTGTCTCTCTGATGGGCTGAATCAGATAAGATATTCAATATACAGTCCTGTGCTGTATGTTACGAGAGATTTCACTCATCTCCCTATTTCTGACAGCCATAGTTTTGGTGGGAAATTAAAAGTTAATTTTGTTTTTTGTCCTTTTGTGTTTTTCCTTATCAGTAGTGCCTCAGAGGCATGCTAAAGTATGCTGAAAGTGACCTTCAGTTTACTCATATCATCCTGACACAAGTGATTTAGCCTCCATACTTGTAGGAGTAAACATAAGAAACACCCACTGACTGACAAATATTTCATCAGAATTCAGACACACATTCGCTCCCGGGTGTAGAGGGGAGGGTGTGTTAGATGATGACCTCATTTAGTAAGGCATCATCATTTAAGTTCACCACCATTACATGTACACTACTATTACCTTTTGCACTCTCAACCCGTATCTTCTTGTCTTCCTTTAAAGGTTGCTGTATTTTGTGGCCTATTCCAAATGCAGCTGCCATGCACTCACATTGCAGTGCTGTGATTTCGAAGATGGACACAGATCTTTAATCAAAACTGATTAGGACAAGAATTTTCCCGTTTCTCAAAACTACTCCCAGAGCAAGCAGACAAGCAGATTCTGAGTGCTTAAACATATAGAAATCAGGCAAATGATGCAGGGAAAGAGCACAACCCCACAAACACCACCCTGCAGAGAACATGCTGATGCACACCACGCATCCAGCTTCGCTGGGGCTTGTATTTTCCAGGACAGTAGTGGTACCACTGCTTGCAATGGTCAAAAACTCTGGGCCATTAAATCTGATGGGGTGATCTGTGCACTCACAGCTATTCTTATGTGGCAGTCCTTTGCTGGACTGGAGCTTGGAGGGCAATTGAAACAATTTTTAATACATGAATTAGTTGTGACTTGCAGATTTCAAGGCCTGTACAGTGAGGCAATGGTGGTAGCTTAATAGATACAATGCAAATGTGAAAAACAGAGATGAAAAAATTGATGGAGATAAGGGCTTTAGTCAGTGACTGGGGGAAAAAAAATCTTAAAAAAGGAAACAAAAATCTGGGATGTAGCAATAAGCTAAGTCAAATAGGCTCTTGAAGATATAGGACAACTTCTTCTGAAAGAGTTTAATACTCGGAGCATCAGAGAGTATATCCTGGGTTTTACAAGACAGAAGTCACAGGATTATTAAGAAAGGTGATTTCAGCAATACCATATCACCCAGACCTGGGCTGGAAAACCGTGTTAAAAACCAAAAGACTATTGTAGCAGACACAGCAAAGGCCGTGAGGGTACAGATACAGAAGGAAAAACAGGTGCACTGGAGAGGCTTTATGAGTGCTTTAGTATAGTATGGAAAAAATAAAGTGTATATAAAAAATAATAAAAAAGACAGCCTCAGAGCCACCACATCCAAGAGAAGCTCAAGACAGCTCTCAAACAGCAACTGAATGAAAATTCAGCTTTGAGTGCAGATGACACCCACACAAACCTTTATCTGGCAATGGCCATTTAATGTAAGTGCACACCCGTACGTGCACTCCTGGGCAGATTGCTGCTGTCGCGTTCATCTGGACGGCACCAAAATGACCGGATTTTTGAAGGGACTTTATCATGCCCACAAGAGAATGGGCAATAGCTAATTCTTGCATTCAGTTTGATGATTTAGTAGGCTGCTTACAGCTGCCCATGGCATTTCAGTGTTGTGCCATATTTCCATGCATTACCTCCCCTGCTGAGTCTGCAGCTGATAAGGAACTAAACTAACTGGAAGTGCCTGTTTGCTGCTAGCTTAGCAAGAGTGCCCCAGATGACTCCCTGGACATGGAGTCAAAGCAAGAAGCTTACAGATTTGACCCACTGTCCGTTTAAGTCTAGCTCCTCTTTGCCGAGAGTATCTCCCATCTTCTGGTGAAAGCTTTGACAGAGGGTGCAGAGTTTATGCGTTTTTCAAAAATACCTTGTCATGTAGTACCTTTCTACCACACACAATGGAAAAGAAGTTCATATGAACCTTTTTCTGACTCACATTTACCCACTCCCAAGCCTTTGCATGCTGTTGTAAATCTTGACAAGCTGTTTTCATTTTCACATCAGATCTGTGTTTTGACTCAACACTAACAGAAGAAAAGGTCACAGAAACATGATCTGGCTACTCAACCTTTTAAAGGAGATTTCTTATTCAGTTTTAGGGGAAAAAAATGTTAGGGTCAGGCGTTCACCATTAAAAAAAAAAAATCCTCCAAACAGCAGGTAGCTATCGGTGACCAGTTACAACAAAATTGATACAAGAAGAATCGGATGTCTTCGATTTACACTTAGTTTAACACATTTTGAATAAAGATCTTCTGTACAAGGGAGAACTTTTCACTGCAAAATGCAATGACAATTTTATCATTCAACAATATTACATGTGGGTTTTTTCCCTTATTGTCAAGGAAAAAGACAAGCTTGTGAAAAACATATTTTGAAGAGGTTCTACCTACCAGATCCATCTCATGTAGCACGCTGAGAAAAGGATTCAAGACCTGGCCACATATATACAGCAATTAGGAACACAAGGCAACTTCATGAACTTAAAGATCCCACGTCAATGAGATTGCACAACCGCTTAAAGTATTTGAAGGACCCAAGGCTAAATCAGCTGATCCCTAGAAAACCTGAACTCTTTAGTCACAAAGCCTCTCTGTTACTATTTTGACATCAATATTTAGAAAGAAAGAAAAAGTCTCAGTAACAAAACCAATAGGCATGTAGATGCTAATTCAGACAACATAAGCATATACTTCAATCCTGCTGCAAGTGTTTCAGGCCCACCAACATATCAGAAAGTGAGGAGGACCTCAGCCTATGGAGATACCTTCCTGAATCAGGGCACAGAACGTGCACGTGAAGAGCCACGTCACGTTTCGATACACAGCTGCTCTGGGACACCTCTGTCGTTGTGTGTGTGCTCCCCATGAACACAGAAAGGTCTTCTGCAGTAACAGGACCTTTCAGGGAAAGAAAAGAAGTTGGAGTTTGGGGATTTTTTTGTTTGTTTTTAAAACCCAAACCTAGTCTAGACTTGTATACTTGAACCAGAATCCACTTTCTATTAATCCAGTCAGGGATCAAAAACATAGCCTGTAACTAATTGTGTAATTTAACTTCTAGCTTTAGTTTTGAATATTATATTCCTACGACAAATAATTGTTTGCAGAAACTATTTAGCAAATCATGCTATGTAGCACATAAATCAAACAGAAGTGGAAGCAAAACTAATGAAGGACTACTAGCCAGCAAATTAGTCACTGAGCTCTATCCAATGTCTTCTCTCCAACACGACAAGGTGTTACAACTGGATAATGGTGATACTTCCCCCCCGCCCTTAGGGTTTTTTTCCTTTTAAGGGAGGGGTTTGCTTGATCTATCATCATCTCACTAGTAAAAACATCTTTAATTGCATTTTATATATACTTTATGCATACATGCGTATAAAATATAAGCACATGCAAACACACACTCTGTTTTTCCACCTCCATTTTGAAGACATCATCTACAAATCCTCATTTTGTGAACACTTTAATTTCTGAATGGTTTCTTCTCCCTTTCTATGACACCTGCCGCTCTCCTGAAGGGTTTATGCTCTGTAAAGGGCCAATACAACAGCAAAAGCTGTAGTTTGGAATATTTTGGCAGATATATAACAGTGAAATCCAACTGAATTGCATCCAAAAAAATCATAGACTCCCTGAGGAATTACTTTAAAAAATTTAGATTCAAATGTGAAAGAGCAGAATAAATTATATTTAAGAGCTCATCCAATACATTTAAAAAAATCAGCTATCCTTATTGAAAAATGATATTTAACAGCTCATGTAATAGATTCAAAATTCCAACCATCCTTATTAATGCTTTTATTCCATCTACCCATTTTTTCCTCTTCCTTCCATGTTTCTTCCACTTTCTTTACCCATTGTGTCTCTGCTTCTTTTCCCCCTTGCTGACCTACCCTACATACCTCCATACATTAAATATTTCCCTTCTTAAAAGCCTTCTCTTCTTGCTTCCCTCTTTCATTCTTTTGAACTATTTTTGGTCCATTTTCCTAGCTCCATCTTCTCTCGTCTCTCACAGTTTAGGGACTGCCCTGCATGGGGTGGTTTGCAGACTCCTACTCCTCTACCGGCCATGTGGCACCACAGGGCAGGTGGTCTCTACTGGCCATGCTGCCGTCAGCACACCAGGCTGGCTTTTGGGTCAGGAGCATCAGCTGCACACACTGGTTTCCTTCAGCACATGGGCAGGGAAGGAGCCCTTCTACTTGACCCAAACAAGCAGAGGAGTGCTGCGAGGGATGATGTTGTGGGCTACCCCGGCCCTGCGGAAACAGGAGTTGAGTCTCAGGCTCCAATTGCAAGACTTATTGTTCTAGTCCTTGCCCTGTCCTAGCTCTGGTTTAATTTTGTCTTCAAAGAGGTGTTGTTCTGCACCTCATGGATCATCTCACAAAAAGGCACAGGCCCTAGCAGCAGCTTTAAGCTGCAGGCCCTCTGTTATTACGTGACCCTGCAGGGACACAGGGAGCATCCTTCCTTGGCCCCTTGGACAGGGACTTGTCTCTCCCATAGTCTGGCACATCTCATACGTGGGGATTTCAGCAACTTTTCGGGCACGCTCGAAAACAGGGGCTGTGTGGTCATGCCCGCATCTGAGCTCTGGGACCACAAACACCCCCAGCATTAAGGCACCATCTCTACTTTGCAGAGACACAGAGACACCAAAGCTGGCACTTGCCTACCGAGCTGAAGCCTTCTGGAGCCTTGCTAGTTTGCAAAAGGTTGCCTGGAACTGGGCAGAGGAGGTAAACCCCTCTGCTTCGAGTTGACCAGAATTAAATATCCTGTTTCTTATATCCAGCCCTCCGAGCGAAAGCTCTTGTACGCTTGTGAACGCAAGCACAATGCTATTTGCTGCACTGGCTTCGTAGGCAACAGCCTCAAGTGGCAGTTTTCACAAACATATGCATAAACTTGAGTGCACTAAGCCAGAGGACTGTCCTCATGATCGGACTCAGTGAAAGCCCTGCTAGTTTGTCTATTTATGGTATGTCCAAGTAACCTATCACCATGGCAGCTAAGCAGAGAGGAGAAAATGCTGCAGACCCGAGCAGATCAGACAGCAGCACTTGTAAGACATAACCACAAGATTGTATGTCACACCCTCCCCTGGCCGCTGCCATGACCCATTTATGACTTCTACCCGAAAGCTGTACAATGCAAAAAGTTTTATTAACAGACCCCAGCTACAGTCTTCAGAGATCTTACACTTGCAATAATGGAAAACAAGAACATAAAAGCAGGCCAGAAAATGGCAAAAATATATTTAAACTAAAATAGAAAAATGAATCTCGTTGAAATTAACACTGTAAAATACACTGCAGTGAGCCAATCTAAGAGGAATGCACTCAGCTCACAGAGTGCCTCAAGCAACTTCAAAGGGGGAAAAATAATACATTTAAAGTATACACAGAAGCAGCTCAAGGTTTGTCATCAGCACAGACAAGTGAAGAGTGGGAAGACACAGGGCGGACGGCAGCAGAGGTCAGTCTGTCCTGGGCAGGCGTAGGTCACCACTGCGTTTTGCGACCTGGGGCTGTGGCTCTCAGCCTTCTTGTTCCCTCCTGCATCTTACTAGGCCGTGGAAATCCACCCCGAGTCCCCCCAGCCGGTGTGCTTCCCTCGGCCTGCTGGCTGCCCGCGCTCTATTTTAAAGCAGGCAGCGTTGTTGCAGGTGGCTTTTTGGGGGGTGGTTGTGCTGCTGCAGCAGCCTGCTGTCTTAAGCAGGGCGCATCAGTTTTAGTGTTTTAATTCAGGTTACCAAATCTCCCACACTGCCCACACTGAGTGCGTATTATTTCACATTATGGGGCAGTCTCAGAGTAAGAGAGCTGGACTGCTTTTAGACAAAGTTTAACAGGAAGATGTGTTCCAGAGGCTTACCTGCTGTGCTCCAACTGCTAGCAGGAGTTCAGTCTGCTAGAGCTAGTCCGGAACAAAAATCCTCCCAGCCCACACAGTGGGGCACTGGCTCCTCAGCACTACTTGTTTTCTGTAGATCCACTCCTATTGCACTGCACCACTTGCCTGAGTCCAAAGTTTGGGGTCCCCGGTATATATATCTTAAGAGAAAGTGTCATGGACATTGCTTACGCTTCACCCCAAGGCAGTTAGAGGAGAAGCCACTCTCTTCTTGTGTACAACAGTGCCATTACTATGAGAATTTGGTCTAAAATCAAAACCAGAGGTCAGAAGGCAGGTGCATCTCAGGAGGGAGAGAAATACCCTAGAGCTTTCAGGTTCTCTCCTGCTTATTAACTTAAAGTTGCAGTTCTTCTTCCTCTTATATGTATCAACAGCCTCATCAACAGAATATTATTCATGCTACTATTATTTAAAATTTTCTTTGCCCATTTCCCACAGGGAACGCGTGATCTGACATCCAGATGCTTTGGTAAAGTACAGAATTGTAGTGATCTGTTTCTGTAAGAATCAAGGAGAGGAGAAGGGGAATCAAGGAGAGAACCAAGGAGGTCAGCGCCAGCATTTGTGAACACACAAGTGAGAAAATGCTCCAAGTTGCCTTCTTGGAGATCTCCTGGAAACAACCAAAGTCTAAAATTATAGTGAGGTTTTCTTTTTCTGCAGGATTGACTTTTTCCCCGTGAAGCAGCTGAAGAAACTGATCTCTATTGATCCATATAAAATTTGAGAAAGACACAGCACGTGGAGCCTGAGGTGCCAAAGGTCCCGGGCTGTTCCTACAGCTGGTGGTACTCCAGCTTCCTAAGCAGATCCGTTGGACTGGCCCTCTCCGCCCCAAGTAGCTACGGGCCTTCGGGCACGAACAGGAGATATCCTAACCCGGATCAACCCCTGTTTCCGCCTCTCTTACTAGGAAAAGGGATTAACTGGTGGGATAATCAGACATTGTTTACTCTTCTATAGCCCATGCAGAAAAAGATTAAGGCCAAGATTTTAGTAAGTGGGAACCTAAAGTTAGTAAGCCCATACTGAAGCACTTAAATAAATGTCCTGATTCTTTTTTTTTCTTTTTTTAAGTCTCTGACCTCGCTGTTGCTCCCAGAGGCTTGACTGTTGCTCTGTGAATGCATACCCTCTGATAATCCAACCTTTATGTCTTGAGCCAAGATTACAAGTGTTATTGGAGTAAGAAAATTATCCCAAGGAAGACTTAAAAGTTTGGAAAGAGTTAAGAATAGACAAAGGCACTCCTGTAATACCAACTGAGTCAAAACTCCAAGCAAAGCAAAAGAGCAAGGAGAAGGAACAGTGAAATATTAAATGCAGATGCTTCTTCTATTTGCAGTTTAATAATTCAAGACCTATATTTATTTATTCATACTAATTGACCGATGAAGTTATGCTGTGGAATAGCTGAAGAGAAACTAATTGCTGTCTCATTTTATTTTAATAGTATATTAAAACGCAGGCTAGACTGGAGACCTCTTCTCGACTTGTGCTGATGTTATCTGCCCTGAGACACTGGCAACTGTCCAGGGACTTGCCTACACTGATATTTAGGGCTAACCTTAGGAGTCAGATTAGGTGATTGTGCCTCTGGCTGTAGTGGACCACAAATGTGAAGCTTATTTCTTTGAGATCAATCTTTCCTCCTTTCCATTTATTTTTTCCACTTAGGTTCTGTTATCATTTGCTCAGCCTGTGCAAAGGGGCCTTAAAGTGGATGTAAATGAATTTTGCAAAACCCACACAGGACCCTTTAATACCATTGGAGTAATTGCGGCTTAACTGCAGTGAATCCTGAAGCACACTATCTAAATACAGGCATTCCCAGGCATTTCTACAGTCTCATAATTAACACTCCCACAAGCGAAATGAGACAAAAACCGTGCAATACGTGTTCTGCTGTAGAGTCCTCCGTCAGTTCCTGATCCTCCAGCGTTTTCCCTACACAGTTTCCACGCTCTCCTGATAACCAAATTGATGGTGCTCTCCTCGGCACGGAGAGCCCTTTTTACTCTCCCTCACGGTCCTCGGGTCTGGGACCCCTCAACGCACTCCTCCCTCTCTCCCACCCCAGCCCAATTCCCACATGCACCCGGCCTCTTCCCTTAGCAGGAAGGCTGCTACTGTGGTTAACTATGGAGACTGCGGGCACAGCGGCTCTTCTGCTCCCACCTGGGCCGCCGCAGTGAGCTGCCCTCCCCGCAGGCATCGCCCCTGCCGCCGCGGCACGAGGGGCAGCAAGGCAGAGGCACGGGCACTGCGCCACAGACGTCGGCAGAGTAGCAAACAAGCCAAACCAAAAATGTGTCAGTAGTCCAGTATCTCGTCTCACGTACGTTTGTAGTCACAGTATTATGGATACACCATCCAAAACGCTAGAGAAGATTCCCGCCCCCCCAGAACAGCACGCACACGGCACCATCAGCAGCACATGGTAGGATATGAGAGTCCCCACGTATTTGGAGCCCAGCATATAGGCTTGGTTCATCCTAAATAGTTAGACAACAAGCCACTGAACAGGAGCTCTGGCAATTTCCATACCCTTTGCATAGATACAAATAAGCTCAGAAGGTGAAAGGCAACAGAAAAGCAGGTCCTTTGAGTGCAGATCCTTTCATCTTCCACTTCGCTAAGGACAGATGTGAAGGCAGTTTACGATCCAAGTTGTGCACATTCCTCCTTTGAAGCTCTACCTTTCTCCCAGCCCAAACTTTGCCATTTAGCACTCATTACCACGTAAGGTCTGCCTCCTCCCTTCAGCTTTTAGTCCCTCTGCGGAGCAGCAAGGAGTTTCCCTCCCTTCCCAGGAATCTTAATTAACTTTTTTCTGTCTGTTTGTTTCCACCCCCACCCTTTCAGACATACCAATACCTTCAGTTAGGTTTGTTTCAATGCTTTCAAAGTTATCTTTAATTGCATTTTTATTTTGTATAGGTCACCACCTGACCTTCATACAAAACATAGTGCGTATCAGAATTTGAGCATTCGTATCATCTGCGCAGTGTAACGTGCAGAGCTACGCCTGTACTGTTATTTTTGACAGAGATGGGACCCGCTGTTTTGAATTATGTCGATTCTATACTTACAAAAATCTAGCAATGACTTCTGTCCCTCTATATGTATTTGCAAAATACATGCCAAATCTTCCTATCATCTTTCCAGCCCTAATACTTCATTGGCTGGGCCAAAAAGGCTTCCCTGGTTCTTCATCGTTGTTTGATTTCCCTGAAGCAAACTGATTCACATCAGTCAAAAAGATCACTTCACTAGGAGTGCATCTCAGGATTTAAAGATATGGGGAACCTTTTCCTGCTTGAGGTCCAGATAGGACTTGGGGGAGGATGGATGTACATGGACTAAGCATGGTCCATGGCTCTCGATTTGAGCTTGCTCGCTCAGCAGCAGCTCAGAGAGCAGGCACAAGTGCAGGACAGCCTGTACTCCTTCACGTGAACTTGCTTTTACACATAACCTTATCACTCTTTTGTTTTTATGCATGTCTTCTTGCTTTTCTCCTTTGACCTCAGGCAACCTTAGCAACTTTCCCCCGGACTTGCTCTGACAGGAGAGGAGAGTTGCCACCTCTGCCTCTGGGGCCCTGTGATATCACCCCTCTGATACAACGATGGGGTGGAGAATCTGGAAACTCATCCAGGAGGCAAATAAATAACCTAAAATCCCTCCTACCTCCACCTTCTGCTAGAAGCCTTAGCAACAGCTCTCTCCAGGACCCCAAAGACCCTTGAGTGGGGCGGGGGGGGGCTGCAGACCAGCTCTGCACCCTCCCTCTGGGTTGCGCCCAGTCCTCCCATGCTGCAGTGGACAAACGAGGCCTCGACTCCTAAGTCCCCATAAAATCAGCCAACAAAAAGGAGTAACTAGGGGTATATTTGCTCACAGAAAGCAGATTACAAGTTACCCACATTCAGCACTTGGAAACAAGACTATTTCTGACATAACAGATTGCCACCATCATAATCCAGAGCCTGTAAACACTTGTTAGCTGTCCACAGGCAAATGCAAATCTGTGTCAGCGTGGCTGTTTTTAGGTAGAGGTGATCACGAGTTATCAGATGCTAACATCTGAAGCCTTTTCTGTGCCACTAATACTGTTTCCTGAATGCTTTCCCTACTAACCTTAATCTGAATGTTGCCTGCATCTTCAGTGGCCCTAGGACTGGGTCTTTGGGGAATTCTTTCATAAACCAAAATTAGGCGCTATAACAGTAAGGTGGAATTTTATGGGGAAAAATTAATTCTAAAATAAAATGAAATAGCAGACCTGATTAACCTGGCCTTTGTTCCAAGAACCTGTTGACTGTATTATTGAACGATTAAAAAAAAAATTAATCAAAGTTAGGAAACAACATTATATGACTCCGTGACCTCAGGCATCTTCAAACAGCTCTTCCAGCATCTCATTCCCAAATCAGGAAATTTCAAGGGCCAACTGGTTCCAGGATGGCATCTCAGGATTGTGATAAATTGCAAAATGGCTCATCAAGAGCAAATCTCTACAGAGCACCTAACTTTCCAAGTCATCACGTAAAGTTGAATGTGAAGCCAGAAGTCCCTGCAGGTGAAGTACGCAGTCCCTGCACCATGCCACTGGGATCTAAGCAAGTTTCACCATGACGGTTTTGGATTGGCAGCTGTGCAAACATAGACATTTTCCCATAAAGAAGACTGGCGAGAGCCAAGGCAATGAAGGATTCTGCGCAGCAATGTGACAAAAGGGGATAATAATATTTGTTCAGTAAAATAGATATTACTAGTTTATGAAAATAATGAGGTATGCATCAAAAGCTGCTTAGCCAAGGCTTTGGTACTCATTATGAAAATAGCACAGCAATAACACTGTTGAAGGCATTTTCTAGCAGTCTCTCTATGCCCTCACCCACACACTGCCCATCTCTTGGGAACAGAAGATTCCAACAAGCTGATAAAGAAGAGCTGGTTCCTGCTCATTTTACAGAGCCACACTTGGGCCCACCGCTGTAAGTCTGAGAACGGTAGCACTCACTTACATTTTCATTATTTAGGCTTTGTGGAAAATTTTCTACAACACACAGAGGATGTAGGAACATGAGAATTATGTTTTAAGTCATGATTTAATCACAGTGAAACACTGACGTGGCATATGCATTTGCAGAAGTAATGGGCCATGAGAAAATGTCTCCTGTGTAAGTCCCTAAAAGGCTGGATAAACTCCTTCAGTGCCAGAGGTTCTGACACAGAGTTATCTCCAAAAATGGCGTGAGCAGAGTGATGGGCAGGAGGGTCACAGACAAAACAAGAGTAAAGGTCATGTTCTGCTGTAACAAGTGCTAGCTAGCGAGACGATGCAATACCCTTACCCTCTTAAAAGACATTTCTCATTTACTTGCTTGATACCAGTTTTAATGTGTTTGTAAACCTGAAGAAGCTGAAGTAACCCATTCTAGAGAACATTAAAATAATTCCATTGTTTGCAAGATTTTTGGATAATGCACACGTATATCTTGGGTCTCATATCACCATTGGCTCAAGAACAGTTCAAACCTGATAAATGTGTATTTCTTATTTTTCAGAGCATGCAACACAACTGATCCTGCCTGGAAGCATCTCAGCAAGGAATACATTTTTCAGCTACCTGGAGGTTTTCCTATCCCCGAGCTCATTCTTTCTTGGCCTCGTCCCTGGTGTAGCAGATGCCAGGACCCTCACGGGGCTGGTGCGGTGTCGGATGGGTGCCGTGACACATGACCGTGCCTCTCTGCGGTGGTGGCCAGGTCGCCGTATCTGTGCAGCTGAACCAGGGCAGGACCTTTCTGCTGCTGCCCAAGGATTCCCCTCTGCTGGGAGGTTTCTCCCAGGGCCAGGTTGGCTGGCGGCAGCAGGAAACAGTCCCAACGTGCTGTGAAAGTAGGGCCGTAATATGCTAATGTGAAGACTTTTTCCAAGTAATCTTTACCATCTGTTGTCTCACACTGATGTTAGTATTAATAATTTATAGGCCTTCTCTTAAGGCTGAGGAGGACGCAGAATGCTAAGCTCTAACACAGAGACAGCATCAACTTTTTTTTTTTAATGAGACTGATGTTGCTCTATATGATAGCCTCGCATAGGGAATATATGATGCTGTTCAGCTTTCCGTTGCTGTTGCTTTTGTAAGTCTTCACCGAAAATAGCAGTGGCAAGATATTTATTTTAGTCCAGTTCCTCTGTTGCTTCTTTCCTTCTAAAATAAGGCACAGAGCCTATCTGGTACATCAGCAAAGTGCACGTAAAGGTCAGAGGCAAAGCATAAGCTAACAATATAAGTAGTATTATAGGATGCAGTTACTGCCAGGCAAGAACAGACAGGGTTCCTTCTTCTGCCATCCGAGGGACTGTTAGGCTGAAGGAGCATAGCTGTGCTACCAGTTTAAGCCAGCAGAATCTCCTTGCTATATTTAACCTTGATTTCCTCAGAGACCAAATATGCAAATCACAGAATGTGATGCACTGCAAACACTGCTTTCATAAGGGAGAGCTCAGTTATAGTCCCAAACAATCAAATCAGCCTTTCCTACTCACAGGGCTTCGCTTTAATCCCTTATTAACGGGATTAATAGCAGACTTACAGTTCATACCATCTTACTCCCCTTTTACACAGACCAATCTCGCCGCTTTCACAGAGGGACAGGTGGATTAATAGTCTTAGTCAAAAACTATGGTGATAATGCAGAAAATCAGCCGAAGGGAGGGATTGCAGGGTGAAAACGGACAGCTGGAAGATCGCTATCAAAACCATGCAGTGACTTCACCCGCAGATAGAAATGTGAAATGCGTGGGAGACCCTTCTGCTTCTAAATTGAAAAACAAAACCAAACCCCTGCAAGATAAACAAGTACAGTAAAGGCAGACGTCTCGCTATTAATAAATGCTTATCAGAGGATAAACGAGTAAAGGCATAAAGAACCTGTGAAGCTCAGAAATGTGGAGACATTTGAGGAAGCCTAACCCCACTAAGAAACGCAAAGCCCTGGCAGGCTGTTAGACAAGCTTTGATTTCTTTTAATAACAGTTGAAGGTCAGATGCCAGCGCTCTTCCTGGAAATCCTAAAAAGACTGGGTGGCTCCCCAAGCGAGCAAGGAGCTGCCGCACCGCATATTGTGCAACATACAGCTATTGACTAACGGAGATTATATTACCTCCAGCAGCTGACCCGGCCCCAGTTGTTAGAAAAGGCTTCCGCGCCCAGGCGAGCGCGCAGGACCGCGAACAGGCGTGGGGCGGCCGGACCCCGCGCGGGCCGGGGAAGGCGGGGGGCCAAGCCCACCACCCCCGCCGGCCCCCCCGCGGGGCTCAGCGGGGTCACCCGAGCTCACCCCGAGCTATTGACATTCAGCGGCGTTGCTTACTCATTGCCGGATCAGCGGGGGACTGTCTGGGTCTAGAAAGTTAACCCTTCCCATGCCCTGACTCCTGGGGGGGTTGAAGGGGGAGGAGGTGCGGGGCCACAGGCTGCAGGCAGTGCCGGGCGCGCCTGGCTGCGAGCATCCCGGCGGCCCTGCTGCCGTGGGAGCAGAACCCACCCGCGGGGAGAGCAAGAGGGCACCGAGGCTGTCAGCCCCCCAGAAGGGGGGGTGGGGGTAGGAGGAAGGAAAGGGCTGTGCCCCAGCTGAGAATCCCCTCTACAAGGCAGGAGAAATGACACCCGCCGCCAGTTTTCCCGCAATCCGTTATTCACTCATCTCCTACTCCGGTGTTAGGGTAAGGAGGGGAATGGGATGCACGTTGTCAGGTAAAGCAAAGGTCTCACCACGACCCAACCCAGCTGTCACTCGGTTAAGATGCCTCTGCCCACGCTATCTTTCACTCTCAGTTTTGCAAATGTTCGTGGAATTATTGCAAATCTTGTAATGGCATTTTTTCTCTTAATGATTCGAGACCTCGATTATGTGAAAACCTCAGTGCGTTTTTAGGATAACTTCCAGTGCTCGTGGCTTCATCTTTTAGGGCCCGTAATCCAGAAGAAGTACAAAAAGGCTCCAGAAGGGGCGGGGGGGAGGATTGTTGTTGGTGCCTTGTGGTCCTGCTAAGGCAGTACTGTGATTTCCTGGTAATGACATACTAATTTATGCTTCTGAAGTTAGAAGTCCTCTAATATATCATCACAGCCCACTAAGATACATCAAGTTTATTTGTTTTATTTGGTTCTTAAAAAGAAAATAAAAATATTTCTGCAGCGTGTACTAAAAAACGCTATTCTCCCTTCTCCATCAAGTCAAAGGCCCCTCTGTAAAAAGAAGCTGTATCATTCTGTCACAGAGAAGAACAGATGGTGAATAGCAGGTATGCGAAATGTTCATACTACTCTTCTTTATTTCACCTTTCACTGTAATTATATTGTGTGCCAGGCTCCAAATGAAGCATTGAATTCAGACACCAGAATTTGGCGGAGGTGAATTTTGCAGAGCTTTAAACGTTAGTTCAATTTCATGACATTTTGAGTGTAATTTATACACATCTCAAAATGTGCCAGGTACTTAGCGGTGCATCAGAAGAGGCAAAGGTCTTATCACAGCTTATAATCACAAATGGAATTTTCAAATAAACAATGAAATATAAGTAAACAAGCGGTGAAGTTCGCTTGCATCTGGCTAATGCCTCCATTAATCTTTATTAGTAATTTCTAATATTGAGAGCAGGGAAGGCAGGATTTATAGCTCTTTTCAAAGATGAGCCAACAAAAATTAGATGGATTGGGCCAGTGGATCAGTTCCAAGAATAGGGGAAGAAAAGACAGGATGGGATCTTTGAAAGTGGTGAAGTGTTTCTGCAGATGAAGTGTATTAGAAAGAGGTATAGAAAGGCACTAAGATGTGCATGTCCAGGAAGGCAAGAGGGAAAGAACTTAAATTTAATAGGAAGGTCAGCAAAAAACTTGAAGAAGAATGGGATATGATCCGAGTGAAAGGTAAGATAGAAATGGGCTTAGGTAAAATACCAGGAGCCGAAAAAGGACATATCGCTTATCTATAACTTCAGAAGTGCTGGCACATTTGTTTGTTGGAGAGAGTGGAGAAAATACTATTGTGTGAATTTTAAGACTGAGTGACAGTGGAAGAAGTTGGATAAGAAACAGTAAGTCAAAAATAGAGGATAAATTTTCAAGTTTAACAAGCATCAAGGAAGAGAAGGAACGTAATGAAAGTGCTTGAGTTTCACAGTTTGTTGGCATGTGGTTTTCTTTCTGCAGAGGGATATTGAGGAAGCTCAGCTGGCAAGGTAAAGGCAAGCTGTTAGCAAAGCAGAGTGGAAATGCAGAAGTTAAATCGCTGAGTTTGTAAAGGGTAGTTGGAGATGTGGAAGTGTGTCATGGCATGGGAATGGAGGAAAACAAGAAGCGTATGGCGTTTCTGAAAGCTGGAGAACAGGTGGTTTTCAGGAAGGGAGGGTGTGCAGTCACCCTAAAACGGAAGGGAGGAAGAGCTTGCTGGTGACTTTGCTGGTAATGCCGTAAGCCATTTCTATGGATGAGAGGCAACAGAAAGCAGATTTTACAAGGGGAGAAAATTGGCTGAGTAGGGCCAGAAGAAGTGGGATTTTTTTTTTTTTTTTTTTTTTTACATGTTTAAGACATATGGAAGCAAAGAAAGGAAGCATATGGAGTGGCACTTGAAAATGGGGCTGGGGTCAAGAGAGATGGTAGGGGAAACAATAACATGTTTCAGAAGCAGAGAAGAGTGGTTGAAGATGTCTCATTGTTTCTTCATACTCCTCCATCTGTCAATATCCATCTGTTGTTTTTTTGTTGTACGCTCAAATGTCAACTCCAGTAACTGTTTAACGTAAAACGGATAATCATGTCTCCCTTTCTCACCCATTTTTGGAAGGATAAAAAAACATATCTTCCACACAGCACTGGAAGGGTGGGGGGGACCCACTTGTTCTCTGTAGCCTAGAGCTTGGTGATTAAAGGATGCTGTTCTGGGAAGCGGGAAAGGTCAGATGTGAATCCATGAACCTGAGAAGGCCCCTGAACTTGTGAAGGGGGGACCCTGAAGGCCATCAAAGTGCTTAACTACTGCCCCGTTCTATAAAAGGCACTGATATCATCACCAAATCCTAAAGGAAAGGTGTAACAGGAGAATGTACACTGGGGAAAATATTCACTACCTCCCTGCAGCCTGGTGCTTGGTGCCAAGGACGCCCAAGAGGTGAGGTGTTGAAGATACCTGCTCTTGGTGGCTCTCTGCAGTCTGCTCTCTCCTTGGTGCCCTGATTGCTTTGAACCAAACCCTGAGGCATCGAAGCACTGTGGTAGATGGAGGCTGATGAATCCAGCTGGGGAAACGGTATCACCACTGGCTGTCTATCTCGTGCCTTTGCTGTAGGTCACCTTTTGCATTGCAGAGGTGGCTGATGAAAGTGTGTGCTGGCTGTGCAGTCACCTGCTAGCTGAGGGGAAGGTGCACCTTTTTGTGCTGCCGGAGAGGCAGGGGAGCAGAGCACGCAGGAGGATGGTGATGTGTGGCATAACCCCAGCGCGATCCACTGGAACCACTTGCATCTCCCACGCACTGCAGGAGCAACGAAAGTACCCTGTTGCTGGTACCTTGGCTTTTGCTGTGGGAGGCAGGCACTTGCCCACCTTCAGGGATTGCTCCAGCACGGTAACGTAAAAGATGTGCCCCTGCATCACCATCAGCTGGCAACGACCCACAAGGAATATCCATCCCACCAGTCATTTTCCCTCTTGGCAAAAATGCAGCGATTGTAGCCCGGCTGCTTCGCCAAGCAGCAGCGCGGAGCTGAGTCAGTCCCTCCCAGGTCACCGGGAATTGTTCCGTGCCTGCTACATCCTGATCTGCAGTGACGTATCTGTAATTATGATTTTCACTGTTATGTTTGTGATATTAGAATTTGTCTTGCTCTAGCCAAGACTCCTACTCTTCGTTCATGCACGAGCCTGTCATGCTATACAATTACAGTGGAGTCAGGGCCTGATCTGTACTATAATTATAACTGAGTCAGTTACAACAGACTTGTCTCCTGACCCGGTTCCAAAATAGCACTATATTTTTTAAAGCAAAAGGGATTTTAGGTGTATTCTTCAACCATGCTAATGCATTACACCCGTCTTGGATTTAAACCGGGTTCATTGCTGATAAAGCAACCCTTTGATTAGCATAAGCAGGAAATGGTCCAAACTGGCTGTTCATTAACATTCACTAAGTCAGCTTCAAGCACCCTCGCTGAATGTCAGATATTTCCCGCTTGCATTCCCTCCCCACTTTGTGTGTTTGCTACTTCCTGGCATCCTTAGCATATAGTAATGAATCACGCTGGAGTTACGATGTCGCATTTAGATACGGAGTGGGACTAGTTTGGCCTGTCCTGGGTAATCAGGCCTCTTCGCAGGGAAATGCATTTAAATAGGTCAATGAATCTTACAAGTCTGCGCATCAGGAATTATCAGTGCTGCAAACTTGCAGTCGGGGGAGAAATTCTCTTTCAAGCAAAAGTTCATTGAGGCCACTAGAGCAGCGAATAACATGTCATTTACATTTACATTTAAAATGATGTTTTACCTTCATGGGCTGTTGGGGGTCTTTTAAACTGGAATAAAAGATTCTTTATTTTTTACTTGTTTCTTCATATATAAAATAATATATTTGAAAGTACCTGTACAATCCTGTTAGAGCTAAAAGGGTGCTTATCTAATCTCCCGTCTCCCGAACTGCAGCTGTAGTTCTTAGTCCTTACTTTTGCCTCGTGCCTTTTTCAGTGATGGAAATACTGTGAAATGTTGCATTACAAAGCTGATCAAATTGCAAATGGAAACCTTTTTCCTTTGCTCTATCCTTTTAGGTTTCCTGTAGGTTATGCCTGTTAAGGCAATTCCTGGAAGCCCCCAAAGAAGCCGGAAACATCCAGCAGGAGAATCTCAGCCCTGGAGGTTAACAGTCCGCGTCTATAGATACAGGAGTGAAGGGAAGGGGCAGCTGGGGGCGCGAGGGGTAGAGAGGTGCGATGAAGCATGATGGCAGAGGACCTGCCCACAGTAGGAGAGTGTCCCTCTGTGCTGCTGGGATGGGTGCCTTGGCAGCACCTGCGGGTGGGGACGCATCGCCTGCCTGGGAAAGGAGACCTCCTGGCAGCACAGCCGCACCATCTCCCTCAGTGACATTAGCGAAGGGGACAAATACACCCTCTGTCGCCATCACTGTGCCCATGCTGTGGGGTTTGTGAGCGTAGCTGGGGCAAACAATTTCTGGTTCCTTGTCATTCTCAGCTGACGGGGCCATGGCAGAATTTTGCAGCCAACGCCTGCCTTTGCTCTGGAGTTCAGAAAATGGATCGGTGGCAGTTACAAAGATGTATTTCTGACTTTCAGCCCAGTTCCCCAGCTGTTGGTCCAGGATGCCATTATATGAGAGCATCTAAAATACGACAGTCTATTTTGGATTGCTAGGCACTTAAGTATGATCACGAATGCACAAGTGTGGTGCATTTCCATCAGTTATACTTTTTGTCAACTCCACTTCTTCCTGTATATTTCTTTTTGGGCAAGAGCTCTGAAATTGCCAACATTTGAAGGATAAAGTCAGGCTTCGTGTTGACAGTCCTTATTTTGTATTCAGTTCAATACTACTCTTGCAGAAGAGATTCAGGATAAGCCTTCAGGATAGGTCTACCTGAAGTCCAGTCCTGTATTCAAATTCTCATGGTCGAGTTTGCTGTGAAACATGTGCCACTTAACATATCTCTCTGACATTACTTAAATCTACCTTTCTCAGATAACATCTGTTTGAGGCTGTGTATATCTAAAAAAAAGTGTTTTCCTGGAATAAGTGTTTAAAAAATGGACTAAGACAAGACTACTTTTATGAGTTCACCAGTATAAGCAGAAGAGCTGTAATCTGTCCATGAAACTAGGTATCCATATGTTCAAATGTTTATAATATACAAGTTATCAGAATTTAGATTATTTTCCATAGTGCTATATTCCATTCTTTAACATGCATGAGTGTATAAAGCAGTAGTTTTTAACTTGTGCTCCATTAACCGCTCCTAAATGGTGTGTGAAAATGAACTCAAAAAGCAAGGCTATTGTCATTAGGCTCAAATCTGTTATACGTTGTTTGCACCTCTCTCAGGAAATGTTTAAAGGCTCTGAAAAACAGAAAGGGCTGAAAACCTTCCATTCAGAATGGTACTTCTGTTGAACCAAAAATAAGGTGACGGACTCTGATCTTGGAAAGATTATTGCTGTCTCTTGGTCA
This sequence comes from Ciconia boyciana, assembly GCF_034638445.1. NCBI lineage: Eukaryota > Metazoa > Chordata > Aves > Ciconiiformes > Ciconiidae > Ciconia > Ciconia boyciana. Next base: position 109,702,082 of record NC_132934.1, read on the forward strand.
GTCTTACATCCTTCATTTACAGGATGCTCAACTTCCAAATAAACATGTTAAAGCTTTGCGCCCTGGGGCCTCTCGCACCTGATGCACCAGGGTGCAGCTGCAGTCCTCTCCTCCAACACGCCTTTAAGAGCTCTGGGGAAACCTGGCTGTGGGTACACAGGGGTGTCTGCTCGTCCTCCTGAGCTGTTGTTTTCTTGGGGTCCCACCTCGGCCTGCCCAGGCTTCTCGTGTCTCTGCTGGATAATTGGATAGTATTCGCTTGGCCTTCCTGTGTATACTACATTTTGCATAATGGGATCCTGATCCATAAAAGGGACTGCAGTGAAGCAAATAACAACACCAGACACAAAAAAATCCTTTAATGGTGAGTAGGCTCGTTTAAGTCAATATATAAGAGAAACACATGCATTAGTCTTTACAGGGTGTCTTGGCATAGTATGGAGCTACATGATGCCGTGGGCTAACACTGGGAGCTTGTCATCTCCGTAAAGGTGATTTCTTCCCTCCTTAGCTTTGATCTAGTGTATTTCAAAACAGTGTAGCCCCAAATCTAAGCTGGACAAAAACCTTTTCCCCCTCTGGGTGCTGTGGCTCATGCAAGGCTCTTCCTACGGCAGCCCTTTGGAAACCCGGTCGTTGCTGCTGACGTGGTTCCTTCCCCCAAGCCAGTCGTGTCAGGACCACAGTAATGTTTCTCACCCAGGGTACCTATTTAAATTTTACGTCTGGAATACTGCTGGCTCCCCTCCAAATCTCTGATCTAGTAGCTGTTTTTAATGATAAATTACATATGTTTAATAGCTCAGCTATTTTGTTTGGTTCCTTCAGAACTTTGAGATGAATAGGCTCCAGTCTGAGTGATTTATTGCAATTTAATTTGTCAAGTTGTTTCAGCACTTTTTCTTATGCTCCTCTGACAGCAGTTCACCTTCACAAACCAAAGGTAGGTATTTCCCCATTCTCCTCGAAGTGAAGACCCACACAGAAACTATTTGGCAACCTCTGTGAGTTCTTTCTCCTCTCTGCCTTCTTTTTCTCCTGCTCAGCTGATTAAATTTAGGGATTTTCCTGTGAGTGTCCTATGCTCAAATCCTTTACCACCTCAATTATATCATACAATCCTTTTCATAAGCTGATTGATCACCAGTTTAATAGTAGGTACAGTTTTTGCCTGTATTTTTCTAGAATCTCTCTGCTCTACATTTAAATTTTTTCTTTTGATTTCCAGTCTACTCGTGACTGTTCTCTTTCCCCAATCATTGTCCACATCTGTTTCATCTGAAATAATCTTTCCTGAACATGGATGGTCAGATGCCCAGAATTCCAAGTGAGGTTTTATATTCCTTTCTTTCTCGCCTCCCAGTCCAGCCTAGGATTGCATTTCTGTCTTTTGTGATTGTGTTATACAAGGGCTTTCTATTTATGCAGAAAGAATAACTGTATCAAAGTCTGTAGGGTACTCGGCTGGTTTCCACTTGAAAGTTCCCAATTTATAAGAGATTTCTGCTACTTGTCCCTGAACATGTGACTTTGCAGTTGGTATAATTGGATTTAATCCAATTTCTATTACTCCATTTCTCATTTATTTCTTTCCATGTGATATCCTAATAGTCCTCTGTATTAACAGTACCGCAACATTAACATTGTGATCAGCAAATTTCATTTGTGCATTCCTACCTGTGTGCCAAGATCCTTAAAGAAAGATTGGTAGGTTTCAAGACCTTTCCTGGCACCATTCTTCTGCGTCTTCATGCTTTCCATTTTGACACTTTTTAGAAAGGTCCTTAACTATATATACAATATTACTACTAACACAGGCTTTATTTAGATTAACTTCTTACGTGGCAACATATGAAATTCATTGTTAAATTCTAGATACATAAGTTCTACTGTATTTTCCCTGTCTAAAATATATACTTAATTTATCAAAGAGAGATATTGGAATTGCTTCTTGTGGTCCATATATGGGACACCAGTTTTCCTCCTCTATTTGTAATTACTGTTATGCCCCTCTACTACCCAGCAAAAACCCCTTACAAATTATTGAGGTAATAGTAAAGCATCTAATTCTACAATACCATCAGCAACTCATTAGATTTATTTTTAAGAAGTCTTAAACTAGATGGGTTGCTCCATGTGCTTGATTTTTCTTCAGCGTGTGGGCTTTTTCAGAATTATATCTGTATTTAAGGTAGCTTTTTGGTCTCTGCAGAGCTGTCCTGGCCACAGGAACACTGTGAGAGCTTTGTGTCACTTTGCAAAGAGCAAATGTGTACCCTGTTGTTTTAGGCTGTAGCTGTTTTCCCCTCTGTTTCCTAATTCTTCTCTTTTATTGGTCTGGGACATGTTGGCTTTGGTGTGACTGTAATTAAGTTTTCTTAAGCATCCTCCAGGGTTAATTCCCCTGCGTGTTGAGTCCTAAATTTCCCTGAAGAAAAAATTCCTAGTTTAAAAACCCCCAGTCATATCATCATTTTGGGGAACGCTTTCCCCAGAAGGACATTAGGCTTGCAGACCACTGTCAGTGGAAAGTCTCCAGGGGTCCTGCAGGAGAAATTGCACCTAGATCATAAACAAAAGATAGTCCTAACCCCCTGCAAGGTTGGCAGACTTTTAATTACAGCATCGAAGAGATGAATCAGTTGGGTGTCACTTGACTGGGGAACCTTCTAGGTGAGTAAATCTATGTCAGATGAGGTGACACCAGGTAATAGGTGTGAAATGCCCTGGCAGCTGGGAGACATTTCCCAAAGGAGTAGATTAGCAACTGAACAGCTAAATGGGTCACTGGATGAAGGGTGATGGACTGAAGGGGCAACAGAGGGCAAGGGATGGTCTGCAGACCTTTTCCTGAGAATGAGAGATGAACCATGACAACTTCATCACTGGTGCCTTGAAGTGTGGTGCTCACTTCCTGAATAAGCTTCCTGTATAACTTGTTTGCTTTTAACTGGAGATTGTAGAGATTTCTTAGTAAATGGGCTTCAAAAATTTTTCTGAGGAAGCCACCCCCATCTCTTTCATAGTAAAGATTCTATTCTTTGTAACCTTTTTGGAAATATGTCTTTAAATCTTATTGTACATTCAAAGTTTGTGGTGCAGGGGTTGTTTTTATTGAACAGAACCACAAGTTAGGTAATAGGAATTGGGAAACTTGAGGAGAAATGCAAAAAGTTGATCTTTTGGTTAAAAAGCATTTATTAAAACAGTACAGAAAACTACCAATTGGGTCAACTTCAAGCATATGTTGTGCAAATAACTCTCTGAGGTAAAAATATTTTGCAAAATCATTCCCCTCCCTTCATGTAATGATCATGGTCACAGTGCAAATGCCTGTCTTAAGTCTAGAAAACCATCATTCTTTCAGGCAAGCATCACTGCATGTCCTGCCTGTATGATGTGGGACTGAAAGTATGTTTTAATTTTCACACATCTGAAGCCTTCAAGGGAAACTTCAGAAGGTACAAAGGTACCTGCAGAGGAGAGGAGGTGCACACTGTATTTTTCCCATCTGTCAGGAACCAGGAGGCATCACAGACAATCAAGCCTGAGATCCGTTGCAAGTCAGGAGGTCCTTGTCCTTTCTTTTCCAGTTCTCTCCTACTTATGACACCTCAGAGCAGCCTATCAATGTCCAGACTTCTTCATTCCTTTCCCATGCTATGGCCCTTGTGAGCACATATATCCTACCCTGGCCTGAGATGTGAATTTTTCCTATTGCCATGCTGGATTCTGAACTGAAACGGCAACAAGTGAGAAACAGATGAGAAAAAGTTTTGTTCATCATTTGTTCATAATGGGTAGGTATACCACAATATACCAGAGAGATGCCACAAAATGTCACATTCCTGGCCACTCCACTGTGCCATACCCTCTGCCCGTGCCCTGACTGTCAGGCATGTGAATAGATCTGGCCAGAAACTCCAATATCTGAAGTACGGCCTCTGGCTCGTGAGGACCTGAAGCAATAAAGGTGCCGTCGTGCTGTGCCATGGGAATGCATCAAATACGCCCAGCTCACAGGAGGCTGGAGCCCGTTGTATGAGTCCTGTTTAAAGCCCAGGATGAGGCAGAAGATCATCTGCTCCGGGGCTGGTGTGCTGATGGCTCGGGGTGGCTGCAGTGGCTGCTCTGAGGTGGGCAAGGGGGATCAAAGCTTGGGGTGCTGCCCCTCATCTGTCTCCTCAGGGCACCGAGCCCGCCAGGAAAGGGAGAGGCAGAGTGTGCTTTGCAACATGGGAGCTGCTTCCCTGACTCCTAGTGGGTATGTGCCTTTATTTCGTGTATTAAAGTGCGTGTACTCTCACTGACCTCCAAACAGGGGACGCCTTCAAACGGAGAGTTGCTTTTCCTTGCAGCCGGGCAGAATTTGGGAAGGGAAAATCTCTTTGTTGCATAAGTTGTTATCCAAACACCACAGGGGAGTTTTTCTAACTGGGAAAAGGAGACAGAAGAAATGAGCCACCACCGACACTATAATATAGACACCCAAGGCCATCTCTTACATAAACCTCTCCATGACAAACCCTTTCTTACAAAATTGCCGGACGGTGTTTATATTCCAGCCTTGGAAAATAAATCTTGTGCCACGAAATAGGAAATAGTTTAACACTTTACCAATGCTATCATAATGAATTAATTTGATATTCATGGGAATACCACATGTGCTTTCCTAGGTGTTCTACTACCATTTCACTTTCACTAATGGGCACTTAAGTCGTACTGATTTTTCCCCAAAGCCACATAATGATCTATAATATTCCTGAATAATTGCACTTTAAGTGGAAGCTAACAGGGTTGACTACTCCCAGAAATATGTCAAAATATTTTTACTATTTTAAGTAGGAATTTGATTATTAACAGGACCTGCCAATACATTTAAATATGTGGAAAAGTTGTACAAAATAAAGTCCTGGAATATTTTTTGAAGGTTAAGAAGTCCTCAGATGTTTTTCCCTGAATAATTTTTACAGCCATCTGCAGAGTAGCAGAATTGCTAAATTGTGTTAAAGAGAAAAAAGGAAAGAAAAAAACAAGTACAGGCTCATGCGGTACAAAAAAATGTAATTATTTAATAGTAGCTAAAATAATTTCACAGTCTCATTTATGCCATTGCTTGAAAATAAATCCTGGTTGCAGTTATTCTAAAAACAAGATGGTATATGCAGTTTGTGGGGAAAAAAGATGAAAAATCAGTCTCCTTTCTGAATGGATAAATTTTGCTGCCTTTCTCACTAAGAGGTATGCTACGGAGCGTTGTATCTACAGGTTAGTCCTATTCCAAGGATTGAATGAGTGCCTCTTGCAAGGAGGTGTTATTGCCCAGGATGACTCCGGCTTGCTCTGCAAAGCCTTTGGGGAGGGAGCTTGGTAACGCAGTGCAATGCTTTTGGGGAGCCGGGCTTCCCGGGTGGCTGGGGCTGGACCCCGGGCAGTGCGGGGCGGGCTCCCTCCCCAGGGCAGCCAGTGGGGGCTTGAGCCTCATCTCAGGCCCACGTTTGAAGCGCCAGCTGTGCAAACATCCGCTGCGTCCGCTCTGCCCAGGATCTCGTTAAAAACCCTGTTTGTTTGCACCTTTGGCTTGGCCATACGTGAAAGCAGGCATACCTGGCGTGCGCAAGACGGGCTCCACGGGGCACGTCTGGTGTGTTACGCCTGCTTTTGGGGGCAGTAAAAGCAGGGAGCAGGGGCGAGAGGTGGATGGAAATGATATGCTGTGAGGCAAATCACAGCAGGCACGACGAACCCTCAGGGGCAGGAGCGCTGCTTCATCTGTGCAGCTTTTGCATACTGGCCACCATGGTGTCACCAGAGAGAGTGCAGAGGAGTTGCTGCAGCTATGTCCTTGAGTGACCCCCAACTGTCAGGTCAGACCCTGAATGCGAATGAGCCAAGAGCCACCCTGTCATGCTCACGTTAATGAAAAGGGGGAGGTCCAGGAACAGAACTAGGTAGAAGAAGTGGAGCAGGACATCTGTGTCCTCAGGAGGATCCTGTGGTTCCAGAAGGAACCACTGAAGTACGTAAGACTCCTTTAATTAAAGGATTTACCTGTAGTCTCAGAATGGAAATTACATGCTTTGTTGTGCCTAATTGGGTGGCTGCTCTCTGGAGTCACAGCACCTACCCCTGAATGTACAGTGAAATTTCTACATGCAAAACTCAACACAAACCAAACTGTTGTGGCAGTCCCATAGCAGAATACACAGCAGTACCTAAGAAACATCTAATTTTTACCTGATTAGGAACTGCAAAAAATGAGGGCATAAGCCTTGCTCATGCATTATTGAAAGGACTGCAGTGGCGCTGACGGGATGGCAAAGCGTGCCTGCTGATGCTGGAGGAACGGAGGCTTGTGCGGCGAGACGCGGGAAGCCCGGGAGGCTGGTGGGTGCATCGGCTGGGAGCGGTGAGGAGGCTTTGCGTGCCGCTGAGCTTCCTCGCAGGTGGAGGACATGGAACAGACAGCGTCATCACAAAATGCACTGCATCCTGAGAGGGTTCAGCCTGATCAAAGGGAAACGCTGCAGGAGACCGACAGTTATTCTTGTGTTTCCCTCTGCTTTGCGTTAATGTTGAATTTGGGCGAGCAGCAGCTCTCCTCTGCTACAAGATCCTCATGATATAAAACGTTACCTCCCTTCTGAATCACAGCAATTAAAAATGTATGCATCCAATCCACCCCATTTGACAAATTCACACCTCCTTCCTCTCCTCGAGCTCTCTCCACCTCAAAACACATTTACTCTTCAGCAGGCTAATTAACCCTTTTCGGCTTATAGCTCTGTTTTGGAGGAATCTCCAAATGTGAGGCATCAGTAGTTATCAGTGAAAAACGTTTTCAGGTAGAAGTTCCCTACCAGCTCTAATTAAAAGCCAACGCTGGTAACAAACCTTTGCAGGTGCATTCAGAGGGAGTCCCATTAAAAATTGGTGTAATGGTACAGTATAACAAACACGTCCCTGAAAAACTGGGAAGTTAAGACTCTGAGTCGAGATTGGTGTTGGATTTTGCCAGGGTCTGAGCTGGGTGCCCCCCTCTCCCAGCAGAGGCCATGGGGCGGGCTGGATGCACTGCGGTTCCTGCTGTGCAAACTAAAGTCTGGCAAACTAAAGTGACCTAAGTGGCAATTTAAGTTAATATGCTGGGTTATGAACTCTGGTGATGGAGGTGCAGACATGATGCCTGTCCTCCTGTGCTAATTAGTGACAGTGGCAGTAGCCTCTGGGACAGGGATAGGGCAGGCAGCTGGCAGTGATAACCTCTTCAACCATCCCTGTTACGTCTGATGGGGATTGCAAGTCCCAGTCTTTTTTGCATCACTCAATGAAATAAAACAAAATTGTTAACGAAGCAACTGCCCTTTGTCAGTATCTCTCCAAAATATCCTTGAGTGATGGTCCTCCTTGAAGGGAAGTTCTGTTAAACCAGATAAGTGAAATTCAACTCATGGCAATTAAAGAATCTGTTCTTACATTTCTAAGGTTTCAGAAAATTTGTTAATGTTTAAGGCTGCACCTAGCCTGGTAAATTCTGTTCTTCTGCGTCCTGCTTGCACCTCTGAAGTGTTACTGAAGGCTCTGTCTCTCTGGATCTGAAATATAGGTGCAAGATAAATTTTGTCTTTACAGGCTTACTATATGAAGTATTGCTGTATTTAAGCAGCTTTTTAAGGGTCTATTTTCCCCCTCATTTACCTTTGGCACTACAGGACTGCAGTTCTATGACTGGGCAAACTAGTTTTTAACCGTAAGCTGGAGCCTTATTATTCTTTGGAGTAACATTCAGTCCTTGGTGAAGCTGTTTCGGTGAGGAGCTACTCTTCTTTTCCCATCTTGTGTTGTGCTGTTGTAACATAGTCGTACTGATCGGGAGTAGACTACCGATCCTGCACTGTTAACAGCTAAATTGAGGAGCCTGGGAGCAATTCCCAGTGTATCTGGTTGCATGTTCAGATTAGGTCTGGGAACCCGCTCCCTGGTTTCCGTGAGAAGGAAAATCCAGTTGTATGGGCTGCATGGGAGCTGCTGTACCGCGCAGGCTTGCAGTCTGGGCAGCTGGGGGACAGGGGCCCTGCGTGGAAATCAGAGTGCCCCTATGTCCTGGTGCTTTCCACCCCAGACCTATTTTTTATTGTAAGCCCCCCAAAATGGCCTTAACTGAATAGGTCCAAGCCATGCACTGCAGATCTATATTCCCCTATTCCTGTATGCATCCATTTAAATACTGAATTTAAGCTGGAGGCATTAATGCTGTATAATCAGGGTTCTTAAAACCAAAAGAGCTCAAGACACATTGCAAATTTCAATTTCCCACCTAATCAGTGCACTTCTTTCAATTTTACAAACAAGCATATTTCACCACTACTACTTTAAATGACCCCCCCCATATTACTCTTTTATCAGTCAACTCTAAACATAGGCCAAGATGCATTAAATTGTATATAGAGAATATTAAGCAAATTTAAATGCAAGTCCAAGTAGAACATATGTAATTTCTATTTGAAATTAATAATAATGTTAGACATTTTCCTATTAAGCTATATTTGCAAAGTTAGCCTGAAGAAATAGTAATAAGTATCTCACCAGAGCAATTCAGTGCTCAGCTGACAAAACAGACAAAATGTAGTACTTTCCATTTAATAGCATCCATAAAAGACATGACTAAATTCTTTGCCACTATGAATCAACAGTTTTATTTAATGGAAATGTTCCAGTTTACACCAGTGCCTTGATAGGTAACGAGAAATACCTGAAGTGTATCGGACTTAACGGACAATCGGAATTAACAATTGGGGTGGAAATGCGTGGTTGTATTTGCTTGTGTTTTTTTGAAGTCAGTAACTGAGAAATGCTCGATGTGAGTTTGGAAAGAGGCACAGATGTCAGCGTGAGCTCTGAAACCTGGGTTTTCTGGTCCCTGGCACTTGTCAAAAAACCCAAAGGGTTGCTTTATGTTATGTTCTCTTTAAATCAAGGAAATGCACCTCAGTCACAACCCTTTTTCTGAATCATTCCCCCTCCTCGCCTGCAGACGTCTGAGCGGCAGCTGGGAATCCCCAAAGACAGCAGCATTCACGGGAGTCTGATTCTTTGACATTTAGGGTAGACAAACAGCTCCAAGGATCTGGGACAAATGGATCCAAAAGCTGGGGCTGGGCATAATACTGAAAAATTGCTTCACTTTGGGCTATTCTGCCTATTTTTACATGTAGCATGGGAGTGAGAACTAGATTAGGAGGCCTGAGGGGTTGAATGGATTACAAACAAAAAATATTAAGCTAATCATAGGAGTGATGTTCCTTAAGGACAAGGATGAACTAATGGCTGGATGTTCCTTCGTCCCTGTATTACAACTGTGGAACGGTAAAACAGTCAAAACAGTAGCTGCTTCCAAGCCAGGTCTGCTACATTATTAATTTCTATAAGTTTTATAAATATAGGCATTGCTTAACATGGATTGCTTGCACAATCTTTAGATATAGGAAGGGAACTCAAGGTCAGCAGTCCCTGAAGGCTGTCAAACTATTTACAAGTTTGCTATTTATAAGGACTAGTCTGGGAGTCCTAGAAGCAATAAGTTCCTAGGCAGGAGGTTTCATTTCTGCACGACACAGAAGAGGTGCTGTTTCTGTATCAGTGGCTAGATGCCATTGCAGTTCTCTTAAAATATATTTTATCTAGATTCTAGTGGTTTCAGGCTCACCCCTAGTGACTCCATGTAACCTGAAGAACGAAGAGAGCAACGAATATCACTACAGCAACTGTTCTGTGCAAGTTCTAGAATGTTTTCAGGGATGACGAGTTAATCAGAAATGTAATGATTAATATAGAATATTAATCGATTGACCTTGGGAGTATAGTGTGCTATAAAATAGCAGGCTGGAGGATTCATTGCATTGCCACAGAACACTCTCTGAAGAAAAAAATTTCTTTTCTAAGCAAAGTGAAAAGTAGGGCATACTGGTTTCTGCAGACCAGAAAAAGCACACTGCTTGCTCTCGTATTAGGCTTTGGAACACTCAAGTGAGGTGGAAAATGTAGAAAAAAATTTGTGACCGAACTGTAAACATCGCAAACTCAAAAGAACTGGTGTACTGAATTCAGATAAGCCTCCCATGAAGACAGAGACTAGTCGTTCCTTCCTCAGTAATGTTACCTACGCATACATACACACTGTACCTTTTGTTCTTCTTGGTAAGTGGATGGTACATCCTAGAAGGGCATCACTCATTCTAGGAAGCAAATCTTTAACAGTCATCTCCTCTGGCTGTAATACCGAATGAAAGCAGTGTTCAGCGCTCTTGATCTAAGGGCATCCATTTTCTAGAGCCAGTGTGCTCTTCCCATATTTGTAAAACAAAAACAAAACCATAACCCCTACAATTCCCCCTCAAAAAAACCCAACCCTTGAAGAGGCATTGGGACTTGCAGATGACTTAATCTGTCTGTTAGAAGTTTCAGGAAGGGATATTTTCCTAAAGCACTTCTGCAATGCCCTGTGCTTCTTTCAAGACGACAGTTTGCATCGTGCTAAGGCAGCGGGGAGACGGTAAACAGAAAGGGGAATGTGATACAAATGCTGGCAAAAATCAGGGAAAGCAAGGTGGGAGCAATATCGCTCAAGCTGTCAGATCTGTGAGCAAGCCTCGTGAACAAGCTGAGTTATGGCAAACTCCTGCTATGAGGGAATTGCAGTAACTGAGCCTTGCACTCAAACATTTATAAGGGTGTCCTGGGATAAATAAAGGCACAGCCTCTGTAAACTCTGCAGTGAAAACAAACACCTTTGAACCAAACTGGTTACAATGCTCTATAAAGCATGGGCATAGCTGATGTTAATTATAAGATTTGTGTCTTGGTTTTCTATCTTGAGAGCAACTGTCAGAGTCCTCTTGGCTGCCAAGGAGTTAAATGCAAGGCCCTGGCCCGAGCTACTGCATAAGGCAGGGCTGGCATTACTGCAGTATCCGTGTTGGCATACAGAGCGCTCTCAGTTCAGGGTCTCCACCAGAATATACAACAAAATAGTAAAACCTCTTTGATTCCTGGGCAAAGCCCCTGCTGTCTGGGGCCAGGCCTTCTTAAAATGGTGGTTGTATTTTGTCAAATAAAAGGCATTCAGCTTATTTTAAGCTCATACCTCATGCACTCAGACACAGCTATGTGTCACATTGAGCTTTGTTTAGAAGCCTGGTCTGGATTATAAAGGCATTTCGGAAATCATGTGCTTATCAGAAGTTTGAATCAGACTTGCTGTCTATAACCAAACTCAATAATTGGACTCTTGAACCATGTAATGGGTTAGCAAAAGAGCAGGGGACATGCAGGGAGACAATGATTTAGCAGAATTTCACTCAGCATTCAAGCATGCTAGCATGCCTGAAAATAAGGGATACATTATTAATTAGTTAATGTTTGCAAAGTATTTTGACTCTGCAAAGTGCCAAGTGTTCTTCTTCATTAATTTTCAGTAAATATATGACTAAGCAGTATATGTAATAAGGACTCAAAATGCGGTAAGTAGACCAAAGACTTGAAAATACACAAAACAGTTACCAAAGAGAGATGCTATTAACAGGAAAAAAAGTGTTCAAACCAGTGGAGTAAATATTGTGATGATGCAGCTAGTTATCTATTAACTCAGCACTAATGTAGGGACATGCCCAGTGGCAATGACGATCACTTGAGACAGCCAATGCCCTACAAGACCTGTACAGCTGACTTCTATCACCTTTTCCCTTCCAGCACTAAATTGGGCACAGCCCATACTCAACAGACCTTCTCTTACCTTCTGGGGCTGCCTGACGCCTGCTTTAAGAGTTACAAGTGCTTCTGCAGCTTTAATAATGTCTGGAAAACCACTTCTAGCTGGCGGTCACAACCCCTGACTAGCTGCAGGGAGGTGCGCTGACACCATGGCCCGGCAGCACAAGCTGCTGCACGCTCTTCCCCTCCCTGGTCGTTCTCACATCCCCATCTGTTCCTTTCCAGTCTCTCAAGTGGGAAATAAACTGAGTTAGAGTCAAACTGTCAAACTCATAATATTCGAACGGGTTGAATGTCACACCAGCAGAATTCATGCAATCCATATTTCATTCAGTGCAATAAATATACAGTCTCGCACAGATCTTAGAAATCAATTATGGTTTTTTGGGAAGGCTTGGAGAAACAGTAGGGGCACTTCAGCAAAATGATTTCTTGCCTTCTTTTCCAATGAACTAACTTTTTAGTATTATGATTGCAAGGTCTCACTTCCTGAAAACAAGATCGTAAGTGCCCAAGCCATCTGCTCCTGCCCTTAAGTCAAAGTCACGGTCCTCAGTTTACAACATCATACTTGGAAGTTTATGACGTTACAAATACAGGATTGTCACTTTTGTTGACAGCTAGCCAATAGGATCAAATTAATTAAGCAACAAGCCGTGTCCTTGAAATCTTTGGCTGTAAAGACAAAGACCAAGTGGAAGCCTTTCTAACTGAAAGGAGTTAGCATTGCCTTCAGAGGTGGTTAGTGTATCAGAAATGTGCCATAAGCTCTGTAAAAACAACTAGGAATGACCTTGTGGCTTTCTAAACATACTTTTAATGTTTTTTTAAAACACATTTTCTCTTTACATGTCAACTGTTCTGCACTTGCAATTATGTACATGCATTATATTTTTTGACCTAGGCTAAGGGACCAAAAAATAAATCAACTTTTAGGGCCAGATATACAGCTGATGCAAACTGACTTTACATTAATGCAATCAAAGGAGCTATGCCAAATTTCTACCAGCTAAGCCTATGGTCCACACAGTGTACTTCACGTGCTGCAGGATTTTCTGTGGCTGCAAGTTTTATCATATGTGGAAGTATTGAAATTGGTGGGAAAACACCTATTGAGCCCACTGGGCAGAGTGTAGCCCTACTCTGTATCAGCGGAAAACAGTGTGGCAGGTATTTAATAAGAGTAGTTTGAGGCCCTTCAAAATTGTACAGAAAGTTCCTCAGCTGCGAGAAATCAGCAAAGCCTTGTTGATTTTCACTGGTTAAAGGTCTAGGTATGGGGCTGGGTCCCAACAGTCTTACTCCATCCAAGCCAAATCATGCCCCTGAAGCTGTCCCCATTGACATTTAAAAAGTACAGAATTTTTCACTGCATTTTAATGAACCAGCAGACAATTTGGAAAAACATAGCATGCAGCAACTCGAGGGTGTTATACAGATGCCAGGAATCTCCCTGGACAGCATCACCTACAGAACAGGGGGCACCATACAGCAGCGAGTGCAAACCCAGCATCAGCTGGAGGCCAATTTCAGGAACAGACCTTGAAAGGTTACAGGCTGGGAAGTAAGAGATTTTTATGAGGGATTTTAAGCAAGGATGCTGGATCAGTCATTGTTTGAAACTGCTTTTAAGCCACTGTCAACATGTTTTCCCTTAAAAAGCTAGATGTGACTATTAACAGGGACTATTAACCTAATTTGACCTATAGGTCAAAAGCAAAAAATTGTAAGGAAGTGAGCAATTTTATTTATCTTTCTAGAACGAATTAATCCACTCTGTTATTATTATTTTAAGGGACACAATTATTCATTTTATAGGAAAAAAATCTTTTCAGAATAGATTTAATTGCCCAAATAACTTCATAGAAAAAGGAAATAACAGCCTTTAATTATGATCCCTCCTTTAAAAGATAGAAAGTCTGCTTTGTTTTAGGAAGGAGCTTTAATCAATCTTTTTTGTGGGTAACTTAGAAATAACATTTTATTTTAACCAGAAAAAAATAGTCATTCAAACAAAAAATTAATGACTCAAATGCCTATAGCTATTTCTAGCACAAACAGGTTTGCTTTTATGGAAAAAATGCAAAATGATGCTAAATGGTAGGTCACTGGTCCTGTGCCATTTTGAAGTTTTATTTGATGGCTTTGATGTAAAGTCAAGCTACGATGCTAGAGCTAGGGACCAGAGGACGACAGGATTCTGGTTTTAAGTTTAACTTTGGCTCCGGTAAAATTTAATTGTGATTCACTTACCAAACAAGGAAAAAGGTCCTGTTGCAGGAGTGTAAGAGAGATTTTTCTTCCCTCCAGCCCTGCTATAGCTGTTGTTAGTGGGCAGGCACTGCACTGGGCTAACCGGCACAGAATTCTTGCTGTTCTCTCTCTGTTTTGGAGTGACAGTAGTGGGTCTGTATGTGGCAGTGTGTTTGTTAAACAGAAGGGGTACTATTTTGAAAAGTGAAATGGGAACTAGTCCTCCTTGCAAAAATGTCATAAGTTCTTTGTTCCCTGAAATTCAATTCCAATTCACCTTTTAATTTAAGGCTGTGAGTTCCTAAATGACTGGGGGGCTTTTAAATATTTGACCTAAGAAGTCCTGCTCCACTTGCATGTTCCTCTGTTTCCTGCAAAGCTGAGTTCACATGGGTCTCTTGTGGCAAAGGCCAGCTTTAAGCCTTTTTTAAAAATGGTTACATTTGAGTGATGTATTTAGCAACCAATAGGCATTTCTGCAAACCCCCTAATGTCTCAGCCAATGTCATTGTCTCTATGATCTGCATGCGCGGCAGATGTGGTGACTGCATCAACATCGGCAATGTTAGTCTCCCGTGGCCGTGGGAGGTGGAGTGTGGGATGAGCTGTCCTCAGAGCTGGGGCTGACTTTGTTAGGTCTGCACAATATCTAGCTCAGTGGGGGTCCTCAGCTGTGACTGGGCTCCAAAATGCTGCAAAATGGTAGCGCATTAAAATAACATTAGTGTTTCATGCACATGCTACAAAGAAGCATCTATTGCAAGCGTAGCAAAAAAAAAAAAGACTAGGAAGGAGGTAAAGGAAGCATCAGAAGGCGCTTTTTCTCCATCACAAGCCACCCAGAGAATATCTCTGTGTGTTTCCCTTGGTTATTTATTCTGCATTATAATATCTGACATATCAGAAAAAATGAAAGGCATTTGCGAGCCTAAGACAAAAAGTAAAAGGGTGCTTGAAAATGATTCTTTGTGAAGGCTTATTTTTATTTTGTTACACATGAGACTAGTCAAGCAGACAGGTTTATTTTAACTCCGTAACAAAATCTAGTGACTGGGGACAAACAATTGTCTGCTATTATCATTCCTGCCGCCCAAATTCATTAGGTTCAGGAACATCAACTAAATCATGTGCTAGAAGAGAATACACAGCTACCTACGCTATTGCTGGAGAAATGACCCCGTAGTCAGCATAGTATCCACACGCATCCAAGAGACTACATGGCCTATTAAAAAGCAGAATATCTCAAACTGTAGTCTTCCTACAATACGTTGTAGGCAGCCTCTTGCTGGGGCTGCACGTTTCTCTCTGCAGTGAAAGACCTTGCTGGCTGTCATGAACCTTGTATCCGGCTTAGCTTTTTAAGGTCTGTACTTCATCAAAAAGTAAATGCATTCACTAATACGCTGGTGGTTGGTTGCCAGCCTGAGAGAAGCAGGAGGCTGTCTGGGAATGGTACTTAAAGGTGCCCTTTTAATTTGAGTTAAACTAATTTTTTTTCTTCTGAGATCTCAGCTGTGGAGAAAGCAAGCTAGCTGGAAAAGTCAGCCTGGCCTCAGCCAAACAACCTGCTTTAGAAATGTAGGCCCAGATCCCTGGGATGTGTCTGAATCCTGAAATGGATTTGAGTAAAAGGAAGTTGCTTAACACCTTCGTCTTCTTCTGTTCTCCGAAGCAGTCAGGGTCTAGTCTGGCTAATGACAACTGAAAAACGCAGATAGCTCTGAACGGTATTGATTCCATATGTGGCTGGGTTTTTTCCAGACGTTCAGTTACAGAAGCTTTCCATCATCTTTGCATCAGAGACATGCAAAGCAACAGTGGCATAATTTGTATCACAAAGTATGTCACATTAAAAAACACAGAGAGGAGGGGTGTGTGCATGTTTGTGGTGTCCGTGACTTCTGGGAAGCTGGTGGACTTGCTGAGCTGTAATCTACTGGAGTGGGGTATTTTGAAATCCACTGAACTCTTTTTAATCCATGTAAAGTGAATATATAAAAGTAATCAGTTAAAAGGAGCTCTGTTTGTATGGTGGCTAAAGAAGATAAAGGAGAAAGGTAATCTGGCATTAGGTTAGTGGTTCTGGAGAAGAGCTTAAGAGCTGGGTGATGTCAGCTCCTGCAAGCCCAGAGAGGAATCAAAAAGGTGTGCCCAAAGGGTGATTCAGACTCCTTAAGGAACGGGGCCAAGTTGTGGATCCACCAGCTGCCTACAGAGATGTGCTGAAACCCCGGCTTGCCAACAAGAGTGCCAGCAATGCCTGCTGGAGCAAGCAGTGAGCTGATATCACAGGTTATGATGGTGATGGTCAGGGACTGTGGGGTGATACCCATGAGGCAACTGGAGCCCCTCATCAAGCTGGCACTGCACAGGGCAGTGTCTGACACTGAACCCTACGCAAGATAGCCTCCTGCTTGGATCCAAGCAGCTGTGGACAGAAAGGGAACCAGCAACTGGGGTAAAGAGAGAGATGGAACATGCTAAAGCTATCTATGGGTTGGTCTCTGAAGTTAGGAACCTAAGGAGTAATCAAAATGAAGAAATCAAAGGTCAGCTTCTAGGTCAGGATATGTTGGCCAAAAAGCTGGTTTACCCTAAAAAAGCAAAATAATAACCTCCATAACAATATCATGGCATGGTTGCATTTATTCCTTTCCAGAGTCTTCAGTTTTGGTTACATATATATATATATATATATATATATATATATGTGTGTGTGTGTGTGTGTGTGTGTGTGTGTGTGTATGTATATATATGTGCATACATACATACATTTAAAAGTATATTTTTGCATTTAGGTTTGAATTGCACATGGGCCAAAGAGACATTAAAATAATCAATCAATCAATTAATCAATAAATAAATAAACTTTAAAAAAGGGCTTTCAGACTGTCACCAGTAATCTTGCAACCTCAAAGAATATATAGGACACCAGACTTTATGAACTGCCTCTAGGAGTACATCTACACTGTGTGACTGATGCTTCATACTTGGGGCTAATTTAAAAAAATTAGCGTAAAAATTATACACCCATTTCCATCACTCTATAGATTACAACAAATACTCTATTTGCCAGCAACCAAGGGTCTGGAACAGCTATTAGCAGATGCTGACTATATAATGATGACCACTGGAAGTGGATGCTTATTTAAGGGACGTTTTCAGGAAACGGCTTGCTCTTAGGAACAGTCTATAAGTGAAAATGCACTTTGCAAGATTTTTACATCTTACTGGCTTGCCTTTTGCCATTTCACAGCAAAGGAAATGTTAATGTGTAATAGAATTAGCATTTAGGAGAAGCCTAGAATACTGTTCTTTATAATATAGCCCAGTATTTATTATTCAAGACAGGTCTTCTCATAGTGCAATTTAAGCCCCCCAAAATTACCCGTCATTACACAGACAGTCCATTTAACATTCTGAAGCTAATCATACAACAACCTACCCTTTCAGAGGAGATACAACACCTCACCTGGGTTTTAAGTTCTGATTACAAGCTGAGGTTCCAATTGAGAATTTCAGCTATAAACCAAATGACCTTCAATGACCACAGACTGGAAAACCTGGTGACTAATCTAAATAGATTTCCAGGCAGGGGGAAAAAAACACCACCCAGCTCTTGTTTCTAGCCCTCTGCATTATTAGGGGAATGACAAAGACAAGCAGAATGTGAAAAAAATCATGACTCCAGTGACCTTCATGTCTTTGTCCCAGAAAGGTCAAGAGTAATCAGCAAAACTTTAACTAGAGTTCAAATTCAGCTTTGTTGTCCTTAGAAGCTGGTAAAATTAAATATTCTGTTCTTGTGCTCTGTAAACAGCCACAGTAATTGGTGATGCTTTCCAGCGTTGGCTATGAAGATGTATTGACAGGAGCTGAAATTCATAGATAGACAGTATTTTACATGGTATGCAGCAGTCTACAACCAAATCCTGATTTCAGTTTATAATGCTGGAAAGTCACAATCACATTCCTTAAAATAAGATCGTACCAGGATATGAGCACATACCAGAATATCTAGTATGTGACTTTACAGTTTGTCATGCTTGCCGTCTAAGGCAAAACACCTATTGTCAATATCTGAAAAAATTCCTATGAGACTGAAAGGCATCAGACAGTCAAAGTCTGCAAGAATAAGCCATGTGAAAAAAAAAAATAGAGCGGATAATCGAGAATAGATCTCGTAGGGGCTTTCTGACCTTGGCCTGGAGTACTTTGTCCCTTTCCTCCTTTTGCACGTCACAAGGAATTTTATTTATTTATTAATATCCATTCTCAGCAGAGCTGTAGGAGTCACCATGTTGGACCAGACCCCAGTAGTCCATGGTTTCCGTCATCATACCATTAAAGAGCAGAAGCTTAGAGGAAGTGCAAGGAACTAAGGAAGGAAAAAACATATTTTCTCAGGAAAAATTTCCTCCTTGATCTTGATGATCAGGAACCGCCTTATGCCTTACAACACAGGAAGGTATATCCTCTCCAATAGGGCTTTAAGAAAACTTGTTTTTATACCTTGGGAGTTTGCTGTTGTCCACATCAATATTTAGTCAGTTTTTCAATCCTGCTGAACGGCTGACGTAAATTATGGCCTCAGGAAACAAGGTCAACAGACTAATTTTGAGTGCAGTGAACACGTGCATATCTTTCTACATATTTTTATTTTGTTTAGCATTTTATATACTTACCCACCCCATTCTGATTCAAAGACTTCTATATAGCATCCTGTATTTTGTATACTGTCTTCTCTTCAGTCTGTCTTCATGAGGAGGGTCCAAGTCTCTGGCAGTTCTGCATTTCCCACTTGTGAACCTCCTCTAACTACTGTGGGCTTTTGGGGAGGGGGAAGCCAGAAACATGTAAGTATGAAAGTCTGTAATTGATTTATATAACAGCATGTACTGTTTTCCACAGTCATCGTGAATTTTGTAGGAAACATTAAAAATGAAAAGCAAGTTTTAAAATTAAGCACTTTAAATTAAGTAAAGGTGCATAAAACGCTCTCTCCTCCTCCAACAACCCAAAAATAATGGCACTTACCTTGAACTTTGAAAGGCTCCTTCTTTCTTATGCATTCAGATACCGAGTTGCATTTCCTCTGTCTTGAAATGTAGTAAGACTGGACATCCTGTGCTGCATAACATCAGTAAAATTGCAGCCGTCAATATGGGACACCTGCAACATCCAGTTTTAGAGCTGTTAAAACAGTGACCAACATTTCTGAAAAATCTAAAATTTGGGATGAGTAGGGGATTCTGGATTCAAAATCAATATTCGCATACTCTGCTTCAAGTCCTGCTGACTTCAGGGAGTACATATGAAGTAAAATGCCATTTATCATGAATAAAGGTGACAAAATCAATCTTTTGGGCATGCTCTAATGCTGTTAGCATCTGCACATGCTGCAGGCACATTTTGTAATGGGGACTTCCCAAGCAGAATGTTTTTACATTTGAAAATGGGAAAAGAGTTTCAGCTTTTCCTTGCCTGTATCTCCCTCGGAGGAGACAAGGTGAGAACGTCTCAAATACAGCAGGGTAAAAGTGTGAGTAACCAGCAAGGGGCAGGGACAAAAATACCTTCCTTTAGTCTCCCATTGTCACTCCCATCTTTGCTCCCTGTAGGTGATGCAAGCAGTATCGGATCAATGGTATATTGGCCATGTTGGTTCAGAGGCAGCTGCTGTGATACAAATACAACATCGCTCCAACACATTTTCCAAAATTACTTTGGGAAAGTGATTGGGTTTTAACTAGTACGTACTGTGATATAAAGATAATAAGCTCTCTGCAACTTCACTGCAGTTATAAGTATCAGTATAGTATAAACTGTAAAAAAAAATAAAATGAGATATGCAGTTTCATTAACACTTCTTACAGTGCCACATGTAAACAAATCATAAGGTCTATAATAAGGAAAATAAAAATAACAGTATGGAAAAGTATACGATTAATTATTTCTTAAAATGGTATTTCCTTTAAAATGCCAGAATGAAGTTGTTAATATTTTACCAAGGAGAGACAGGCAGGAATGTTCCTAGGAATGAGATCATGAATTTTATCTGTCCTCTTTTGTTTCCTCAATTTAGGAAGAAATTTAATATTATTTTGCATTTACAGTTGTGTGCAGTCTTTGCCTGATGCATTATCCTATACTGAAAGTAGGTTTATGATAAAGTTAAAATATTCACAGAGAAATAAAAGATGCTTATAACCTTATGGTGGCTTTAATTCTAAGGAGACTAACCATGCATTTCTTACAGTTGTTAATGAGAGTTATCAATACTAAATAATTTTTTAGTCACTGAAGATCACACTCTCTAGTAATGTCTAGGAAAAAAAAAGAAATGTAGTCTCACCAGATTTAAGTATATTTAGTGAAAATCAGGATATAATTACATTACATGATTAAATGATTTAAAACTCACTTTAGAAACTTCAGTGCTGGATAATGGCTCGATCCCAGTATTTTATCCTTCTCCTGTCTCCAGGCATAAGCCACTGCAGAAACTAGAAACCATTACAACAGGACAAAAAATCACCATTAAAAAGTTATTAGAAGGGGCAGGAACATCAGGACCATACTGGTGTTCTGTTTTTAAAAACAAATGACCCATTAATTCACAAAAACAACCCCATTACTGCAGTAACAAACTTAGTTTAGGCAAATGTCCCTATCAACATTATTCAAGCTCAAATTCGATTTAGTTTGGAAAAGGGATGAATAAAGCTCAGGGTAATGGCAACCTATTAGACCATGCAGACCTTAATAATACATTTGAGAAAGGGTGCTGAGAGAGTGACATGAACATCAACAGAGAAACCAAGAGCATGAGCTGCAGAATAATGGAGAATTTGTATCTGAAATCACACCAGAGAAGGCAGGAGAAACACAGACAAGAGGAGCATGTACCTAACTATAAGTCAGAGAGAATAATCATATTAATGACTGTTTCCCGACATAGTTTCAGTTTGTTTCTTTATTCTATTTTTACTGAATCTGATTTCTATTCAGGTTCAATTAATAATAATGAGCCTAAAATTAATTTGCATTATCATTTACAATGAATGCTTTGATCATGTATGTAGTTGGAACTATAATGCATACATTACCATATTATGCAAATTGCATTTTCAGCATCAGCTACATCTGTATATCGTTTCTCCATGCCACCGGTTTCTCCTTTCTGTGCATTGCTTCTTTGTGTACAGTCCTGCAGACTGCTGGAAGCTGGGAGAATTTGGGGAGACACTGCCAGGGGAAATACTCCACAGGTGTGCCCTTTTCTTATGTTCTCTCTAAGCATTGGCATCAGATGGGTGAGAACTTTATTTTAACGGATAGCTTGTCTTGTGTCCTTTATGACTCTGCTGTTATCTTAGCTAAATTACTCTATTGTATTCCCCCCATACAGCAAGGCGTTTCGCCTAGCACCCTTCCTTTTTGGACTGACCTCAAAGCAGGCAACTAAACATGCACAAAAAGCCCAAGTACTACTTTGGGGTATTTTGTGCTTAACACAAGTGTATCTGCTGTAGGACTTCTAACTGTTTGCAGCATAAACCAGATGAGAATCTGACCTAAAAAGGAAGCAGAGCCAGTACCACGATGTACATAAGGATCTGATTTTTGAGTCAAACTTATACATTCGTGACACTAAACATGCTGGGAGAAATGTTGCGCATCAGTGGTTAATGGAACCACTCAACACTGTCTCAGCTGACTGTAGTTTTTGCCACTGGCCAAATTTCCTATTGCAGTGAGCAGGCTCAAAAGTATTAGTAGTTTACATTTTTATAGAGCCTTTCATCTTGTGAAATACTGCCTTGCTTTACAAGCTGATACAGAAACCACATAACGATTGTTTAATCTACTACAGCACTGAAGCTTTGTGGTGAAACACAGGAAGAATTTCGCGGCCTACAACAACATAGCTGTTTTGGAGAGGAAATGAAGAGTATAGTATCCATTTGAAACAAAGTGGGAATGTTGGAAGGGAGAATGTAAGTTTTAGACTTGGCATTTGGCCAGGTCATCAGAGTTAACACACTTTACAGACATAATTACTGCAGTGGGATCTTTAATGACCACAAGTGGTCAGAACTTTGCTTTAACATGCCATCCAAAAGATGCACTTGGGTCACACCTTGCCTCTTCTCATCATGCTGACTCATGGACTGACAAACAGATGAGGAGACACTCTTTATTCATTTATTTATCTCCCTTTTAGTTAGAGCCCTAGGTACCTCCCAAAAACGAACCAAACAGCCAAACACTATCAAACTAAAATTTTAAGCACAGTTTCCAATCTCATGAAAACTTTGCATGAAAACCTATCCCTCCAGCCAAGCTAAGGATCATATAACTTCAGATCCCTCCTCCCACAGCTAAATTTCTTCAGAGTCTCCGTATGGTCTTGAGGTTCAAGCCTTGCAAAGAGATGATGGTGAAATTCCTCTGGTGAGGTCAGTAGGCCCTCAGAAGATGATTCACTCTGTCATTTTACTTCACTTAATCTGTTTGACAGGAGATCAGAACAGTGCCTGAGGAAAGGGAAGGGAAGAAGTGGGACTGCCCTTTTTTGTTGCCAGCGAGCTGTTTGGTTGGATCATCCTGTCTTTTGAAACCTCCCTAAGAACTGGGTCTACTTTCACTACCAATTACCTTCCCAGGATACACTGGGATGTGAGGCATCCGGTGTCTTTCAGGTGAAGGAATTTAGCTTGGTGCTATCTGGTGAATGACCAGCACTAGGAATTGCCAGAATGAGGTATTCTTAGGAGTATTTAGCAAAGTGTTAACCTCATTAAACTCCTAAAAAATGATAGACATAAAACACAAGAGCATATTAATATTGTCAACAAAATGCAGTTCTTAGTCACTCAAACTCAAATGTCAGATATTTGTTGCTCAGTATGCAATTAAAGATGTTCTGATCACCCTCCAAGCAGAGAAATGACAAAAAATGGGGTGAGGAAACATTTTTGTTTTATCCTCTGCATATATGCAGATGCTGATACTGATAAGAGTGAAGAATCATTTTAGTTCTGCATAGATAAAGAGATTGCTCTTGGCAGAATAGATTAATGTACCTGTCTATACAAGCATAGAGGAAGAAGTAAGAAGGGAAGTAGATTAGTATTCTGCTGCACATGAGACAATCAAATATGATTTTTGGATTGGCAACTGGACTAATAATAATCACTGTAATAAACCGGGGGTTTTATATCTCTGATATGCAGTACTAGCTAAAAGATAGTTGCTTCTTAGGAATAATGAGCCAGATTCTTCATCACTCATCACCTTGTGTAATTATTATGATGAGTTCAAAGTTAATCCATTATGCTACCAAATCAGATTTTTTTCCTTCCATGTTGTGTTTGTCTTGGATTGGGCATAATGACTGCTCCCAGTGTAGACAATGAAGAATCAAGCTTAGTGTATTTATTTTCTATGTGAGAATAAGGAAAACATAAGAGATCTAATGGACAAGCACAATAACTTGGACGCCATTTGTTATTTAAAGTTTAGATACTTAAATGTTGCTGTAGCAAATCCTGTGGTTAATAAACCCAAAGAGTAAAGAGGAATGGATTAAAAAAGCAATCTGGCTTAACACCAAATAATACTTTTTCTTCTTTCATAATGATTTATTAGCAGTTGTGTTAGTAAAAGCAGGCACAGCAGTAAATATTCGGACAAGTAACCTACAATGAACTTAGTCATTTAAAACTCAAAACATCTGCTCAAGAAGTGTCTCAAATCTGAGAATTTTTTGTATTGGCCAATTTGTTTTGGGTTTAATTTTTTTCTATAGTACTGTGACTCTTCATAGCTGAAGTGAAGATAATCAAGGTAAATTATGAAAATAACCTAGTTATGTGGTAAAGGTCAATAGAAAGTCTTGTTAAGGTCTGGTTCTTATGAAGATATCCTGTCTGTATTGTCAAAATGGATTAACATTATAACACGATTTAGCCTGTCACTTGGAAGAAAAATAGATGTTAACACAAAGATACTTGCCACAATTAAAATCAGGTTTTGGCTTAGACTATGAAAGCAAGAAAATATCACAACATCATTAGCTCTCCTCTTTATTTGTATTTTTCTAGCAAAGGTCACAAGAAGGTGCTGGTCTACACAGATGTATAAAATTTTTTTTGTTAGCATGTGGGCCAGATTTTTACTCTTGAGAATAACAATTGGTAGATTTATAACTCTAATTCTTTAAGAGGAATGTGAATAGCAGAAAAGCAGTATTCCTTTCTAATTCTTATCATATGAACTACATTCAGCTTTTGAGTTAATGTGGCTTCCAGCACCTTATGTACTAGCACTGAACTGGGAATGGAGGGTGAAGGAATTGCCTATATGCTTCTGTAATCATCTGTTTTCCAAGATTACTGACTGTGTCAATTAAAGAAGTTACTCTAAGAACGTGAACAGTCTTGGGCTCACTCGTTTGTCTTCCAGTCCGAAACTGTACAAAGTGAACCTCCTCTCAGGGAAGTAACAACAAAGATTTAGTTATTTCCCACAATGTCTCATATGTTGAGCACGCAAATATATGAAGAATGGCTGAGTCAGAGCCTGACAGTTTCCAGGGAGCTTCACTGTTATTGTGTCATCAGCAGTAGAAGTAAAGCCCTGGCAGAGATCTTGAGCTTAAAAATCCTTGTAAATATTCTTACATGGTCAAGTCCCACCAGCAGTTACGCCAACAGTTACCAATGACCTACCAAAGAAACTTGATCCAGGAGTAAAAAACCCCTTGCATTTCAAAATACACACAGGCCCTTGAATCGAACAAAATCAAAGCTGGGAAAGAATGCTGGCTCAACTTATGGCTATGCTGTGAAGGACTTTGGTGTCCTTATATTTGTGAGGGCTTTTACCTTCAGTGATTTCAATCCTTGAAAAGACATACCTGTGACTGAAGTGATCCGAGACATAAATCTGGCAGGACAAAATATGGCATGTAGTATAACCCACAATACCCTCTACATAAATTAGAAACTAGAAGCTATCTGAGCTACCAGGTTTAAAATACTTGCCATGTGTTTTCAGCTGTCACTACTTATAAACGATTTGCTATTGGAAATACCAAGTATGGTAGTTTTCTGTACTCACTAGCCACTTCTTTCTGGGTGACTACGTGAAATTGTAACAGTCTCAAAAGCATCCTAAATGAGGCTTCATACTATGTCAGAAGGTTAACCAAAAAATCAACTTTTCATCCCGTCTCAACCCAGGAAGAAGCCAGTGCAAATTATAGTGATGATGCCTAAGCCAGTGAGAAGCCTGATCAGTGCATCAAGCCAGGGGTTAATGTTAACGAGGACTGTCAGAGCGCAAAATGCAGCCTCACTTTTCTGACCGCTTAACTGAAAAAATCACAAAAACTTTTAGATGTCTAATTTGCAAGAGCTAGCACTTCCGTAATTTTCCAGTGGCATAAAAACAGTTAGTACCAGCTGAAATACATTAGCAGCTTCAGTAATTAGTAGGCATAGCCATTTCTTGTCAGTACTACAGGCCATATCCTCAGCTGGTGTAAATAATGATACTCCAGCACTGGAACTGTATTACTTTACACACCTTGAAATAGTTATGCATACTAATTATTGCCTTACTCATGACTGCTGTTGTCAATTCAGACACCTGATTTACACCAGATGAGTTTGTTCTATATATTTAGAAGTTTCTGCACATTCCTCAAAGGATCTGTAGTGGGGAATAAACTTTCCAAATAAGCCAGGCACATGTTCTCCATTATCTATCAAATCAATGTTCAATAAAGTGACACCATTATACATAAATCATGACTGCGATTATTAAATCAGGCTGAGTTTGTATTGCTTTTCTTTCACTGTTGGGGAGAATTAACCATGCGAGCACACGAGAAGAGGCACGCTGCGATTGTTGAAGCTGGAAGAAGGAGTTAAAAGCCCCACCCAAGCTCTCACAACCTAACCTTTGGAGCATGCAGCTGATAATGCGAAACAGAACATAATGCCCCGGAGGAGATACATCTGGAGGTCAGCTCAGTCAGATACCGTGGAACCATTCCAACAAAGCAATCAAATATCTAGCAAAACCTATTAAAAAAATCACATCTTTGGTAGAATGACATCCAACCTAAGCTAGATAAGGGTAGAGAAGCCTGATTTCATTTTCGTACCCCTGTCAGGCAACCTAAGTGCTGAGTTTTCCCTCCACAAACACGAAGTGAGGTTTTTAACTGAAGCTTATTAAGGCTCAGTTTGTCTAACCCAAGCATAATAAATTCATGTGTCAAGATCGCAGTTGATTGTTCATCAGAGAAAAATGAGACAAGATAATCCACTTTGCTGAAAACGTAATGCTTTAGGAATGTTACAAACTACTGCAAATGTTTAACTCCCTGTGCCTCATCGGTGGTTATATAACAAAACACCCATTCAGGGGCTGATTCTTATCTCCTGCTTTCATAAGGCCATGTCTAGACGAGGATTTGAAGGTGTGTTGTTTGAAAGTGTTAGCAGAGTGATCTAGCTGGCAGATCAGGAAACCTCCCCACCCTCATCCCCCCAAGACTTCCATGTATGTGGAAAGGGGTCCCTCTCCTTCCATTTTTGGCTCAATTAATTTAGCAGCTGAGTGTGATTTGTCCACACCGGAGGTAGAACGTGACTTCAGAGGGGCGAGGGAGGAAAGGCCCATCTCTTGGCCCAGTCCTGGTCTAGAGCTTTTGAAGGTTCTAAGGCTTTGCACATCAAGGGCTTTTCAGCATTATATCTAGTATATCCACCTGCATGCCACATACACGATATACACAGGTATCTCACATAAGATTGGATGGTACTCTGCCTTTGTGAGACTTGTAGTAGAGAGATAGGGGATGACCTTCCAGTGATGGTCATCCCTCTGACAGCATCCCCTTTACAGGAATACGGTTCCAATCTTGATTTCCTGTTCCACCTTATCTACCTGGATATAATATTTTTACCTCTTTATTACCCCCATTTCCAACCAACTTGACCCAGCCACTCACTCTTACTACACATACACCTCCAGTTGTTGGGAGAAAGCGTTCAGTGCAAGGGCAGGAAGATTTACACAGGGAAGAGCTGTATAACGTGCCAACTGGGTATTAAAAAGCCATCCCACTCTTTTTTTTTTAAAGCATTGTCTTGAGTTTACCATCTTTAGTGCCTCCATCTCTGACTTGCCCCTTTACATTTCAGCAGCAGCACACATCAATAGTGAGAATCCTTACAGAGACCCACCACGTGCCCTTTGGTGGCTTAGTCCATGCAATGTTGTTACTCCTACTAGCAAGTTCTAAGATCAACAACATTTTTAATACTTACATGCGTTACAGGTTTTCCCTTTTCTTTGTTTTTTTTCCTAAGGAGGCCTAACTATTTCAAAATTACTTTTGTAGATTATTTTATTGTCACTTTCAGCTCAATGTGTACCTCTAAGGATTCATGCAAAAGAAGTCTTTTAGTTTTAGCTAATATTCTAATGTGGTTTTGAAACTCTTAAAGACACATTACCAGTAGATGAAGGGCAGAAATTGTGCCTTTGTAAATGTGCAGTTTTTCTTTTTACAATCACAGTTAGTTACATTTTCATTTTTATAAAACAAGAAGTAGGGAAAAAGGGAACTGGGTAAAGTTTAAACCACATTTTGAGGGAAATCAGGTAAGCGATTAAACTGCTAGCGAGAAATGTGAGGAGAAATCCTGTCCTACTGAAACCCATGGGAAGGTAATTACTCATTTTACTGGTGCCAGGATTTTAGCTCCTGTGTTTTATAAATTAAATACGTACAGATACGTAGATACACATGCACATATATTTGCTTTTATTCTATAATAAACCAAGAGTTGTGAGGCCAATTGTGATAGCTGTTTTTGTAATGGAGCTTTCATTCTATATATACATGCTTTAAATCTGGTATGATAAGCAGTGGTTTATAGTGTCATTAGGAAGGTTGAGTTTGTGAAGTAGCTATTAAGAAATACAGTCTGCTGTTGTATCTGGAACATATCTGCTCTTGGTAGAAATATATTTTTAATAAAGAGAGGTGCTTTAGAGGTTTCTATCTTGATATAGGCCTAAGTTCAGCAAGTTAAGTTCAATCACACATCTGACTTCTAGCCTTCCAGTACACAATAGCGTTTTAATGTTTAAAGTTAGGTGCATGTTTAAGTATGTTACTGAATAGGAGCCAGAGTGAAAATATCTTTCATTTAAGATGAAAATTCCTGCTTTAAGTTTTCTTCTTTGAACTCTGGCTCCAATTTGTGAATGCAGTGGGGATGTTCAGGTTTCTGCATGGAGCCCAGCGGGAACGTCAGCAGTTCTGCTTCACTGCCGAGTATCAATAGTGCTCGGAGATCAGAGCTCAGAGCGAACACTTAGGAGGGGCAACCTTGTCAGTCAGCACTTGAGTCCTTTGCTCTGTTCTTGACCAGCCCATGCAATTCTCATCACCCTCAAGGTAAGATGAGTGGGAGGATCATGGAAGTGTACAAACAGCCTTCAGGATAATAATTCAAGTCCTCTCCTTTTACCTTGAAGCAGTATATTTCCACACACAATCAAGGTGCATAAGACAATATTCAATTTAAAGAGGTGTTCGGAATAGGATGGGCTGTATTTAAAAGGAAGAGAGCAGTATGCCTTTTATAAATAATGCAGTGGCTTGCAGTCATAAGACAAGCGTTGGATTTAAAGACAAATGATGCAGAATTCCTGACCTCGCTGTGGGTTACTCTGTGAGTAAAAGCTCATGAAGTGGCTGAGCAGACGGAGAGGTAGGTCCCGCTTCTAAGCTTGCACTCTCCCGGAGCCCGAGGGCTGCTTCTGGCTCACACCACAAGCCTTGCCAAAGTGGTGTTAGACTGGGAGTGGGCTGCAGCAGAGGGTCTTCTGTCCTTGCATTAGCAGGTGGAAAGAGCTGGGCTTCCAGGGGAGGTGGCACGGTGCTCCTGGCAGGTATGCCAGAGTACCTG
This sequence comes from Ciconia boyciana, assembly GCF_034638445.1. Classification (NCBI taxonomy): domain Eukaryota; kingdom Metazoa; phylum Chordata; class Aves; order Ciconiiformes; family Ciconiidae; genus Ciconia; species Ciconia boyciana. The sequence continues at coordinate 109,731,106 of NC_132934.1, forward strand.
CACTCCCGGAGAAGCTGGGCAGGGACCCTGCCTCCCCGGTGAGGGACCTGTCTTCAAGGCACAATACAGCCCTTCCTCTGAACTGGAATTTCAAACTTTCTGACCTTCAGCACGAGGAAAGTCAGCAGATAGATAACAAAAACATATTAGGAGACCTATGCATTGAATATTTCTCATCTCTCTCTAACTTACAGAAATAAAGGAAAAATATCACAGCTTGTCACAACTTTTGTGTTCCTTTTTCATTTACAGTAGCTGACAAACATTTAAAACTAAAAGTGAGTAACTACTTCAATGTAGTGTAACACTCTTTACAAAAAGATCACCTCAATTCTGGTTCTGCCTTTTGCAGTTATCAGTTATGCTGCATGTTTCATACTGGCCATTTGTCTTCAATGTCCGTGTCCCTGATCTGTCTATTGACATGTCGACAGGTAGGACAGGTGGAAAATATGAAGAAAAAAAATCTTCCTACAAATAATAACTCAGTCATTATGTTACTGCTAAAATATTTATAATAGAAGTTTAATGTGCCTTTTTTAATAATAACATTAAAGAATTCAGGTGTAATTGAATGTGATATATAAATCATGCTGTTTGCTACAGCTATTGACTCCTCTGTTCTCATTCTGACAAACTTAATATAAAATTAATTGTTAATTTTCAAGCCAGTAGCTTTTTCACTAGTGGTTGTTTAGGTCCGAGTCAGTGAGATATAAATACCACAACATAGATTTCTTCTTATATTGTCACAAAGATATTCTACTCAAAATGTGACCCCTTTTTAATAAAATTACCTGTATTTTTGAGCTCCATCATGGACAAAGTTGAATACTCAAAAGTTTTTCACCAGTCTTGCAGCCAATATAAATTATCTATTTTCCTTACACTTATTTGTCTTAGCAAACAGTGGGTCCAGATCCTCAGCAGGCACAGCCAGAGCTCACACAGCTGTACAGCTTGCATCTGTGGTAGATGTAGCCCCTGTCTATATATTTCCTCCTTGAATAAACTGTTGTGTATTGAGAATACTAAACATAATCCAAGTTATTCTAGGGACTAGTACTCACACAAGGTTTATCTAGTATTAACAGTTATTTCACCTTCCTGGGCAGAGCAAGAAGAAAATGCTCTTTTACATACTCTTATGCAAACGTCTTAAATATTAAATGAACTGCGCACAAAACTTTTCTTGTGTGAAGGACCGATAATACTTCGGACCTCACTTGAAATCTAGGTCACTTTGACCTTGTGTAAATGAAATCTTGCATTTCACCAATTTTTCACATGCTTGTTCCGTCTTGAACAAAACCTCAGAATCAAATAAGCACCAGCTTCAATGTAGAGGATGATTAACTTAAGGAGTTCTTGGCTTCTTCTTCAAGAAGGTTAACATGACCTTGAATGGCAGGAGAATATTATGGATTTGTATTGTTGAACCTTATGCGGAGTGTTGTTATGAGAAGTTCACTTGAAAACGTTATTTTAAAGCCTTAACAAATAGACATTTCTCTTTCACTGCTTTCTTGGGGTTATTCGTCCATCTACAAACTGAAAATAATCAGTCGGTTGGCTCTCTTCTACCATAGTGATACTCAGCCAAATTCATGCACATATTTCCCATTTGCTTCAGTAAGAGTTTTGTCGATGGCAGTGCTATAAATTCTACCTCTACCTTCTCTCTAATTGGCACCAACTTCAAATGCTAAAGGATGTCCTTGGAAAATCAAGAGGCCAGGAAGCAAAAATACACAGCTAAACACAGTTCTCCGTTGTACATACGGCTACATATTAATTTCTGTGAGCTTTTTCCACATCAAGGCTTTGTTCTTCCTTTGTTAAAGTCAACAGTAAAAATCATGTTAACATGAATGCCGCAAAATTAAGCATATAAGTGAAAGTGAAGTCAAGTCTTGTCTGAAGAATTCCCACTTAGGACTTACAGCCTGACACAATGGTCACTGAAGCATTTCTAAAGGTCATTGTCTGATATGATCTTTTCATAATTGTTAGTGGAATGAAGGCATCTTTATTCTGCTCTGCTTACTAGCAATGCTTATATAAAAAGTGGATTATTCACAGCTCCTTTCCTTTTGAAAATGGGCATTATTTTTTTAGGGAGAAATAAAGCACACCCAGTGTGAATCAAACTGAAAACAATCAGTTGAGGTTTATATGCTAGCCAAACAGTGCCACTTGTATTTTCCAGTTGTGATTCATATAGAAGGTCTGTCTATTTTGAAGAGCAGTGCCATCAGTTTAGGAAAAAAGTCTCAGAAGTTAAATTCTATTGATAATGGAAGAGCAGGAGTGATTCCAAATCGTGGTAATGCCCTTAATTAGGCGTCAATTGCCATTCTAGTCATACGGCGTATACTTGCAGCTCTTCGTTGAGGAAAGACATTCTCATTGTATTCCTGCTCTAGGAAAACATGCTTCTTGATATAGCTGCATGTAAGTGTGATGTCCTTTCAGTTGCAAAGTGGGAAAACAGTCAGATTTTTTAATCCACATCTGTTTTTCTGAATTTCTGATAAGAACCTTCTTCACATTTTTCCTAACCTCATTTGTACACTGCTGAATTCCTCATTAGAGTGAAAATGAAAATACACTTTCTCAAGCTGACATTAAGAAAATAACCTCTTTGACCTGGATATATCAGAGTGTTTGACACTGTTAATAGTCTGTCAACATTGTTATGGATGTTGTTGTTGAATGTATTTATGTTGTGATAGTATTGATGAGCACTGGCTATAGCTGAGAGCCCCACTGTGCACTAAAAAGCTATCTCAGATAGTCAAAGTCCTCTATTAGAATCTGCTATGGAGCGTAAAAACTTCTCCTAAGAAGGTAAATACTTGTACTAAGGAGAAAACACAAGAGGCAGAAAAGGGACAAATTAAAGGATTAGAAGGAAGAGAAGACAGATATTGCAGTAGAGAGAGAAAAAACTTACACCTAAACAAAATTAATCCAATTGGTCTATAGGGAAGCAGAGAAGAGAAATAAAACCTCGGCAGTTTGTTTATTCAGACTGGCTACGTTTCAAGCCAGTGAATAGTTCCAATGAACTCAATAACACAACTCACATCCTCATAGTTATGCATTTACATAAGTCCGTTGCAGGATGATTAATCTTGCACGTTTCAGGAGATGTTCTAGCGTTCTCAAGACGAATCATTTGAAAATAAAACAGAAGGGTGGATAGACCAGAGGTAGAGAGCTAGATGCAGTTTTGTGTGTCTCATAATAATTTTGATGTAATCAAGCTGACTTTTCAAATTAAATTTGTTCAAATGTTCATACCCATCTTCCACGTAAAGAGTGCATTTACACTTTCTATGTGGTGGTTACCTCATAAGAGGGTATTTGATTAAAATGTGCCTATTGAGAGGGAGGATGCTACTAGAGTCACTGTCTGAAAGTTGTTCATTTATGTCTACTTGCAGATGTGATACATCAGGCCAGCTCTCAGGAGCAAAGTAAGTGTTTTCAGAAGAGGATTGTCTGTTTTCAACAAATTTGCTTGAAATGCTTAAGAAAATAAACATTTTGGATCTGAAAGCATGTTAGCATGACTGCAATTTTGAATAGTTTTAGGAAACAACATTACTCATGTTAGCACACTCATCTCACTATCGCAAGCCTCATTTCTTCTCAGCCAAAAAGGAAAAAAGTTTGGAGGCTGCGATTTGAAATTTAGCACCTGTAACAGTATGTGTTGGAGGCAGCAGATCTTGATTCCTTCCATATAATAGGAACTGTTAACTTTTCTGTAACCAGTATTAATTTAATTTGCCTGCAAAAAATATAAAGATGAATCATTTATGAACATTCCTGCATTGAAGCACCTGCTAGCAGCTTTCAGATTTGAAACCAGAAGGGTTTTTTTAAAAAAGAATATGTGTTCTGATATGGTGCTGGACCCATAAAGATCTTCTGGATCCCTTAGGTGCGTAGTTCACACCTAAAGACTGGTTAGCAGCTGCTTTTTTCACAGCCAGTAGCTAAGGCAGCAAAACTGTCTCCATCTTTTTTTGTCTGCCACCAAAACAATGAAATAAGGCACTGTACATGCACGTGCTCACGTGCAGCTGCCTAGGTACTTCTGCTGGCTTTCATGGAATGGAATACCGAAGGTGTAAGTGGATGTGAGACTGGGGCCTAAAGGATTTCTGGGAGCTCTCAGCTGAATGGAAAATAATCTGTCTTACACAACTTCTCTCTTTTCTCAGAAATATCAGGTTTAGACCAGAGCTGCATAAGAGGAAAATAAACTTCATAGACTACCACCATAGCTATGACAGCTCTTTTATTTGTATGTAAAATGGTGACATTCACATCTGCTAAACAGGAAACTCATGCATCTCATGTCCAGTAGTGGTACTTTTTCCTGTTTTCTGGAAGCCTACACTCCCTTCCCTTGCTGCCCTACTGAAGGAAGCACCAAATAGCAGCAAATGTACAAACAACCATTGCCCTAGCTGCTGCTGAGGAGAAGAGACAGCAGCTCCACAGAGGGACAGTGAGCAGGAGGCAGCTGTGGATGTGGCTGGGAAGAGCCCAAGAAAGGGGGCACACAAGCACAAAGCTCCAGAGACGTGAGCTCTGGGTCCACTCCAGGGACACAAATGCAAACGTGACCATTGCTGTATCCCCTCTGGCAGTCCAGTCTTGGTGATCTGGGGACAGTCAGACTTCTGCAATGAAAAGGCCTCACTAACAGTATTGGTTTCGCTAAGAGGTACAGGGAGGCCCCTCTGTGAACGTCATTTATTCTAGGTCTAACATGCCACCTCTACCTGCTTTAACACCCTTGCTTTCGGTTATCGGGGAGGCTGTAATCCAGAGTTACACAGCTGAGCACAGAACAACTTTTTCCAGAAGTAAGTTGGCTTGTTTAAAAGAAACAGAAGAAGAAGCAAAGAGATGGTGCATTAATGAATGGTACAATGGGCCACTGATGCTGCCCTACTGAAACAAAGGGCTCTTTGCAAGAACCCTCTCCTTTAGCATGTGATAGGCCTTATGCCCTGGGATCACAATGGCTCACAGACAGAAACAAGAGAGGAAGCAAGAAATCTTGTCATTTCTTTTCCCCTGGGATAAACAACATTTTATTCTACCTTTAACCCTGGAGGGAGACACCGCCACTTAGCAAACAAATCTATATTAAGTGCACTTGCTGGAATTATTTACAGTATCATTTGTTCCAGAAAATGACACTAATACTATATCGCTAAATTCAGAAAATGGAATTTGACATGAATAAAGGCCTTCTGAGGAGTAAAAAGCATCCTCCTTCATCAGCATGCCTTATTAAATAATTCCCTTTTTTCTGTCCCAAAAGAGAAGGAAAATACCATTGTTCTCCCACAATACCCTTTTGCAACTCACAGACAAGCCACTTTTCGCACCCCAGCTTTAACCATAGATGACTCCGCAGCAAGCAAGAACAATTCTCCTGCACCTTAGCAATATATTTCTGAAACAAGCAAAAGCTCCACCTCACTGTTCAGAGATCAATTTGCCTGCAGAAATAAGGATTCATATGCACATCTTTCACCACTGTAGACAGCTGTACAGTTGTTTACTTCTCATATCAAATAATATTAACTTGCTAGCCAATGAAAAGGGAGATTTTCACATCGAAAATTAAGCAAAAATGTGTTTTTTCAGAGTATCCTAAGAATTAATTTCTTTTGGTTGTCTCTTCTTCCAGTTTCCAGATATGCCTGTATAACTTCACTTTCATGTAATGTGTCAGGAGTTTATTCAGGAAATAGAGATATCCTGCTGGCCAAATCTGTTTTTGTAATGGTAACCCTGCAGGTTGTATGCTACTAGCACAGTTTTTATGCCAAGACGTTCCTGTATTAAACAGGGAAGGTTAAAAGTCAGTCCTGCCTTGCAGCTGCTTTTAGTGAGCTTTGGCAAAAGTTCACCAGTCTGTCCATAAATGGACGGTGTCATTGCTATATAGGAACATTAATCAATGTTATCTGCCTCATGATGACCGCAGAATTCTCTTGCATTGTGATTTTGATGGGAACTGCAGACAGGATCACATTTCTGATTATTTCTTATATTTTTAGTAGAGCAGCTGTAAACTTTAGTTAGCTTTAGGTTTATTTCAAGAGTTAATTTCAACAGTGAGCATTCTTTCAGCAGAAGGTAGGAAAATGACCTATTGATAATACTTCCTCTCCAGAAACTCCTTTTATAAATAGTACAAGGTGATACCAATTATCTCTCTCTGTTTTGGAAGGTTTGGATTTTTTGTTAGTTAAATAATGTCTAGCCACAGTAAGGGCTCCTTAAAATGTACAATTAAAAGGAAGTAAAATATACACCAGTGCATGTATTTTGTCTATGGTAGTTATATAGAAGACTCTCTGCTTTCCCACTGCAAAATGCAGATAGAGATCACAAAATATACATTAGATTTTTTTTACTGTGAAAGAAAGTCAGTGGTGATTTTCAGGACTATGCAGTTGGACTAGATTGTTGTAGGTCCCTTCCAACTGAAATTTCTATTCTATTCTATTCTATTCTATTCTATTCTATTCTATTCTATTCTATTCTATTCTATTCTATTCCATTCCATTCCATTCCATTCCATTCCATTCCATTCCATTGTATGAGAAATATTCTTACTGTGTACTGTCTAAATTAAATGCTTGGAGGTACTTCAGGAAAACTCCAGTTATTTTCATTGATTATACAGGAAGCCAAAGGTCCTGATATAGGTAGTCTGAGCAGCACCTTACTTTGATATCTAAAGCAGGCCATATGAAGGCACCTACCCAGCTGTCACTTTTTTATAAGTGAGAGGAAGAGGAAAAATCTAATCAGCAGTTATCTTATTGTCACCTCATGTTTCTAAGAAAGCTATAGTAGAATTTCAGGTTCAACAGGTGGCAGTGATATATTCTGAGTATAAATGGACATGGTTTTCAGAATACAGGTAGCTGAAATCCTGTGTCCATTGCAAAACATATCATTGCTGAAATACAGGAATGACAAAGGACATACTAATATGTAGATGGAGAAATTAGACAATCTGCTTATGTCTTCAAAGCAGAGACATACTTTTGTGCCATGATCTGAACTCCCAGGTTCCATAAAAGCCATTTTTCTCCTTTTATGGCCTCAGGTGATCAAATACAGTATTGTTTTGAAGCTTAGTGCCTATCATAGCACTTGTGTGCTTGACACATATATAGAACTTATGTGTTTCTTTTGAACCATTAAAAAACCCCAACGCTTTCAACACCTCTTCTATTATTGTTGTTGTTGTTGTTGCTGTTGTTATATTCATGTCCAAAGAAGAGCAACAAAGCTGATGAAGGGTCTAGAGCACAAGTCTTATGAGGAGCAGCTGAAAGAACTGGTGTTGTTTAGCCTGGAGAAAAGGAGGCTCAGGGGAGACCTTATCGCTCTCTACAACTACCTGAAAGGAGGTTGTAGAGAGGTGGGGGTCGGTCTCTTCTCCCAGGTAACTAGTGATAGGACGAGAGGAAATGGCCTCAGGTTGCACCAGGGGAGGTTTAGATTGGATATTAGGAAATTTTACTTCACTGAAAGGGCTATCAATCATTGGAACAGGCTGCCGGGAGAAGTGGTTGAGTCACCATCCCTGGAGGTATTTAAAAGACATGTAGATGTGGTGCTTGGGGACATGGTTTAGTGGTGGACTTGGCAGTGTTAGGTTAACAGTTGATCTGAAAGGTCATTCCTAACTTAAATGATTCTATGATTCTATGATTATTACTGTTATTATCAAAGATGGCATCTTGGCATCTCATAAACTGGTTCTTCACTAGACTCTGTGATGTACAAACTGATAGTCCCTGACACTAGTGACTTATACTCTAATTGGATCGTTCTTGAGGTCTGTGTGAAAAAATTATATTAATGCTCCAACATCACCATTTTACTTTTAGCTCACCAGTAACATCCTATTAAGGACACTCCAAAATGATTTCCAAATAATGCTGAATCAGCCAACCCTCTTTAACAGCCATTCTTGCAGCAGAGCACACTTGCATGATGCTAGCAGCCTGCCCTCCTTCCCCCAGTATTTGAAAGAAGGTCGCACAGTTTAGGCCAAACCCTGCTCCCGTTACAGAAGGTGGAGACAAACAAAAACGCATTCAATACCAAAGTGAGAGCAGAGAAATCCAAGCAAGGAGGGGTTTAGTGATGGGAGACCTGACTGCAGCTGGTGCTCACTGAAACATTTGCTTGAAGAGGGAAAAAGAGTGGGGTAGGTGAAATAATGATACAGAAGAGGTTCAGCTTGTATCTTAATCCAGTGAAAACAATATTTGGCCTTTATGAATGCAGAAAGGAGAGGTTCTTTTATTCTGGAGACCTTTCATAAAGAAACTTATGCCCTTGAAAATGAAGTGGAACTTGCATCTGTGTCCTTCGATATTGACCTCTTTCCATTGAGGATGACAGCGAGCCCTACCTGTTTTGTGTTCTGCAACAGAACTCAATTACATGTAAGGAAAATAGGTCTGTTTTCAAAATTAAATGTATTACCTGGAATAAGAAGCTTTCTGTTCTTTGAGTAGAGAAAGATAATAGCCTCTTCTAATGTCCTGTCCCTTGTTGAGGCTACCATTTAGTAGTGCTATCTGGTTTGGGCTGAACAAAAGGTTAAGCCTCCCTCAGTGTCTCACTGTTCTTGCAGAGAGTACAAGAATCAGTGCTGCTTTTGGATGAGAAGGTTGCAAACGAGGTGTTACCATAAAATGGATCTTAAGCCTAAACGCTAGAACGGAGGATCTGCTGGCCTGTTTTGCCTCCTGATAACCTGTTTTATTACCTTCTTGCAACAAGAATTTATTTTTGAAAGGTTATTCTGACTGCATTGTCATACTGTTTGTTCCTAATTCACCGTGCTACTTATTCCTAATTAGCTTCATCAACCTTACCATGAATCAGGAATTACTGTTGCATCAGTTTGTGTGGTCCTGATTATAAAGACAGAACTATGATTAAGTATTTGTCCCTGCGATATGTGTAATGCTGTATTAAGCATCTCAGAGAAATATATTAATCTTAACTGATTGAAATGATGGCTCAGCTACCTTGGTCTATCAATGCAACTTTGTTACATTTTTAAATAAAAAAGGATAGCTGCTCTTAGCAGTCCTTTAGTTAGCCATGCAATCATGATGCTAATTTAAAGGTAGTTAAAAATCATTATTTCCTTAACAGAACCTGAACTTTGTGGACCAAAAAAAGGTATGCTTTTACCTATTGGGCTGAACTGGTTAAGAAAAGAAATAAACGGGAAGATGGATCTAGTGCAAACATTTGTTATATGCTCAGATGATACCTTGACTTTTCCTATACCAAAAGTTTCCTAACCTTCATATATACCAGTGTTTAGCAAATTAAATATTTAATCTTTCAATTGTGGAAGAGCATGGGCATAGTGAGTACAACTCATTCCACTCATACTTGCTGAAAGTTATCTGCTGCAAAGGATTAGCCGCGGTATTCGACAATAACGAAGCTCCTGTTTTCAAATAAAGAGGTTAATTGGCTTTGTACAAAATATGCATATATAGCACGTACAACTAATATTGGTTTTGTGAAGGCTCATTGCAAAGGAATATAAAATTGTCTTTTATTACCATTTTTACAATAATCTGTCCTTGACCAATAATTATACTTACAGAGCCTATGTTAGCATGTCATTACAACTGCTTAACAAGTCATCTGCACCTTCAGTGATTCTGTTGTTATGCTACAAATGTGTTACCAGTTCTAAGCCTTTGTGTTGCTTCTTTCTTTTCTGTTTTTTGTCATTGGTGTCATGGCAGAACTGATGGTCTTCCATTTGCTTAGACTGTAAGTACAAGTGGCTGTGAACCAGGTTCTAATCCTCACTGATATCTGAAGTTTTGGCATCAGTTTAAGAAAGTGGAGGGGGGGTCATCATGTATCTGTGTAAAATCTAAATAAAGACACACATTATAATCTGCCTGACAACTGAGAAATATGCCCTTGCAGCTTCTATTTAATATTACATGGTGATACATATGTGATATTATCCTTTTGGCAAAGATTTTAACAGTTTTGACACTGAGATGGTGGTCTCTGCCTATATGTGTTACCTTCCTACCATAGCTCCAGAGGCACCTAAAAGCTTGGTTTGACAGAGGGTTGGCTGGCACTGTTCTATATGTGTCTGAAAAGACATCCTAGAATTTGTCTGTAGCAAAAAAACTGAACTATATCACAAAAATACATCTCTCTCAATGCAATTTTCATCAGTGATCATGGATCTTTCTGATTCTAAATACTTCAGTTATATTCTCATTTCTTAGATCTGTTCCCAGTGGTGGTAACTCAAAGTTTTTGAGAAGTCCTAATGTAAAAGAAATTTTCTGTCTCTTATTTCTCTATTTTTATTCCTAATTTTAATGTTAATTGTGCAGGGTTTTAGGTTTACCTAATTAATGTACTGTTATGTCTCATCCAACTACTTTGCTACATATGTGTCTTGAGGAATACTTACTGAGTAGATTAGTGATGCTTTTTTATTATTTTATTGTTTTTAATTCATTTCAAATAATGTTAGTTTGCTGATGGTAAATAATGTATATTTTCTCCAGTTTGTCTCCAGTGCCATATGATGAATAGTAATGAAGTGTTAATTTTATTTTCTCTGTACATAACAGTATTAGTGGAAAAATCTCAAAAAAGTAAAAACTCATTTAGACAGTTGAAGAATGAGCAATGTCAGAGTCCTCCAAGCATTAGATTTGTCACTGGTGATAACCATTCCTTTCTCTCACAGTCTATGAAAATTTCAGAGCAACCTCCACACATATCATGTAAAAGTCACATGCAGTTGTGGAGATTTTGTCATCAGCAAACAATGGGCCAGATCCTCAGTAGATGTAGATATCATCGTCAACAAACAATGGGCCAGATCCTCAGTAGATATAGATATCATTGTCAACAAACAATGGGCCAGATTCTCAGTAGATGGAGATTTGTCATAGCCCCATTTATGCTAACGAAGTTTTACAGCTTACAACAGCCAAAGGTCTGGTCCATTGCTTCCAAGATTATGATATTTCACAGTTATTCTATTTTATAGAATTAGTTATTCTAATTTTAATTTGTTGCGCACCTAGATCCATCCCGCTACCAAATAAAAAAGGAAGAAAAGAAGATATTAAAAATGTTTTAAGATTTAAGTAGTGAATGCTGCAGGGCAGGCAATAATGTTTGTAACTATGTCCTGCTGGTTCCATCCCAGGTTATTAATGATGTGTGGATATACATGTTGTTGAAAACATCTGTATGAACAACTCGCTGTCTGACTTGGTATGTGGTGGTATTTAAAGGACAACTTAGACTGTATAAATTGAGACAGAGGATAGCCAAAAACATTTTCTTCAATCAGTCACAGTGTGCATGGACATGATTTAGGCACCCTCATTCTTCCTTCTGGTAAAACTCCAGTTAGCTAGACCTCTCTTCTCTCTTTACCTATAGTCAGGATCCACGTTGGCTGGTTGAAGTGAAAGATTTCTGTCTCATGTAAGGCCAGAATTATTTTCACAGCATGAATTTGCTTTTAAAACTGTATTGAAAAAAAAAAAAAGAGAACTAGATCCAAGTTTTTCCTCTAAATGTATCCTCTCTACAAAGACCCTGGAGTTCAGTGGTACAAGGACTGAAAGACACTAGGTCAATAAAAAATATATTATCAAGCAACTTAACAAGCTTCATCTATCCTTTAAAAAAACCTTTGCTGTTAGTAAGAAGCACATTATTTCTAAATAAATTAGAACCAGAACACAAAAGGATATTTACTACTACATAAAAGGAGGAAATGAACTGAAAGGGCAATATGCTTTGCTAAGACTATTTGAATATATGCATTTTTAATGACAGTTCTAAACCAGCAACTGTTCAATTAAATACAATCTGTCATGGTGGGGGGGAAAAGAAGGCAATCATGCTAAAGAAAGACATTTCACCATGAATGGTAACTTATCACTGACTTAAAACGTGTGTGTGTGGTGTTTAAATAACATTAGACAATTACAGAAATTTAAAACTTATGAGCTTGTAAGTGGATTTTCTTTCTATTATTCATTCCTTCTTAGTCTGTTTCAGCAGTATAGAACACACATTTTCCTTTATTTGCCCTTTCATTCCTTGAAGAATATTTGTCTTTGTGGAAGTTAAGCAATAAAGTTATATTTGCTTAGAGTGCACGAATAATTCTCAAGAAAACAGCTGAGAGCAACTCCTAAGCTATCGCAACTCAATGCTATTCAAATATTCAGGACATAATGTTTTTTTGCCTATTGAAAACTCCAGCTGCACTGCACACTTGTACAGTATTATACTGCATAGTGTGGCATGTTTTCTTCACATTTTGTTTTCAGTTAGTATCCACCGTATAAACAGTGTTTTTCCATATGAAGAAGTCATAGGCATTTCACAAATGCATACCAATCTAAAAATCAACAGGCAAAGTTTAAAAAAAAGGTAGCAGAGGAGTCTAGGGGTAAAAATAAAAGATCATGATGTTCCAGAGAGCTAAGGGCATCATGTATCTCAAGGAGGATTGTATTATGGGCACCAAAAGTTATAAATTATTGACTTTCAATAGCAAATGGAAGCAGGGAATAGAAACCTTTTTGGGGCATATTCTTATAAGTACACAACAGTAAAAACTCATTATATCTACTTATCATTTTTCTGCAATTTGGAATGTGTCTATCATTAGCAAAAACAGCCAGCTTAATCACATTAGACCAAAGCTTTGGGGGGACATTTAAGTCTTCATATCTCTCAAGTGTCCTGATTTAATTGGGACATCCTGAACTTTCATAGTAAATCAGAGCTCCAGCTGTCCCCAAACCAGCAGGCAAATTCTCACTGTCCCTTATTCTCTCCTTATGCTGGCACTTTCCAGAGGGTAAACAGAGGTCTGATAACACATGGACACAGAAATGTCAGATGCCACTCCATTTAAATACAAAGACATTTTAAGGTTGGCTACTTGGGCAGAACTGCTTGCGCATATAAGTTGCCATTTTCAGTGGATTAAAAGCAAGAAAAATACTGTTTGGATTAAGATTCATGCTATTCAATTACACTTTCGCTTCAAAACAGCTCTAGGAGCTTCTGTTTTCCATGCTTTGTGCTTGGAAACAATGCTGATTTAACACGCCAAGTCCATTTACTTTTCGTCTAATTTCGGTGATTATTTGTATGAAACTTACTGAGAATTTTTGACTGACTTTTTTCATTAAAAAGTGCCTAGTCATAGAAATTTGTGCCAAGAAGTTATCTGTTTCAATGACAGTTTCTTCAGGAAACATTTCTCAGTTTATGGTGGGGAAGAATATCTGGTCAAGAGTAGAAATTGAGCTTAGATTAACCAAAAGCACACCAGAAAGTGAGGCCTTAGCACTCCAAGGGTTCAGTTCTATGGTTTCTTATATTTTAAAAGAGGACCTCCAAGCTACTGGCATTTTTGAGTTGTTCCTGTCATTTTTTTATGGAATATCATTGGAAAACAAAGTCTTAAAAAACACACACACATATATATAGATTCATAATTTCAAACATTGTCAGGAATAGAAATCAATTTTACATGCAGCTATAGTTCTGACATGGCTTCTGAAGATTTTTAGCTATAAGATTGGCTTGTGTGTTCAGTGGAAACTCCTCAGGTCAAGTACTGTCACCTTCTTTTACTACATGCCTCTTGGCAAAAAGCACTTACAAACGTGGAGCATTGAAATATAACTTCAGTATAACACGAGCAGTAGAAGAAGCAAAGTACAAAGTGGAATAGCAACAAACAGAAATATAGATATTTAATATGGAAACCTAGCCAAGGGGGTTCATCCACGGTTAATACAATGAAGATTCATCCTCTGTGAATGTTCCTGTGGCTGATCATATTTCTTTTCCTTTCTGTTATATTACACCACACGTGGTCATTTTCAACGGCACAAAGAATCAGAGCATCTTTACTTTTTGCTGTCAGCAAATAGGAAGAGCTACTGAAGCCCTGAGAGTGGTGAATCAAGTCACAGATGTTTGGGAAGTGCCCACCCAGCTCAGTTCGGCTGCACTACTTGTGCAGTGGTTCACAGGCTGACATAGTTTGCAGGCTGCAGAGCTAAATCACTCAGTAGCTGCTGCTTCTTTCTCTCCAACTGCAGCAGCAAAAACATGTACAATTTCAGAAGAGGTGGTGTTGCTGCCTACGGGGGGTCATGCCTCTTTGTAGCCACCTGCATAGCAGGATGAGGCAACAGCAGTCACTAACCCCGGAGGAGGGAGCCTGCCCTTGTCACAATTTCCAGCTGCGAGGTCCAGTGCACTCAAAGGATGGGACAGATGAAACAGGGAAGGGAGGAAAGGGGGACACATTTTTACAGTCAAATCCATTAGTGCAGTAGTTTTAGATGTAGTATTGAAATCTTGAAAGCAGCTTTTTGACAGCGCCAGCTGAATATTTACTGTGTATCTAGGGGCAATTCTCACGCTGAGAATGCTGATCACCATGGGAAAAGCAATGGTTGAGACTCTAAAAATCCCACCCTGAACATGCTGGTCTCTTATGTAAGGAGCTAAAACTCTTTTGCTTAGTTTAAAATATACAGTTTCTACCTCTCAGGAAATAATTCTTCAGTGGATAAATTATTAAAGCAGCTCAGTTTAGGTGGGGATTTAGAAGGCCTTCTCTAGGCAATGAAGAGTCTCCTCTTGATCTGTCTCCATCTGTGAATTGCTTTCTCTAGTTTTTTTAAGTCTACTCTTCTTCTGCCACTTCTATTCTTGCTAAATGCTTGTACTTGGCCGTTTAACATCCCTCATAAAGCATTTTAGATTTTTCAGTTCAGGATGTAAGGTTATATCATTCCTTGTGATTTTTTGATCATCAGTGATCAACCAGGCAAGTGCAATATTTGTTGTAGATTATATTGAGTATTCTCTTGCTTGTCATTCTTTCTGTACTAAATATTCTATGTAATGATGCATTCTAGTAATTAGCTTAAAGGTAGCACAGGTACTTACCTATGTTGTATCTATTATATATATCTCATTGTGTGATCTAACAGTAGAAAGCTTGTATCTTTCCTGATGTCCTTTACTGCTTTTTGTACTGCTGGAAAGTTTGACCCCAAATCAGTCATCCTTTCGTTAACCTACATAACAGTATTTATTTATCTTGCCTATTAGGATCTAGCTAACTTGATTCTTTCTGCGCTTTGCCATTTCAGATTTCCCACTTTATTTTTCAGAGTTTTTAAGTTAAGTAATACAAGAAATCCTAGTAGCAAAAATGATAACTGATATATTTGATCATGTTCTCCTTAGCTGTAGAAAAGCATGGAATATAGGGTTGCATTTTCACTGGAAGTGAAAAAAAAACAAACCCTACATAAAACTCTTAGTTCTTCATTTGAATCAAATTTTCTTAGATTTCAGTAGCTGGCCAAGAGTATTTATGAACTGGAAAGAGTGCATGTTCAAGATAATGTGGCACATCCCTGACCATGTTAGGTCATATTGTATGGCTCCACTTGCAGAGATAAGACTGTGTCACCTGGCTCTCAACTACACAAAATAGGGTCTATATTCATACAGAAAGTCAACAGAACAGAAGTTCAGGATGTATACTTTATGTATAAACCTTGAACTTACTGTTGAATTTAAATGTTTAGATTCACTGAGGATCATTATAGGCAGCTACCTCATCACCCATCGAATCTTACTATGAAAGCTGAACCAGGTCCTAATGATCTCCTTCAGATCAATGCCTCTCCTTCAAATGCAGTGGATATTAGTAGGTATTCATCTGTCTTTAAAGAAATTGCCTTTGCTAAAGCTCCTGGCTAGTTTTCTGTTGAAGCCTTAAACAAAACATTGTGTGGTCATGGCAGTTCTTCACTCCCTGAACATGATGGTACCAGCTGGCTCAGTGAAGCTCCATGTGCCTCAGAGAATCCTGCCTCTCCTCAGAGAGGAATACTCGTATGCCTTTCAGTGGCTTAATTAGCTTCACATCATCTCAGTAAATGAGATGTTTTGCAGGATGCAATAACATCAGTCCTCTTAATGACAAGTGCAGGGTAGGGAGTATGGAGTGTTTCAGCCAGAAATCCATGATGTTGATAGAGAGGTGTTTTTCTTCTTTGTTGGACTTGAATCATATCCTCAAACCATAGCTGGAATGGATTATTCCTGACCTTTCTTAAAAGCTTGATTGATTTTTCTTTATATCGGCATCATCAGGAAAGTGTGTATAGCAAGAAATGGTTATTGCTACAATCTAGTTCCAAAACTGTGGTTTGGGATCAATTAGTAGGTCATGAAGAGTTTCTGGAAGGATATGGCTCAGCACAGCTTCTGAGTAAAGCATACTGTATGCATTCCTAACGTGTGAGTGCTCTTCTGCTCCCTAGCAATAAAATATCCACTTCACCTGGCCTATGTCAAATAGCTGTTTATGACAGTGGTGCTTTCCTTTACTAAACCTGAAACAATCAAGCTTTCTGGATTTAAAAGCCTTCCTTTTTGATTATCATTAGCATAAATCTACGTAGAGGAAACGTGGAATTTTTCTTTCTCTTTAGTATTTTATGATGTTCCCTATCTAAAAAACAAACAGCAAATATCCTGCAACTTCTTAGTGCTGCTTGCTTGAGAACACAGGACCTGTCCCTGACCAACACAGTAAGATCAGACTTTGAAAATGGATAGAAGGGGATATTACATTCCAAATTTCCTCTTCCCTTTGAAAGAAAAAAGAAAGAGTATGGGGTTTTTTTCCCACCAATCCAGGATTATTTGTACAACTATGCTGAAAAATATCATTCAGGCAAGTTATATTATTCACAAGATAGGAGTGACACTTTTCCTAAGTACTGTAGGAAGAGTAGGCTTTCATCTGCAGCCTGCTATTTATTTCTACAATCCACACAAGAAACAGCCATCACCAAGCTCTGTGAAGAATGCCTCAGCATTGTGTACAAGACACACTGAAGGAGAAGCAATTGCTACTGCTTACCCAGGGAATATGCCACCCTTTACAGGCTAAAATAATGTGATATGATAATGATACAGATTATCCGAAACAGTAACTTTGATGGATTCTATTAATCAGTTTGGGGTGCTAATCTTTAAATCTAATGGTGACAGTCAAGTTTAGGCATGTTCTACAGCAAGGCTTTATTCAGAGTCCCCCTACCTGAACACATAGAAGCGACAAAGATGCACCATGGACTTGCTACAGCTTCTCAACTTCTCTGTCCCTCCCCCAGCTGCAAACCTTGGTTCCACCCTTCTACTGCAAAGCCCTCAGCAAGAAGGAATGCCCTTTGGCCAGACAGTAAAATAGCTATCAGGAAGCACAGTCCTTTTGAAAGGATTTTAAGAACTTGGAATTTGCTGCCAAATCTTGGTTTGAATCTACCAGCATTAATACATGCATGGATTGCAAAGCAGAATGGTGATCTAAATGTGGTCATGCACATGGGTGCAAATGGCTGTTAGCAGACACCAACCAGAGAGCAGTAAGGACATGCTTCTGTTTTGCTTTTTCTCTCCATTATATTCTTTGAGCCATACCTGCTGGCAGTGTAATTTCATACAGCATCATCAATGTAAATGTATCTGTACTGAGCTGCACTGAGAATTATGTTTTATTTCAATAGTTTCTAGGGACAGAGAGATGGATTGTCTTGACCTTTTGAACAGAAGTTTATTAGAAACTTGCAACAACAAGCCTTTTAGTAAATGTTATTTGGCTCTGTGATACAATGTTTCCGTGTCTCACAATGCTTCCATGTTAAATTAACCTGGCTATCCAAAGTTTTAACTGCTTCTGTTAAGTTAGTGTAACTGTTATTAGGCCTTATTTTGCCTGCTTTGCTTGTGTAGAACAGTATGTCACCCCAAGAATACCTGAAGAGATTTGAAAGGGTTTGCTGATGATTCTGTACCACATTTGGAAAGTCATGCTACTGAATATCCCTGTGTCTATGTAGTGAATTGCTAAGACCTTTTAAAAAAACAGATGAAAACTAACAAACAAACAAACAAATAAACAAACCAACCAAACCATCACATGTATATCATCTCTGGGTCTTGCTCCCCTTCTGCATTCTTCAAAGTGAAGTGAGTGGGTAAACTGAGTGCAAAATGAATGAACTATATTTTTGCTTTGGTCTCACCTTAATTGGCTTTGTCTGTGTGCAAGATGACAGAGAAGGTTTGAGTCATTCAGAATTGTCACTTCTATAATTAAAAAGAACTGTTACCAAAAGAGTAGATTCATTGTTCAGGCTGGGATTGAATTACAGAGCATGTTTAATTATCAGCCCTTCTTTCTAGTTATTTTAATGTATTATTAATTCAGTTTCTCAAAATATCCTTTTCCTTTACAGCCGTTGATGGAATAAAATGTGACACAATTTGTTTTCTTTTCTCCTAAGTAGATGATGTACTCTAACAAGAGCAGGTCGACATGACCTTAGCTGTAGTTATATCACATGATAACTACAATAGGGCCTTATCAGAATCTCCTACTCTTTTATGTGTTTGAAAATTCCAAAAAAGAAATTAGTGTGTCTGAGTAGACCTTAACCCTTGATAGCAAAACAATAAAAATACAAATGTAGTTATGAATCGCTAGGTAATATCTGCCTGGGATTCTTCCTACCTGAAGTTGCACATAGGAGAAAAAAAACCTGTCTTCACTAAAAGGAAGATGAGAAATAAATGCAAGCTGGCAGTTGTCTGAGTAATCATAGGACTTTCAAACTACGTAGATGTTAGTATTTGATTATCTTGTTGCCATTAAATCTTTTTTGGTTTTTTTCTTTGGTTTTTTTCTTTATTGTTTCTTCTTTTTTATGATAATGTGCTTTGAGCAGTCTTTTGAACTGTGATCAATTTTCAGTCCTTGCTGGTTTTTTGAACTTTAATATTTAGAACTGCCACAGGCAATCTTAGCATATAACTTGACTAAAATCTCACCTGGTGTAAATCAGTAGGACTGTCTTACCATGAAACCCAATTTTTTATTCCATCCAAAGGGTCTTGAAATAGAGATGGACACACCTAATTTGGAAATGGTTTCCTGGCACCAGCCACACAGATAAAATTGCTATCTTTAGATCCAGGGACTGACTATTTTTTGACACCCTTTGATGCAATGGAAAGCTGCACCTTACGGAGATGTCAACAACCATGAGTAATACCTGCTCTGAATGCAGTGTTTGGGGAATTACTCATTGTTGGTTAAGCACTGACAATCTTTTCTGTGCTGTTGATAAAGATACAGTAAAATAGTCTGCACCCCAGAGATTTTGCACTCAGATGGCTGGATAATCCAACTGTTCTTGAATACCTGGAGATTTATCTCAGCTTAGGAGTTAACTCCCTGCCCTCTTCCACTGACTACTGTTGATATTAGCCATCTCACTGAAAAAGAATAGCATAGTCCCAATGCACCCATAGGTCTCCTTCCTTTCTAATTCTGATGGAGTAGTTGAACACCTGCATATCTAATCACTCACCCTTGCTTATTCACAGGGCTAAAAGAGTGTTCAGCTGATTTAGAAATGGAAAGAATAGGGTCCAGATTTATAGAGATACAGAGATAACTCTGCAGTAGCAACACAAATAAGCACCTTGGGAGATCACATGTAAGCCTATACATCAGGTAAAAGATGCTGGTGTTAGATGGCATGGTGTGCATTGGTTCATAGTATTTATTAAGAGCCTATGAAATTTGTAGCATTTTGTTGGTACTTGAAACAACCTAAACCTATGCATGGCTTTTTAGTATAGTAATGTCAGCACACATGACAGCAAGTATCTTCCATTTTCAAGAATCCAAGCAACAAAGCTGCCGCAATGTGACATGTCTTGTTTTGTCGTTCTCCTTCATGCGGACCAGCACATATTCAGGGAGACCATTGACCTGAGTGAGAACTACTCAGCGTGAGAGTTCAAAAATCTATCCCAAAATGAGTATGTCCTGGACATTGCCAGTTTTGTAGAGCAATATTACTACTTGTTCCTGACGTGTTTTTCAAAATAAGTCTTACTGTGCTATTTACAGGCCTCATCTGTGATCAGAACTCCATCCAGGTTCTTGCTGCCTGAACACTGAGGATTTAATACAAAGCTGTAGCGCCACTTGAGATACCCAAAGATATCCAAGACTTCCTTGCAGGACTGGCAGATATGAGAGATGACCTACAGGAGACTCGCATCCTTCTGGAGTGGTAGCTGGAAGCCAAGAAGGGTAACTTCAGGCAACCCTAGGAAATGTTGGAGAGCAGTGGATTCTAATTTTCTTTTGAGACCGCAATTTGTTATTAATCTTGTCTTTGACTCTACACATTTGGGGAATACCAAGGATTTGAAATGACTGATTTTGCTTTCTTGGCTGTGAAGAAAATACTGCAATAGGTTCTTTTGTAAAGCTGCTACTAGACTCTTTTCCTAATGCAGAGTCTACAAATATTTTTTTAATATGCCAGTTTTGGTCTTGAAGAACTTTAAATATGGTGCTCGTGACAAGGAAAAAGAGGAGCTAGAAAAACAGTTAAGTGTTATTATGAGAATTAGTGAGGATTTTCTTCTTTCTTCTACCTTCTGGAGAATGTACTCACAAGACTTTGCCCTATTCCAACTAATGACCTGAAACATAGGCTTTCAGGTATATGGAGGTACAATGGAACATGAGAAAGAATGGGAGAGAATTGCTTAGGTATAAAATATCAATCACACCTAGTCAGTGAATACCAAAGCCTACAACAACTGTCCAATGAAGCCTCACAATTTCAAGAGTCTCAGGGCCAGAAAGATTACCTCTATCCTAGTGTCCTGGCACTGAGGCTAACTAGCACAGAATGGCCTGCCTGTATTACTATACTCTCATAGTCTTCAAAGCAGGATGGCTGCATTTACACTGGTCAGTGAGACATGGCAGTCCATAATATAAACTGTCCCACACTAACCCTCAGAATCTGCCTGGGAATAGTCTGGGACAGTGTAAGCTGGCCCAGAACAAAACCAAGCCACATTCAAACTATTTAACTTTATAGGCAATTGAGTTTCAGTGCCCAGGCACTACTTAAATTACTAATCTAGATATCGACAAAGAGAATAATTGAATCAAACTACGTGTAGGGTTTTTTGCCTGTGTTTTTAAAAAATTCAAGCATTTTTAATCCACAACACAGTACTGGTATAACTTTTCAGTAGAATACAAACCAAATTGGTCATGCTTTGTGATTTTCATGCATTGAAATCCAGTACTTTTTTTGCTATAGCAATAAAAAGTAGAAAAAAGAATCCCAGTAAAACTGGCTGTATTTCAGCAAGTGCATATGCTTTACATATAAATCTACAATGCAAAGCTGTCATTTCCTAATGTAAAATCTCTTTATTTTGTCATTATGCACCACTGAGCCCTCATTCATTGTAGAACAAGTAAAAGATCACCCCTCAAGCCTAGGATAGGAAAGTATTTAAGATCCAAGACATCTTACAGATGGTCTTGAAGATTCAGATACTTCCTTTGCATCTATTTATTAGAATGGAGAGATACTCTGCATTGCTAGGTTATTGTTGAGCTGAGCTGATGTTAATGATTTACGCTGTTCCAGACACATGTAAGCTACTAAACAATTTAAACTAAAAAAATGGAGCAATGCCTTAATGCTTAAATATTTTTTGCATTTAATCCACCTTTGAATTAGGAAGGGCTGAAATGAGATGAAGAGAGAAAAAAATAGCTCTTGTAAAGTGAAGAAAATTTTGAATTAGAGATTCACTTTGGGAATAAAATCTGAGATTAGTACTTAAATGCTAAGGGCTGTGTCCTTTTAAACACTCAGTTTTGCTTCTGGTCTTAAGCAACTGATGTAATCAGACATACCACTATACCCACTGAGTTCATTCAGGCAACAATTCTTGCTTCATTCCAGTTTGTCTGACTGTGCCTGTTGCATGCTGCCATTCAACTGTCTTTTCTTCATCCTCCCTAGTTAACTGAAGACTGTTGGTATTTTAAATAAATGTTGATTCTCTATAATTGCTACTTTATGTTAAGTCCAGCAACTGACTCAGTGCCCAGACAACGTCCGGAGACAGCCCTGCCCCCAACATGCCAGCTTATTTTCTCCATTTGTTATGTTGAAGGAAGTAGGCAGCCTTACTTCTCTGTTTTGCAGATAAAAAACTGCAGAAAATATGTAGACAAAAGCTCACTTTACCAGCTTAATTCCTTTCCTAGCCGTCCATTGCTCTGTGTGCATCACAGCTATCAGACACAATGACGTGATGGACATTTCAGTAGAACTTTTTTCCCCCATACACAACTCAGCCAGCTTACATGTAACGCTGGCAAAGTGATGGCGGCCTTCCCAAGCTGGCCGAGGTGGAGGCATGATAGGACTTTCACTTATGTCAAAGGAAAAGAGGAAAATATCTACACTTACAGTGTCTTGGTTGTTAAAAAGATACGGAAGCTGTGAGCATGCCTGTGCCACTGAGACCCCCAGGGCAGTGTACCCACTGCAATATAAAGCCTGGGGAAAAGTACAGGAGGACTGTTTGGAGATGCTGATGTATGTTATGGTGTGGAAATTCAGTCATAAGAACTAATGACTGTCTCACTGACAGTAAAATTCTGAAATTTAAGGGCATTATTTCAAGTTTATTACAGAAGATCCAAACAATAAATTATTACCTCTAGTTTTTAGAATGAGCATCTCTCTTCCTGATAAATGAATAGCTCTTTGAGGTTTATGCACCTTTTCATACTTATCATTATAGTAGGGGTCATAAAAAGGGATTGCAGTGGCAGTGTGCTTTAGATGTTAAATATTTATTAAAAAAATGCATTGTACAATTCTTTGTGCACTCACCTTTTAGGGGAAAAAAAAAAGTCATTCTTATATACAGCTTCACTGCTTATGTCAACTATGGATCACCTACTCTTCCAGTTCATGTGAGCCTAGTTTCCCTGATATGAAAGAAACAATTCTAACCTACGGCAGCCGAGGATCTGGCCTGGTCCATTTGATCCATGAAGTAATGAATTTCTTCTATTGTTCAGGGGCTGTATTTGTTTCTGGTTTTGCATCACAGTCTTTGGAACCCTCCGTGTTTACCGCTGGCCTCTCTTTTGTCTTCCCTTTCGTCTCTGGCCTTTCAATTCTGCTTCCTGTACTAATACAAGTCTTTATGTCATTGAAAATTAACAATACCAAAGCGGTGCCCTGCCAGAGCAGAGCAGATCAATGACCCAGGAGCAGCACGTTCCAGCTCAATGGTGCACAAGTCATTTTAACTTCCACTCTCCAGTGCTCAGCCTCCAAAGGAGCAACCCTTTTGCCCGGTATATTAACTTCTGGAAACTCCTTGTTAATCACTGTGGCTACAGTTCCTGCTCTGAATTTTCTGCTAAGACCTGAGTGCAGCTTCTCATCAGGCTAAACCACTTTTCTTTTGTCTTTCTTTCCATCTCGTTGTGTGCTGTCAGTCAGATTAGCAGCATTGCTGTGGTGTTCTGTACAACGGTGCTGTGATGTAGTGCTGACAGTTATGTTTATCTTATGAAAACCAAATGAACTATTAGAAAATAAGAAGTCTTATGGTGTAAACTGGCACTGCTTCACTATCAGGACAAATCTGATATTAATTAAAAAAGAAAAAAAAAGGCATACATACAATGATTTCCAAAACATGGAGAAAAGTAGTATCATCAGAGAGAGTAGTATCATTAAAATATTTCTTTGCTGACCTTCCTAGAAAGACTATAGTCTTCAAATATAATGTTAGAAGGACGGCATATCTAAAGGTAGTTACTAAAATTCTGCATGCAGACCTGCACTGGAGTTTATTGATGGGGCTAAGATCAGAGTGATCCCAGACTTAGAGGGTACAGGATCTTCTCATGACTTTGGAATTACCACATAGCAGTTCGGCACACGGGTTCAGGGGACACTTGGTTTGGAGCTGCGCCTTCCTTTGCGGTCATCCCCAGAGTCTGCCTCCTTTCATCAGGCAATTCACAGAGATGTGGGGCGTGAATGCAGAAGCAGTTTAACCACTGAGGCAGGAACTATTCAGCTTGGATATTTCAAATTGTATTTTTGCCTACAAAAAATTAAGCTATTATGGATTTGGTCCAGGGAGATGTTTCAACCTTTTTCTCAACGAAAAATTTCTTTATATGATACTGGTGGGATTTATCATCGTAAGAAGTAACAACTGGGGCTCTAGAGAAGACATAATGCTGTTTCATGGAGGATTTGGATATTTTGAAATTTGATCTTGCTCCAAGTCAGAAGGAAACCAAGAGTATTTAAGTTTTCATGAAAGAAAAGGGAAACCTAATGCCAGGAGTCTGTTAAAGCTCTGGCATCCTCATGTTGAAGCTGACCCACAAAAAATGGGACAGCTTGCCACCACGTCTTTGCTGATCTGGAATATTCGTCTCAAGCATTAACAAAATAACAAGATAAGAGAATTCCAAGGGGTAAAAGTTGTCTATAGGAATTTATTGACCACAGTGCGAACACCGCTTTTCACTGAAATCACAAGATACTAACTCTTTTCCTCAAGGGAAATTAGAGCTTTTCACACATTCTTCACTGGGGTGCTGAAAGAAGCAGGAGAAACAGAGGACTATCACATTTATAAATAGCTGAATTGAAAAAAACAACATTCAACAACACATAGTTTAGAGACACGTTACCTTTCTTCCACTTCAGTAGCCTCATTTCCAGTCACAGACGCTCGGTCTGAACGGCCACACGGCACAGGTGTAGTGTGTGGCATGAGGCCGTGGTTGTCACCCTGGCCTCACCAGCCTCCTTGTCCCAGGAAAACGCGGTCAAATTTATTGTCATAGCATAAAGTAGCCATATTGTTTTACCAGGATGTGGATCTTTTACAATAGGTTTCTGTCAGGACCTCTTTCCATTTGGTAACAGCAAAGGTCCAGTGTGGAGGGGGCTGTGGGGCCGCAGGACTGTGCGGTGCCCTCCCTCCCCCTACCAACCCCATCCCGCAGCCCCCAGCGAGGCGAGCCGGGCCGGGCCAGGGACCATGACCAAGGCTGGCCACAGCCCAGCCATCCTCCGGCCTGGGGAATGGGCTGCAGCAGGGCCAGGCCTGAGGGCAAGGCCCCGGGGCGGGCGGCAGCCCCCGAGGAGGCATCTCCCCATCTACTCCCTCGCAGCTGCCGGGGCCATCGCTGAGGCTGCGCCTGCCACTTGCAGGGCTGCCTCCCCGGGCACCGTGAGGCGAAGGGCCTGGACAAAGGCAATGCCCTGGTGTTGTTGCAGTGTTTCTCCGTTCAGCTGCCAGACTGGCTCTAAAGGGGGTCTTAAATCCCCGGGTGACGATCCACAGGACAGAGCGGGGATGCTTCCCTTTGCCAAGGCTGTATCACTGACAGAGCCAGGTGGGTTTCACAGCAGGGGCAGTTTACGGTAGCTTTCGCTAACATGGTGCACACCGAGCTCCCTGAAGCAGGCCAGGGTGGCAGCCCTATCCCCGGCTGGGCAGCAGCGAGCTGGTGGGAGCAGGGGTGGTTTGGGCATCCCCGAGGTTGGCCTGCTGGCAGGAGCGGGGTGTCTGTGGTGCCTGGGTCGGCCTGACAGTGCCTCCCCTCACAGCCAGGGAAAGGGGCCGTGTTTGCCCTGCCCTGGGGAGAGTCTTCCAATGTCCCTGGAAACACTGCGGCCCATGGCCCTTCCTGTGGAGAAACCACAAAACCAACCGAGGACAAAGAAATCCATCATTAGCTTCAGACTGAGAATAAATAATACTAATAATATGTAAAGAGCATCAGCTGGATGTGGAAACGAACTGTCACTTCACTATGAAGGATGCTCTTGCATATACGAGAACATAATTCACAACAATATCCTTAAAAAGATAGCAAGAATTTAAATGCATGTGTATGCTTGGGTATTTAATGCACCATGCAGGCATCATATTTCTTTCATATTTTAACCACAAATCACAGCATCTTCTTTAATGAGCAGAGATCCATGGCAATGATGAATTTTTATGGCAAATAGCACTACTGTGCCATGCTTCTTCATTAAAGCCCTGATTCAGCAAAGCATTTCAACATATGCTTAACTTTAAGCATCTGACTAATCCCCAAACTTTCTGGTGCTGTGCACATGCTTAATATTCACTAGATCCATAAGGAATTTGCTTTAATGGGGTCATACATAGAAATATAACAACCCTGTATATACAGGATATCCTACCTAAAACAACTGGTTAAAATGTTAGATGCTTCATTAGCTCTGCATTAGTAATTTTAATTTTCACTGCCTCTTTGATTTGTGAAGAATGAATGTATATGCACACATGAACTCAGGACCTGAAAAAATGATGAAGGTAAAAAAAATAAAGGCACATTGTGGGTTCAGGACATCTATAATAAACCAGAGCTTCATCAGCATTTCTAAGTTTTTTAACCAAGAAATATTGATTCATGTTTATTATATTTTATGGCACTTTACAACAATTTATAACACTTACATTAAGGAATAGATGGGCCGGGATAAAAGCCAATATGGGTATGAAAAAGATGAAGTGCTGTCAGGAATAGCAACTTTCAAGTATCAGGTACAGCCCTTGTTTTTACACTTTATCTCACCTATTTAATATATGATGGAAGGGTTTCATGATTAATTTTAAAACAGAAATTCTAGAAAAAGACATGCTGTAGAATGGCCACCTGAAGAACATCTTCGCAATGATATTGTTTCAATATAAAGCCAAATGTAAAATGCCCTCAAGGCATCTGTAACTAAAGAATGAAGCTGTAATAATTATTGTGCAGAACCACTGTTGAAAATGTTCAAGAAACAATGAGCTTAGGTTTCAAAGACGAACTAACCACTTAAAAATTTTTTTTCCACCAGAGCTGATCATCTTAGAAATCAAAAGAAATTAGTTAGAAAACCAGTTTTGCGCACAAAATCCCTTGTTGCTATGTTACCATAGATATTTATACGAGAGAGAGACTCCCAGTGTGAGCCAAAATCTGTTCATGTAAATATTCATAAGCCAGGTAAAACAAAGAAGTAACTAGGAATATATGGAATCTTCACCAGGTGTTTCCTTCACTCTGGACAATTGTCTAGTCCAGCTGCTCTAGGACCAACAGTTAGATCCATTCATTTCTGAGCTAAATGATGGGGATTTCTTCTTCTATCATCCCAGCTGGCGGGCGTGGTCCAGGTTCTCATCAGTTCTGGAAGTGCTGAAGGATCCTGTGAAACTGAAATACAGATTGAGGCTGCTTTGTAAGTCTGCCCATGGCACAACAAACCACAGAAATTGCAAGGTATAGGCAACGCTTTAAAAATGGATGCAGTACATCACTGTCTAATTTTGTGTGCTTCTGCTATCCCCCATTCTTAAACGGAGAATTCACTCTCTGTGAGAGAGGCACTGTGATAATCCCAAGATAATTAGACAGCAAAGAAATGTATTTGCTGTTACAGTTTGGAATAGTAGATTGGTTACTGCAGATGTTAGAAAAAGCTTGTAAATGGTGAGAGCCCCAATCTGTAGTATATGATGTTTGTTCCTCATTTCCTAAGATTGCTAACTCATTCTTTGACATTCCTTGATTTGCTCTCTCTAGGAACACTGGATTTTTCCTTTGAGCTTTGCCCATCTATGTGTCCCTTTTCTGTGGCCACCTTGTGCCCTTTCTTTATCCTTGCATACCTTTCTGGAGGCCCATAGGGAAAAAGATATGAATGTCAGGCATTTTCCAATTTGGAAAATGCTAAACAAACTGGAGCCTTATAGGCTTGTTACCCTATGAGGACAGCCTACACTTTACATATGTAAATGTACAACAAAATGATAAAGAAATTGGGTACATTTGGCTCATGTGATTCATTAGTTTGGCAGCATATATTCTGGGAGCATGCTATATTTTCGGTCTCATCAGACATGAAATGACAGTGTGCTTTGAACTAATGCATTAGATTGGTACAGTGATAGAAAATCAACTGAACACAACAAATGTAAAATAGAAGACAGGGGATCTAGTGAAAGAGAAGGCATGAGATCCACTAATAGCCATCTGACACGGGAAGCCATGTGGGTTGTCTTTTGATGGAAACTGAACAGTGTCCTTTGTGTTTCTACAGTGCCTGGCTCTCTATTTCCTCACCTTTATGTCGTCCTTCTAGTCATCACTGCAATAAATTTAGCTAGGGAGGGTATGTCGTATCTTCTTCTTAGTCGTGATGATGGCTGGGACCTAATGTTTAGCAGGGTATATAAGCAAACATCTATCACACAGTCTATAACAGCACAAAGTGTATCTTAAGCAGAGACATCTCACACATTTTACGTGATCAATCAGCAGCATATAAATACCAGCATATAAATTCTAGCTTATATACTTGAACGTATTGCCAAAAGCTGGCTTTAAAATTATTATTGCAATGCGAGTTTGGGTCCTAGTCCTACAGCCTGATCGTGGTACCCAGGAGTCTTGCATCTGTTCACAGTTGTATTCTTTTTCCTCAGTCACAGCAGTTCAGTGGTCCACCTACATGGAGCAGAATGTAAGACTGGGGCCCAAATTTATGCACCATCTGCCCTTGGTCATGCATGCCAACTTTTATGAAAATCAATCACTTTATCTCTCTGAAGAGCTCCCACATGAAAAATGCCCCCATGTAAGTTTGGAACTTACAATGCAATATTATTTTTTTTAAATTATCTGTTTTTATTGAGATTTTTTTTTCTTGTACTAATATTCAGTATGACATTATTTGGGGTGGAAGATGGGAACTCAGCCTGAGGCATGACAAAATAGCCAGAAACACGCCACCTGCTGTGCCCCGTTGCTTTAATATTGTACTGTTTAATAAGAAAATGACCCCAAGTGCTTGGATGACAACTCCAAAATGGACCATAAATATTCAGTATATAAGGAAAAGCTGAAAGCTAAAGTACACTGCATAATATTGCTATGGTGCAAAAGGGAATAGGAATACATTCAATTTGCCTAAGTATCTAGTAGTGACAGGCACTAACATTTGTTTAGGAGTAACACCAAGTGGATGTCTGTTTGTTAATAAATGAATGAAAAGAAATATGGATTACTGTGCAAATGGACATTAGAGGAGCACAGATTTTGGTTTGATGTATAAGACACATAAAGAACCGAATTCTGGGCACTGATAAGTGATTCTTGCAAAATGCTGAGCCCCTGCTAATTTCAGTAGGAGTTAAGCAAACTCAGCACCTGGCAAGGATAGGTCTATCTATATTTAAATATGGAATGAACACTCATCCAAGTGGATTCACTTATGATAAACTGATGCAGCCTAGAAATTACATGTTTGGTTAAATTGGGGTAATCACAAAGAGGGAGACGCTCAAATAAGCAGTGATAATTGGTACAACAATGTCTGTTTCCTCCTTCTGATCTTGGGTCCTCCCTGAGGATTCTCTCCTAGCCTGCATTAATTAACAGAAAGCATGTGACATTTCTTGCAGCCTTTGACACCAGGATGACCTTTCCCTAGGTTGCTCATGAACTCCTGCTGACATCAAACATGCTTTTTACTGTACAGGACCCTTTATCCACCAGACATTCATAAACAGTACTAAATAATATTCCTGACCAATTATTAAAATGCACAAAAAAACGTTATGCTGTTATGACAGATGACTGAATAGTTCATAGGGAGTAATTTATTTGACGAACAGGAGCCTTTATCGCGGTGATCCAAGCACTTCTTGAAAAATGTATTCCTCACTTGAAATCATGTGTTCTGTTGCTGCAAATAAGTGTCAGTTGTTAGATTGTTCTCAAGACTTCTGTCCTGAGCATGTGGCATTTAAACCTGCTGGACAGAAGGGCCAGGGCTCTTGGTTTTGCTTCCTGAGTGGATATGTGTAACTCTTTTGAATCTAGCTCATTGTGTAAAAGTACGTTCACTTTACTGTTCCTTCATACTTTCTAAAATTTTTGCAAAAACATTAAAAATAATAATTTCCGGTTCTGCTAAGCTGTTAGGGAACTTGTCTCCTAGAACATTAAGGGAAATTAAATACAGAAAGAGCACAGATGTAGTCAAGACAGATGGAATATTTATCTTTTTTCCCCAAATATCTACCGAGCAGTTTCTGATGTGTTCACCTCTGTTTAATCAGTCACGTTCTCAATATTTTATTACTCTGAGAGTCTGAAACAGCATGGTGTTGCACACTGGGGGATATTCCCAGAACTTTTAAACTCCCACCAAAATTACAAGTGGAATTTCCATTATTTGACAAAAAAAAAAAACCCAGCAGCTGAGCAAAAACTGCATACCTAAGTACTCCCTCAGAGTATCTGTGTAGCCAGCAAACACAAGGCACTGGCATCTGCTGTGAGAACATGAGGCCTTAGCGTGGGCAAATTGGAATGGGCCATGTGAGGCCAAAGTCCATGTTGCTTGTGCTGGTGACTCTCTGTGAGACACCTTGACTCCAGGTTATCTCTGAAAGGTACACACGCTGTTTGGCACATGTTCCCAGTATGCCAGAGATGAAAAAATAAAGTGTGGGGAGAGATGCATGAGAGGGACAGCATTAAGCTACACTCAAGTATATCCTCTTTGCAAATATGTCTTCTGGCTCTATGTAGAAAATGTTCTGCCCAGTAATGGGTGGCATCAGAGAGAAGCAACTCTAAATACCTGTTGATAAAACGGGAATAAAAGCAGTCAGTTAAGACAGTGCCACTTCTGCTTGACTTTGACTTTGCTTTTAATTCTGTACATGCTGGCCCCTGAAACAAACAGCTTTCCATAAACTGTAGTTTATCCTGATCAAACTCCTCCCTAAGGTGATTTGCAGTGCATTTATGGTGCAATTATCCTTCCCTGTCATTCTTGTTTGTGCTAGCTGAGTGTGTCAGCTCATTTTTAAGTAAAGCCAGAGAGGAACGTGGGTAAGGCTGGGGTCAGTTCCAGTTCCCAGGGATCTTTCCCATATCCTCTGAGCTCTGTCTTGGAGCCATCCACAGTGTGGTTCCTGCAACGCTGGGGTGCAGAGCCTCATTGTAAGAGAACTTCATGGCATGCCATTGCAGGGAGGAGTAGGTACATTACAACTCTGCACAAATATGCAAGTGTAGGAACGTCCCACAGTCAAAGGACAGAGGTCCCAACTGCAACATGAGGTAGCCCTGGGTCACAGTCTGGACTCTTGCCCTCACAAGTAGTGCTGCTGAGGAAGGTGCATGAGTCTGTGTAGCTGTGAGGCCCCAGTTAGAGCAACAGCATCCAAAACACCTAGAGAAAATATCCCCTGCCATCATTTCTATGTGTGTTTGTTTAGTTTTTGTTCCTTGCCAGTATCTTTGCTAACATAATTTCCCTATCGCATTCTCTGATGTTCGATTTTACATTGCTGGTACTGTAAATACTTTCTGGCATATCAGTTAGGCTGTTTGGGTGAGTCACTGTAACAAAATGGCTATGTCACAGGGAACTGATATTCCTCTTGCAGTGCAGTGTTGTTTCAGTGAATGCACCAGCAGGAGAAATTTGTGGGGGTGGTATCTGCATTGCCCTTTTACCTCTGTTTTCTCCTCTGTGGGCTTCGCTCCTGATCCACAGCATTCCAGATGTGGGCATCATTCTTGCTCATTGCACGCCTACTTGCTTGAATGTAGCTGCATTATTTTGGCATCATTTGTATGTACCCTTACTTGCTTCCCATTCAGCTTGCCTTTAACAACTCCAGTACATGCAGACTCTTCTGTGTTGGTGCCTTTCGTCCCAAACAACTCTACCTTCTCAGTTGTTGGTTTGTTTCGGGTTTTTTTTTTTCTCTTAGTAGCAGTTCGCTTGTGTTAGGAGAGAACTCCTCTACTTCCATTACTACATGGTATAAAGCCTGTTCAACAAGCCCTTTCTAGATTTGAACATAGATAGCTGGTATCTCCATCTTTGCTGGAAATCAACTGACACAAACAAATTCTCAAAGGAAGACGTTAATGAGATTTGAGCTGAAAGGCTCTTCATTGGACCTATGCAGGTTTGTCAGTATGTATTGTCACAAAAGCTGTATGGTCACAAAGAGCCATTGCTGAGTCTGGTACAGCCATTTGATCACCTATTTTACTATTATCTTCCTTCTTAGGGATTAAAAAAAACATTGTCTTGGCCATTTTAAAATTACACAAGTACAAAAAAGTATATGCTGAGCGGTTTAAAAGCATTCTTTTTAAATCATATATAAATTAAAAGCTGCTTAATTTAAAAATGTATCTTTGGCTGAGGTACTTAATGTTGAGAAGTGGTTACTCAGCATGTAAAGTACCATAAGTACTTTTCATAAGAATTTTTATGACATAACAAATTTTAAAAAATGGTTATTTACACAATAGTTCCTGATGGCTTGCCATTATAGTTTATCAGATCAATAATCAATGTTCTTAAAAGTCACTTAATTCAAATTTATGTAATCCACACTATAGAAAAGACCAGGTAATGTATATTTACATCAGAAAGCTTAATAGCTCCTTTAAAACTGTTAAGGTCCTCTACTTGCAGTCTTGAGCACTTCTATGAAGGATTTTTCCATTATTTGAATTCCTTAAAACCCAAAGAAATTAATGCCACCAAACTTCACTGAGGTGGTGACAAGTCATCTCTGAGGATAAGCACTTCTGACAAGATTTTTAATAGCGGGGGAGCAGGGTGTGACACGGATTTACCTTTAAGAATATGTCAGATGATTGAAAGATGTGAAAGCTTTATAGCTTTTTTGGTTTCCTCTAACTCCTCTGTACTGGACTGCTGGGTCACAGTTGCTGGGTTTTCTGTTGTATGGTTTCAGGGACTGTGCTTTGTTCGTCAACTGTATTTTAATTAATGGCAAGAATACCTACTGCCCAACTAGGTATTCTTTGAAGTTTTAAATTAAAATATCTTAGATATTTGGCTTAATAACTGTTTAGTGCCTTAAAATTACAGACTTCATGTTTATACTACAAGCTCTGTCATGCTACAAGTGAATATGCCCATTAGCATGAGTGAAGCAGGATCTTACTTCAAGAGAGATTCTTTTCCCACTAAGGGCTTGATCCTGAAATCTGCAGTCATGAGAGAGCAATCCCATTTGATTTTAGTGGGTTTGAGTAGGTGACTAATGATACTTGTGAGGACACTGAAGGGTCAGGCCTTGTTTTGCTTGCTGTTTAAAAGTCAGCACTTCTCAACAGTTATCACAGCAGGATTAGGGACCTGTACTTCTTTTTCCTTACAATAAGGATACCCTATATTAGACATGATGATGGTTAGCAAATGTTGACTTCTGCTCTATCCTTTGAAATGTTTATTGAGGTCTGAGACTGTAGGCACCTAACAGTTCATTTAAATGTGCAGTAGTCACAGCTGTGCCAATTTGATGTTTGCTAACATCGTGCTGTTGAATTTTCAAATGTACAAAAATGAAGAGGGAAAACCAGAAAAAAAGCATGATTTTATTTTTTCCAATAGCAACTGTAATTGCCACTGTGGACAAGTCTGTAGTGAAGATGTTTAGGCATATACTGAGAAGCAGATCTTATACAGCCTCGGCATGGTTTTCTGTTCAATTTAAGCTGAAGTCAGCCATGCAGAAAGAGGAAGAGTTGCCTTGTCTCAGCCCAGACCCCATGTGCCCACAGTTCACGTGGCCCTAGGAATGCTTTGGCCACAAAATGAGTTTGGCCAGCTGATTGGACTGCAAACTGATTAGGGAAAGAGATGTGTGCAAAAGGCGGAGAAGACAAAAGTGGGAAATGCTTTTGTAACAGAGATCTCTTTTTGGGGACTGCTGAGAAAATGGAAGCAAGTTGTAAAAGCAGAGAGGGTAGAAGAAAAAGACAAGGGAACAGACACTGCTCGATCTATAGGGGAAGCTGAGTAAGAAAGAGACCTTAACTTGCTGTCGATTCAGATTCAGGGAATTACTTCAGAAGGATTAGGAAATTTAATCCATAATGTGCGCAAATGCCATATTTTTATGTGTTCCTATGTTTCTTGAGTCAATTAAAGGCAAACTGATGTAAGATACAACTGGAGTTTAGAACCCTTCAAAGGTCATATTTCTGTTTGTTTCTGTTGCCACATGTCCCAGAAGAATGGACTATAATCCTAGTTTACCCTGGGTAAATACAATTGTGGAGCCTAAAAATATATAAACCCTGTAATCCAGTTCTTCTGCAGGTGTTATATGTCTGTACTAAGAATCACACCAATGAAGTGAGGGTGAAAGACAGTGAGGATGTAAAGAGAGGGTGAAAGAGAGTGATGCCACCAAGTCAGATTAAGACTTGAGAGCATCTGAGTCCCTTGCTCTGAGAGTACAGCTGGGGTGTATCCCTCAGTGAAAATCTTTCCAGGGAAGTGAATGGAGCTTTAAGAGACAAAAAGAAAAAAAGAAAAAAGAACAAATCCCTTCAGGCTTCAGGAAAGCTGTCTCCAAGTAGTGTTCTACACTGCTTGGATCCCACACTCTATACAGAGCAACTGTTTCCCCCATAGTCATTTATATAATTATAACCTTGCTTCTCCTTTCACCTTCAGAGTGGGAGGTTTTATAATTCTTGCTAATTTCAGACAGATCTCCCACTGCTTCATGAGGAACACTTTATATAACACAAGTATTTCTGTGTGGCTAATGTTTTTAAAGCTGTGTTTGATTTTTTCATGGATGATAGGTTATTTTCTTTGCTTCAGTAGTTGAAATTAAACCAAAGATTTTGTGCTGCTCACAGTTTAAAAATTTGGCCATTTCAGGCAGCAGATGTGACAGGACCTGGGCCTAGTGGGAGCTTTACTGGTGGCTTTGTTTAAGTTGACGTTGGCTGGGTGGTCAGTGCTTGAACCAGTGAATTATTAAGCAGACCTCAGTTCCAGCAAAGATAGTGGGACCTGAGACAGTCACAGTGTGTGCAGAGGTATGCAGCAGTTTAGTATAGAGATATCCAGGCTAGTTCAGATACCAGGGAAGTACAAGTGAATCAGCATGCTCTCCTGATTATTTCTGGGATAATGCTCAGCTTAGAGGCACAAGGTGTCCACAGTCACTCAGGTATCTCTATACACTGCATCATATAAACTCACCCTCAGGTTCAAGCAGGACACGCTCAGCAAAGTCAGGTCATATGTGTGTATGTAAGCTTTTGCTGTAAAAATAAAGTGTAAGTGCTGATAGTTGTCCAGTTTTACTTCTTCATTACAACCAGGTGTGGTTTCTTGTCTAGTTCTTGCCTTCTCCAGCAATGCTTTAAATCTTTTGTTTGTCTTCCCTGCTTTGGCTGCACTTTATCAGTGTTTGAATGAAGATGACATCCAGGAAATCCTTCTCTTGTGCTGCCAGTTTGCCAGGAGCTGAAACCAGCTTTCTGGTATGATATCAATAAAACCTGTAATTGCTGAAAAGGTACCAAAAATGACATTTTTACACGTTGTGAACAAAAAAAGATATGAAGAGGTAGGCAGAAAACAGTCAAGTGCTCTATGAATCACTGCAGGGGTGCAAACAAAATTCCTTAATGACAGAGTTCTCACTGACAAATTCTGTTTGTTTTTGCCTCTAGAGTTGTCTGTGCTAATGACAAGCAACTCTGCTTGGAACTTATTTGCATAAAGTATTATACAGTGCACACTGTGTATGAGTGGATGAGAGAAAGAAAGTGAGGCCACCCTGAGACTGTATCCCCATGACAACCCCATTTAATGAATTACTAAGAACCAAGAGAATATTGAACAAAAATACAGCTAGTGTAGGAACAGCTAGTGGAGCAGCAGTGCAGACATTGTCACGTGGCACTACTATGGTCAGCAGGGAAGAAAGATTTGAAGACAGACCCATGGGTGGGATTAGTCTGATTAAATGTAGATATCTACCTCTGAGTTAATCAACTTTGGCTCCACTCAGCAGTGGGAAAACCATGAGTCTTCTTTTGGCCAGATGAAATTCCCATTAAAGAAAATTATAAGGGGAGCTTTTAGTGATTGGTTCAGATTTAAACATTTACACTACAGATACCTAAAGTAAGGCGAGATAAATACCATCTTAGTCCCCACTGTAGATTCTCCGTTATACTGGAAAAGAACTACCCAAAAATTCAGAAACAAAAAAGCTGTTTTGAACAAAAACAGGCACAAAAAAAATGTCAGTGGAATTGCTACGCTGTCAGATCCTCCTTTCCTTCAGTCTGCTGAAAACCTAAGTGAGAAAAGTTTCACCACTGTAAAATCTCCACCACTGTAAAACAATGCATGTGAAGGCCCAGAAAATGAGAATGTCTATTTCTTTTTGATTAATTGGCCTGTCACTGATTCACAACCAGCTGTGAACTGAGATGTATTTATTTAATGGCTTAATCATTTTAATCATCAATTTTACTTCAGATTGGAAATCCAATTCAACGTCCATGTTACACTTCAAACGCAGAAGTAACTGTTTGCAAGGTTTTGTTCTAACACTTGACAGGTCAGGTTCCCCAAGATGTGTGTACAAGTAGCTCTGTTGAGGCAGGTAGGACTGCTGAAAATATTAGAAGCAAAGCTGGGCTTGGTATGTAGTTATTTAAATGACACTCAGTTGCTTAATGGATTGATAGGCTACGTCTAAACTGTGGGACATGGAGCTGGCATCTTGCCGTGTCTGGACTCTACATCAGGATGAAATGCAGACATGCGCTTTTCTGCCCCAGTCTGAATGGCACCCTCGTGTCTGTTGGAAGAGGAGAGGGGAAGGCGGAAGCTGCGATGTGCTCTGACAGGTCCCCAGTGTAAATTACTTGGGGATGTGGACAGAAAGATGCATCATCTTGCAGGTTTCATAGAGCTGTAGGAATCATGCCTGTTGTGTTCAGCCTCCATTCATGGTCATGCGGTAATAATTAAGTTGTTTTCATTTGAAATCTGAATATGTAAAAGTGGTTAGATTTAAAGTTTATTTTTTCTCAGACAGGCTAGTATCTGTAGCATATACATACACAAACAAATCACTGCAGCAACAGCATCTGAGAAGAGATGCAAGTATTTCATGAGTCATGAGTATTAATTTCTCCCATAGACATGCCCTGTTTGGTCTGGAGAAGGCTTGGAATGCAGGAGGGGAGAAACTAAAGAAAAGTTTGTGCTGCTTGTGGGTTGCATGGTTAAAGGAAGCATCTTAGTATTCAAGACTCTTAGGCAGCCAGTTTCCTTAAATGCTAAGTTAGTAAGAAAAGATTTTGACTTTCTATTTTTTAAAGAGTAATATAAGCCAGTAAATCACAGGGCAATAATTGGTTCATAATCAGCAGAATTTTTCAGTTGTACTAAATCTCTATCAGCATAAATCAAAACAAGTAACCATAAGCGTAATGCAAAGATTCCCCAACCTGGAGTTCATCCAGCACCTGCAAATGGAGTTCTGCATTTCCAGACTCCCTCTTCCTTCAGTCCATCCAGTACCCCATCTTACAAGAGAGCTTCTCCCCTAAGCACCCATGTAGGGAGCGGGGAAAATGAAACTGATATTAACCCCTCATATTCAGGGGATTAGGCAGTCTGTTCCTGTGCAACTAGTCTGGAAGCTATCATGCTGAAATACTGTTTATGAACTCTAAAGGAACTTATTTCAGTTGGATAACGGTTAATTTACAGCCAGAGCTTAAAAGGGCAGAAAAAGATAGCAGCACAATTGGATTCAGTGCATGATGGGGAAAAATAAGTATCTCACAGAAAGAGATATCTGAAATTCAGATCACATTGAGATGCAAAGAAAGCTGTGAAAAGCAG
This sequence comes from Ciconia boyciana, assembly GCF_034638445.1. Taxonomy (NCBI): domain Eukaryota; kingdom Metazoa; phylum Chordata; class Aves; order Ciconiiformes; family Ciconiidae; genus Ciconia; species Ciconia boyciana. Next base: position 109,768,983 of record NC_132934.1, read on the forward strand.
TAGGAGGGTGATTGTATTCCAATTAGATTTCTTCTGCTCATATAAAACAGTCTTGGACTGAAAGTTAATCATCTGATTTATGGATCTTGGGAGGAGTGAAACCCTATGAGCTCCTGAACAATGAGAGGCAAATGAGACAGAGGGGAAGAAAAATAGAATATTTCTGAGACTGTGCTTCTGGGGAAAAACAAAGACAATAAAGTCTAAACATGCTCGTGGCTTAAAAATTTACCTTAGTGCTATCCTGTTAAACTCGTGTTCTTGCCATGCAAACAAGTTCTCTTTCTTGGCCAAAGCAGTCAAATGCAACTCTATGACTTCATGTGTCACAATCTTTTGGGCACCTGATAAATATATTTCTACAAGGTTTCTGCAAGACCTTCCAGAGTTATGTTGCCGTGGTGGGTTAGTTCATGTATATGACTGGTTATAAGCAATCTGACATCTGATCTGGACTTGGGTCATACGTAAAAGAGCATCTATTCCTTAGCTGAATTCTTTTAAAAGCATTCCATGTGCGAGTTATACGAAAATTGCTGTCAGGCAAAAGGGAACAGCAGGATTCAACAGCCCTGCTTGGTGATAGGGTTTGGAGCACTGTCAGGTCAGGGACAGGAGGACTGCCTGGCACCAGCTAGGACCCACTTATGTACTCTTATTTTTCCTTCAATTAATACATCAGTAGCTAGCCCTCAGAAATGCAATACCAGGGGCATTTGTGAAATGATCAACAGAATAGATGTAATGTATCATAGATGACATTTCTTTCTGCCTTTCTTGGGTTTCAGCCTTCTGCCCAGACCTGCTGCTGGGACTGATGCAGCAAAGCTGAGTGCAGGCAGGACAAAGATCAGGGGGTCGGTCTCTTCTCCCAGGTAACAAGTGATAGGATGAGAGGAAATGGCCTCAAATTGTGCCAGGGGACATTTAGACTGGATATTAGGAAATTTTACTTCACTGAAAGGGTTATCAAGCATTGGAACAGGCTGCCGAGGGAAGTGGTTGAGTCGCCATCCCTGGAAGTATTTAAAAGACGTTTGGATGAGGTGCTTAGGGACATGGTGTAGTGGTGGTCTTGGTAGTGTTAGGCTTACGGTTGGACTTGATGATCTTAAAGGTCTTTTCCAACCTATATGATTCTGTGATTCTGTGAAAGATGATATTGGTAGACAGACGACAGTACTCTCAAAAATTTTCTTTTAGATGAAGACATACACCTACAACTGGTAAGTCATACCTATAGTTTGGCCACTTATGCAAAAGTATCTATAGGTAGCATTTTCTACCCAGATAGGTTAAATACTTCTCCTCATCAGATTGTACTAACTCTTCTATTTCAACCCAAAGCCAGGCTAGATTTTATATCTCTAATTTAAACCTAGAGTCCCCTTTCCACTGCACTGCAGTCTCATAGGTGTCAGCCTGAACATTTAATGGGTTATTTAGCTGGGTTACAATTCAGGATGAATGTCTGGCCTGAAGTCCCAGATGTCCAGGTCAAACCTCAAAGTTTGCAAGTTTATGTCTGGGCGTCAGTTATTAATACCTTTTACACCTTTAGTGGACATGTTCCAACACAAAGATCTTTACGGACTCCAGGCGGTGGGGAATGCCCTCTCTTTACCAATGAAGGCTGTTACTAGGACTTTTTCCCTGGTTTCTGCATTAGTTTGCACAGAGTGCTGAGACAAGGTCAAAATCTTGATCCTGATTTTCAATACATTTCCTGGTCTGCATGCCAAATACCTAAAACCTTTTCTAAAGAGCTGTTGACAATCTTCCATCTTAACCTTCAGACCCAGTGCAGCTTCCCGCCTTTCAGTGGGAAAGGGCCTGCTATCTCTTTCCCAGCCAGAAACACACACTGCCATATGTGTTAACATTTTCTTCTGCTGTTCTGCTCCTGTGCAACAGGAAGCAGAGCTTAGTCCCTAACTGATTATTTCTATATTCTTAATAGGGACTATTTATAGTCAGAAATTGTCTTTAACAGCCATCTGTTCCTTATGCTGCTCCATACATGCCCTCATCCCTGACCTGAAGTAACCACCCTTTTTCAAGGAAAGGAGGTTTAAATATTCATGCTGGCTAGGTCTTGAATAAACTCTTAATTGGTATCACAATCTCCCACACAAAAGTGGTTTGTTCTTCCTTTAGACTTTTAGCATTTGAAATATTTACTATAGTCAATGAGTGAATGTCTCACCTCACAGGAGATAAAATCTACTTCTTGAAAAAAATTTCGTGTGTTCAGGCTTGCACTTCTGAAGAATGCTGAAACTTCCACCATTTGAAATGCAAAAAGTGACTTACCCAAGAAAGCACTGTTAGCGTGTTAGACTAATATTGTATTTCTTGTGACTGTTTCCATTGTGGTCACAACAGGGAAGGTTTAGAAATCTCAGTGATGGGAAAGCTACAGTCACTCCTGTTTGGAATTCCTAAGGTTACTTAGTCATCCATTCTTTCAGATGACTGAGAACTGAGGAATTGAATCAGTAGCTCATGCACTGGCATCCTATACCATCTGAGACGCCCTAAGGTAGGTATCCATCCTGGGATTCAACTGCCACTCCATAAGACCACAAGTCTTTGGCCGTACCTGCCAGCTTTACGAAGATGCTTCCAACGCCCAAACTGAACTGAACCGCGAACCCTGAACCCTCTTCCCGCAGCTGCACCACCTCATCTCCCACTCCTCAAATGGAGCAACAGATACAAAAAGCTAAAATGTTGGTGCAATTCATGAGCTTCCTTCTTCAAAAGAAATTGTACACCCCACCACCTAGTCATAGCAATCTGCTGAACAAGCACCTAGTGTAGACCAATAAACGAAAGGAAACTGAGAGGTCAGTACAGGTCATTATTTTCACATACCTTTGAATAATGAGGGCATGACATGTCAGCCAGAGGAGAACAAAATGTCACATTCTCTAGCTAAAGGTCATCATCGGTCATAGGTCACGGAAAGGAGGCCAGGAAATAACCTATGAGGTTAGGATGAGTGCACAAAGAAAGGGCAACAAATGTCAATGAAAGCATGCAGCTGTTGTGAGATGAAACAACTGAGGCACCCTTTTGTGCTGACACAGGCTTAAAAAATGTCTTTGCTGACATTTTTTTTTAGCTGGCACTTTTATAGGACATTGACATTAATGTACCCAACCCTGAATTAGCCTTTTCTGAAAGCAACAGTTTGGAAGTTAAGTGCAGCATCTTCTAAAGAATCATAAGCATGACATTTTTATTTGAAGTGATTGATGTTACAGTGGACTTCTAGCACCAAATTCAAGTTTCATTCTCAATCATTGCATCTGTGCAGTGTGATAGCAATCAGAAACAAATGGAGGTGGCTGTCTGCATTGCAGTAAGGTCTTTTGGAAATTCTTTTTGCCTTTACCGACAGTCAGATGTGTCATTTCATGTTTAATACATAGCATTGCATTTATCTGATTGTTTGTTTTAATTCATGGATTTCAGAAAGGTTGATTTCAGGGTTGCCCCTGCAGTGATGACAAGCACTTGCAGGGCAATCATACAGTAAAATGATAATGAACAGTTTAGGAATATGTGGAAATATACCCAAACTGGGAGACACCTGCAATTTCTGATGCGTGAGCTGCGTACTTGACTCATCTGTCTTTTGCCTTCTCCCCTGAACAGCAGTATGATACCATTTTCTCTTGTCATTGTGGGTATAAACCTGACGGTCTTACTTCATGAAATAACATGATGATGCCAGGAATGCATGTTAGATGAAGGACTGCTACATCTCCCACACCTATCTTACTGGACAACATATGCAAAGAGACTGTAAAAAAAAAAAAAACCCAAAAAGCTTTGCACTGATATCCCCATTGTGGCTGGGCAACTTTGCAGGATGAATGCTATCAAAAATGGCTTAACTCATGATGAAATGCCTATTGGGAAAGTATTGTATGTTTACATTACATTACAGAAAACAGAAAGAGTGTGATCCAGAGATAGGAGAATGGTAAACTGGAGTACAGGATTGTTGCCTCTTATTTTAAACTCTTCCAGTTGGTTATCATATGACATAAGACTGAGATAAAGACCCTCTCTGTGCTTTGGTTCTGCTTCCTGAACAAAGAACACTGACACCTGGTATGGTCTGTTTGGAAATTCTCAGGTGATACTAACTTCCAAATTATTCCTGTTGCTGACTTGGCAGTCAAGTTTTTTTTCAGAGGTGATACCTGAATAATCAGTTTCCCAGTTCACTTTATGTTTAAGAAATTGGTTAGAAATAAAACAAGAAAACACCCAAACTTGGGGGTTAAAAGAAAGAACTAATTTTCTTCTTTTTACTCATCATTGGCTGCATATTTCTAATCTGAATTCCACCCCCCATGCTCCCTTTTTTCTGATAACTTTCCAAAAACTGTGGGGTTTTGTTGTTTTTCTTATGAGGTCAGCTTTAGTTTTGCGGAGGTGCAAACAGCTGCTCAGATTTGCACACCACTAATAGTCCTAGTGAAACCATAGATCTAAATTGATGCACCCTCTCCAGAATCATGAGGTCAATGCTTTTGTCTCTGTCTGTAACAGGACAGGATTTTTCCCTGTAAATTTCAGCAGAAGTAGCGTGTATAAGAACTAAGCATCTATGCAAATTGTAACATGGGGCACAGGCTGCATAATCATTTCATCAGACTGTATTCTGACTGGGCTTATTTACAAGCTGTATTTATTTTAATTATGTTTTCTATCTATTCACTCTTCCTTATTTTGGGTGTGTAATTGGCCACCTAAGAAACATGCCATTCTTTCGGCTGCCAGGTTGACTGTCTGATTTATAAGCAGAGAAAACACTTCTCAGGCAGGTTTGAATGAAGTGTGTTTGCAAGAGTATTTGAGTTTAGAATACCCTTTCTCCAACATTCCTTTAAACAAAAGCCACTCTGATTAATGTTAGTGGAAAAGAGGCTGAAACATGTTCGAATGTGGCTGAATTGGAGTTTCAGCGTTTGCAAACACTCCCACAAAGCGTTTACCCATTACTCCTTCCATCTATGTGTAATTCTACTCTCAGTAAGCTCAAAGGTTCTAGGGATTTTTTATTCTGAGTATGTGCAAAGCAATGTCCAAGAAATCTCCTTTCCCATCACAGTTCTGTGTTTTTCCTACTGTGTTTAAACAGGTCGGTTAAATTACAAAGCAAAATGAACTGGCTTTAGGGTTTCTGAAGTTAATAGTCTATGCATCAGAGTTTTACATTTTTTTATTACTTAAGACCAAAATATGTTAATTTTGGTTAGAAATGTTTTAGAAAAATACTCTCCAAATCCCTGAGAGTTCTTAATTCCTCTTTGTTTTGAGAATAGGCTTTGCCAAGCCTAATTCTGATTCAGCAGAATCAATAAATAAATAAGATTGTCTTTAAGTTGCAGAAACTGCGATCAGTTTGCTGCTGTGACCCATGGAACAACCAAAGGGCACTGGCCAATTCAGTCCCATTTCATTGTCATTACTGGTATTATGGTGACTCTGGGCTACACCCAAGGAAGGTGAGTCAGAACTCGACAATAAATATTGTAGATCAAATGCTGAAGAGGCTTTGCCCTTACAAGTACATTATATAATACTAAATATATATACGCAAGTGCTGAGTTAAAAAGAAGTCAGTGACTTTAACATGTCATATCTATATGGAGGTCATTGAACTTTCTTTGAAAAGTAATTTTTTTCTAATGCCATCTGCTTTTCTTATGATTTTTGCCCCCCTCAACCCATATAAAATGGATGTGTATTCAATCTTGAACTAAGCATGCTTGCAATGATTGAGAAATGTCTAAGGTCAGAGCTTACAAAAAATTCATAAGGGAAGCAGCAGGCATAAAAGAGAGGGGGTTTTTTAAAGAGAGTTCACGAGCCTCTGTATGAATTGGGCATGACATATTCATGTTACTGACTTCATTTATTTAATGTGGCTCCAAATAATTGATACCAGTACAGCGATAAAAGTACAGAGACTTCACTGCCAGAATTGCCATAATGAAGAGCCTCCCTGCTGATTTCATTCATGGGGCTGTTAGTCTGCTGGGAAAGACCTCTGATGAAAACTGGGCTGCAGCAAATGCCATAAAATAATCAAAGGCACAAAGACCTTTACCTGAGGGGAGCTTGGTCAGGGAGTGATTCAGGGCAGTAGAGGGAAAAGAGGAAAAATTGCATTAGCAGACAAACCAGGCACGGCTTTTAAAAAAATCTGATCCAAATTGTGAGGACTGCATTATATACAGATTCCAATTATGTGGCTCCAACAGCTAGTTAACTGGTATATCAACAGAGCTTCTTACCTTGCTGAATGTAGTTCAAACTTACTTTATCCTCATCTACCAGCCATTTGTTCTCTCTGCCTTAGATGGTGAGCTCTCAGAAACAGCAGCTGTCTTTTTATTATATGCTTAGCACAATGGGCTCCCTGTTTGGGCTATAGAAAATAATCATGTAGGCTCAAGACAGCCATACAAGTGCCGAAACACAGTTGATGTCAAGAGTCCTAGAGAGGAACTGAATATTAATATGAATCTAAAACCCTTTCTAAGCAAAAATCCCATTTGTCAACTCTGCTCATTTGTTTCACTTCATGTAAGTGTGTCAATGGTTGATTAAAATTCATAAATGTGCAGCAGAGTTACTGGATAAATGTTGAGTTATTGTTTACATATCAGACTGCACTGAAGGCAGGAGCCTAGATGTGGAAAATTGTGCCAAGAGGAAAGGACCATGATATGAGTCACTGCCAGGACAGACTCACCAAACAATACACAATGTCCCTGTGTAAACTCTGCCAGTGATTAATCATCTGTTACAATACAATAAAATAAATAAAATAAAATGCCTCTTACTTACAGCCCATGTTTACCTAGCTTCAGCTTCCAGGGACTGCATGTCTTGATGATTTTTTTTCTACTAGATAAAAGAGCTTCTGCTATCAGAAATCTCTTCCTTATGTGGGTGATTGTGAATTATGATCAAATTGCCTCAATTCTGCTTGCTGTGCCTTCTCTCCATTACATCTATGTTACCAAGCTGCCTTTATTGCATCGGTACTTCAGGTTAAAAATCTGGGTCATAGCATTTTGCGTCCTTCTTCCAGTCTTGAAGTTACTATGAAGCGTTTAAGGATAACTCCATCCTGTGTCTTCAGCTACTCTTCCAAAGCTGCTACGTAAGCAACTCTAGTCAAAACTTGTTATGAATAATGTCTTATTCATCTTAAAACAAAATGCACTTCAGGTGAGTTCACAGGCTCCTACAACTCCTCCTTCTGCAAATGGATTGTTAGGATGTGCCTGCAGAAGGCAAGGTCGCAGCTGTAGTATACAGTTATGGGTCACACATGTTGAAGTGGATGAAGAATTAGAAAAGGCATTCTGCTAGTGGAGTTTAACTGGATTTTTTAATCAGGTACACTTGGTATGTAGCATTCTTTAAATTGGACAGACGAGCAATTGCTGAATAGCGCTATATCTATGCTTGCAACAGAGTCTGAAAATGGTGCGAAAAGCAGTAGCTGCTGGGATGAAAAAGATGGAGCTATTGTGAATGTGGCTCAGAAATGCCACTGTTCTTTGAGAAAAGGGTGCAGAAAGAGCTGTTTACAGTGCTGAACACAACAAAATCTCAGTATGGGACAAAAGAAGTGCAGCAAACATGGAGACACCTTCCCACGGCCGACTGAGAACAAAAACATCAACACAAATAGGCAGCAGTGAACGTTGTGTGCCAAACAAATACTGCCACTAACACTGTGCTGGCTGCCTTTCTGTTGACAGAGCTTTCTAATACAGACGAAGCAAATTTGGGGAATAAAGGCACAGTGCAACGTGCATGAAGCGATACAGCTGCCCTCATCTCTATTCTTTAAGAGAAAAGGAAGGCATTTAGACACTTCTTCCCACTAATTAAATTGTCACACTTCCTAAGACCTGGGCCTCACCCAGATTACAGGATTTATACTGCTGAGTAAAAGAGGGCTGGGGAGCAGCTAACCACTCGCCTCCAGACTGGTGACACTGCTGAACTGTTAGTTCACATCTGGCTCTGTCTGGGACCTCTCCAAAGGAGCTCTGCCTGAGGGGCAGTTTGGATTTGCTTTGGGAGGTAGCTCACACCAGCGATCTCGGCTAACAAACGGCAAGGACCACACTGCACTGAGTTTGACTTCTTCCATCCTACACACTCCTCTTTTGTACCTGTACACACGCCCATACGACAACCACGTGGCATACAAAGCATCCTCCCAGCTCCAAGGTAAAGACAACACTCTGGTAGTCTGCAGCATTATTTAATATGCTTTGAACTAGTGTCCTCAACCCCAAATAGTAATAGGCATGACAGGCACCCCACAGGGCAGGAGACAGAGGACCAAGCACTGTGTAGAGATGGAACAGCCAGTCTGCTCTGGCGGGCAAATAGCCCTAATGAGTTTAGAAGTGAGCCAGTTGGTGCCAGTCAAACTTTTGTGCCAGGTATTGTCCCCTGGCTCTCCTTTACTTGCGTGTGCAGAAGCATCCAAACTGTTTGAAGTCAAAAGTCCACCGCTATTCAGTGAGAAGACCTGTGTTAAATGAGTACATCTGGGGTTAGGCATTCACCTGATAGCAAGAATATTTTTAAAGAGAGCATAATAGTCATGTTATAATAGTTATACCTATTCCTAATCCAGCCAGTAGGACTGTAACAGTTAATTTACAGTGATGTTAGAGTAGGTTGAAAGTTTTCATTAAAGCTATTTTATGTTGACAAATTTCATCATGACAAATTATTTGAATAAGTAATAAAAAATAAATGATGTTATGTGAATAAATAACAATAATATAATGGTAACAATAATAATTGAAAAGAAACAAAACACCATAGCAAAGCAATGCTTTGGTTTTTACATATTATACACAAAAAGTTTTGCTTTATTTAAAAATCAACTGCTGTTTGAAATAGAAAATAAAAGGATCCAAGGAAGGATCCAAATGTCAACAACATATTTGGATTTAAACATTTTGGGCAAACTAATTATTTTCAGAATTTAATTTTGTACAATGTTTGGATTATTTTTTGGGTTTGTCCCCACTTAATTTAATATGACTATTTAATATGATCTTTTATATGTCAAAATTTTTCAATCCTGACATTTTTAATGGAATGGAAAATCCATTTGACAATTGACTTTAATTTGTATGCTTTTGAATTGTTGTATCAGCTTTTGGCTTCTTGTTCATAATGTCACTTAGCGGTGGCACTCTTCGTTCTTGAAAGAACAACTATTACAAATACTTTTAAAATACCGAAGGGTAGATAGCACCGTCAGTGTTCCCTTACATAAACCATTTGCAGAAATAGGATACAGGCAAGAAGCAAAACACCAACTAGAAGGCTTCTCCATGGCAAGCTCTTTCCATTTGCACTTGCTCTGCTCAGTTCTTGAGTAGTTCAGTCGACAGAAATCAGCCTCCCAGGAAATTACTGTCAGTATCAGGCTGGCTAACATCAAACCAGTACAATACAGATTAAGAGCTTGATGCAATTTCATCTTGAAAATGACTAAGTCAGGACTTGGAGTGATTGCTCTGGAAAGCAGAGGTTCAGCTAAAACTAGCTACAGTTGCCAGTAATGTATTGATTTGGTATGCCAGCTATAGCATCGATTATCTTCTGTCTGATTCAGCCCTCCGATTTCTCTCTACTGGAAGCGCAGAAAAGTCTCTCTCATGAAAAATATTTCAGCTCTTCTGCATCATCCCACCAAATAAGCCCCCTACAAGTTCAAGGAACACATCACCATAGTCAGAGCCACTTCAAACAACCAGAGCTTAATGTTTCTGAAATAAGGTTTCCAGCAAGGGTTGCACATATTAATAAGGTCAACTGAGGGCACACCTGCAAATGCAAGGGTATTGACTGCAGGCAAGTTAACCTCTATGGGCATGATCTAACCCATCTAATCCACTGCCCTTTTCCCCCTTAGTAATGAGGCAGCTGGACTCCTAAAGGAATTTGCTTTAATTTCTTTTGCGTTATGGACTTTTACCTCCTGATGTTACTATATGTTAGATTTGCTAAACATGAGCGTAGTAGTTAGATCATTTTTAAAAGCTAATTGTATTTCTTGTGCTAATGAATTATTCATAGTATAATCATATAAATCCACTCTCCACATTGATGTTTTATTTTGCATACTAATCTGAACATTTTGCATTTTCCAGGTTTTGATCTACAGATGATCTTTGATATTGACCTATTCACGAATATAGGGTTTATGTTGCCCTCAGTGTTCTGGTTTTTTTAAATGCAACCAAATAGTGCATACATTTCATTAATATATGAGACAGGCTTTATCTTGTGACTACTTCTTGTCTAACAAACCCTCCAATTGTTACTTATCAAGGGCCTCTAGGAGATTTTCTAAGAACTGGTGTAGATATCTCTGTAGGCTAGCTACGATACCCATGTACCCAGATTTCACAAACTAAGTCCTCCTCTGCAGTTTTGTCTACCAACTTCAGTTGCTCTGTTCGCTTCAAGAGCCAGAGCAATGCATCCAGAAGTCCCAGGAAAGTAATAGGAAGGGAAGGATGTTACCTTGATCTAAAGAACAAAGTATTGGCAGTTGTATAATGCTAGGGGCATACTGAACATCATCATACTATTGAGGCAATGCATGGAATCATTATGTCCAAGATCTGGTCCCTCCTTTGCCAGAAATAGTTTATGTTTTCAAGGTTCTTATCAGCTTCAATCAGCAATGGTTTAAAATTCAAATGGTGTAAAAACCCTGTTGTTTTATTTTTTTTAATTTATTTTTTCCTGAGGATTTAGTATTGTATGAGAGAGAGTGTGTGGTTAAAGTTGTGTTGAGAGTGAAAGAGGGAAGCAATTCTGTAGAAATTTGACAAGGCATTTGTAAGATGCAGCAGTTTTGTTATTTGCAAACCTTAGTCACAGCAAGCTTTGTTCACATCTGTGAGGATTCCTACTGGAACAACTTAATATTATCAAGCTGATGGTTAAAACGTACTTGGAAAATTGCACCATAGCTAATACATTTGCATCATGATCTCACACCTTGTTGCAAGAAGAGTATTTCTCAGTAATATCGGGATAAGATTTTTATAATAAGAAAAATCAATCTTGAAGAATAGTGAGACTACAGTCCAACAAGGCCTTACTGAAGGAAGGCTGAAGAAATTTTCTGTCAGGCTCAGAAGCTGAGATGTATATTGTCAATGAGATGGAGAAACAGAAGGGAAGCTTTCCCTGAAGTATCCTGTGAAATTTTGACCTGGTGTTGTTGATAGGAGGCTGTTACTATACTTCTGAAAATGAAAACCTGATTCTATATAGGATGACAGCTTTCCTTCTTATGAAAGCATAATCAGCCCAGAAGGTACAAATTTTTAGGTGAATGGAAAGATTTGACAGGCTTTCAGTCCAGTCATTTGAGATCTGACCACTCTCATGTTCAGCACCAAAGTATCCCACCCCTCAGAAACACCAGGAAAGATTGTGCAGAGGTAGAAAATCACTGCTATGCAGCTGGCTAGGTGAACAATATCTGACGCAACTTCTGCTAACATGAACAGATTTTTATGATCATGCCTGTAACCAGAGGGCTGAGGGGAAATGTTAATTAATCTGAAGGAAAAAAATATTGTCGGAGGCCAGCTGCTGTCTGAATTGATAGAATAGCTCCAATCGGCAAGACTACTCTTAGCAGTTTTATCTCCCAGGTGCCTCAAGAGTACTTTAACTGTGATCAGGGAAAAGTGCAATTCCAATAATAACTTTCTTGGTTAAGAGGCTGGCTAGAGTTAGGGTCTCTCTGCAATGTGGTTGTAAACTGGCTTGGGACATAGGCTTTGTCTTAGTGATGCTATTACTAGCAAATGCACTATGAACTTGTATCAGGGTTGGAAACTGAGACCCAAACCCTTCCTCTTATTCATCCTTCCCAGAAATAACAGGTGTTTAAAGAGAAAAGAGGGGAGGCAGTAATGATAATAAGGCTGCACCTCTGTAATGTAGAGGTCTGTTTTGCTTAAAGAACTTCCTCTGCAGAAGGTGATATCTGAGAAGAGCCTAGCTTGACTTTCAGGTCCCTCAGGAGTATTGCTGAAGAGATATATCTTGTCAGTGAAGTTTGTCATCATCCAGACTAAATATAGTTGTTTGTAAATATTATACTTTCTTTCAGCAAAGAGTTCAGTTCTAATTCTTAAACTTTGACATTAATTCTGCCCTTTGAGCAGTTGTGTCATACACAGCACTAAACAATTGACTCACTATTTTAATAATATGGTCTCTCTAATCACTGAAACAAATGAACCAAAGTAACTTTCGATTTAATTTTGATCCTTATCTTTCAGCTTGCTTAAACTTTCTAATCCTGTGCCTTTCCAGCATCAACAGCTCTGTGCCCAAAGGAACTAAAATTCATAGACATATCTGGATTGGAGGAGTTTATCTCTTTAATATAATATCTACCATATTAGTAAGCCTAAAGTTATATATACTCAGATAAGTATACATTTTTATAGGCAAATTTTAAAACTTTTGAAAACTAATAATGTCTTTTTCTGATAATTTATCGCCTAATCTTATATGATGAACTGTTGGAAAGAGCTAAATATGTGGCAATTAGTCTAATATCTAATCTAATATTGCATCATTATTTTAATATGTGACAAGAGCTGCATGCTAAATTTTCTTCCGGCATTTCAGAGGGGCTTGTTTATAGGATTTACAGAAGGAGAATGAAGGGCCATGCAATCAATGGCTTTGTAGCTGAGAGAGAGTCACCATGAGGTCACTGTTCGACAGATAAATGATGAATTTTTAAGGGTGATGCTTTATTCTCTAACCTTTTGACTTTAGAATTGCCCTTGTAACAGACAGCCATGAGCTTCAGCAAATAAGTGAAATGTGAAAAACAGAAAACAAGGCTTATTATTTGACCTGCTTGTTAGGAAAAGCTTCTTTTGTGTGCACAGTGAGCCTAAGTAAATTCTTGAATTGAGATTGTTGTTTTCTAACTAGCATCAGAAAATAAAACTCGCATCATGTCAAACTCATCCTGAAGACTACGATTCTTCATGTTCATGTAAAAGATGCACAGTTTGACCAGGACCATGAGGTAATGTACAGTAAATAGAGGATGATGTTAGAGAAGAGATCTTGCTGACAGGAATAATGTGATTCAGCCTCTAATGACTCAGGGTTTTAAGAAGTGTTTTGGAGTAGACTTCAATTTACAATTCTCCTTTGAATTGCACTTGCTTATCATTAAACCCTCCCAGCTGAAAGCCTCTCTCTTACACCTCAGAAAAGGATAATGTCTTGCCAGGAAGAAATGTGGATAATGTTTTGCTCAGAGTGATAAATATTCACACACATATAATAAAGCCCCAAATGCCAGAGATGGCCTCTCTTTTGTAGTGCCTCAAGCAACCCTAGGCCACCCAAGGTGATGGCCAGCCCCTCCTCCTATAGTCCTGCCAGGCGCTGTACCCCTCACATCCCTGGGACTGGGGTCCCTCTGGCTTTCTTTTACCATTTGTAAACTTTGGTCATTTCAAAAAATAGCCCCTGGTTTCAGTGTGTCCCCATTTTTCCCTGCCCAAATCTGAGGATTACTCCATCTTGAGTCTCTCGTCTAGAAACAGGGAAGGCTGATGGCTACTAGGGAGGCTAACGGGGCTTCCCTGCTTTTGTCTTCAGTTCTCCGAGTCTCAGCACTTGTATTCCCAGTGCAGCCCTGGGTCCTCTCTGGCCTCTCAGACCTGTCTTTCACACCAGTGTCATGCACACCTGAGAGGTGAAATAGGAACTCATAGTGATTTCACTTGGTATTTTTGGTGTCCAGCATTTTCGGTGTCCAGCATTTTCAGTGTCCAGTATTTTCAAAAGTCAGCCATGGCATAGAGAAAGAAAGCAGAGGAGCCAAGATACCCCTAAAGGCTGAGCAACAGGGAAGAGTAGGTTGAAACGGAACATTTCTGTTCTGCAAAGCAATTCTGGTTATTTCAAAATTCTTTGTCCATCACTGGAAAAAAAGCTACACATACTGAACTCCCCTGCAGAAAATGTGTTTCCACCCCCTACAAATAATTAAGAAAAACTAAAGTATATGTTTCCTAACTGGCTAACTAAATATTTCCAAACAGTTGTTTTCCTTGCTTCTTACTGAGCTGCTCCTAGAAGACCAAAAGCCTTTCAAGTTTAAGCTGAGCCTTTTCATTCTTCTAGATGATAGCTAAACATCTCCAAGCTTCTGGAAACTGGAGAATTGAGATATTGACAAACTTCTGCTACAGCCTGGGTTTCTGGGCTCCCAGACATGCTGCAGGAACCTTAAAACTTTGTGGGCTGCTAAGTCTGTGGTAATCCACACAAAGGGACCGCTACAGAAATCTCAACCCTAGAAATCTGGGTTCCCGTAGGCAGGAAGCAAAGCAGTTTCCAGTGGCCTCCTTTTTTCAGCAGAGGCTCATCTGAAGTCATATATTTCTGCAAAACATTCTGCTATTGACAATTTGACACACTTAATGGAACAGGAAACCAAGCCCTGTTTTGTCTGGAAATTCCCAGACATCTTTATACCTTGCCTGGCTCAGGATGGAAAACAACTACCAATGCCTGCAAAATCAGAGACTGATTTTTGAAATCTTGCTCATGATAATAATGCCTCAGTTTCGCTATCTGTAAATTGTGAATAAATCCTCTTAGATGAACACTGTTCCTCTCATTCCCATTAATATCTGAGGAGCATTTGAGAGTCACTCGCTGTGCAAATAATTTCTCTTCTCACGCCTGCAATGGGCGATGCGTTATTTGTGATGCTCTGTGAATCTCCAAACCTCACTTGTCTGACTTAAAACTGTAGTTGGGCTGCTTTGATGTCTTAGGGAGGTAGCCTAAACTCCCCAAAGTAGAAAATCAAGTTGAAACTTATTTCTTTCATGTGGTGTCTTATGAATAGGTGCTGTGGGTGTTACATTTAAGTATACAAGGCTTGTACTTTTGGAAAATACCTTTAACACAGTCTGTGTGGGAGAGAATGATTTCCCTGCAATCTTTGATTCTCTTCTTTTTCTCAACCAGTTATGTTATTCTAAGAAGGGACTGCGTCAATGGACATTTGTGAAAGTTGGGAAAGTTAATGTTCTGTGCTCAATAGGGATGTGATTCCTCCTCTTCTGTCCTTAAGGGTTAAGTGGCTACTCAGATAGATAACAGATTCTGCAGGAAAAGACCTCAATCACAATCAATTTTCCCCCCATCAAAAAGTAAAATTTGCTAATCTGTCAACTGCATTGATTCAAAGATCATATATGATTTGCTGCTAAACAGTGTGGAGACAAAGGGGGAAAAGCAGCACTCCTGTAATACTTCTAGTTACCAAATTCTCTGCAAATTCTGCAACATGCTAATTTCTTTATATGTGATAGAAACAGCTCTTTCTCTCTGCCTGTCTGTATCTTCAGGTTGTAAATGCAAGAGAAGGATTGCACCTTTTTCTTTTCTGCAAACTCAGCTCCCTCTCAGTCCCTTCTGATGGAGGTCTTTGGGCAATACAATATATAAATATTTATTGCTCTGCCATAGAAAAGAGCTTATTTCTCTTCCCAGGAGCATTGGCCCCATGAAACATTATGAGTTCTGAATATTTTACTGCATGGTTACTCCACTACCAGTTCCACCTCTCTTCTTTATCCAGCAGCTGAACATTACATTCCTCCTCAGGGATGCCGAAGTTTTCTCATACTTTCCTAGGGCATGTTTTTCTGGAGTCACACGAACGTTTTTTTACTAACTAGAGGATATAAACATCAAAGTGCCAACAGACTAAGTGCCAAGTATCTAAATTTGACCAAAGTGAGCAAACCATCTTAAAAATCTGTTGTAGTGAAGTTCGTAGTTACGTAGAGCTGTTTCACTGTACACTCGACCAAGTCAAACAGACTTACAACAGAGAGACTTTTGCTTCAAAAACCAAAGGATGCTTTCTTACTAATGAAGAAATTCTATATAGCTGTTGGAGCCTTTGAGACTATTGAATGGCTCCAATTTCTTCTGGGTAGGAGGCAGTGGTTCTACACTCACCTTTGCAAGCTTCAGACAGTTTTACTGCAAGGATGGCAATGAATGCTGTAGTCCTTGCTGCAGACTTGCTCAGATTCTACGGCTTTAAATAAACTCGGCGGGCCACTGTTTTCTGGCATGCCTCATAAATCTGCCTATATAAGTCTCAGAACATTCTGCCATCTATTACTCATGTCCATATTAGAGATAAAGTAATTCTCTTTGAACTTCCACTGCTGCCAAAAAGCAGAACATCATAATGCAGAACAAATACTTCGTCATGTTATAGCCCCTTTATTTTTGTGTTTGACCCTTACATTATGTGGTGGGAAAAAGTTTGCAACTTCTTCTCTTGTTTTTGGAATGGCTTCCACAAATTTTTTGAGCCCAGCTGAAAAGGGAATAAACTGACTTTGCAATGCTTCTTGAAGTGAGTAATACCATTAGAATAATGTTTTGGAACTATTCTTGCTCTTTTGTTACAAACCCTGGAGCAAACGTGTGGCCGATTAAAATCAATTAGCTGCATTTGTGGGTGAATTCAAAAAATTTGGTTGCTTAAGCAAGCTTCAAATGAGGCTTTGCATCTTTGATACAAACCCCGCACTTCTCTAGAGACTTTGGAATAACCTTCCCATGAAAGTTCTTGTCTGGAAAGTTTCTTGCATAACTTCAGATTTCCTTTATTCCTCACAGTTTGAGGACACCTCTCCTTTTCTCCAAGTCCAGTAGCTTCCATAGGCTGCAGATGGACATAAGAAAAACAGGAAGTGCTGTTCAGGTACTGAAAATTTAATCTATTCACTGTTGGGATCCATTTTAGAGGACTAGGCAAAGCTTCAGACATTTCCTTTTCTTGGGCCAGTGTACTTTCTCTAATTAGAGAGGTAGGTTAAGTTATCTTCTCATTGCAGCAATTAACACTTGCAGTGACTGCCAGACAATTTTGTAATGATTCAGGAAGAGCATCCAACTTCAGAGAAAGCTGTAGTGTTCCAGTACTTCTTTGTCAGAGATGAAAGTTCACATTTCAGCTAGGAACATGCTGCTCCAGCATGCCATTAGTCCATCCTTGCACATAGTGCATAGTGTGCTGTATATTAATATTCTTGCTATAAATAAAACATTAAGTTTATCCCATAAATCTGATTTTCACATCTAAGTATACCCTATACAGCCTTGGATTATAGTTGAGCGTGTAGACAAAAAGCATCATAGCAAAAGCAGACAATAGACTACTCCACTTAATTCGGTGTAAATGAATCTTTTCTGTAGCATTTTGCTGCAGTGAAATTCACCCATTTGGCTGCCCTATAAACACTGAGACTGCATATAGCAATGCTAATGAATAATTTCAGGCACTTCTTTACAGAACCTAACTGAAAAAAAAATGTTTGTACCATTGTCGGTTTTGTTGTATTTGAATGCTAGACAGCTTCCTGTCTCCTGTACTCTCAGGAGTGACTCTTAGTGTCAAGTAATAGAAGCAGAGGTGCATTGCTTCGACACCCTGGCATGCATGTGGTTGATAACCCACTTGGTGTTCCATGTTACTCTTCCTTTCAAGAGATTTTAAGGGGAACTGTTTCAGATACAGATAACAGTTGTCCTGCTTCTCCATGGATTACCTTTTTTAGCTTTTACCTTTATTCACTGAAGTATGTCAGAGCATACTTCAAATCAAGTGCTTCACCTTTTAGAAGAGGTATGAACCAGAATTAGGTGTATGTGGCAGTTATTAAGCTATGTTTACACATTAAACTTCCAAAAATGCAAATATATAGCATGATTTTTATACCAGGACAATAGGCTACATCACTTTTTATTTTCATTTGTTTCAGTGTGGCTTAAGACTACTGGGAATCAGCCTGAACTAAATAAAGTTAAACAAATTTTAAACTTAAGTAAGTGTTTACATACGTACTTGTATTGGTTTATCTGGATTGTTTAAAAGTCTTACAACTCTCCATCATGGTCAAGGCTTCCATTAATCCTGTACAATCCCACTGAACTCTGTAGACATAAATGAGAGCAGAATGTGGCCTATGACATTGTATTGGCAAAAACATCTATTTGAGAAAAGGATTGTTTCAAATAAATTCTACTGAAACTGAAGCAAGTCATCTTTTAGTAGACACTGTTCTGGAAAACATTAGCCCCCAAAGTGACGAGTAAGTACAGACAGGATTGTAATGGAATCATAACCAATGCTGCTGCAACTTGCCAAATATATAACATTTAGTAATACAAAGTGACAGCACTCTTGAAATTCTAATGCTTTAAAGCTATCCACATTCAGAAACAGGTCAAAAAATAACAGAGCGAATAGATAGGATTCATGTGAAAATTCTACTGGTCTGTCTGGAAAGAGTATCCTGTTAAATGAAATATCATTAAAAGCCTCCAGCTACGAAGAAGCCGAGTGATACCCAGTGTCTAACCACTTTTTAAAAATAAATCCTCTACTTAGAATGGAAGTCAATGAACGTTGTTAATTCATGACTGTTGTACTGCATATTCCTAAAAAGCTAGATGGTGTCCCTAATGCAAACAGCGGAGGGCATACAGAAGAGCTGCAGTAGTCAAGTCAGACAAACAAAATATGGATTAAAGTTTTAGCAAGTGGGCTAGAAAGAGCATAGGTCTCAGCCCAGCTAGATTCCAAAGACAGTAGTAAGACACTTTAATTACGTGATTGATGTGGGCTTCAAAAGAAAGCACCAAATCCACAATGACCCCAAGGTCACAAGCATTATCTGAAGGATAAAAGAACTACCACAAATGGAAACTACCGCAGATGACACCTGAGACCTCTGCGCCAGTGAACTAATCAATAGGAACTCAGTTTTGTCTGTGTTAAGTTTAACAAAATTTGAAGTTACCCATGATTAAATATCACAGAGGCAATTACACAAAACATCAAACTTCTTTGTAGGCTCTGCAGGGACTGAGAGGATATCCGAATATCGTCTGCATACAAATGACACAGCAAACAGGGCGGCTGAATAATGTTAACTAAGGGAAGTGTATAAATAGAAATCAAAATTGAAACCATAAGAGAATCACAGTCTTCCTAAAGAATGAATTTCCTCCAGCAGAAGTGAATTTTGTCAATATG
Source organism: Ciconia boyciana (assembly GCF_034638445.1). NCBI lineage: Eukaryota > Metazoa > Chordata > Aves > Ciconiiformes > Ciconiidae > Ciconia > Ciconia boyciana. The sequence goes on from NC_132934.1 coordinate 109,788,205, forward strand.
TGTAAAACAGCGAAGACAAACTAGTCTAAGCTCCCAAATGGAATTGAAGAAAGGCCTGATAAATAGTCATTGGAAAGTCAACATCTAGTAAAATATATGAGCTGTTAAGTAATTTGAATATTTTATTCACCTTCATTAATACTTCTGGAAGCAGAAAGTCCCAGTCAAGTCAGTTGCTGTATTTCATTTAAAAGGAATAGCTTAAGCTACGTATTAGTGATGTGCTCGGCCTTCCTCTGTAGATATCAGTAGTATTGTTGAATTGCAATAATGCACTAATATGGGAAGACAATTGCCGATCAATGTTATTGTCTCTTAAAAGGCAGTGCTGCAACGACTTCCAACATCTCATCTACCTTTGGAATTAGAAAAAGTCCAGGCACAGGCAGAAGTGGAGTTAGGTCATTGTTAAAGAAGTGAGAGTAACTTTGTGCGTACTTTCAAGCCAGATGGAAGCTCAACTTGACAGGAAAAACATCAGGACAGGAGTAAGAAGAACAAGCAAAAGTCTGCGAGTGGGAGAATTTCCAGATAAACTGTGGTAATGGTCAAAAATTCTAGGCCATTCGCAAAAATTAACTTGGGAATTAATAATGGTTTATGACTGTAAAACTGACGTTAATTAAAGCAAGTTTAGCAGTATCCTTATCACTTAGATTTGATGCTATTACACCTAGCTGGAAAGAGTGTACAAATTACCCAGAAAAGGACTTTTAGCTCACCTATGAGGTTTTTTTTCCTATCATGTTTGCATTTCTTCACGATGTTAGTGCAGGATCTGGGCCAAAAGCAATCACAAAGGAATATGGATAGACGGTGAAAACTTACTAAATCCTAGAGGGATTGCAAGGAAGGACAGTAACAGAGTTCAACAGAAGGCAATGTCAGAGACTACAGCTTAAAATGCATCCTGAAGTAAAAAAAAATCAGAATATCAGCTACCTAAATAGAAACCTGCGTATAAAGGTTTGGTGGGTTTTTTATGTGGTTTTTTTTAAGAGATCTAACTGATCGCAAATACCAAAGAGAGAGAAAATAAATGCAAAGACAGTTGTTCCCAAAATCAATTCTTGGATTCTAATAAATCGGGACAGGGAGGAGGGATCAACCATGGACCATATGTTTCCTCCGCCGCCTTGATTTAGTGGCAAAAATTGACCTTTGCTCTTCAGTTCAAAAGTCCAGGCCTTCTGTGAGCTTACATAATTACATGTCAGCTGTATGGCAATAGCATAATGACACTCAGGTGTGGATTTAGCAGGATGGCCAAGGGAAATGTGACCTCCTTCCCTCCCCCAGTTCCCTCCTGTCCCCTGCTCCACTTTATGCCTGCCGGTGCTCTGAGGCCCGTCCCCATGCTAGCGCCAGGAACAGGGACACCTGCTATGGGTCCTGGAAAGAGGCAAGAGTGGCCCAGAGTCTGCCGGAGGAGCTGTGATCCAGGGCTTAGATCTCCTGATTAGATCAGGTAATGCCTGTTCTTGAAACAGTGCTATCAGCTCCTGGTGCCTACAGGGTTCAGGACTGAGATTAGGTGCAGGAATGGGCTCAGAGCACGTGGTGGGACTCAGAAATACCTCCCAGCTCCAGGCACGCATTGCAGCCATGTTCCAAGTATTGAGGGGAAATGTTAAGTGTTTGTCTCCCATCTCTGCCCCCATTGCCTGGTGCCCATAGAAAGGAAACTCCAGAAGGTGCACAGGCTACAAGGGGGCTGAGCTTGCACAGGCCAGGTCCCAGATCTGGACAATCAGTGCTTGCAGAGATTCAGTCATGGTGGGCTAAAACTTCAGTGTGTGATCCCACCCGAGTAACAAAAAAAAACAAGATAAGGAATGAGTAATTCGACCAAAAATTATCTACGTTTTGCACATAAAATGGAATGGTTTGGATAGTAAAGACTGAGAGAAACCCACTCTACATCCTCCTAGTTAGAAACGCCTGCATAGAAGAAGGAGATCCTAGTTCTACTACCTGCTTGCAAAGGAATATAAACCTGCATCACCTCCAGACCAGGGAATAGCCTAACTGCATGTGTACATGGTTAGAAATATATCCTTATTATAACTATTGTAACTAGCTACAAGGATCACCACTGCTTCTTCTAGTTTTTTATAGAATTGTCCCTTTGTTTCAGTTTTGTGTTTGGGGTTTTTTTGTTGTTTTTTTGCTTTGGGTTTTTTTTTTGTAACAACATCAGAAATGCAATTACAATATTTTCATTTGCGTTTTAAAAAACGGGTACAATTTGCCTGGAAATGAATAATTTTAGATCTACAAAAATCTTAAGAGGAAAATAACCATGAAGCAAACAAAACCTGTCAACAATCCAGACAGCTCTGAGCACAAGCAACAAAAAAGAAATTCACCTGTCCACCTTGGCACAGATTTTCTTCACTCCTCTGATTTTCTTAACTCTTGAGAAAAATGAGTCCCTTCTTTAAGTCCCCTGCTGGCTATGTGACATACAAAAATAGCTCTTAACTCTTTCCTGAAAGCTTTGTCAGGTCACTAACTCTTTTATAAGATCTCAGGCTTTTTACAAGGCATAACATGTAAAGCAGAGGTTAGTATTTCACATTGTCTCCTTACCACCAGTACTAGAAGGACAAAATCCATCATGGCCCTAGAATGACCTTCTCTCTAGTCCTACTTGGTGCTGCCCTGCTTTATGGTTAAGTATTATTTAGATCAGAAATAAGACATACAAACGCTGGTATTCATACAACACTTCTAAATTTTTGCACACCACTTTCACATCTCTAATTTTGGAATTTCCAGACATTTAGGCTTTAGAAAGTTGACAATTAAGCTGCTCTGTTTTGTAAACCTGGGAGAAATAGTCTCTGCTTGTTTTCAGCAATATTAATATACTTATATCCCTATTAATAGTCTACATGTGTATCTTTGATCCTACAGTCAGGATTGGTGAGTTGATTACTCTTCAGTGGGAGCAGTTGATTTGGAGCAGTTCTTATTTCTCTTTTTTCTAGGTTTTCGTATTTATGGGAACAAATCCACATAAGAGATTCCTTAAAAAACTGTATTGCTTGAGCAGAAGTCATACAGGTGACCGCTGCCAGGTCTAGCTGCAGTGGTCTGAGACATAGCAGCCCAGCTGTACCCCCAGCCTGCAGACAACTTAACACTTATAGCAAAGGATGCAAAAGCAAATGTTTGCAAGTTCTCCATTGGCAGCAGTTCACAGTCCAACAATCAGGAGGCAAGCGGCACTGAGCATTGACAGCTCAATGACAGCTATGGTTCCCCGAAGCCATAAATTCAGTTTTAGGTTTTCTACTACCATATTAAAAACACCATAAAATAAAGGACTTACCTAGTACAAACTCATCCTGGCAGAACTGGTGTGCTGAAAAGACACTGGTATGCTACCTTTCTCTATCAGCATGGCCACAACAAGGTCACAAGCTTTTTTGCCCCTCCGTCCTTATCCATTTTTCAACCAAAGTTCTTGCCTGCCCTTCAATGCAGTCTCCAGACCCTGTAGCATCTCTGTCTTTTTGGACACTGGCATCAGGCCTTGGACATTATATCTACATGCAGCAATTACAGCAGATGCCATTGCAGTCTAGCCAGAACCAAGCCCCAGGCCAAAACCAGCTGTATTGGACACCTATACACATCACCTCTGCTGGGAAAAGCTTAACATTTCCCTTCCTTGCCTTGGAGAAGTTCTTGCAGAACACACCTGTGCGTGCTGCAACTATTTTGTTGGTCCGTGCTTCCCTTTTTCTGCCTCTTGCCTCCTGCCTTCTCTATGCGGTCCACGGTGAACAGAAAGCTGATGCCAAGGCTCGATGCAGCCACACCATTCGGCTGGTCCTGCCAGGCATGGATACACGCTGTTGCTGCTATTTCTGTTGCTCAAGGGAGAGGCAAAAATAGCGCATGGTACTTGTAATGCCAAGATTCCCGGGGCATTTTGGCCTGCCAGTGGCATGGTACTTTTTATGAAGCTATTTCCTGGGTCACCAGTTGACCTTGGAAATGGAAAGCTGGCCCTGTCTAAGTGAACTGCCCCAAAATATTCCTGCTGCGTGGTAGGGCTGGTGTCCTGGTATGCACAGGGCAGAGAAGCAGGGAGCTGTCTAGGATACCAGTGACACGTGCTGGCAGAAAATCACCACTGCATGCTTTTGCTAATTTGGCTATGCCTCCTACTGATTTCTAAACTGGCTTAAATCTGCCTTGCCTGGTCATCCAGCAGGTTAAGGCTCTGACACCCGTATCATGGAGCCACAGTTGTTAAGGGCTGCTGCAAGAGCTTCCAGGGGTTTCTCCTCCCAGCAGAACTGACACCCTGACTTTTAGAAGCTTTCAGTAATTTTTTCATAAGTGTAATACGTCTGCTAGGCTGCTACTCTTTCTTCAAGTAACACAGGTATCTTTCCCAGGACTATTACAGAGAAACTGGTATCCTCCCTAGTAGTTGAGTTAGTTAATACTCTCCGTGATAAAGGACTCTTGTGATTTTTCCATTATGAATCTCTCACAGCTTCACTATTTGCTGTAAGGCTTTGATATACTGCAAAAGAAACACCCTCAAGCTTCAGAAGTGTCTTTTTTCTCTAAAACTCTCCTTTGCTACAGCTGAGCAAAAACTATTTTGCACATGTACGTCATATATACAAACTATACTTAATTTTAACTTTACCTTAAAATATTCCTAAGAAATAACACATCCAAATTATATAATTTCGCTATAATTAAAATTGAAGCTGCAAAGTAAAGTACTCAAAAGTTGGAAAATGACACAATCAAGGTTGGCTGTGCAATCATAGTTTGCCTCTCTAGTGCATATGCATTCTGGTACTATTTGAAAAAGCTGTTTGAAATTGTTGATCTTTCTTCTGACAGTAGGATCCCCTGCACTAGGTAGCTTACAGATCAAAAAAGAATTTGCTTGGGAAATAGTGATTCTGTCATCTCATAATCAAGTCTGGTTCTGTAGGATTGGAGGGGACGGGACATTAAGAGAAGTAGTCTTTGAATTTGTGCTTGCTTGTTTTATACGTAATATTAATTACTCTGCTGGGAGATAGATTAATACTGCTTTGAAACATGTCAGTGCTATGGACCAACAGGTTGCAGTCTCAGCCATACTGACTTGTCTCCCCACAGACTGTAAGCTCTGTCTTGACAGCTGCATACCCATCCTTTAGGCAAAACTTTAAGCCAAAAAAACCCCCCAAATTCTAACCCCCAAGCCCTATTTTCCACTGATCTTAGAAACCACATAACTTTTCATTAGAAATTTTCCTGTGATCATTGGCCAAAGCATATCACCTTTATTCAATATTTTTCTACCACTGACTACATGTATTGGTTATTTTCATTTGAAAGATTTGTATGCACCTACCATCATGGTATTTGGATGCATGACAGTACTATTCTCAGCTAGAAAAGAATCCAAATAGGACCAAAGGGAATATGATAGAGCAGCCAAGACAAATTTCTATGTTTTAAATTTGTTACGTTTGTAGATTTTTTTGTTAGGGTGATGGTCTTTTAAGCCAGGCTTGCTGGCAAAACACACGATAGCCATACAAATTGTAAAGCCTGGCAGAAGTGCTTCCAAATTAAAGAGTTTGAAATCAACAGAAAATAAATGTAGATCATATTCAGATCCTCAAAACAGCTGCAGACACAGAACCAAACCTGGGCATACCTTAAATCGTAACCCTTTCATTTCTCATTAAACATTAAGGACTATGATTGCTTATTAGAAAATAATGGTGTACTGAATGCATTCTGAATGGCTTGGATGCATTGCACCCACCAAGCCAATGTGAGAAACAAATGCAGGCCTTGTCATGTGTTCAGAATACAAAAACTGGGTACTTCTGTGTTGACAGTTTCAGGCATATGAAAATTACCCCACAAATGACAGCTTTTCAAAAAACATCATAATAATAAGGAATGTCTGCAGCAGCTAACTTGGGACCTGACAGCAACACGTGCATGTTTCTCAGTGTGAAACATTTGTACCTCCTGCACTCAACTGGATATGCTTGTGCCATGAATTTGAGGCACCCAAGGGCTCTGATTCCCATGACCTACTAACAGTCATGCAAAGCAAAGAACTTGTACAGCACAACAAATTCCTGTCTTCGTATTTCCCCCCTGACAGCAGGGCCATGGAGTTAGAGCTCTTGTGCTGCTTACAGGGCTTTTCATGCAGGAGTTATTCTCAAGGGGCTGTTTCCATAAAGTTTGAGATCCTTTTAGATAGAAGAGTGGTTGAAAAAAACAGCCTTAGCATAATTGAGAATCAGGTTTGTTGCGTACCCTGCAGAATACTAAGGCACCAACGTATTTAAGAATTAAAGGTGAGAACAAATTTGTGTATTAAATTTTGAGCATGGCTATGTTCCAGGAACAAAAAATAAGTATTGTCAGAGTGAAAATAAAGTGATGACCAGTGAATAAAAAAGATCAGGTTGTCTCAGAAATTGTTGGCTAAATGCAATATAATAAGGATGACTTCATTATGAGATGATATACAAGAATGTTGAGAAAATCTGCTTGTTAGTCCAAATAGGAAAATCTTTAGCATTCTATAATTGATATAAAATGTTACTTAGCATTTGAACCTCTTCACTTGAGTTTCCAACAGGCACCCAGACAGTTTAATATTAACCTCATCAATTGGTTTCAGCTACTGCTTTATAACCAAAAAACAGAACTGGTGCTGATGTTGTAACTAATTTTGCTATTTCTACGGGTATGAAAAAGGATTCTCCTAGGTTTATATGCCAAAAGACAGGCAAAAATTTACTCTATGATGCAAACAGCTTATGGCAAGTATCTGACAACAGATAACATATAGAGGCAAGAGAGAACAAGGAAATCATGCTAAGCAATGGTCATAGCATATTAATAATCTAATAACTATCAAGGTAACATTAATGGCAAGAGAGAGCTTAGATACAGACATGAAGTACAACAGTGGCTATTAAATAGACAAGAATTATAGAGGTAGTGTGGAAGGTATTGGAAGGTAGGAAGGGATTAGGAAGGTATTGGATGCAGTACTTATGAATTCCTAACAAAGTATCTCATGTTGGCATGAAGTGTGATCATATGGACACAAATCCGGCAGAAGAAACATTAAGTGGTACTATATGTGACTATAACTATAGTCATAAAGATACTGAGCAAAGGAGTTGCCAGTTTTGATCAGCTAGATCAGCTTGGCCTACTGGTAGTGAAGAAAAAGTCAGAAGCACAATCCTCTAATTCATGCAAGATGACTCCTGAGGTTAAAGAGTTTGGCTTTCCATCCTGTACACAGACACATCTGAGGGGGTCTGACATCAGCTGGGACTGTGTGAAGCAGCATGCATGAACCCTGGCAAGAAAAGGGCATTTGGTCAGCACTGGATTTGAAAAGTCAGAAATGCACATCTATAAAATATCAGCAGGAAAACAGATTTTTGTGGTTGGAGATTCTTGGAAAGCAACCTACTGAGACACAACTGGAAAGAACAATGCAGGACAAAGATTTTTTCAGTATGTCTTCAATAGGCTTAAAGGTCTAAACAGTTGCTAACTAGACGCTATTGAAAATGCTAAATGAGCCCATAACAAGTTCCAGTTTTTGAGTACTATTTGTACACTACGGACTGACCTATAGGTCCTGGCCTATTTTTTGCTTCTGGCTGTGTTAAGGCCAGCAACCACTCACACACGAGTAGATCTGAGTGCACCTCAGCCACTCTGAACTTCCACTGAGTTTCACTATAGGCCACAGTTAGCAGCCATGGGGCAGAGCAGCTCAGTGATAGGATCATCCACATGCAGCCTGCAAACCCAGACATATGAGACCCACCCAAGGAAAAGGCCATTAATGGTGACTAACCAACTCGTCTCTCCCTCAAGTTAGACAAGGCTGGTTATGGAGGGCAAGAAAGAAATAAGGAGAGGCTGTAGCTAGATTTCTGTGTTTTAGTTTCACATGTTGCACTGGTGCACTTCAAAGCTGTTTTTGATTTCGGTGAAGTCCAGCCCACCCTTTCCTTGCCTTCTCCAATATGCAGCTTCTTGGTACAGGTACCCTGCATGAACAGAGTCTCACGAAGTAGTGCTAAATCCAGGACTTCCCTTTCCCAAATCTCCAGCCACATGAGCAATTTGAGTTTGCTTTAGCCTTTCTGTGGCTACATAGCATTTAAAGCTTGTAACACAAAGGTCTTTCAGAAGAGATTTTAGACTAATAGTTCTTCCTTTTAGTACCATGAGAGACAGACAATAAATCTAGATAAAACAATGGAGGTCGTCTATGTATCCCTATGCCTCCATTTCCTCATTTTCTGGAGAACTCTTTAGGCTGAGGCCCAAATTTTCTAGGTTCTTTCCTTTCTTCTCTCCCTCTTGCGTGTGGCTCTCCTCCGGCCTGTGGAATCTCCTCTCGTTTGGGAAACCAACTTGTTATTATTTCTTCTTCAGCGCTCTAAAATGGCTTCTCTGACTTTCTTTGATGGCTGCCAGCCTCTTTTTCATATTAGTAGGTTGAACCCTGATCAGTTTTGTCATATAAACATAGCTCCCTGGAAACTGATCCACAGACTAGTAGCAAGCTCTCCTGAATTATTTTTATGGGCCAACACTTTTTATGGTAGTATTTCATACAAAATGGGCATCTTTGAGGGAGAAAAGATAGAGGAAAGAGATGAAAGAGCATGGGAGTAGAGATGGAATAGGGAGTACCTGGTGGGAAGTAATAAGAGAACAGGAAAAAGAGAAAAAAATAGAGAAAATAAATGCTGCTTTCCGCCTATTGCATTGCATTTATTTATAGTTTATGTTCTTACTTCGGTATTTTGGAGGAGAATGGACCTACGTGTTGTGATTAAGAGCACATTGAGCTGAAGAATCAGCAGCATCCCCACTAAGCAGCATCCCGTTGTGAAGGCATAAACATGATGATGACAACGCATTGTACCGTACCACAGCCTGGGGCTCCTTGAGAGCTCCTGGGACCAGGAGAGGCTCTGTCAGAGTGCATGGGGCTACCAGCAGCAGGTGATGACACATTTATTGCGAGGAGATTGATGTTCATTCAGTGTGAGTAACTTTTTGCTGCAGAACGGGCATGGATTTGACTAGCTGGTACAGCTGTGGATTCAGAGCACAGTCTTATGAAAAGTGCTTGTGGAAAAGAGGGCAGAGGAGAATCAGAAGGGAGACCGCATTAATCAGTATTTCTGTTTGCACTGAGGGGGATCTCCAGACAGTTAAAGGCTGGAAAGCCTAGTCCTCTGCACTGCCTTCTTTGAGGCTGCATATTCCTATTAATTACTAATTACTCGCGCTAATGAAGAGAACAAAGATATGCTTCCAAGTATGATTAGAAAATCAGTGCTTGGGAGCTAACTCAATGGACCTGTAATGACTTCCCTGACTTCTTAGTAGGAAATTGGATACCTCTTGTCGCTTTTTTATGGTGTGCTTCTCAAGAATTTATGGGAGGTGAAATGGAATAAAATATTAACTTTATAGAGAAAAAATATTAGGGTTAAACAATCATATGAAAGGTTTGTATGAACTGTCTGCTTTTATGTTGAAGCTTATTTCTAGAACATGTATTTATCTAGAGGTTTTAACCGCAATGCCTTTTGTTTGTTATATGAATCCTAAATAACATTTACTTGTTCCTCCTCTAAATGCAAGGAAGTAACAGAAAAGCTAGGGAAAATAAACAGGAAACACATGACTTTAGGAAAGGTAGCTGCAACTTATACCATGTTTACTGTTTTTATCATATCCAATTACTACAGCCATTTTCCTTAGCCCTTAAGAGAGGTGCCCATGTTAGGGATTAACTGCTTGCCCAGTGTTTCTTCTGTAGTCAACATTTGCTATCGAAGGATTTCCAAAGAAGAACTGAGAAGCTGGACTAGCTGCATTTCTAAACCAATAAAAAAATGTATACACACTGGTTTAGTTTCTAAATTCCTTTTGCGATGTTTTGGATATTAAGTGATGGATTTTGGTGTTTGGTCTTTGAAAGTAACTGCAGCAGAAGTCATTGACAGAAAAAACCCTTACAAAGAAGTTTGCTGTTTTGCATGTAGCAAGCACTCTCAGCTTTCAGCCAGGCATGTTTCATGCCTGTACCTGAATGGTGAGACAGCCACAGCCTTTCTCAGGCTGGTAGCGCCTCGTGCAGTTCTGGCCAAAGAAAGGGAGCAGGGGGAATTCTTACTCATCACATTGTTTGATCTGGTGCCCATGAAGAGAGGACAACATCAGAAACGGTGAGATACTTGCTTTTAATGCTTGGCTATGAACCACACTTTAGTTGTTGAGATATTTTTGTCACCCTTTTCTCCCTTCTGCTGCTTTTTTTTTTTCTGGTAAGGCTCTTAGATCATAGCTCTGAGACACAGACAATCAGTTACGGTATGTCTCTACAATGTCTAATACAATGATATTCTGAATATAGCCTAATATTTCATTTACTAAAATATAAATTATACTACTGTAACAGATTTTGTGACTATAAAGAAACATCCATTATTTCTGTGTTACCTCGGCTAAAATTCTTTGCTGTGTTATACCACGTTTCTCATCCTTGTTATTTAAAATAATTTACGACAAATGTGATGTGAAACTTCAGAGAAATCCCAAACAATGCATTTTATGTTGGCTGAGAGAAAAGAACTGCATTAATTTTAACATCCAAATAACATAATCTGCTCCTAGTGCATATAAAGCTCAAACAAATGCTCCTCTTCATACAACTGGAAAAAAAAAAAAAGGAAAAAGGAAAGGTGGCTAGATCTTCTTTAACATGAAGGAGGGCCTACTGATCTAAAACACTTCGGTCTTAGCATGTCCACGCTGTCCATTTGCCCTTCCTGTACAAGCAGTTGAGCTTAGCCTTCAGCGACATGGAAAGAGATAAGCCATCAGTGCCTCAGTGCACTGCAATATGGAGATGCCCTCTGCATTGCTTTCAGCATGGACCAGAAGGTATGACCAAGGTGATTAGCTTGGCAGTCAATGGAAACATCCGCACACCTCAGCAAAGGTCTCAGAGAGCTGGGTTCACTTATCTGTCCCTCTACTGGATATGTTGGCCATGTGTACATTATTTGAAGAATTCAAGTTCACCCTCCACCATTCAATTACTAAGAGAAATGAGACAATCTTGTGCGTGGATCATCTTTTTACATTTTTATAGTACTTACAAATACACACAGTGGGGTAATCCTGTCAAAACTAGGTATCACCAATGCAGGAAGAACAAATAACTAGAGGTACAGAAGAGTTAAGATTGCTTGTTCCTGTGCTTCATTGAAGTAGATGAAGTGTGGGTATCTCATAAAATATGCTCGTGTACTTTGATTTTTTCATCCTTCACTCACTCCTCTGCAATCTGCTTACCATGACAAAAGTCACCAGAGACGCAAAGTGCTGTGATAATGAGAGAACTGTAGGTAACTTCCAATCAGTCCCCTGGGGCATATTTGGAGTTTACTACCCATAGGATATAACGGTTTCTTCATGCAATTGCAGCTGACTCCACATTTCTCCTTCAGTAAATATATGCAACCATTGAAAAATAAAATTCAGGTTTACTTTAAGAGAGTGCTGAGCACATCTCTCTTTGTATGCCTCATGTTTATCCATCTACAATCTTGCAATCTTGGGAAATCAGAGTATTGGCTTTTGTTATAGTAATCTCACTGTTGGAAGCAACTATCATTTGGCTATTGTAAGTTTTACGTAATTAGTAATTTATGGCCCCCAATTTTCTCAGACACTTCTTGCAGCTGAAGCTGCAAATTACATTATGCCAACTATTAAACCTCTGGTGGCAGTGTGTGTAGCCTTTCAAAGACCAAAATTACACCTCTTTAGGAGGTTTACTCCCCTAAAAAATGTTTATTAAGAAAGTCTTCTTTGTATGTAAAGTGCTGGCATAAATTACAATATAGGAAATTTAATAATTAATGAGATTTTTTCTCAGAATCACAGAATTGTATAGGTTGGAAAAGACCTTTAAGATCATCAAGTCCAACCGTAAACCTAACACTACCAAGACTTTCATTATATTATTTTGATCACTTTTGATCACACTTTCATTATATTATTTTGATCACCATTATATTTCATCATATAATGAATGTGTTACTGAAGTAATAGCTTTACTCCTCACAAGATACGCATCTGAAATGACTTCATGGGGTAAAGTACACATGTAATTCCTTTTAAAAGCTGTTACATGTTTCTTTTTTTCCACTGTTGTTTGCAAGTTGCCCAGGTTACCTCCAGTAGCATTCTATGCAAGACATAGGGACATGAAACCCTCTCAGCCATCTCGTGACATTGGCATTAAATTATCATTCCAGTTTTCAAGAGAAAGAGGAATGTGTTTAACATTTCCTTTCATTTTGTTCTGCTTTTAAATATCCCTAACACTGTGCCAGAATTAAAGTCAAAAGTTAACACCATACTAATGGGGTTAATGTGTGGTCAAAGTCTGCATTTTTTTCTGCCAGAAGAGCATTTGACATTCTTGTTGAATAAAGACAGTCAGTAGTGATATGTTACAAGCTCGCAGCTCTGAAAATGAAAACCAGGCTGTTTACACAAAACGGGACTGCTGTATTTTTCTGTTCTAAGCAGGTCATGCTGTGCAAAGAGGTGTGTTTTATCGGTGCTTACAAGTGTGGAGCTGCTGCTTTGCAGTGCAAGGAGCGCTTTCAATGCGCAAGGGCCTCAAGTATACATATAACAATGTGACTGTTTATTCTCTATGTTGATCCACTGTAGCTCTATTCCAGCTTCATCCCAGCTGATTTCCATGGTGTTATATTGCCCTCGGCCCGGCAGCAGCGTGGTGATGAATCAGGCATTCTTTTCTCCAGTTTCCAGTGCACAACAGAGAATCTTCTAGGTAGCCTGTTCAGAGACCTCTCTGTTCCCTTACGCTGTGAGACAGATGAGGGTGAATAGGAGACAAAAGGAAAGGTAAAATCTCAGAAAGAAGCCATCTGCCCTCTTTTCACCTCCTCACGAAAGTCTCCTGGTAGCGACACTGTGTGCTCCAAACTTGGCTAGAAATGGTGAGCTGAGTTTAAGAAGGAAACATTTTGCCATGCACAGTTCCCTGCTAGGAACCCAGTAGAAAGGAGAGTCAAAATTGATGCTGTTCCTCTAGTTTGCTTTCTGACCTGGCTTCTGCGCAGAGGGAGAGATGAAGGTGCAGCCGTGGCACTGGGAATCAAGGAGAGGATCGATGTCCATGGCCTCAAGGACATGAGGATGGGGAGTCAGGGCACCCGTGCAGCTCCTAGGAAGTTCCTAGGATTCTAGGAAGTCCTAAGGCCAAATGCTTTGATTTTTGTTGCCTTCCAAAGGCTGGTAAGTGTCTTCTACAGAACAGCTCACTGTTTTCAGCATGTGCTGAGACTCCTTCACAGATCCTGCAGTCAGACTCTTCCAGCTCTGTGCCCGTTTTTACGGCAAATATCATTCACAGGGAATATTAGCTGTAGAAGGGGTTTCAAGAAGCTAATGTTGTGTGCTTCGTAGCGCCAGCCTCAGTTTGTCCTTAAAGCAAAATTGATTAGCTCGTTAATGAAATCGGACATAAGAGGGCTCACTCTGCGAAAGGCTTTGCCCTGGTGCCCTGGAGCCGGACTGGGAGGCAGCACCAGGGCACCGCAGCAAGGCTGGGGGCCACGGGACGACCAGGCTGGTGTAATGCCCTCCCTCCCCAACCAGCCCCATCCCGCAGACCCCAGCAAGGCAAGATGGGCCAGGATGGGGACAGTGACCAGGGTCGGCCACAGCCCAGCCATCCCCAGGGACCGTGGGGCCCAGCCAGGAAAGCAGCCCCTGGGATGGGATGGGGACAGGATGGGGACGGGATGGGGACAGGGTCAGGACAGTGCCCAGCTCAGCGGAGCCCAGGGCCAGGCAACGACAAGGCTGCAGCACCTGGTCTGCAGATCAAAGAAGTTCTCATTACTAAATGAAACAGTATGTTTTGGTTAATCCAGTGGAGAAGGGGTACTTAATTAATCTCTGCTGAGGTCTGCTGGGAAATTCTTCTAAGGTCTGCTAATTCTTACCGAGATCTGATCAGCAGGAAGCAATGTACTGGTTTCGCTCTGCCTTTACGACTCACAGCCGCTTTCTGAGAGAGCAGGGTAATGGTAAGAAATACCGGATTGCCTGCAGATAAGGTGAGGTCTGGGTAAAATGTGCTCATGAGCTAGATGAGAGACTGCTATTCAAGTAGCAGCACGGTACTATATCTTTGGAGATGTAAATTAAAGTTACAGGTGAGAGCACAAGTAAAAATGAATGGTTTGTTCCACATTATAATTTTTCCAGCAGAAAAGCCAGCTTAACAGGTTCCTGATCTCCCCCTTGTCCCACACCTGCTGTGGTCAATGACCACCACAATTTACCAGCCCCTCAGCCAAGCTGCTGCAACTCTTTGTGGAGACACTCTCTGAACCCAGTCAGTGAAATAATCCTTTTTTTACAATAAATCAGGAAAAAAAGGAACAATTTCAAGTGTAGCCACATAGGGAGCACAACTGAGCACTTAAAAAAACGTGGCTCAGGGGAAGCAGAAGAGAGCAAACAGCTGGAAAACCTTTCCATGAGCCTCAATCTCAGAGCAACCTAGCACAGAAACACCCAAATGACCACAACTCCCAACAGAAATTCCTCCACATCATTGTGTCACCATGGGTGCCACACACTTTCCATTATAAATCCCAATGTTGTGTTGTTTTTCAATATTGCTGAGCTTCACCAAGCAGGACCAGAACTGTAGATGCTGGAAGTATGCCTCTTCTGAAAAGATTGATCTAAAATAAGGCAGGCGTCTCCAAACACAAGGGTGTGGGGGGGGTGTGTGGCAATGCATTGTTTTAATCCTGTAAAACTGTCCGAGCAATGCTGTGTTTGAGGATGGTTTTAAAATCAAAATTCCCCTGTCTTACACAACTCTGATTCACACCCCGCTCAGGTACCAGGGGCCAAGGAATGTAGGCATATATACAGACAGCCATATTAATGTTATATAGACAACATGAATTCTGGTATTTCCTAGCTTTTGCACGTTTGCCTGAGCAAACATGATCTACTTTCATGTGGGCTGCTGGAGGGCTTTTTGTAACTATATCTAAATCACTAAGTCTTTTTTGCCTTCGCATAACTTAACTAGCTATGCCTGCCTGTTATAGAAATGTCTAAAACAAAGTTGTTCATGTGAAGAGAAAGCAACTGCTTTAACTGAAAGTAAACTTTCTCCGATCACATACAAGGTTATCTACATGTAAGTTATGCATAAGAACTGCAGTTATCAATGCAGCTAGTGATAACTGATTACACTGGCAGGCTGGCTTGGTTGCTTTGTTACAGGAGCCAGACAGGAGCTAAACCAATCCAGCCAACATTGCTTGTGCTTTTAATCTAATGCAAAAGCTGAAATTCAGACTTTTAAAAGTGAAAGGCTAGCATATATCTATCAATGATACTACCTAACTGCTCATACTTGGTAACTGTGGAAATAATAGCAGACAATACATTTAATTTCTAAGGCTGAACGATCAAGAACCATTACAGGAATATGGAAGACACGAGTAAAGCAATTAAGATAAGTGGAATGTCTTTCATTGCTTGTATCAAACAAGTGAACTATTCAGGAAGATGGGCCAAGTTGGCGAACTTGCTCAAAATAAATGACCAATGCAACTTTTCATGTGTGCTTACTGTAACTCATACGCTCTGTTAGCTGGGTTGGCTAATTGTCAATGTACCGATGCAGCACACTCTCAGTTCCTGTTTAAATAAGGACATTACTTGTTTTGAGTGAAATTAAAGATAAACTGACTGTTAAAAATGAAAAGTCAATTACTAAATTTTGTTTGTAGAGAAAGCTGAGTACTTATATGCCCCTGAATTTGCAAACATGTAAGGAAGAAGTGACTTCTGGTCGGTGGGAGTGCTCAAACGCGGGAAGTGACTCATTTGCTTAAGTGTTCACAAGATCAGATCACAGCATCCAGAAACTCAGCTGCTACACCCAAACATTTTTCCCACAGCACCCAGTTCTCAGTCACTGCTCTCCAGGGAGAGCAGACAGCAGAGCAGAAGTCATTGTAGTCAGTGTATGACCTATTTAGTAAAAGAATTTATCTTACTCATTTGCCATGATTCATATTTCAAGACTGCATTATTAATTTCTGTCAGTCATAGGCACTAGATTTATACTAAATGAAAAGCTGAAGAAAGGCTTGTCACTTGCTCTTAAGTCTAGTGCGAGAACCCCGACCTCACTGATACACAGGGTAACACTTAATTTGAGATCAACAGTATTAAGTTTATTAATGATCAGTATTTTCAAATGTTACAAATGATTTGGGGTAGCTCCACCATAGAGATTCCTTCCCACAGTCTGATATTCAAAAAGCAGGTCCTCTGCCCTTCTGAAAAGCCAGTGCCTCCCTGAGACCTCTCAGGAGGGTCTCCCGAGACCCCTCACCACTTTGGAACATCTTTGCCAGTCTTTTTAGTTATGCTGCAAAGAAAAGGACCTGCCTAACCTGCTGCTGTTTGCTACCACCCCTATGGAGCCTGCAGTGCTGTAGTCTTTCAGAAGTGTGTAAATAATTATATTATTAGCTGTCATAATGTTTATTTAACCGGTAGTTAACCCACTGGTTGTGGACATTCTTAAGACCAATATTCACTCAATTCATGGGCCTGAAAGAGAAGTAAAAGGTAGCTCTGAAAAGCCTGCGTATCCACTCCCAGCAGATGACTTCAGAGAGAGCGGTCTTTCTGCCTGCTCATCTTCATCCCGAGGACCTTCCTGAACCCCCCGGCTCCTGGTAAGAACTGCCCGGAGAAGCAGTTCCTGCAGCTTACAGGAGCCACTGCCTTTGCAGAAAAGTGATGAGAGAACTTCATTAAACAATGCAAAATCTACACTAAAAAACACACCAGGAGAGCTGTGGAAATAATGCAGTAACATTTTTTAAATACCCTAGTCAATTCATTCAAATAATATACATTGGCAGGAGGAGGAGAAGTAGTTTAATAATTTTAATGGCCAACACTTAAGAAAAGATTAAAGGTCTAATACATTAAAAAGGAAACTCTGCTGATGGTAATCAGTTTTGCTGCTTTTATGCACTATTTTGTTCCGTGTTTGTGTATGAAATGAGGTGTGTGTGGGTGGGGGGAATTTGAAGATTTAGGGAGATTACCGCTTTCATGAGAGTGTTTTATTGCACTTCGGCAGTTCTGGATTTAACCAGAAAATCCAATTGTGGAAAAAGGATGAAACAATCTGTTTTTCCTCTAATCAATCACAAAGTTGCAGGACACATTAAAATAAATTTGCAGCCGCCATTCTTCTTCCTTCCCACTGCTGTCATAGCAAATGATGATCCAAAAGCTGATTGACACTTCACATATCAGCTCTGATGCCTGCTGCCCTCCTCCTTTTACCAACTCTTATGATTACAAACAAATAACTTCAGAGCTGTTATAAGAACATGGAGAAAAGCCTTATGGTAGATGAAGCGTTTTAATAGGTGCTAACCCTAAAATATTGGCAAAATTACAATCAGTCATATGAAATAGTATGAAAAGAATAGAGTAACGAATACTTTACTGTAAAGTATTCCTCCCAGTTTTTGCCTACAGTCGCCTGTTATTCCTAAGCTAGTTGTTACCTCAGATAGCAACTAGCAACCAAAATCAAAGGCAATGTTTTCAAATCAATACAGACTGCAGAATCATTCCCTGCCATTGCAACAAATAGTAGTGGCTTAAGCCACGATACTCCTGTGCAAAGCCTCACATCCAAGGTAAGTAGAATTCTACCCCTCTAAGTGTTCCAACTCAGAGTATCAGCAATGATGTGCATCACATGTAAACTACTGGCAGACGGCTTGTGTTACCCAAGCAAGCTTGTTTCTGTGGCTGCCATGTAAATGTTCACCAACGCTGGGATACAACTCACCTTATCTTCTTAAAGGTAAGCATGTAGTCTTAGCCAGCATATTAGGATATAAGGGAGTGTTACAGGCACTATGTCCAGTGAGATGTGTCATTGCTGAGGGAACCCTCCTCTCTGTTGAGCCCAGCTATAGAATAGATGGTTGATTTTTAGACAGATAAATTTAGATTAATTCCATCCAACACTGACTTTTAGGAGAAGCAGTTATTTAGCTACTACTGCGCCACCGATCCAAGATGAGACCTTTCTAAGCACTGAAGATTACAGACTCTCAGTTTTATTGTATTGAGGCAATTAACACCATCTTTGGGCTTTAATTTACCTTATTTTCCTAATTCCTACAAATGGATCCCCCCTGCCCACCACAGGCAGATCCCTGAACCCGTTCACAGGGGCAAAAAAGGTCTTCCCACACATATTTTTTGCTGGAACTGTTCCCTGATTCTGCCAAAACTTGTGGATTTGAACTCACTGCAGCATCACAGCCCAAATACAACATCTGCACCTGGGCTGGACAGCTGTGACTTGAATGAAACAAAATCCCTTGGAGGGAGGATTCTAGTAATAAAGAAACCCAGCTAAGCATATAAACAGCACCCATAGTCCAAGGCTCCATCCTATGGCCTTTTATTGTGCAAGAAGTCATTAGGATTTGTGAGGGCTAGTATTTATGCCTGTGAGCATTGATATTAGACGATACTGAGTAAATTTTTTCGCTAAAGTTGTCCAGTTAACAATTAATTGGGAACAGTGGTGAATAAAGTGGAACCATTAATAGGTACAGAAAGAAATTGCTGTGTTAGGTTCTGTGTGGTATTTGTTTTGTGCCATGTTTTTTTACAGCTGTTTCTCATTTCTCTTTTCTCCAGTGTCTTTCATAAGCACAATGTTAAAAGTGGTGAACAAAGGTTAAATATTAATATAGAGCCTCTCATGCTTCATTGAAAATATTAGGATGTAACACTGCCGTTGCTTACAGCGGTTGAAAAAAAATCAACATGGAAATCAAGCACTGTAGTATAAGAAGACAGTTAAGCAAAATACTACAGCTACTCCTCAAAACAAAAGCAGCAATGGTCAGGAAGATTTTGCTGAGTAATGTTTTAGCAAAAGAGAGGAAGAGAAACTGAAAAAGAAGCAGCAGAAGATACAGAGACAGCTTAAAGAAGCACTGGGAACATGCTCTATGGCCTTGAGAAAAGTCTTCAGAGAGATTTCTGGGCTAAGAGCTAAGTAGCAGAGGGCTGAGAACATAAAGAAATATCACTTGTTTGAATCCTCCCACGTGCAAAGGTATGGATATGGTGTGTTCTTTGTGTAAAATAATAAATTATCAGCAAAGATAATGATTCTATTGACCATTTCTAACAGAGTCACATCCTTGAAAATGAACCAAACTTTCAGACAAAAGGGGTACCAGCATAGTGTTACCTTCTAATAAATACGGCTTTATATGTGACAAAATTCTTCTATTTTTCATT
The DNA here is from genome assembly GCF_034638445.1 of Ciconia boyciana. Lineage (NCBI taxonomy): Eukaryota > Metazoa > Chordata > Aves > Ciconiiformes > Ciconiidae > Ciconia > Ciconia boyciana. The sequence continues at coordinate 109,807,708 of NC_132934.1, forward strand.
CACTACAATCTTATGCTTGTTTGCACCCTGCAAAAAAATAATAAAGATATCACAGGTTTTGATCATACAGATATATATGGTGAATATATGTTACTTCTAAAGTGCTGACCCCATAAATATTTATCATACATATTTTTCTGTGCAAGAACTGCATTTAACTTCATCAATTCAATTTCATTTAAAAAAGACTAAGCCAGCATATTGAACTGATTTCTGGCACAACGATAAGATTTTTTTTCTTTACTGTCATTTTAATTCATTATATTACTGTGCTATTTTTAAAAGGTCCCATTTATATTGTACATTGAAGTTCCATAGATTAACAGTTGGAAACTAAAGATTAATTTACAGGAAATGCAAGGAAAGTATCAAAGCATAGTGACAGGAGTTATCTTAAGAGTTATTTCGGATAATATACCACAAGATCTTTACCATGGCATATTCTATGCAGTTTAGATTTTAAACTTTTAAAGACAGGGGCTAACTATTCTCGATGCTTCTGTGAAATAACGTAAGTATACTGTGTCATATGCTAAATTACATATTCATTCTATTTTAACAACTATCTAGCATGGTAAATTATGCTTCCAGTTTAAAAGGGGGAAATGAATTGTTATCGAATACCAATAATAAAGCTCAGAGTAGAATGTTACAGTATTTCAGTTACTTACAATTACAAAAGTGAACCCAGTGCAGGTGAACAGCGGCTGAAATTTATCACCACCTGATGGCTGTTCAGTGGACCATGTGAGGGGAATTAACTTGTCTGCCCAGTTTGGAGCTGAAAACTCTCCGTATTACAGAAACTGCCACCAAAGCTGGCACCTTCATTGGCAGAGGCCAAGGGTTAGGCGGGTGTTGGAGAAACGAGTATTGCTGTGCTTTTAACTGCTGACAGACTAAGTGCAGGACTTAATTTGTCAGCGATGATGGCAAAACCATTCAGAAGTTTCAACGAAAGCCCAGAAAAAAATTATATCCCCCACTAGATGCTTACAGCATTTGCACAAAATTGCCCAGTTCTTGCTTACTTGCAGTCATGGGACTGGCCACTGAAACAGTCTGTCTCTAAAAGAACTGTATTCACACAAGCAGGAGTTATGGTCTTGGGCAGAAATTAATGGGTGAGGTTCTCTGGCCTGTGTGATACAAGAGGTCAGACAAAACAATGGTGATGGTCCCTCTGGCCTTTTAAATCCATGAATCTATGATCAGCAAATGGAAATCAAATTGTTTCCAAAACCAGGCAATGTCTCTTCTCATCTGGCCTACATAGCGGCATGTGCATTTGACATTTGCTACTGTAAAATATACAGAGGTTAATGTGATATTCTGCATGTGTGTGGACATTATCCATTCCCACAGAAAGGTTTTTGCATCACAGGCTGGATCACATAAGCCATTTTAGATATCCTTCCACTGTCAGTATGGCATACAGCACTTTATCACTTGAGTAATGCAAGTGCTAGAGAAAGCAACATGGATCCATCAGGGCTCTGTGAATTCTAGGCTTGCACTTGAGGAGTACATGAGTAAAGGCAAGGTTATTCAGCTCTCACATAGCACTCACTCTGATGAAAGCACGATCAGACTCTTTGCATCACCAAAATAAGTAATAAGCAATTTCCCCACCAGGACTACACATCTGTACAGAACTAGCTGTTTTCCAACCATCCTCAAGAAGGTTCTGTTAAGTTTTCCGGTCCTCCTGACTGTTCTGCTGGTCACGATAGAGTGGCATTAAAAAGTCACTGACAGATTTAATTTGGGGAGGCTAGATTTTCTTTTACTAAGGCTTTAATTTTTTCAAATGAGAAAATTCCATTAAAAAACCCCATAATACTGTCAATTGGATAGAAGATGGCACTGCAAACACAAAGTGATAGAGACTGGCTATCCAAGTGAAGCATACAATTAGTTCTGAATACCTTTCTTTCAAAATTATACTGATAATTGGCAATCTTATTCACTTGAGTTTGCATTTGGCTAAATGACAGGGACTTCTATTAACTGATGCAGGTTTTTTTAAAAGTTCATTTGCAAATAGCAGGATTTACTATTTCTGAAATGCCAGTTTTCTTTCTATTAAAAAAAGAAAATTATTAAAGCAGTTCTAAAGGCTTGACTCCCATTCCCAGCACACGGCATTTATCACCAGATTTAGGATTGTGGAATAGGCTTAGGAGTCACTACACAAGCTATATGACAGCAATACCTCCCTGTATTTTCTTAACCACCTTCTTTTCTCATAATTCCTGCTCATTTCTGCCTTGTGCCATGGTGTTCTGCCTTCTCCCCATGTGCTGGCATTGCCATGCACATGGCCATGTTGTGAAGCAGCCGCGAGAACTGAGAAGACTTAAAAAAAAACCCCAAGACCCAAAAAACCCAAACCCTACCAAAAAGAGGAGAGTTCTTTTCAGAATTCATTTTCCAGGACCTAGTTGCTGGCGGGGCAATGGACGGAGCCATTCCAGCACAGCAGAGCAAGGCGCCGCGTGGGACAGGGTGGGCAGGACTCCTGTGATCTGCTCCGAGCAGCACCTCCTCCTGGAAACAGGGCGGCTGGGCTCTCTTTGGGCTTAGTGAGTGACATCTGTAAGGAGATAATTTCAGCCTCTCTAGTTTTGCATGCCAGGTATTCACCCTTCTCCACACCTCAGTAACTATGTCATTTTCCATTCACCCTAGCTATCCCATGACAGCTTCCACAAATAGATTCAGAAATTGACTGTCAAATTATTCTTTATAACGTGCTTTATTGCCATACATGAAAACTGCATTGACTTTCCTCCAAAACAGGAGGAAAGATCTGCACCGTGTGCTTGATGCTACTTGCAGTGAAGTAGAGAATGAAACCCCCAGTACAGGGAAGAACTGCCTATTACCTCGCCAAGCTCAGCTCGGTGTCTTATGCTAGTCTGGAAGGGAACCGGATAATGGAAAGTTTTGGTCTCAGTAGGATAACATCTCTGAGGAACACTTTTTGGTGTCAGAAGCATGGCTTCTTTTTCCCCTCTTAGAACACGTTGCCACAAAATAACGTATGCCAGGTACCTTCTGGAGGGGTGGGGGGGAAAGTTTTAAAGCCTATTTTAATCCTTCCCCTCGTTGACACCTCATTGTTTTAGACTTGCAATGATAAATGTGATAATGAGTAATGACATCTATTCATGGAACGTGTGAAAGCAGGTCTGAAATACCAGGATTTGGCGTGAGGAAAATGTGTCTCCAGCAAGGTCAGCTGCATTGACTTACTTTAACCCATCCCTCATTAAAACACAGGCTGAATTTCTCAGAAGTCTGGTCAGAGTACATTCTCCGTCTCTCTGTCTCCGTCCCCCTGCGCCTGCAGTTTTTTTAGATGGTGCTCAAAGGCCGAATTATGGGAATTTTCAAACTCATTGTTCCCCATTAAAATGCTAATTCTGCCTGTGATTCCTGTTGTTTAATCCCTGGAGTGCTTTAGGACATGCAAGACAGAGTATACGTTCTCCGAAAGAGTGCTCGCCCTGTATGTTTCTCCCTCCCATTGTCAACAAATGGCGCGGCTTGGCAAGCGGTCAAGACGCTTTAGCAAGGTGCAGCAAACAAGCTGTACGCAGTTGTTGCACCGCTTGTGCTTCCGATGTTACAGGCGATGCGCCTTTGCTATTCTCTTCCACACAGGCTTTTATAATGCCCTCATCACCGTAGTGCCTGAGTGCTTTCTGATAGCGCGTTAACCAAAAGAGCTAACATCTGTCACTTCTTTCTCCTTTCCTCCTGCCCCCAGGGAGAGGAGCCTGCGTAGAGAAAAAACCTTTGGTAGGGGGATTTTTTTATGAGAGCAAGATAGGGAAGGAGGATTGCTTTTAAAGTGTTTACTAGTGTATATGTTGTTGTAATTTATATGGGGGGGCGAATGGGCAAAGAAAGGTACTTGGAGCAGAAGGTGATGACGGGGTATGATGGTTCACAGACTCTGGGGAATTTCACTCGACGGGGTTGGTGTGCTTTTCTGGAAAGCTTTGCTCTGATCACCGTTGTACCAGAGACTTGAAGGTGCCAACCACAGTCCTGGTATATTGGATTATTGTTTACATATCATAAGCCAAGGCCTGGGATGGATATCAATGAGAAAGACCAAGATTTTGAATTTGACACCCAAAATTCTACCAGAGTTCAGCACCGGCAGCAGCAAGCTGACCCTGTGTGGGTAACTACTGTTAGATGACACAATCGTGATTTTGCACTGCTTTTGGTTTAACTTTTGTAGACCTTAAGACAGGTGAGACTAGACACTGACCTTTGCTTCCAAAGGAAAATGAAGATTTGAAAATTTCACCTAGAAACAGGGACCTTTCAACTTAACCATAATCGGGAAAGAACTTCATTTGCCACCTATGCATGTGCCTGGCAGAAAGAAAGATGCCTTCATCGCAAGAGGTAAGAGCAAAGGAGTCACAGATGATGAATTAAAATCTTCATCACTGAACTACTTTCTGCAGGAATGTGTATTCTCATTTTCATTCTGATACCTATCACTGTAGAAGATATCTTTGTTTTACTTTGTAATATTTTGCCAAAATAGGACCAGTGCTGTTTACAACCATGATGATTTAAGGATACAAGCGAGGAAAGGGAGAGGACGTATCATTTATTAAATCAGCTAATATACTGGGGAAAACATTATGCTTCTGGATTTGGCATTAAGGGATGCCAAGTCCAAAAGCATATCCATTTTATCCAACTTTATCAGTTTGTCTAAGAAATTATGTACTTTCTTCCAAAATACTGCCATTAAGCTCTACTTAAATTTTTTGTGACTATATCTAGGTTTTGAGGTTCCTGTTAAACCACTGATGATTATTCCTGCTTCTCTGACTTCAGTCATTCCTTTATACTTGCTGAACCATTTGCTTTCTATTCCATAATAAAATTATACCATGTTATACCCAAATTATACCATCCATACCTGGCAGACATTGCCTGAGAAGACTCTGCAATGCTGAGTATACGCTATCTAGCTAGTTTTAAAGTGTATTTTGACAATACTGAATGGCTTGTTACGTCTTTATAGTCTGCTTTATATTAATTCATTCTGATTATTGCTGTCTTAATTTAACACTCAGGAACTTTGGCTATTTCCACCAGTAGTCCAGCTAAAATTACCACCAGAATTGTTTTGGGGTTTGTTTGGTTTTTTTTTCAGAACTTTTCATCACAGATTGAGTAGACATTACTATGGTTACCATGCCAAGGTATGAAGCTTCAAAGCTAGATGAAGGGCACTAGGTAAAGAATTATTAATTAAACTTTGCCTTGAGTCACATAGCAAGAATTGATTCAGACATACCCCTGTGGTGGGCCTGGATTAGCAGTACACCATGATGCCTTCTCTTCTTGTATCAGCCGTGCCTGACAGCAAATGGCATTTTACAGCACAGATTTCCCCCTCTCCTTCTCTTCCTCATCCAGCACCATGCAGCAGACAAACAGGCAAACAGTCCAGACTGGAGTTCATGAGAGCCATCTCAAGTACAAATAAAAGGGTTTCCACTCTCTTGCATGGCAACATGGCCCATGTCATAGTCTAGGTCCTCGAGATGTCTGTCTTGAAAAGAAATGGAGAATGTTAAATTTAGATAACACAACTACCTGCTCATACAAAAGTAAGTAGATAACAGAATTGTGTTTTCTTACCTGTGGTTCTTAGGTTTTAACCTCAAAGAGTCTTGCAATCAGATTGCATTGTTCTGTGGAAGTGTGCACTCTTTTATTCTGTGACTTTGTAGAATTTATCCATATGAGCATCCCTTTCTAAGCTGTGCCTATGGTAGAAACCATACATGTCATCCAGCCTCAAGTAACTAACATTAAGGTAAGCAGTCTACTTTTTTACAATGAAAGATACCTTCTTCTTAAGTCCATCAAGAAGAAAGGCAAGATACTAAATTAGTATAGTAACTAGGTCTAGGTACTAGTTTGCTTTCTCAGCATTTAGGTCTGCCTACTGAAAGTCTGTTTGCTTTTTATCAGTATGTTTCAAAAGCAAGTACAAAAAAGCCAGAAAATCATGTTTAGTAGTAAATATTTTACACATTTTATTATGCTACCAAAGGCATAAACATCTGTAAAGTTGTTGTATACTAATATAAAATATCACCCTTGAAAGACAAAAAATATAGAGAATGTTAAACCACCAATTTTTTGTTGTTGTTTCATATGTTTTATTTTAATAATTATCATTCCTCTCTTATTCATTCCAGTTAGGGCATGGTAACAAATCTGTTAGACACAGGAAAAACATCAAATCGTCACAGCATATTTGTGTCTTCAACACATATTCTTAGTGAGAGAGGAATCTGGCTTTTAACATAAATGTACCATGTATGTAAGAATGTGTTATAATTCGAATACATATAGTAGACATTGTTCAAGTAAGTCTCTGTTCAATAAGCACTATAAAGACCGTTCACAAACCAATGGACTCACAATATATTGTCTTCATTATTTTCAATGACTGCATCCCTTGAGTACTATAGTTTGTAGTGTCATAGAGAACAGCCATATGACTATAATGTTCATGAGGAGGAATTAAAAAAAAAGCAAACCCAAGTTTACTTACACATCTTTTATTGGTCTAATTCTCTCAGGCCACCTGTTCTGTAGCTGCATAAAACTAAGCAGCTGCGAACCCGGTGAACTCCAGGAAAGTGCATGAATCTAATATTACAGATCAGAAGCCAGGATGGGACCCAACTTCAGTTTCAGAAACAAAACAAATAAAAACCAAAGTGGTGTTTGCATGACATTTTTAGTGGCCTGAAAAATCTGCGGTATCATGTTGCACCCAATCTGGCACAACTGCAAACTGCTGCTGAAAGCGATCCTGCTCCTGCCTTTCCCTCCCAGCCCTCTGCCAGCGCCCAGCAGCTCCAGCTCTCTTGCCGAGGACCTGGTGCTCTGCATCCCTTGGCCTTGCTGACTGTTGCGGTGGGTTTGCTTTCTGTTGAGCCAGCTGATTAATCCAGCTCACCCTGCAGCTGCACAATCATTAGGGCTGCTAGAGGAAAGGCAGAGGGAACACACAGCCAGGTACAAGCAGATTGATGGGGGACATTAGCCCTTTCATTAGCATTTCCCCATTAAATGGGGCGGATTTAACACGAAAACGGACTCTAAGAAAAAGGAACGCTTTATTTCCCTGGTGTTTCAATAGTTTATATTAAGCGCTAACACATCCCCACACTCACTAAGGTCAAACTAAAACAATGCGTCCTGATCACGGCTGAGAATTGTGTTTGACAAAGTTTTGAGTGTGAATGATAGAAAAAGGTGAAGATATTTTTGAGAGTGCAGCCGTATGTATAAAATGTTACGCATGTGTCAAAACAGAGTGAGATTTTCCATGCACTTCGGTTCAATCTCACAGCTTGGTTAATTGATTTGGCTGCTGGTTTAAAAATCTTTTTCCATTTTAAGCTAAAGGCTGAACATTTGAGACTTCACACAAGTCCCTCAGCATTGACCTCATTCATTTTTATAAACTAACCGCTCCGATAGCTAGGCCCAAAGGACGTGGTCCTGTATTCTTCATCTGAGCACTGAGTGTCATTTAAAAGAAGAGAGAGTCCTCTAGCGGAGAATTCTCGGTTTTACTCCTAACGTAACATTTGAAGGGATTTGACTTTTAACTGGTTTTGTCATGCAAAAATACCCCAGCTTACAAGCATGTACTGAAAGTACAGTCGGCATTTTAAATCCTCCGAGTTCATGCTCATTGTCAGCTGCTTTGACAAAGTTTTTGGCTCTCTTGACTCACGCTTTTTTTTTTAAGGAGATTACAGCTATTTAGGAATGGACAAATATATACATGCTTCCGTAATCTTATTCTTCTGCTATTAAAACAAAGTGCCGTCTGCTCAAGAAGGAGAAGGAATCACTTGTTTCATGTGACTCTCCTAACAACGTGAACGATCAAACAGAGCATCTGCAAATTGCTCAAACACTCTTGCAAATAACAGATGCGGTTCCAGGAACAAGAGTCGGTTCGCAAATAATGTACCATAGCAGAAAGTTAAATTAGCAATGAATATCAGTCACAATGAAGCACTCGACCAGCTCTCGATGTGACACAACTTGAAGGGACACAATGTACTTTGAAAGGGCACTGATGTAATAGGATGAGACACGCTGACCTTTGTATGGTTGCCTTATTTGCTACACAGGCAGCAATCAAGCAACTTTAAACAGCCCTGAGATTTCGTTCCTGACCTCTCCCGAACATTTTTCATTTAATAACGTGTCAGTGGCTTTTACATTCTCCCTTCCTGTTTGGACTGCACGGAGATGGAGAAAAGAGAGATCAAGACAGATGGCGAAAGCCTGATCTGGTGGAGGAAGGCTCTCCCCCTGTGAAAGCCCTCTGTGAGTTATAGGGTTCAGGAGACAGAACTCGTGCTCGTGTCAATAAAAGGAGCCAAAGTATTCCGTTCATCTACTCCCTTATTTTTCTCTGACATATTTCACCTCGGTCTGATATTCCTGTTACCAGTCTTCTATCTGTCTTACGCCTGATAGGGAATTTCCTGTGCAGGATGCAGCCTTTATTGTGCCAGACGTACTGCCAACTCTTGCAACTTTATCCCAAGCCTTGCAATTTCTGGAAGTATTCATAGAGACCAGCTGCTGGACCGTAAAATTTCAGAAGAATGTCAGCTTTCATTTAAGAAAAAATAAGAAAGAAACAAAAATAAGAAAGAAAAAAATAAGAAAGAAAAAACAAAGTGAAGTCTCCAAATCCAGAGCGTAAGTGCAAAAATACAGGAGGTATTACTCTGTTTCGTACTTTTTAAAGCCCCATGGCACTCTTTTGAGGCCTGAGCTGTGATTTCCGAATGTCTGGAGCTGGCAGTTCTGTGCCTGTGAAAATTTTTCACGTGGAGAGTTTATTCTCCAACACGCAGCTCTGGCCACTTCTGAGTTCCAGGGCACAAAGTGAATTTGGCAGACAGCAAGATCTGTCTGTGTGCGTCAATCACGCTTACTAAAATGTCTCTCCTTATTCATTACATTCAAATGCTTTGTGAGTAAACTAAGACTGAATTGGCGCGTGGAGGATGTTTTAGTGGTTGGGGGGCACAGTTTGGTTAGAAAAATGGAGTAGGAAGATGTAATCTTCACAGCACTCTCTTTTCCTCCTCGCCTCAAATGCTGAAGCACTAGGAGACATAATCTTCAACAGTATTTCTACATGTTTGCTTTCTAGTATTATACCTGTGCTCTCTCCCCTTTCCTTTCCTTCCAGCCTAGCTATTTGTAATTGCTCATCCGAGCAGAAATATCTGAAAACCTGAAAATGCAAAGACAAAATAAGTGTAAAACGAAATTTTTCTACTAAAGATTAAGATGATTAAATAACGTCAAAGATAAAACCATGAAGTTATAAATACAATCTTCACATGATTTCCTTCCACTATATTCCTAATACTTTGCATTCATTCTTTTCCGTATATTCTAGCAGATGGCATCTCTGGGTGGGTGTGCAGAGGCATGGGGCTCTGGCAGTAACCTGTGCTCAGTCTCATTTGTTGTCATGAAAATTCTCATTAGGGTTAAACTCATCCAATGAGAAAATGGAAACCTACCTTAAATTACATGAGTCTTCTCAAATAAATTTTTAGTTGGCAAAAATATACACTACCATCCCCATGGCTTCTCACTGGGTTTTCAACTCATGAGTTTTCTGTCCCTCAAGCATTTCCAAAAATACTGTCTTTACTCTAGCAGGCCTCATCTCCCCATTCAGAGTAGGAATAACAGCAATTCTTCATTGCCCCATCATTAACTTAATATACTAAGCTTATGCCCAGCTTAATACTTCATTGGCAATGGAAGGTATACCTAACTTAAGTGGGCAGAGAGGAAAAAAATCTCAAATGCTTTGAATAAATTGTAGAAAATATACCTTGAATTTTTTGAAGCCTAGTGAAGAAAAATTGTGCTGTGCTTCTAAGAGCCTTTGAGATCTTTTCCCACAGATTCTCTGAAGACCTGACCACTAAAAAGAAGGCAAATTAGATTACAGTATAAAGTGAAGCTTGCATTTGGTGCTTTGGGACTGCTTGTTACGTGGTGCCAGAGGTTTCAACAAGAGGGAGCAAGCCGTGAATCCAGCATTGTCACAGAAAGCATTAGAAACATAATGGACAGATGTATCCAGAGACGGCAAAGCTGATTTCTGATTTCTTTTTCAGTTTCTTAGTAAGGTTTACTCGGGTGAAGCACAGAGGCAACCAATTCAGAAAACATCCCCTTGCACTCTGTTTTCATCCATTGGATTGCTCTCACCATCATCTCCTGGAATAACAGCTTTTCTACAAACACTCTTAGACTCAGGCCCAGAAAGGGAAAAATCCGTTTTCAGTATCAAGGAGAGCTGGTTGTAGGACTGAGCTTTGGTGGGAGATTTGCTGATGACACTTGCATGCCTTTCATCACTCCTATTGCAGTCCACTTTCTCCTCAGAAACAGGGCAGGCTCATGTTGCCATCACCTTCTTTCAGAAGACCCAGTATTAGCCCATGGATGAGCAACCACTGAACTCAGAGAACAGCCCGTGTTATGGATGCCATCAAGACCATGCAGTCCAAGTTCCAGAGGGTTCTGGATCAGGCCTTCCAAGAGACATTACATGTCAGAAATTAACCATGTGGTATGTACGACTGGAATACCCTTCAGCCTGTAATCATGTCCTAGATAGTCCTCTCAGTTCACATGCAATGAATCCTGGCTCTTCTGCTGAGCAGTTTTGTCTGTTATGTGGATGTCAATTTTCTTGTCCCCCACCACTATAAATGATAGCAGATTAAGGTATTTATGATGGTGTAGAAGAACTTTTAACATGTCGATTGATAGTCCAGTTGGAAGATTGGGCTATTTCCAAGCTTGGATTTTGGCTGCATGAGGAAAACTGGGTTAGAAATTGATTTTGTTAAATCACTGCAGCACCCTGACGTAGACATATATTTAAGGAGGTTTCACAATGACTCTGTTTAAGCTGGTAAGGAATCAGCTTAAGCGAAAGTAACCCCATGCACCCTTACAAAAAACACCAGCAAATGGCATGATGACACTAATGGTACTAAATGCACGAAGGATTGTGCTGATCTATGAAATGCATTTCTGATCCTATTGGATTGCACTGTCTTGCACAGATGATGCTTGTGTATACGCGTGTTTGCATGGGTGTTCTCTGAAGAACACCGAACATTAGCCTTCTTTATCTGTGCACACTGTGAGATTCTGAGTGCTGGCAAAATGGTGGGAAATCTTGTGGTTAGGACTGAGAAGGGAAGGATGTTCTCTTTCTCTGTGGAGAGGGCACTGGACTTCATTAGTTAGAAAATGAAGTACGAGACTTAATGTATCACAATTGCAAACAGTTCGTTCATTTATATTATTCTCTAAATGTTAGGCTCTCACATATGAGAGCTGAAAATACCAAAAAGCCCGAAGAAGGAGGTTGTGGAAAGGGTATAATTAGTCAGTCTTCAAGATAACGCTGAAGTACGTTTCTAAAACAGAAATAATCTGCAGGAGTTTAACCTGTTCAGAAATGCTTCACACATATATTTTTCTCCAGACTTTCTTTTTTTTTAACTTTTGCAGATCCTTTAAGTATTTGATCTAGTATCCAAGAGTTAATAAAACCTTATTTATCCCAATAGACCCATAAACTCCGAAAAAATGCATAAAGCACATAAAACTTCACACTTATTAATGCAATTCTTAAAACTATGTAGTGCTTTATATCACAGCATTTGCAAAAATTATACAGTGATAAAGGTTAGCTTATTAGTAACACAGATTCCTAAGTAACATGTATCACCTCTTTATTCAGATTGCCCCTTTGACCGCGCTAAACAGTGTCTTTCCTTGCAGACTATAATTATTTCTGTATACAAGTCATTTTTGGTCAGTCATGTATGTTTTCGTTGTTTTTCATCCTTCCTCATAAGGGAGTTCCAGTTCAGTTGCTCAGAGTAAGTGCAAAAAAATATTGAATGGTTTGAACATGTGCTTCCATACTTTGTGTTGGGAGGACTTGCTTTCTGGGGAGCCCTATCCAGTAATATATGTGCTTCTAAAACGGAACTGGATTATTCCAAACTATGGTAGGTAGAACTGGGAGTGATACAGAAGATTGTCCCATGACAGGTCTTATGCTCTGACTTGCAGTCCCTGCTGAGAGGATGTATAAAGATTATAGTTACAGAAAATTCTCCTCTAGCTTTTAAGAGGAAGAAGCATGAGTTTTTTGCAAAGTACACAGCGAAATCTGTTTGGCCTGAAGCACCAGATCACTGGTAATCATGCTGACCAGTTTTATGTTCATTCTTTGCTCTTGTTAGTCTGACTGTTCATAAACATTTATAATTTATCTTTTATACTGAGACTAGGGAAAGAAATGCGCTTTTTTTTGGTTGTTTTTTCATTAAACTGCATTCCAGTCTTCATATACAACTGGCTCCTAACATAGTACAGTAGTATTATTAACAAATAATGCAGTTTGGCCAAGATGAAGTATATACATGAGAAAAAAATGTATGCATCAGACAATTCTGTCAGATTATCAGATCGTAATGTACATCAACCACTTCCAATACATAAACAAAATGAGTGCGTTACAAATGGGTTTCTGAAGATGCATCATCAATAGTTTGATTACTCAATGATTTTGTAAAGAAACCAGAATCACAATGTTCTAAGATCACTTGCTGACAAATGAATCAACCCCAAAGTTCAGTCACTGGCAACAGACGAGGAAATGTGTCCTGTCCCATCCATTCCCCCCTGTCCCATCCCCCCCAGCTGATGAAAATCAAACTTATGCAGCAGGCAAGATGATTTTAGTCACCTTCTTTTCTGTCTGGATAGTCTTACTTAGTTATAGGGATGCAGAAAACTTCAATGGTATGAGTGCTTTTGGCAAAATATAAAAGCTTTGTCTTAAAAAACACCTTAAAGAAATGCATACGTAAGGAATCTGGGCTTGAAAAGTGTCACTGCAAAATGTCATCGGTCTTAAAGGTTATAAGACAGAAACTACAGGAGGTGAGGGGTTTACAAAGCAAATAATTTCAGACGATCCCTTATGCAGTCGGCGTACAGGGGCACTTTTAATCCGTTCAAAGGTGGCTCAGTATTTTTATATAACTACCTCATTTTCATTTCCAGCTAGCTGAGTGCTCCTGCTGGTGGGCACTGAAGGAATCTCAGCAAAGGCATGATGTTGAGAACCGTGTTAAGGTAACTTTGAATGATTTAATGTCTGTACTGTAAGAGAAGTTAATTTATCATATGAGAATTAATTCAGAAAAGAACTTCTTATTTCTGCTAATAAAATATCTTCTTGCTCAAAACCTAGTTTAGGTTTTTCATGCAGGCAGCAATTTTTATTAATGCCTACCATTTGACTGACACACATTTCAATTTTCGGATGATTTTTCTACAGTGCTGGAACAGTATATTAGCTGAAAAATACACTCTGGAATGTAAGTGTAAAGTATGCATCCATTATGCAGCAGCATCAAGGCAGAATTAGACTGCACTTTGAGACAAGATATAGTATCTGTCGCTCCTGTGAATGAGCCTTGATTAAATTAAATTCCCTACAGGGACAAAGGTTCAAAAGTTCCTGGTTTAATAAAACATATGGCAGAAAATGTGGGAAATAGTCGAGTATGTGAAGCTTTAGCGCTGTAAATGGATCTATTTCCCAAGTATGTGCATTTTCTCTGTACACAGCTATTCCTTGTCAAAATACTTTTTTCTTAACTAACTCAGTGTTTGCACTGTTCACACAATGTGTGTGAAATATCCCACAGTGGGTATAGGTATAGCTCTGTGCACACTTTGAAAGAGGAACAGAAATTCCAAGAAAACATACTGCAAACTAGAAACTCTGGGGTCTTTCATTTAATTATAATATATGAAAAAAATATATAACCTATATATTATTCATTTTGCTCTTCAATTCAACATGTTATAACAGTACTCACATTTTCACCCCTTAGAGAGCTCTTCTATCCTCTCTTAAATCTTTCATAGATAATGTTTGGAAGAAAAGCTGAACAATTGGGAAGATGATGGGAAGCAATTATCAGAATTCAGCCTATGGTTTTTGTATGAGCATGTAAAAGTGCTGAGCAAATAAAAAAAAAAGTTGGTCCCAGAATATATGAAAAACATGGAGGATGAGCTACTGGAGGTCAGTGGAGACAGTACTGACAATTCTCATGCTACAATAGTTGGATGCACAAACTGCAGGAGATGACAGAGGTCTGGGTTTTCAACCATCTTACCTGAAACTGCGGCCAATTGTAGTGCATGCTGTTTCACTTTTCCCGATTTTCCCATACTGAAGCCTCAAATCGTTTGATAACGCCTTTTGGGAAAAAAGTAATCCTTATACAATTGTTTTGATAACAGAAATAGCACTGCAAGCTATGTACAGTTCTTGTGGACTGCTTTTTGAACATGTTCATATATCTGAATTTAGAGTAAAGTGGTGCAAGCCAAAAAAAAAAAAGACAGTTTATTTCTCATCCTTGCCAAGAGACCAAAAATAAAAACAACCAGGACAACAACAACAAAGAAACAAGATCCTTCCACAGGCTTGTATTGAGACAGAACAACACTGAACACAAGAACCGAGTGCATGATTTTATACATCTTTGTAACGTACATTTTCACAATTCTTTTTTCTTTCCATGAGTATAAGAGTGCAGCTTCAAAGGGAAGGATAAAAAAGCAGATGCATCTTCCACAGAAAAGAAGAGTGTAACTGATCACCATGTCCACTGTGAATACTGTCACGACGCTGTCAGCACTGATAGGTCTTAATTGTCCCGACCAGCCTCACCTGGGACCCCCACCCCGACTCCCCCTGCCCCAGTTGTCTGACAGGGCTTCCCAGATGGACCTCAGGTTCACGTTGTCACCTTGTCTCCAATCCCGTCTTCAGCCTCATCTCCCGTCTCATCTTCTGCTGCCCCTGGATGGACCTGGCCCTGGTTCATCCCCTCTCTCGTGTCTGGGGCTGCTGACAGACGCTATTACCAGCCCCTGGCTCTGCTGGCCCCACGTATGTGCTGCGGGCGAGTCTGCACCCTGGCTGGTGAGGGCATTGCCTGGGCTGGAGTCACCCTCGGCTCCTGGCTGATCCTCCCTCGGGGAGCAGCCCCACTGTCACTGCTCCCTAACAAACAGGACAAAAGTTCATTGAAATTGCAGCAAGATAAATTTAGGATAACCATTAAGAAAACTTGCCAGCTGTAACCTGTTCTTAAGGTCCCTTCCGGTCCTAATATCCATGAACCTGCGAGATGCCTGCAACAGCCAACGATCGAAGTTAAATTCACTGGTTATAAAGCTATTTTTTTTTCTCCTGTGTGGCTCCAGGGTATATTTGCATGGTCCTTCACAATTACAGCTGACACCTCCTCTTCAAAACTCAGTAGAATTGCTGCTCTGTGACAGACCTGTAACTGATCTTATAACAAAATTTCAGTTAGATGTCAACCTTGGCACCAGTGGTGGGTCCACTAATCCAGCAGCTTCCCTTTAGCTTTTCTCATGCAGAAGGACAACTGGATCTGCAATCTGCTTTTGATGCCAGTTAGGTGCATCCTGAGACTTTTCTATCTGCCGCTAAGGTATATTCTGACCATCTTCAGAAAAGTAGACTAGATAAGCCCATATGGGATTCTTAAAATATCTGTAACATTCCAGAGTAACAGATTTTGCTATTTTGCAAAATACCACTGCAAGCTTTCCCATACAATACATTTTGTATGAGGCATGAATAAATTGTCTTGATACTGAGATGCCCAGCTGGTGTGTCTCAGGCCGCAGCTTGTGTGACACAGCACCATGGCATCAATATGACGGCTGCCTCTGGACAAACATGTTAAATTAAAATAATCATGAGCGCAAACTGGAAAATAAATGAGTTAGCTTTGTATTTGCAATGGAAATCAACTAGGGTACACGAGAGCTTTCGCTTTGATGTTCTAAAATATTTGTATAATAGCTGTTTTGATGTTTGCCTGAGACATGACTCCAGATTCTTCCAGTCATGTATTAGGAAGGCGAATGCAAAGTGTTAACAGCTGCCTCTTTCTTTCTCCTCCCTCACTTGACTGCTAAGTCTTTCATCACATATTAACACAAGGAAAGTGACCCAAAAGACATATTACTTCAATTAAAGAAGTCATGTACAGGCAATATGATGGAGTAGGAGATAAGGACTATGGGTATGGTCAGAGGAACTATTCTGGTTACAGCTGAGCTGAATTCATAGTTTATTGCCACCATTCCCCCCCACCGCCGAGCTGCTTGTTCTCACCTTTAGCTGCTGCCTCTGCCAGAGATCCCTGCCGTTGGGTTTGGGTTTCACTTGTTTGTTTCATTTTGAATAGGTTGAGTTATGTAGGCTCTAAATCAGTTCTGAGAAATGACCCAGCTGAAAAACCCTCTTTATAAGAAAAGGGTTGTTTCAGGCTGGCTCACTCTATAGGTTAGCGATCAACCAGGAAAACAATTAAACGAATAGTACTGAGAGATGAAATGTCTACTGGGCTTGTGGTGTAGGTGGAGGAAGAGGACAGGGAGATAAAAGCCTTGCTTGCCTGAATCTGCTGCCTGCAGCACAGCTCATGTCAGCATTCCCTATGGCAAAAAGCAGTAGCTAAAATACAGAAATGAGAAGATTACATTTATGGTACCCTTATTAGGTGTCTTATTCTCAAATGACTGAAAGGACTGATTAAATCAGTTTTAGGGCACTGTAAAAAAATGTGAGCTAATGTGAGCTCTAGTATCAGTGGGGGGAGGGGTGTCCCAACCAGAAAGTTGAATCGCTGTTGTTAAATGAAGATCTTTTTATGAAGTTGCTTTAGATGATGTTTATTATCAGGAATTTGACAGCTCCTGGTTTAGCCTCTCCACTGTGTAGTGACATCCTTTTATACTTGTCTGGAAAAATCCTTCTCATTTAAAAAAATATCTGAAGAACTAACCCATCTCTAATTATTAGAGTTCTATGCTCTTCATCCTACTGCCTACCTTCCATGTCTTGTTTGATCCGTTTTTCTGTAGCATTCATAAATAATTGAAACTGTTGATGATTTTCCTTAAAGTATGATGTCTATCAAAGCTTAACAGAATGGCAAAGATAAAATAGCATAGTATAGTTTCTTATCCAGAGGAGAAATAAAACATTTCAATTCCTGAAGATGCATGGCCCCTAGGATAGATTTTGCAGTATTATTACCTTCTTTTGTCTGCCTTCCTTTCTGTGTTTTTTGGTTATTTTTTAACAGCACTCAGGCTAGATCATTCCTGCTTATAAGCAAGGCAACACTTGGATTCTCCAGCGCATCTTGTATTTTGGCATTTGTAGAAATATAAAGTGCTGGAAGGACTTCTTGCTAAATTTTTGCCACTAAACTGAAAGGAAGAAAGAGGTGATCTCCTAGCCTATTTTCCTGTCCAAGCAGAAGACTCACTCTTGTAAGGTATGACTTTGGGCTTCATAAAAATGGGAGTGATTCTTTTAAGTTTCCCAAGGAGGACACTTTCTTACCATTCGTCTGCTACATACGCATGCACAAATACATAGGCTCACTTCCCATTTCATCATGTCAATACCCTGCTATTGCCCACTAGCTTGGGTACATGTTTTTTTCAGAACAATGTATAAATATTTCTAGCTTGGCCTTTGAAGACAGTCCATTTACTAAATGGTGTTGCTTTTTGATTATTATACTGAACTAGACTGAACTAGATCCTTTCTTGTGACTGACTGTATGTCTGAAAATGAGGAGCTAATCTGTGTTAGTCCCAACAAGAGTTACACTGGCTGATAAGTTTCATCACACAATTCCAAGCACCGTGTACTACAGAAAGAGGACAAGAGTTACGAGATTCGTACGCTCAACAAGCTCACTGTAGTCTTAGATTAGCCGTGAAAATTTAATCTGGTCAGCCAAACACTATGTAAATTTTTCATAAGATCACCAGCTTGGTTGGAAAAAGAAATGCTCATGAAATGGTCTTCTGCAAGGTGTTCATCTCAGACCTACACTATGGTTAACTTTCCAAAAAATAGCACTGTCAGAATGAGTGTAGCCTCTAGTAGTTGCTACCATCTCAGGGGAGAAAAAGGTTAAGAAGCTATTGAAGAAGATTGGGCATACCTGCAAGCTGTCTGTAATACCGTAAGTTAGGGATAAAAACCTGAGTTCAGGTGGAGGGCAGTATAGGTAGGTCAATGTGAGAAAAAGGACCTGGACTTTCTATGCCAAGACTATGGGTAAGGTTTTAGAAAAAAGGGCCCTCTTGGAACTAAGTAGGTCTAGCATTATGAAAGGCAATCTTTTTTCCTGGTCAGAAAGCTGAAAATTGACAGACAGTATAATTGTCCTGTGAGCAGGCAGGCAACCACACTCCACTGTCCTAAGAAAGAGATATGACTCAGGAGGTGATGGGGGGGGTTGTTTGTTTGTTTTGTTTTCTCTGAACCAATGGTGAGATCACTGTTGCATGCCGTGTCCAATTCTGACATCAGTGCTTCAGAAAAGATGCTGAAAAATTTGGAAAGGCCTCAGAAAAGAGCCCGGAGAATGACTGTGGATCTGGAAAGGTCCAAGAAAGAAAAAAAACCTGTATCAGTGAGTATATGCTGAGCTTGCACAGAGAAAACTTTGCTGGAGTGGCATACAGATTAACAAAACCAAAGGTTTGTTTTGCTTGTCTTCACGGGAAGAAAAGCAGCTGACTCAGGATTTCCCATACCAAGCAAAAATTCTTTTTCAGTACTTGATGTTACCTCAAATGGAAACTGTGGGTTTTGTGAAGAAATAACTGGGGTGAGACCCAGAGGATGAAAGGCCAGGGCTGCACTGCAGTGTGAACGGGTGGCTTGGGGTAGCTCATGCAGGTCACTGACCAGGTACAGCAGGACACCCAGGGCTTGCCTCCGTGCTGCAGCAAAACTGACGGCAGGACTCGCGTTCCTAAGACATAGTGCCTGGGCCACACCTGGACACGAGTGTAGTGGGCAACCCTAGACTGCTCCAGCCACGAGAAAAGGTTTCAGGTCTGTCTTTATTGCCTTCTTCCTCACCCTTCCTTGCCCTGTTACTGGCACTGCTTGTCCCCAGTTGCCGAGCTGGCAAGAAGCTGCAGCACGGCCGGAGGGCCGTTAGTAATGGCAGCCCTGTGCAAGGGCGGCAGGGCACGGACTGAACTGCTGCTCTCTTCTTCCACTCAGGTTCAGGATGTTTTCACCTGAAACGAGCTGATTGACGGTCACACTTGCCCTCATGGTCTGTAAGACTGGTTGTAAATCTGTAAATCTTATTTGACTTATGAAAACCTTAAATCTGTGGTAGGAAATATTTCCTTCACACTAAGTCAATCCACCAATCCACAGGAACAGGTGGATTGACTTAGTGGAATTAACTATAAACATATTTGAGCCTGAAGAGTCTCAATAATTTCCTGGAAAACATTACAGTGGGTGACAGGTAGGTGAATGCTTCCCAAAAAATCCCCAACCATGTGCTCGGCTGAATCAGCAGTGACTCTCCTCTCTCTGTGTGCTTCTTAAATTGTACTGACCTGACTGGAAGCGTAAAGATACCAACACAACCCGCCATTTCCCCAAGTTCTCTCCCCGCTACATGAAAAATGGTGTAACTTCACCCTAGTAACGCGATTGTCCCGAGCGAGCTTTCCTAAAAACGGCCATTTCCCATGGCTGCACCTGTCAACAGCCAGAGCTGGGCCCTACCCTTAGCTGGCAGGCCGGCCGGGGAAGCGGCCCGGGGCGGCTGCGGCCAGGCGGGACGCCTCGTCCCGGCGCGCAGCAGGGTTTCTCGGGAAGGAAGGAGCAGTAGGAGGGCGGGGGGGAAGCCCTTCCCTCAGCCGGGCGCGCCGGGGAGCCCCGCGGTGGCCCGTGGCAAGGCCGTTACGGCACAGCGGCTACAGGCGCAGCCGGTAACCACCCGGCACCGGGCAGCAGCCCGCCTCCGAAGCACGGCGCGGCGGACAGGGCCCCAGCTCCGGCCGACGGAGCGACCCCAGCTGCCGGCGGCGCCACCCGCGGCCCGGCCCCGCCTCGCCTCTGCTCGGCCCGGCCCCGCCGGCCGCGGGGCGGTGCCCGCGGCGCGCCCAGCAGGTGGCGCCGCCGCGCCGCGGCGCGGGCTGTGTCCGGGCCGGGGCCGGAGAGGCCCGGCGGGGCTGCGCGGCGGCCGTGGAGCTGCCTGGCGCGGAGGCATTGCCCGCCGGCCCGGGGCCGCCTGCCGCCCGCCGGGGCCGACGTGGCCGCCGTTCCCCTCCCGCGGCCGCGGGGAGGGCTGCGATGGGCGGCGGGGCTGCGGCGGCAGCCCCCTCTGGCGGGTGGGTGCGGGGGTGCCGCAGCGTGCCCCGGCCGCGGGGCTGGGCCGGGCTGTAGCTGTGCCCCTCGTCAGTTCAGCACCGCGCGTGGGAGGTGAAACCGGTCACGTCTTGGTGTGAAGCTTGCGGAGAGTTACTGAGTGGGAATCAAACGCAGCCTGTCCCGCTGCCCCTGCCCGGCCTCGTCTGCAAGGTAGCCAAGCACGGCAATGGAGCGTGCATTCCAAATTCAAAAAAAAAAAGTTGAGTATAATTAAGAGCGCCACTCTTAGAGCCCTCGACGTGACCCTGTGGGAGACCATGCAGATTTTTGAAGGCTACAGAGATCTCAACAAGAGTTGGCAGAGGAGAAATTGCAAGTAGTCTTTTCAGAAATCTTCCCAACCCCAGCAACAAAAACAGATAAACAACCTCGAGCAGAATAAAACAAAATCCAAAACCAACAACAAAATAAATCCGCAACACCCCCAAAACCCCAAGATCTAGCTGGCTTGTGGTTACTGCGAAGCCCAAGGTTTGACCTGAACAAGAGTGGAGGTGAACCCAGACAGAACCTGGTCTGAGGTGGGGACGTGGCCCGGACAGTGTCCGCAATCTCAGAGAAGTCAATCAAACGCTTGGTGAGCGCGGCGGGACTTGGAGCGGGGTGTACGGGAGGCAGCCGCGCTGTTTGCTTCCTTTTCTGGAGAAGCTGCGGTGTTTCGTCTGTGCTTTGCCTCCGGTGAGATAAACACTGCTGGGGGTAAGGCATCCCTCTGGCTGGGCACCGCTGCAGCCCTGCCTGGGAGAAGCCGAGTTGCCAGGGTTAGCTCATTTGTATTGCTGTGGCACGGTTGAGGTCAGGGACGCTTTTATTCTCTGTGGAAAGAGAAGCAGACTTTTGACCTGCCGTGAAGGAATTTGAATGAAAACTTGACCATACGAAATTACAAGGAAAATGGACCTTCTGGCATCTGGGTGGTTAACAGAGATGACGCAGCACTGTTCTGGCCAGATTATAATCTATTATCTTTTGGATATCTAAGCTATCTAAATAAAAATCGTGAAAATGTAGAGGGAGGTTGTTGTTCCAAGTTAAGCTTTAGTCAGATGATTATTGACCTATAATTACCTTTTTTTTTTAATTATTCAAAAGATTGAAGACGTCAGATTTGTGAGGCAATACTCTGGTAATGCCGTATACTCTTACGTTATGGTGCCATTAGAATACTGCCTCGGGGAGATGCAAATGTAGAGAGCTAGCTTGTGTAAATTCTTCGCATTAGTGTATTTAGCTGGATTAGTTCCTTTAAACAAATCTCCTCAGGCTCAAGTTTTAAATTAAGCTGCTGAGCAGTCCCACTGAAGTTGGGGAAATTGAAAATTCGGTATGGAAGTTAACTCTGTTGAATCAGGACCAGCACATATGTTCAATCTCTTTGGAGCATTTGCTCTTTTGAACGTGGGTGGCAAACACCTATATCTATTTTACCTTCTTTGGGTTTTCCCAATGTGCCCATAACTACAGCAATGACTGGTCAGCCTGCCAAAATGCATGAAGGAAACAGTAAAGTTGCTACCGTGAGACACAGTTCTCCTTCAGCTTGAACTTGGACATCTGTTGGCTTTAGCAAAGTTCTGCTCAATACAACTGAAGGCCTGAAAAGGACAGAAATAGTAATAGTTTATTATTAATCTGTTATTGATTGCGAGGAAAGCAAGCTCTCTAAAACTGAAGGCAAGCCATGCTGCTTGTCTCAAGGATTTTATTACTCAAGCTGAGATAGCAACAAAGCACTCTGAAGGTTAATTATGGACCATATGATGACAGCAACAGGTGAGATGTGGTAATCATGTAATCACCATAGATGCTTTATAGACTTACACTTTCTAAGGTATGTATTTAAAAGATGAAGGGAGATACTGCAAAACCTATAAAGTGGTGAGAGAGAAAGCATGAAGAAAAACTCCCCTAATGAGCAGTTAGAAGTGACTCTTGAGTCAGTGAAATACTGTTCTGCTTGTCTAGCATGGGACATTTCATTTTAGCATCTAAAGGAGTTCAGGTGTCAGAACCCGTTTATGAAATACTGATTAAACAACTAAACCAAAGCATTCACACTTTCTGTTGTTAAGGAGAATGTATGCTGATTTTTAGCGACAATTAAAAATTATCATATGATTTTGATGGCTTATATATGATTCTAGCCCTTTATTGCTGACCACAACTGTGAATTCAGAAGATAATTGCAAAGTCAGTTTTCCTATGATGAGGGAAGTCTTGTCAGATGTTAGATGGGGCCTGACTAATTAAGAAAGTGCTTTCAGGCTCTGCTAGAAAATCAGAGATTATTCTTGATTTGCATCTTAATAAGAAATCATTGATGGTGTAAAGAGTTACTTTGATTATTAAAATATGACATGAATATTGAAACGTTTTTCATATCATGTTGATATGAAAGTGGCACAGCGAGGAAAAAGTCATTATGCTTTTCTTTTTTCTTTTTTTAGTGTTTCCATTTCATACCGTCTCAGCAAATCAAATTAAGGGAATTCTTATTAAATTCAGTGGTCGGGAGCTGAGAAACATTAAGTGCTTGCATTTGCTGCTTAAAATATGGCAAGAAGCAAAGATGTGTAAGACACCAATGAAGAGCAATTTTAGGCCTGATATTTTCAAGCTCACCTTTTTATATACTATTACATGTCAGTCCTAGTCCCTCTTCATGTTCTTATTGTTGCCTGCAGAAGAGAAGGAGACACACTGAGCACAGATAGAGTGGAATAAATAATAAAAGGAATTAAACTCAAATGTAGGGGGAGGCAGAGTTATAATGAGATTTTATATAATGTTCTTTATCTTGAGTACTTCTTAAAGCTGAAGTTAATGGTAACTGTAAACTAGCTGCTATTTCCTTCACTATCTTAGAAATCACTAAACTGTAGCACTATTAGCTGTCAGCCAGAGTATGGCATAAAAAAAAATAAAAATCTGTCACTGAGGCCCTATGCATGTATTATGTACTGCGGGTAATGTTAGTAAGAGGTTAGTCATGCCATACTCTCACATGATGTAACTAATACAGAGTAAATAACTCCGAAATTTAACACCAGCCAGAGTGTAGTAATTGTGGAATTGTCCCAAATCTCAAAGAATGTGTGAGTGGATGGTGTTAATAGCCTGATTATGTAGCAGCAAGGGTTTAAATATAGATTTTGAGACATATAATTTGATTCCTCAAGGGGCAACTAATTTGACAGCAAGCACCTTGTAGTGGAAGCTGACTTTTTGGAAGAGCTGTGGAACTGGCCAGGTTTTATTTCGGGGAGCATGAGACCTGTTGGATACTGCAGGTATTCACGTCTGATCTGCAGTACTCCGAGAGCATTTCCAGGCATCCTGATTCACCAGAATGTCTCTACTCCTGCTCTTGCTTTATTTTAGGGTTTAGTGTTTTAGGAACAAGTTCGACCTTGTTTATACCACTACCGCATCTACAGCCTATCGCAAGATTTGTATCAGATGTCACAGACTCGCTCTTTAGAAATCTCACATATCAGAAGTTTATGTTTCCAAGGAATGGCAGGTACTCAGCACTTGCCAAAATCACATCCAAAAACTTCATTGACCTTATGTGAGATGTGTTAAATGACCTGTATTAGAATAGAAGAATAGTAAGCTGTAATTGTGTGCTCAGTTTTAACTGCACAAGAAAAACTGCAATCATACAGGTACACAGAAGGAACCTCAGAAGATGATTCTTAAAAAGTTTAATGTTTCTTAACATTTTCTTTTCAGTTATTGATAATGTCTGATTTGGAAGGCTGTCATTTTTTATAATATAATTTGTGTTCAATACCACTGCCACAATTCTTGCCAGAGATTCTTAGAGTACAGTTGTGCTTAATGCTATGGAAACACAGCAATGTAACACTTATTCTTTCAGAGAAAGTTCAGATTTAGTTGGGAAAAAATTTTAGATACCTCATGACTTGCCAATGGTTCTGAGTTCTCTTAGATTTTTTAAAAAAGTATCATCTGATAGCTACACATTAAACTAAATTATTCTAACACCAGGAATCAATCAGAAATAATTTAAAAATATAAGGAGGCTGTATATATGCAAATATCATGTGAGAAATTTCATAACAATCCCTTCAAAAAATGTAATTCACAACTTGAAAGACTGAATAATCTGATTTTCTTAGAAGTGTATTTCAAATGCTTCTTGATTTGCAGCAATTGATACCTCCTAATTTGAGGGACCTTTTCAAGTCTGGACTAATCCCCATTTTCTTTTTAAAACGAGAGAGAATGTGTAGGAGTTGTCACTGTGAAGATGCATTACCATCTCAAAAACTGTTGTTAAAAAATTATTTGGAAATAATAAACTGGAGTTATCAATACTTGAACTAGGTTTAATTTAGCCATTGAGGTATCAGAAGTGGCAATACAAGAGTTTGATATGGAGTAATTGACTCTCAGCAGGTAAGCTGGTTAACGCTCAGTTCCTTGCTGCCATGGATAGCCTTCTAATATAAACTTCTAATACTTGACCGGCCAGCTTAAAATTAACTTGGCTCTCTCTTTACAGTGCTGCAGTAGCTACGTTGTCTTTGTGTGATAACTGCTGTGACTTGCTGGCCTAAGATGGTTTCTGAATCCTCTTTTTTTCTTTCTCCCTCATTCCAAAATAATAGGAATACATGCTCATTCATATAGCAAGACGTATTTTTCTTTTAGGAGGGTGGAATTTAATTTCTGTAGTCCAAGTCCATCTTGCATAAAAGTTCAGTTCCCTTAAGTTAAACCCCTGCCTTCCTTTGAGCTGACTGGAAGAGAGATTCAGATGTTTCATCCTTGAGATCACCACATTGAGCCTCAACATTGAGGATATCTAAAAACAGCAGATGGATTTCTTACCATACCAGACGAAGTAGAATGAGTTAAGTATGGTGCCAAGATAGATAACCTGTTTTAAGACATTTCTTTTATGTCAAATGACCCTTAACATTATACTCAAGTAATAGTCGTTCCTCAATTATCACTGACGAGAGTGTTACCATACTGCAGTATGTAGTGGTTCCTATTCCATATGCTTAGAAGATAGGTCCAAAGACAGACATTCACATGAAAAACGTCCATATTTTCATTGCTGTGCCGTCTGTGCTGAGTAATTCTGTAGTTTCTGGCTTACATTGACAGCATCGTGAAAACTCATGTCAAAGAGGGGGGAAGTAATAACAGTTTCATTCAAAAACTATTCCTGCAACAGCTGAAATCTATCAATTTATCAGATAATATGTATTTAAACATTTGGCTTAAGGAAAGTTAACATTTTGCGCAACGGTATGTATGGAAGGGCAGGCTACAGATCTGGCTGAGAAGTGAATGGACCAATCTTAACTGTACTATTCAGGTAGCATGATAACCTATCACATTCTCTCAGTGCTTGTCCCTGCTGTTTTTATATTCTTCATACATCATTTTCCTTTTCCTTTCTGTAGGAGTGAGGAAAAAACTGCATATATGTATATTGTGTGTGTTTCTAGAACAGCTTAGTAGAAACCTCAAAGAACTGAGATTTTAGTGAGAGATTTCTACTGTCTTTTGAATGTGATGAGATTTATAGTCATCCACTCTTGCAGAAGAGGCTTCCTAAGTATGAGTCCAATTCTTGAAAAAGTTCTGGTTCCTGTCATGATCCTTCCTGTAGGAAGGATGCCATAATGTATTTGTGGCTTTCTCTGAATTCAGAAAACAGTTTACAGATACAGAATTGCAGTTATTTATAAAGACCTAAAATAATTTTGTATGGGTTTGGGAAGGGAAGGCTAGATCTTAAACAGTTTTATATATACAATGATTACTTTTAATTTCAGCAAAGTGAAAATAAGGAGTTGCGTAAGCCTAATTACATTTATTAATTATATTTCTCAAAATAAGTAACAAAATTGAATTGCTGTTTAAGAAATTCTTGTGGCAATTTGAAATGTCTGCTGTACTCTCTGCAGTATTTTTTCTACAGGTGCATTACAGTAGTGGAGAAACGACTTTTTAAAAACCAAATTTACTGGGAAATTCATATTTTGTTCCTTCAACGTGTTTATTGAAGTACATAGGTGTCTGTTCTGTTTGTTGAAGGTGTTGGTTTCGGTCTCTGACCTGCTCCCCAGTCTTTGACCCGGCAGGTGCTGCCTGTGCTAACTATAACCCCGCCGCTGCGATCCTGGCGAGCGGCATCCATCAGCGCGAGTCCTTGGAAATACGCTGCTAAGTCTCTTGCTAGAGCTGCGTGCCAGGTGGGCTCCAACAGGAGCCACGCTTGGTGTCGCCTGCAAGTACAGGACGTGTAGCTGCTTACGGGATCAGCGCTGTGTAACCGAGGGTCGCCCAGCGCAGGGAAAAGGGATTCTTGCGGAGAGGCCACCTTATGCTGTTTAACCACACAGATAGTAATCCTGCTTGGTTGTGGGTCTTTTGCACTCAGAGGTGGGAATTCGGATTTCTAGGTTGTTAATGATAATGCTAATTATACAAGACGATACTTAGCAGTTAGAATGCTAGGTTTCAGGTTTTTTGATGTTTTTTTTTTCTATAAATACTGAATGGCTATGATGTTATGTTGCTGAAAAAACTCAGAGCATTTGGGCTATAAATTACTAGTCTATTCACTGCTTTAAAGATGAACCTGAACTATCTGGGGATGAATTGCCCAGACTGAATTGTGTGAAGCCAGATATCTCTTTTATCTCTTTTATCCTGAAGGCAGGTACTAACTCCAGACAGTTCCAGGCACCTGATTTCAGTGCTGCAAACTAGACAGCTAATCTCTCACAGTTCCTAGTAAAGAGCTTGGTGCTCTGGACTAAAAAGACTAGTGCTCCTGCAGAAGCCTCTTGTCACTCTGAAGCAATATCTAGCTGGCTAGATACCATTTCTGGAGCACGAGTGATGTACACCCTTTGCAAGAAACCTTGGCGGCATAACTCCACAATTTAAAAACCAAGGGGAATGCATTTATAAAAAATTTCAAAACTCTTGCATTTGATATATTATTCTACGCTAAGCTGTATCTTTAAACAAAAAGTTTACAAAGGTAAATTCTGTCTTCCTCAATTTTAACACCATGGTTACAGAGGAACCTGTCAACTGATCTTCTCTGCCCTCTCTCCCTTTCTCATTTTGCAAATGCATTCATTCTGGGAGAGGGAGGGGACAGAAGATAAAATGCCAAAAGAGAGAAGATGTATCTGCAATGTCTGACTGCCGGGAAATAAGTACATCCCATTGATTTCTCTATATGCCATATTTCAGCAACAAAGTAATGTTTTTCAAGTGACTACTTTTTTGCTGTGTAAAGCGTTAATTTAAAAAGTTATTGTTATATAGGCAGTGAAGGCCCAGCCTTGCCGTTGCCCTTCGCTCACAGGGGAGTTTATACAGATGGCAGGACTAGACATGGCTCATCTCAAATCTTGTCCTGCGGTGGCTCTGAGTCGTAACATCACCACCAGCTTCAGAGGACAAGGTGTAGGACTAGCGAGTGTCATTGGCTGACTTTGCCCATGAGGAAGCTGTAGACGTTATCGGCGTGTCCGGTTCCATTCTTCCTTGTTTCCTTTGTATGGGCTTTCTCCACAGTCTTCTGTTATAACCTTGAATCTTGCCATAGTACTTCAGAAAGCTGGAACATATACTCTATGTTTCATATGAAAATTGTCTAGCTGCTTCTAGTTACAATAGCTCCTTGTTCTGCTGCCAAGAAAATACCATCATCAGCTGCTTGGATTATACAGAATATTACAGAATAAAGACAACAACAGAAATACACTGTTATTTTTCCTTCCTTATATCCTGCTTTGTGACAGGAATCCCTCCCCCTGCTAAGTTCATTGGTTAACAATAAACAAAGCTGCTTTCAGCAACTGTCTCACTATAGCCTCTGTGGCGTGTAATACAGTAGAGCCATCATAGCATTAAAAAACTGGTTTACCATGATAGTTTTGAATTTTTAGTAAACTTTATTTGACTTATAACCTCTCCTAAACAGAGATGGCACCCTTTTCTTGCATCCGCATAGAATGGAGTGTCTACAACCCCAATAATAAAGAATAGCATAAATAATTTTCTTTAAGTAAGTGTTTTATTCACATCAGCAGAAAAAAATGCTGACTGCAAGAGAGACAGTGTCACCACAAAGGCTCCATAAGTGACCAGAGGTTGTAGTTTACTCAGCCTGGGGATTCTGGGTTGCTTGTATCTTTCATTCCTATTAACAGAAGCTTTTGTTGCTCAACGGTTTTGGACACTATGTAAAGGTATTTAGCTGAATCTCAAACACTGATTTCTCAGAAAACATTTTTTAAAACCTTAAAAATTTGTCTACTTTGCCCAAGGGAAATGCCTTGAGGAAGGGATAAGGACTTCACATTCCCTAGCTTTAGGTGACTAATTTTGGTCAACAAAATTAAGACTTTAATTTCCAAGGAATCCCTCTGTAGTTAACAGGGAGAAAGAGGATCTTCCAGGGATTTCCTGACCAGAAATCTAACTGAGATATTCTGTGCTACCCTTCAGAGGAGGCTTGTGAGAGAGAGGAGAAAACTGTCTTAGATACCCTTGGCAGTATGTGAGGGGTGGACTTGCATTGGTGGTCCCAGTTTTTCAGTGCTGGAGGCTGGCTGCCAGGTCTGGGGCTCTGCTGACAGGGTGCCATGCGCAGATGCAGAGGGAGGTACAACTTTTCACCCGCTGTCATGCCCTGTCTCCTCCAGAACTGCTGCAGAAAAGGTGGTGAGTTAGGACCACCTTGTGTGCCCAATACCTGGCTTGTGGGCCACCAGTTCAGCCACCTGTTCTTAGGAATATCAGTCCGTCCTTTCTTTTCCCTTACAGGTCCTCTGTCATACCTGGCTTTTGTTTTTCAAGAATATTGTGGATGATGTATCTGACATTTTGGGGCAAGGTCTTCTTGCTCATGCTTACGCCAGGCAAATTACATGACATTAAGTTCTGACTCATGCTTTGTTCCACTTGTGGTTGTCAGCTGTGGGTGATAACATCTGTATTCTGACTGTGCCTTTGCATTTGAAGAGTGGTCTCAGGAAGAGGGCAAGTACGTCAGGCGCTCTGACCTGCCCGGTGCTGTCCCACAGCTGCCTCGCAGGCTGACCACGGGAAGCCTCTTCAGTTGCATCTATGAGACTGGAGTTGCTCCGGTGTTTGAAGCCGTGCGTGCACCTTCGCCATATCTGGGATTGTCTTTCCAACTTCACAGGTTTGGATCTACCCAAAACTGGACTTCAGAGAGGTCACCCACAGACTTCAAAGATGGTGTATGCACTGACTGATGTACTTCAGACAGTCCTCTAGGTGGGCACTGACCCCCTGCATCTTTGTGCTGCACGGTCTCTGTTAAGAAGTCCTGTAACTTGCTGTCCTCTTTTGCACTGCACTGCCATATCCTCTTAGTTAGTATTAAACTTTTACTCAAACAGAATGCTTTAAGTATCTGGATCTAGAGATTTGTTGCCAGATTCTTTAGTGTTCATCCTTCTCAACTGATAAAATTGCTCACCTCTCCTATAGTGATTAAGACATAAAAAACTTCCCTGAATCTGAAACTTTGGTGAGTACAAAAGTCTGAAGGCTCCTGGCTCTTCTGAGTATAATGGCTATGCTATTTTGTTTGCTGTTATCAGTGTTTCTTTTTATTAACAGATACTATGTTTTTTTCTCATTTAGCCTGGCAGCCTAACGTTTAAAGTAAGTGAGGATCCAATTTCACTTACAGAACATTTCATTTATTTAAGGCTATTTGAAATGACTTGTTCAATTAATGTATTGCAACGTAGTTGATGACCTCATCCTCTTTCTATGCAGTTACAGTTTTGCATAACAAAGAGAGGGCCATATGTATCCAGGGGAAACTGAATCACTTAAGCAGAAAATAAAGTCTGTCAAAACACTACATAAATGCTGTATATGCACCTTTTTTAACTGAGCCTGGTAAACTGAGAGATTTCCAGTGTATTCTGAAAGTTTAGTCCCTGGACCAAGTCAAAAAATGATCCATCAGTCCTCAAGGAAAATACAGGTCACAAGTCAGACAACTAGTCCTTTTAAGGAACAGTGAATATGTGTACATTGGTGATCGTTTTAGAGCTCCTTGGTTCGACTCATCTCATGAATTTAGTTTATCAATTAAGAAATTTTCTCCATCAAGAAGTTCACTGCCACCCTCCTCGCAGAGGTGGAACTTAATGCGCTAAAGTACAGGCTGACATAAAAAGGGTTTGAAGTTTACAGTGCTAATCAGAGGTGTGCCTGTATCCGAGAGAAGCTCTTACAGTACAGTTGGCTTAGCACATGCAAAAGACCTTCAGTATTTCTATTTTGTAATGAGAGCTTTAAAAACCTCCTCTCATAGGGAAAAGACTTGAAGGGAGGGAAGTGATTCCTTTCAGTGGTTCACTGCTCTGCAGTGGCTCTCTAAACTGCTACAGATTTTAACATTTACTGGGGCACAGCTGGGCATTTTTTTTTCCTGGCATTTTTCATTCAGATATAAATAGGTACTAGAGTAATATTACCAAGAATATTTTTAAAGAAAGAACCACTGAAGCCATAAAAAATGTCTTGAACTAAGGCCTTCCAGAATGACTGCCATCATTTTTATGCTCCTCTTCTGCATGCATGTGAGGCTGTCTAGGAACTGTAAACTTGGGAAAAGAAATAGGAAGGTGTCTGCCAAATACAGTAGATGGGATCTTTCGTGTAGCTTGTTCAGAGATTCTTTTTGTTAATGAAGCGTTATTTCTGTCAAAAATGAAATGCTTTGAAAAATAAGCTAAGTTGATGTAAATCAGAGGAAAAGGAAAACTGATAAAGCACTAAAAAAAAGTCCAGGAAAGAACATATGGACCATTTTTAGAAAATTTTAAAGTGTGAATTGTTTTATTTAAAACAATTCAAAGAAATTTGAACTCTGTATGAAATGTATTGCAACTGCAGAAAACTCGAATTCATTAGGTTGAAATGGGAAAAAAATTGGCAGCGTGAAGTTTCCTGTGAAACGGAAAATCCAGTTCCTGGCCAGGTCTGTTTAGTGGCAATTTTCTAAATCTGTAAATACTTTTGATTGATGATTTTAAAGAGAGAGAAAATTCTTGAATGTCAACCCACAAATGCAAGTGAATTAAAATCTCCCAAGCCACCTGCTTACTGTAGTGGGGATGGCTTGAACCTAATGTGGAAACCCTGTTCCACATGTTCCTCAGAAAGGTGCCTCTGTACTGCAGCTAGCCGTGCCCTTCTGTGAAAGCTGGCTGAAGATATTTTCCCAAGCTGTAGATATTAATGGTCTCAGACTAATTGTGCTTTTGCAAAGCCTAAGACTCTCAGTTACCTGAAGTGTAGGTTGCTGTTCATTTGCTGCTTGCTGACAACTTGTGAGTTCCAGTTGACATCTGTATGTTTTAAATTGGGTATTACCTTTGAAACAAAAGGAACATGCCAGACGAGCTGTTACCACATCTCTCACGTCACCACAGAGTGCTGTGCCATAGGGGTCACTGGGAGCCGGACAGTGACGGCGGAAGCAAGCTGGGAAATTGTATTAAAGAACATCTTCGTAAGTGGAAAAAGTGTTGGTGATGACAAAGTGTCAAGGAAGCAGAGCCCATTCCTTAGCTCTTCTTTCTATGTGGGAAATTGAAACAGGAAATAAAAAAAGACTAGTTGCACTGTGCAACTAGTTGCTGTGCAATGAGCACTGCACTGCGCTTTGAATATAACAACCACCGAATATAACAATGATCTAGTGGCCAGATTTCTTTTTTTCTCCAGGGATTTTGATCTGTTTCCTGCAGAAGCAATTTTTTTGTGTCACATCCATGCATTTCCCATCACTTTGTAAGTTGAAGAAGAAATCCAGTCTGCCAAATTAATTAGCTAGAATTCGCCTACGTAGGAGGCCACGTAGGAGTGTGTAGACCTTGGAGGAGTGTTTGTCACCAAATGAACATGGCTGTGCTAGTTCAAAATGCCCTTCAAGCTCTGTCTGAAATATTTCTCTTGTCAAATGAGTTACTCCTTCTCGTGGGTGGAATGAAGAATCTTGTCCTTCATCTTAGTTTGTATACAGTAGGTTCATGACAGAGTAACTTAGTCATATAAAAGAATGCAGATATCACCTCCCTTCTACACCATGCAAAGCTGTTGTAAGCCAAGGAGTTGTACAGCTAACAGACTAGTAAAACCAGGCCTCTGATGTCTACCAAAACAATCAGGTTGCAAACTCTGCATAGTCAAGTTAAAAGTCTAATTTGGCTATTTGTATGGGTTCTTAATCATACATGTACAAGTTCACATTAAAGTTAGACTTAATTACATCTCTCAACTCATCCGTCTAAATGAACAATGCTTTGCCGAATGTAGCTTTGTTTTTTATAAATATCCTCCCATTATATAGCAACTGAATATTCCTATTTTACCTTGGCTTTTGTGTGTGGGAGAGGCACTCTGAAAACTAAATATATCCAGTATTAATTAAACTGTGTATCTAGGAAGGACAGCAGGACAATTCTTCTTTATAGGTTTGTAATCAGATTTGTCTGTACGTGAAAAAAACCTCAGCCATTCAACATTTTTACTTCAATTTTAGATGTATCTTTACATCTGTGAGAGTGACCAACAATTGGCTCGTATATTTTACAACCTGGTATATGTGAAAAATGAGCTTTTGTGAAATTGAGTTTTAGAAATACTCAGAAAATGGGAAGAAACAATGCATGGGGAAAAAGGAAATGGGGAACAAAACATGGAGAAAATGATAAAGATTACTGGCATCTAATGAAAAGGGAGAAAGAAATGCGGACAAAATATGAATCTGAACATAAAAGTCTTGCTGAATCCTAAAAATGATGTGCAGTATGTTAGATTGTAATTTTCTGTCTCTGTTATGTCTCTCGCCCTGTTAATCCCCCTACATATAAGACATTTGACGCGTTCTCTTTGTGCTTATCTTCCTTCCTAATACCCCATATGAGCTAGCAAACTTACCGTGGCTTCCCTTGAAGCCCATGAGGCTGGGGTATCTACGTTTCATGCCACGAGGAGTTCGCAGAGAGTTACCACCAGTCTATCTAGCGTAGCGTGGTACGGCCCCCTCTTGGCACGCACGCTAGCCAGCGCGCGTATCGGCACCGTGCTGTCCTGAGGCCACGATGCCGCCTGCCGTTCCCGGGCTTCTCTGCGCTGTGTAAACATGCCCACCGTCTTTGATGATCCCGGCTGGTGGCTCTGACACAGAACCGCAAAACTCACAGGTCTTCTTTTGCTCTCGGCTGTCTGCAGTAACCATGGAAAGGTTTTACCTCTACCTTGGATTCAGCAGAAGGCCACCAAACCTGCAGGTGTTGTGAACTAAATGCTCTGAACTCAATGAACCAGAATTTTCCCACTGAAGTCTTCTGCTTGGAAATGGGAGAAGTCACAGGTTTACTTGATCCATCACACAGGTACCCTGTTTTGCATAGCACTTGCATTTATTCCTTGAACAAAGCAGTTTATCCACTCTTTCAGGCCAGGGGCGAGGACAGAGACAGCCTGGCAAATTGCGCTGAGGTTGTTCAAGGCACAACCCCTCCGGCTGACTGTCCCGTCCCTGCCGCAGCTGGCCTGGCAGGGCAGAGCACCCACACGTGTCTCAGCGCAAAGTCTGCCGTCTTAGCACAAACCAGCTTTCGTCAGCACTTGAAAGAAAATTGCTGGACT
The DNA here is from genome assembly GCF_034638445.1 of Ciconia boyciana. NCBI lineage: Eukaryota > Metazoa > Chordata > Aves > Ciconiiformes > Ciconiidae > Ciconia > Ciconia boyciana. The sequence continues at coordinate 109,841,918 of NC_132934.1, forward strand.
TTGCATCTGAGGCATGTATGCACAGCCCCAGCCGGCTGCTTTTCTGCGGGGATGTTTTCCCCTGGCAAACAAGCAGTAACGAATTGTGGAGGGCCTAGAAGCAGAAGAAAGAACTAGCGTCTTAAACCACCAGTCATTTCTGTCCAGCCATTTCTGTCTCATTCTGAGTATCCAAAGACTTTTTTCCATGGTATTGCAGAAATCAATCCTTAGCCCCATTTAAATAACTATGACAGAAAGCTATTACAAACATTCTCAACCGAAAGAAAAAATATGTGGTATGCAAGCACCGAAGATTACAAATAAATATTTTGCAAAACTGCCTGTAATTATGCAAAGTAAGTTTTATGCAAGGAGTGGCGCCACCTAAACGGCAACAATAACGTATGCACACATTCAGAAAAGAGACTTTTCAAACAAACTATTACCACCACCCTGGAATAGCTTGAGTCTTCAATTACAAGTTAACCTATCCTAGTAAAATGAATACTTTCATGTTGGGAGTGGTTCTCTCATTTTTTACCAGTAACTGTATTCTTTTACTATTCAGTGTCAAAACAGTAAAGTGGCATTCTAGGAGAAGGTAGAATTACTGCCAGTATGAACACCATATGTGGCAACGTGACAGCAGTTCTGCTGCAGCTTTCCTCATGGCAAGGTAAGAAATCCAAAGTTAGATGGCTCAGATGTTACCAAAGCTGGTTTATAGCTAGAGGTTGTTAATTTCTCACTTTAAACTCAGACCCGAGCAGTAAGTTTTGTACTAGCAACAATTCCCATACTTACGGTTTTCTCCCAATTACCCTCTTTTCTATGTTTCCTGATTTATAGAACTGGTCTTGTGGCATTGGGCTGCAGCGCTTCACTGCAGACCCAGAGGAAATGGGGCACTTCCAGCCACAGCAGCCAGTATCTGCTGTCCGCTCCTGTGCCACCATGCATGTTCTTCACACAGCCTCCCCAGGGAGCTCCACTGAAGTTACAGCACTCTGGTCGAGAGTGCAACTGCCTTGGAGAAGGGGAGGAGGATACGAGTTTATGGGTTGCAAACTCAAAGCTCCCTTACCTAGTTGGTGAAATGAGCTGGCTTCTAACTGCCTGCCTTTTGAAAGTTTCCAGAAAGTCCATGAAAGGGGTATCTGATGTGTTGCTGCAGTAATAGCTGTGTCAGGACTAGAAGGTGTTGCAACTTCCTAAGCAGTAATAATAGATGGGTTGATACCATCTACTTCCTTAGGTTGTCTTTTCCTGCTTTGTCATAAGGGTGTCTGTCTGGCAGGGCTAGAAGAGGGAAGACACTGAAGTTTTGAAAGATTTGCAATTGTAAGCAGCTGGGAAGGAAATGAGTACTAGCTCTTGTCAGAGGCAGACTACTACCCTGCAGGCTCTGCTGTGCAGTGAAGCAGGCTGAGTGACGAGCTGTGGATCCAAGCTCTGCTACAGAGAAGGGGGAGTAGTGAGCTTGAAAGGTAAGAGTCTCAGTTGGCCTTTAGTAATTCTCCTGGTCATCTGTGAAAGTCTCAGGCATGTGCCTGTCAATAGAGTTATATCATTCATGAATCTAAGTTTAGGTCACTCTAAAAAGCATAGCAGGCTTTAAGAAGAAAATGTGAATGGATCAGAAGAAGCAACATTGATTCTGAGGAAACAGATGCCTTCATCTAGGACCTTTCCAGATGAGTCCTCAAATCCATGACCGCTTGTGCCAAACTCGACTCTACAGTCCATACAACCTGGTCTTTAAGTATGAACCCTAGAGCCAAAGTTTTCCTTCCACTGAATGCCCCTAGTGAAGACCCAAACTCTTGTCATTGCGTGAATTAATAGATACACCCTTTGAATCACAGAACCTTACACAAAGATCTTTAATTTGTGTATTACATTGATCCATGTGTCTTCTCTGTGGAGACCAGAGTCCCCTAGAATAGAAAACAGTTTGAATATATGAAAGAAAACAAACAAACACAACAACAAAAAACCCCCACACCTTATAAGATGTGTTTACCTGAACTTCTCACCTTATTACAGATGTAAATTTGGTGGGATGGGGAATTCTATGTCTCTTGCCCTGTTTGTCTTGCTCTGTCACCATGTGTGTGGAACTCGTATTTCCAGTACAGCATTGTGGCTTCTCTTTGACATGCCATGAAGGTGTGTGTTTGCAAAGGCTCAGAGAGCGGTGGAGACACCGTGATGTGGCCACCTCCCAGGCTGCATGCTGCAGAACTTCCACACCAGTCACCTAGCCTGGTGCAGAGGGCTGGTTGCCCTCATACTGTGATTTTTTTCCCCCATAGTCCCTCCTTGCTAGTCCCTATTGAGTATGTCCTTCTACAGTTAACATTTTGCCATCCCTTAGTACTGTTTAGCCATACCATCTCCCAGCCTTGGTTAACAAAAAAGAGCGAGCCCTCAGAATTAGTAGCTCTGCCCCCGTTTTCTAGATGGACCACTAAACTAAATGATGAGACTTCACCTACCTGTAATGCTGACCTGCTACTGTTAAAAAACCTTCTTATCTGTCTCTGCCTTCATGCTTAGACTATCAGTCCCCATCCTGTTCATGTGATGAATTATTTTATTGTCTTAATTTTGTCCATTTTTATAATAAATTCTTCCCTTAGGCTTTTGCCTTTGGAGTTTTTCTTGCTTCGTTGATTCTCTGGAACATTATGTTGAGCTTGTTTTAAATGGCAAAGTATACACGTGGAGTGTGCCTCAATAAAATGTACATGAACTGCTGTTCAGAGCGGCTCTCGTCAATTGGTGCGTGATGTTTCTGACGAGACCACTGCACCCAAGTTCCCCAAAAGCATTGTCTAACGTCACCACCTCAGTCCTGCCTCCGTTTTAAGTCATGGACTCTCCCTCCCCTCCCTCAAATGAACCACTGCTTTAACTGTGGAGCAGGGAGTCCTAGCTAGTGCAGCACTTCCCCTTTCTGCACAGATGTTGAGTTTCATGCCAGCAAAGCTTGCCCCGAGAATGGTTTTCCTTGGTAACACGTACCAAATGTGCAATAGTTGAATAAGTTTTACCAATGCAATGCTAAAGATCATCAATGAAAGTCCCCACTGAGAAGCAAATGCCACTGGAGATCATTTGTCAAACAGTGTGACTAATGCAATTTATGACCCCATCTCATCTCATCAGCCTCCCGTTTATCTAATGTGTCATCCTTTAAGTCTTATGTTTCACCCCAGCTGTCCATGTTTTAACATTTAAAGGCTTTGCGTCTGCTGTGCCTGATACTGCAGTAGTGAAGGTCACTAAGCTGGCTTTACTATTAGGTGGGTTTCATTTTTATATACCAAACGTGATGAGGAAGAGTCATAGTGAAGTCTGTTGACAAGATCAGCTTTAAATGTTGCACGTATTAAATGACTTTGCTTACAGTTGGTCATCTCAGCACAAGCGGGAGTGGAAATCTCATCAGAATATATAAAGTGACAGATTTTGTGGTGCCAGCTGTACTCTTGGAGCCCAATATTGTCCTTCATGTGAATACACAGATAGTATAGTTACATATTTATTTGGAGGTTGTCCTACAGCTGTGCCTAGAGCACCCACTGACAACAGCCACACACTACCTGCAACGCTTCCCTGAGTAGGTTAATAGCAATAAGGAGGGTTTTAAAGTGACATTTTGTATTGATTAAAACCTTTCTTTTTCTTTCTTTCTGGTAGGTAACCTCCCCAATATTAATTATTAAAATGTTAACTTTTTAATCGCCCAAATGAACACTGGGCTCAGATAAAACAAGTCAAATATGGCAGAGATGTGAAATGGTCTGCAACTGTCACCGTTCTTCTCTAAAATTTAAGTGAAGCAGGCTTGTTGGTTAAAACCATGACAAGAAAAGAAAACAAATACTTTTTTGTTTTCTCAGATGCCTTCTGACTTACAAAACGGCTATTGTTGCAGTCAGTAAATGTGGTCAAACACCATGGGTCATTGAAATAACATGGAGGATATATTATTTACTGCCAAAAAATATTTTAGAAAGAATTATTTTCTACAAACAGATAAAAAATACAAGGTGGCATGAGACTGACCATGCACAGATGTCAGTAATGTTTCACATCTACTTGAATTTTTACGTATAAATTCTTATGGTCAGTAATAAGATATACAAACCAAACTGACATGTATTCAAGAAAATGAAGGACACGTGGTCCCATAACTGGAGATAAGAGAGAGAAAACCTCTCACACAATACAAAATAAGCAAGCATGCCGTTCATTTTGAAGAAATTACTACACCTACTACTCAGTAGTTTTGTGTGATCCAGACTGAGAAGTATTAATTTTAAAAAACCTCTGGGCTGAGGGCATGAAAACTTTACGCTACAAAAATCCTACAAGATCCTATTAAAATCCTAAAGGTGTGTTTTGCCCTCTTTTTTTTTCTTGGAAAAAAAAGCTGTAATCAAGTCCTGCCATGGAGGCCACGGTCATTTGTGAGGGACTGTCGATCTTTCCTTAATGTTGCTAAGGGCTGAATACAATGAACCTTGTGCTAATGCCCACCATGTTCTGTAGAAAGCTACCTGTCTACAGCTGGGTTGACTGGAAATACAGATCTAAAAGAAAAAAAAAATAGAAAAAGCAAAGTCCCACCTACATTTTTAGACAAACAAATTTTCATCAGTAAAGTTACCGAAGTGCTGGGGAAGCTGTCTTTCTGTCTGTGTGCTTCCACCCCACCAGGGCTGAGTGCCTAGAAACGTTCCCTAAAAGGGAAGCGGTGGTATTCCCCAGTTCATCTTCCCCGAGACCACTTGATAGCTATGCTTTGAGCACGCTGACGGGAATGAATCAACATGACATGCAGCAGCCTTGAGCGCTTACATTTAAAAATACAGCCAGCGAGGGAGGCGGTAATGATGTTTGTTCCTTACTTAATCTCCTCATATTTAGAGTACTCTCCTAGGAGGTGGAAGATGTGGGTGCCGTGTCCTCCTACACCGTCAGGGGTTTGGTGTCGACATTCCCCTCATTCCAGAGGAGCGGCCAGACAACGAGGCTGTAGACCATGCTGCAATAAGGAAGTGGCGTGGTTGGATGTGAGCAAGAATCATTAAGCCTCAGTTGTGAAACATGAATCCTTATCTAAAGCAGCTTCCCACCTGTTCAAAAGTAGCTTCCCGGGCCATAGTAGGGGTAGGATATTAGGCACGTGCCTCTTTCAGCAAGTTAGCAAGTCGGGGGTTGCTGGATGTTGTAGATCCCAGGTTGCGGCATCCAAGTCCCTTCCAAACCTAGGACAGGGAGCTTAGGTAACTAGCTGAGCTGTTTTGATATTGCCCTCAGAGCTGAATACCTGAAGCCTACGTGAAATAATGCACTTCAGTGGTCTGGGTCCTTCCATTTCTCTGTCTTTGAGTAGCAGATTATGGGTGACTAGACAGGCATCAAAAAATGACAGAAGCAAAAAATGTGAATTTTGTACTAGTCCCATCAGCTTTGCCGTCTAGTTTTATCTGCGGATTACAGGATTCTGATGGAGAGCAACCTTGTTTATCCCCATAGACCATCAGATGTCAGGTCATTGGCTAACGAAGCAATTGTCTGTCATTATTTAATTAAGCAAGAGTGCATGTATGTCCATGACTGCATGTATGGGAAACTTGTCCGGGAGGTATGATAGGCTGTCATCATGGTCAATGAGCATTAGCTTGAACAGGAAGCAAGAAATGACTGAGAAGATGAGGGGAAGACAAGAACGTGACTTTTGACTTTGTAGGGAGCTCTGCCATTTGAAAAAATATATTCAAAGTAAAAATGGAAAAACAATTGAATTTTCTGCAGAACTGGCTTAATTACCTTGTAATCCAAAATAAGTTGTTTAGACCTTGAATATCTGGGTGTTACACACTTGTGATGCTAAAAATTGTAAAAGTTTCAAAATAAACATTGGAAAGAATCATTAGGTGAAGTTTAAAATGGGGGGGTGGGGGTGGTGTTTAATTATTATTTTACCTAAAGGAAATTCATTGAAGATAGTAATTTGTTGTGAAACATGCTTCTTTAAATGAGTTAGTTACTTTTTCAATGACAAAGAAGTATTTTGGGGAAAGCTGTGAAACTTTCTACTGCTTGATAAATGGTGGGTAATGCCTATTGCAAGGACTAGTATTCATTGCTGAGCTCTAAATTACCTTCAGCCACATAGGAAAAAACCTTATTGCCTCTCAGGAAAGCCATGTGAAATATATGATCAATGTGCAAGTGTGGTCAAGAAAGTAAATAAAATGTGAAGATGGCTAAGGTTAAATGTAAGGCACCTGAACCAGGTTCTCAAAGAATCCATAATTTCTGTGGAATTCAGCTGCAGTTACATGGACTCAGTATTTAAAGCTCAGATTTTTTATTTTGAATGTAGCATCTGACTTTTAGAAGGTATATGAATAGGCATCTACTGTCAGGAAGCAACTGGAGGGTAAGGGACCTTTAATTTAAGATATATAAACTATGGAATATGTAGCTGTGTTTTGTGCAATAACAAAAAATACATTCACATCATTTTAGTTTTACTTTTAGATTTTCAAAGGGCTTTCAGGTAACGATCACCCTCTTTGCTGAGTTACAACTTTGGTTAGTTTTTGGTTTGGTTCCCTTGAGGAATAACCAACATAAGATTTTGCAAGCGCAGCAGCACTGTTTGAATGGTTACCAGTGACACAGAGAGTAATTGTCAAATTATAATTTAAAAGGTGTTGTGCTTAAAAAGCTTCTTGAGTGGCAGTGGTTTTGTTTCAGGTGGCTGAACTATTTACTGCCAGGCAAAAAGGCCTAAGTGAAAGTGCTGCAAAGCGGCTTTTATAAATGCGAATCCAGAGAAACTCTTCTCTAGGGTTAATTACAGAAGCTGTGCGTTTGCAGCGTTCACAGCACTTTTTAAAGCAGTGCTTTCTCATGGACAATATAGCAGGTTACACATTTGGGAAAAGAAAACCAAGAAGTCCTGACTTGTACTTCCCCAGCTGTAACCAATGCAGCCACAATATAATTAAAGCCCTAAATAAATGATGCACTTAATTAAAGACAAAAACAAGCCCATTGAAAACGGCAGGAAATAATGAGCTATTTCTTGTTGTACATGATCTTTGTATACAATAAAACATGTGCTAAAGTGTTTTGTGGTTGGCTGGCGTTTTGTTTGCTCTTTACAAAAATGGGAAGACAAGGAGCCCAGCGAGCAGGAACGTGGTTTGCATCCAACAGGCGCTCTGTACATCAGAAAGGTGCGATCACTTACTGATTTAAGGAATAGGTGAAACGAAGCTCAACGGGTATCATGGCCGAGCCTGTGTCACCTTCTCTTTTGGGCCAGCACAGCTGTTTATACAGCCAGTCAGTGAACCATTTTGGGGAACTGATCTAGTAGAAGAAAACAACTGGTTTAGGGGGGAGGGGAGGCTGCAGTTGTGTTTCAGGTGGATCTCTTCTCCAGCACTGCTGGTGAGGAGACCATGCAAACAGGGGTAGCCTTGCCGAGGGGACCAGGCAGCTGGAGGCAGAGGCTGCGCAACGCGTTGCCAAATGTTTAACAACCAAACCCTGTAATATTGTTAAAAGGTGAGGAGCAACTAAGTGGAAATATGATAAACTTCTGGGAAAATATGTATAGCTATGCCTTATACTATTTAAGATATTAAAGGTACATTAAGGTACACTTGTAACCAACAATATAAGCAACAGGAAGGGATTAAAAAAAGAGAAATACATTTCAGCTCTTGAGACTCATAAGCAAATGTGATCACCTCTCTTTCTGTGTACTAGTATCATCAGTAATACTAGCAAGAAAATGCTTGCAGCTCTGGGAGCGTGACAGCTAAATGATCACTGCAGACTAGCAACAGGAGCTCAGAAATTTAAGACTGTGGGCTCTTTGTTAAGGCAGCATGTCTCAGAAACACTACTTCACAGGTAGGAGATTAGATGATACTACATAAGTGAAAAAGCAAGTCTCCTATATGGTTCTTTTTGTGCTGTACCAGTGCAGCTTTTGGACCTTGAGTTATCGTGCCGAATTCTTTCCTAGGTTCACACAAAATTCATCTGGGCTCCAGTCAATGGGATTTGAAGGCAGAAAAGGAAGGAGGGGTGAAACCAAGCAATCTGCTTTTTTAATTTCTTCTGAAATGACAGTTCCTTGATATCTTATAGACACTAAGGAATACTAATATCATCAAGCCAAGAGCTCTTTCTAAATTGTGGCCCTGACAAAATCATTAGTGTCTTCTGTTGAGGTATGAATTCCAGTCTTGTGCTCAGTGTAGTTCATATAGAGCTTGTGCTACAGACGGAACACGAAACCCTGTTCTGTCTGGTTTCCAGCAACACCATATGTACGACAGAATCCTAATTTGCATGGCTATGGCTCAGATTATGTCAGTATTTCAATGATGAATCCCTGTCTCGGGAGTGGATTGCTCAGCCTTTTTTTATTTTAAAGAAAGTGAGGCAGGGAAGGAGCCCTTAAAAGTGATAGTTTTGTTGGGAAGAGGTGGGGGAGAAGGGAAGGAATTTAATGGAAGATGATACTTTGTCATCCTATCCTGATTTGAGGCGAATTGGACAAAAAGTCACATTTCTTTCCGACACTTTCTTTTTTCGACACATTCTATCTGTCAGGGAAGCTTTTCCATTGAGTTAAACGAAACAGAGAAAAGACTTGAAAAAATTATTGCAAGACATGTATTTTTTAAAAAAATGATGCATCGAAGCACATACTTTCAAATATAAACAATGAATAGCTTTGATGAAAATTATCTGAACACAAATAGTGCAGCGCTCGTCAAAAACACAGGGCGTGGAAGCAGCTGTAAGACTGTATGAGAAAAAGCATGGCTATATATTGGAAAGGAAGGGCAGAGAAATTGGTCTATCACTCCAGCACAGCAGTGAAACAGAAAACTTTTCTTAAAAAACCCTCGAACTACTACTACTGTTATCTTTCTTACATGTAGCCATCAGTCTGAGCAGAGATAATTTCTGCTCTTACCCCCAGAAAAGTAATTTGCAAGCCATTTCTGATCCCATTATATTATCTGCATAGTTTCTTGTCTTTTGCACAACGAATTCTTTGGGAACATTAATTTTAAAAATCGCCTTGCATATTGCAGCGTAAAAGGCAAAAACATTAAAACCGATACAATCTATGAGCAACAAACCTTAGAAGAGCAAATACTGATCAAATTGCAACATCTCCGGCACAGAAGCTACAGTGAAATAAGGCAGCGTTTGCAGGTTGTCACGAGCTGTGCAAAAATCGGTGTTTTACTTAAAGTTCAAGATCTCGCAGTGATGTTATTACCTGATAATCTCAGCTTTAAAAAGCTTCACACTCTACTGTGGGGAGACGAGGGAATTGAATTACAGAGTCGTACATGCCAAGGCTCTGTGTGACAGTCGAGCAGTAGCCGCAAGTCATTTCGTTGCATTCGGCTCCCAGCTCGTGGTTCTTGGGTACTTGGGGCTATCAGAACCGTGCTGCTCCCCTCGGCTTTCCCTACAGACTGTAGCTGCTTCTTCACCAGCTTGGGAAGCCTAACCAGATGCAGCTACCATTTATCGTGCAGGCATCCCAAATGCGGGCTGGGTTCCTCTGCTGCCCGTCACCTGCTCCTGTTCAAATGCATCCTGGGCGGCCCAGTACCCCCAGGACTTTCCAAGGCTGGCTTTCTCCTGCTCGTCCTGATGCCCAGAGCCCAGTCCTTTCCCTCGCCTTCCTTGATTCCCCAGAGCGGAGCAGCAGAGGGACAATCTCTTTCCTAAGACCGTTTACCTGCGGTGCCAAATTCACTGTGGGTTGCCGGGACCTGAAACCCTCCCCATACTTTAATCAGCAGTGAAATAGTTAAAGACGTTCCCGTTTAATTTGAATGCAGAATACGATCACCTCCCAGCTCACCCCAAGCAGGGAGGGGAAGGTTGCAACTTTAAGTGCCGTTCGGTGCTAAGGCTCGTTGTCGATACGAGGGGCCAGCGCTGGAACTGGTCAGACATTTCCCGCAAAACCCCCGGCAAGCGCCGGGGTCCTGAGGCCGAAATACGCTGAGGACTGTCAGACTGGGCTGGCTGCAGGGCAGGCCACCCTTGGCTCCCACGGCCCGGGAGAAGCCTGCAGCCAGCCCACGCACCCCCGGGCGGGGTGCCGCTCCCCGGCGGGAGCGAGGGGCTCCCGGTTTCGCCGCCGGCGTGGCCAGACCGCGGCTCCCTCGGGCGGCGGCTGCGGAGCGGGGGAACTTCGCTTTCCCTCGGGACGCAGCGCGGTGGGGCTGCCCCTGCGAGGGGCGGAGGGAAGCCCGCACCCGGCGGAGGACGCGGGGTCCTTCCCGGCAGAGCGGCCCGGGGCGCCCAGGGCCTCGGCAGGGCGGGGCTGCTGCCCCTGGGGCCAAGGCCAGGCCGGCGCTGTCCCGCGGGGGCGGGGGCCGCGCCAAGATGGAGGCGGCCGGTGTAAATACCGCGGGGAAGGGGCAGGGCAGCGGCGGCGAGCGAGGGGGGCCGGGGGCAGCCGCGGCGGCGGGGGGCTCCGCCCGGGGCAGGTGCGCGGGGCGGCGCCGCCGGGGAGCCGCTGCCGGGCGGCGGCGGTGTTGGCGGCGCGGGCCGGGCCGAGCCCAGCCGAGGGCGGGGCCGGCGGCGCGCTCGGCGCTCCGGGCACGCTGGGCGGCGGCGGCCGCGCTGGGAGTGACAGCGGGGCCTGAGCGGATCCGCGCTGCCCCATGGCGGCCGCCCGCCTCGGCGGCCCGCCCGCCTGGCGGTGACTCGGGCTCCCCCTCCCGCCCCTCCTCCTCCGCCGCCGCCGCCGCCTCCTGCTCCGCTCGCCCAGCACGGGCCCGGCCCAGCCGCTGCCGCACGGCGCCGCCGCCGCCCGCCGAGCCCGGGGCGCAGCCGGGAGCCGCGCGGGGGCCATGACGGTGGAGCAGAACGTGCTGCAGCCCGGCGGCGCCGCCAAGGTGAGACACCGGCGCGGCCCGGCCCGGCCCGGCCCGCCGCTCCGCGCTGCGCTGCGCCGCGGGGGCCCGCCCGCTGCGCCAGGGCCCGGCCTCAGAGCCGGCTGCGCGCCCCTCGCCGCGTCCCTGCCCGCCGGCCTCGTTCGGGCCCGGCCCCCACCCCCTCCCGGGGCCGCTCCTTTCCTGCGCGGCTCCGGCGGCGGCCCCCGCACCCGGCCTCCGCCCCGCCGGCAACTTTTCCCCCCTGCAACGGGGGCGCAGCCTCCCCGCCCCCCGCCGTCTCCCGGGCCCGTGGGAAGCTTCCCCTGGCCGAGGGGGGGGCCCGGCCTTCCCCGCGCCGCGGCCTCTCCCTGCTCTCGCTGCTTCAGTCCCGGGCTGGGGCCGGGGAGACCGCGAAGCCGACGGGGGGGCGCGGCGGGGCCGGGCGCTGTGCTGAGGCGCGGCCGGGCAGCGGGGGACCGCCGTCACCGCGGCCCCGGGTCAGCCCCTCTCCGGAGGGCCGGGCCCTCCCCTCAGCGCCCCGCGGCTCGGGGGAGACCCGCCGCTCCCCGGGCCGGCGGGCGGGCAGCCCCGGGCTGGGACGGCGCCGGGGCCCCGGGCGGGCCTGTTGCACTTGCAGAGCGGCCAGGCAGAGCAGCAGGACGGGGAGCAGCGTGTCGGCGAGGACCGCGAGGTCCTGCCCGAGCCCCCGGTGTGAGCCCTGGGCCGGCAGGGAGATGCTGCACATGCACGGCGTGACCCTGCTGCGCCGGCATCCGCGCCTGCGAAAGGTGAACGCTATTTCCAGCGTGTGACACACGGCTCGCCGTGACGCGCTCTTGCTGGAGTAAAAAAGTGCTGGATTGAGGGACTCGTATTGACGTGCATCGCGGAATGGGGCTAAGCGAACGGCAGCCTTTATGAATCTTTCACTGCGCACCAGGAGTTGCCAGAAAATGTTTCTTTGTCCAAAAAAATGGATGTCTTCTCAAGAAGACACTTCTTTCTTTCTTTGCTTGAAGTGACCTGAACTGGCAAGAGAAAAAGAAACCTAAAATTAAATTGCAGCGCTTTTTAAAAATTATCCTTTATGTTTTAAAGGTAACTGGTGCTGGTTAATGCAACTGCTCTGGTTAGTGATGTGACTGCCTCCTCTTCCCTATTTTTTTTTTAATGGCATGTGATGCTTTTATAAGGGGATAAAGGTATATTTGCTTTGGTATAGTCACTGTGGAAGTTTAATGGCTCCAGTTGTAAGAGTGGGCAGTGAGAATGCAGTGATTAAGGTATTATTGGTTCAAGTGGTACAACTTACATTCAAGAAGCTCATTTGGAGGGAGAGGCATGTCTCGCCAAAGGCTGCTGGCATAGCTGGAAGTAGCTAGCACTGATTTTGGCCGCTTCAGCAGGAAGGCAAGGACTGAAGGGACTAATCTTGTCTCTTTGTTCCTCACTTGGTGATGTGTTAAATTGAGGTGTGCTAGCAGGCTAACGTAGCAGAGTTTTGCTGCCGGGTCCCGTGCTATGCTTGTGTCTTCTGTGTTTAACAACTTCATTTGTTGCTGCTGTGCACCTGCCAACTTTCATGAGCAAGGTTATCTTTTACAAAACCTGTTGTTGATGGTTTACTTAAATATCACTCAATTATTGTATCAGATACTCTGTTACATAATACCTGGTAGATACCGGTCAGAGCTGTCCATTTGCACTTTCTGTCAATAATACCGAAGAAGAAATGTTACGGTTTTCAGCTAAACTACTGCTTGCAGGTCAGTAGTTCAGGATTACTTTAGTTTCAAATTGAGGATAAGCTTAAAGGGTGGTTGGAGATTGATTGTGGTAGATCACCTGGTAATCCACACTGCAGTAAAAATGAAACTAGCAATAATTCTAAAGTTGTAATCAGCATCTATGGATGATGATTGCTTGTCTAAGTACCTAGAGAAACTGTATAGAATAAGAAGCTTTTTTAGTGGCAGGGATTTTCTTTTTTATTTCTGTTGAATCATCTGATTCTTATATTATCAGAAACTCCTTGTCACCTACTTTATCCCTAATTGCATGTGGGGGGAGGGGGGGAGAGGCCAATCTTGAGAGTATTTTGCAAAAAAATATTATTTGACTCCAAAGTGAGTATCTCATTGCTTAGTGAGACTAATGAATAGCTAATTGGATGACAAACTTTAACATTGTTCAGCTTATTTGCATGTAAGAAGAAAAATTGTGAAGGTACCGTAGACTGATGCATGGTTGAAAGGTGGAGAGGTTACTATACCACTAACTCATCATCTTCCCTCAAAAGAAGAAAATCCCATGCTCCATGAATAACGAGAGTTTGTTCTGGAGACCTCAAAGTTTGTCATGATTGTTTTCTGTTAGTGTGAAGAAACCACATACAAGCATAAATATATTGGACTTCCAAGAGATGCCTGAGTCATCAGCATACCTTATTCAGAACTGTGGTTCCCAACATTGTTCATCAGATGTTTTCTTACTGTCATACAGGAAGTATGTGTCAAACTTCAGCAGTACTTGGAGATGTAGGTTTGTATTAATAAATGCTCTAACTACAAACAGCCCATTTCCCACTGAAGCTATCTTTAGTTTATTGTGTAGTTAAAGCATCTGGATCGTGTCAAAAGAAATTTTTTCTTTCATGTTTACTGGTCATCTTGACTCCTAGTTAAAACTTGTAATTTATCTCCTGAAGCAAATAATTAATCATGTTACTCTTGCTGCTTGCAGCTCTTGTGTGCTTCTCTAACGTTGTTAGGTGTCTGTTGGTTATCTGTAATGTTCATATTAAGACTAAAGCATGTGAATAAAGGTAAATGGCCTGGGAAGTTTAAAAAAAAAGTAGCTTCTGGTTTTGCCCTGTCTGTATTTCTGTCCAGTAAAATACTTTTTGTCAAGCATTTTGCCGCTGAAGAGCTAAGGCATGTGTATTGCAGGATTCCCCGTACGCCAGGCAGTCCTGCACCACTGCCGTAGGGGACGCTTGCTCTGATGCATGTGTACATGGAGTTTCTCTTCTTCTTTTTTTTTTTTTTTTTTTTCCCTCCCAGAGGAAGACTGTCCCAGGCTGCCCCTTGTGCTGTGCAGACCCTTCCCTTGGCCGGTGTCCTTTACACAGCAGGTTGAGCGATGGGGGTGGGTGAATGCTGATTTTTCTAGTAATTGGAAAAAATGATGTGGAGAGGTCATACATGTTTCAGCAGTGTGTCAGCTCTAACTAATAATTATCGTGATGGTCATCTCAGAACAACAGATTGAAGGGTGATATTTAGCTGGCCTCTCAGCAATGTGTATTATCAAGTTCTACTGCTTCTGGAGAGAGACTGAATGTTGGTTGATAATGGATTTAAAGTCTGTTTTATCTGTCCTTTGGTTTCCCACACCCACTGTTATTTCAGACCTGTGATTCAGCAGCATATTGGCAGTGTAATCACAGGAATAGTAGAATAAAGTTAGGTATGTCAGCCCAGCCCATTTTTTTAGAAGAAGCACAAAACTTTAAGGATATTTACCACTGGAAATAATGCATGGTGTTAAACAAGGTCTAATACTACTTATTTCCTCTCCTTTGCTCTTTTTCGAGGTAGTAAGGAGAAAATTGTACTAGCACGTGTGTGTGCTTCTGCTCTGCTCATCCTGTGTATTTGATGTACATATTATTGAAAGATTTTAGCTAATAATGTGGTACTGACTGCTTTTATTTCCTGAAGGCAATAGCCACTAACTTCTTAATACTGCGGTAGTTCATACAGAAGATGATACTCGTATGTCTCCCAACAATCGAAATAGGGATGTTGATGCAGTCCTGAATGGCAGGAGGTGATCGCATGGAATATCCATGCAGGACTTGGTACACAGGGGAAGTATTTTGGGAGTTGTGCTCATTTTTTTTTTTTTAATCTCTGTAGGTGGCAACCTTCCAAGGATACAACCTTTAGAGTCTTTATGTTTTGATCAGTTGAGTTCAGGGTTGCCTGACCGACCATTTGCCCAGTGGATCCGAGAGGCTGCAGGCTCCTGCTCTCATCACATGGCCAGAGCTGCTCTTGCCCGTGACCAATTCACAGGCGTCCTCCCCTATCTCAGAAATGCACCCCGGGTCACGTAATGGGGGTGGGTTACATATCTCCCCACGAACAGGCTGCTCGTGTTTGGACTGTGTGGCAGGCAGGCTGCTCGTGTGATGGGCTTGAATATGGGGGGTTATACCTGCTACTGCTGGTATTTAAAGTTTTATTACCTCTTTTGGTGAGGAAGAGCAGAATAACCAGACTGGTTTACTGAAAGTGTTTGCACCAGCTACTAGGTAATTGGCAAGAATTATTTGAAGTGCTGTAGAGTCACACTTTTAGGTACACACATCTTGTTATTTATTTAAAAAAAATAAATCATATTGCATGTAGTTACACCTTCTGCGTAGACTCCTATCTGTTTTTTCTGAAAGCTGGAGCAAGGTGCCAAGGTCAGTGATTCAAGTAATTTTGAAAGCTCTTGTCAGACTGATGTGCTGAATGCCTTCTGGGTTTGTGAATGTTCTGATGGGCTTTGGGGGGGTGGTGGTGTGTGGTTAGGTTTGGTGGTATGGTTGGTTTTTTTGGTAGCTATGCAATCCTGCTGAATCTTGGAATTTTTTATTGGTATAATATGCTATGAATCTGTACTTTTCTGAAACCTTTAATAGCAGTTTAAAACCTGTTGCATTCTAGAAAACCTTTCACAAAAGTTCAGTTATGATTTTGATTGTGGTTGCAGGAGTTTACAACTATAAGCATCTGTCTGAAATAATGTCTTTAAATATCTTTTGGTCTACACCTTGAAAGAAAAATTCTGCTTCAGAGTATGAAAATGTAAGGCTTATACATTTTCCTGTTAACCTTTTGTAATATTATTTTAAAATATCTTTAGTACTTCCTAAAAATATGTATTTTTAGGATAACCCTGTATCTACAATTACTAGGAGCAGCAGCTACAAAAGATGACAAAGCCCATCAGCTTCTATGAAAAGGTCAAGAAGCACATTACCCATGTCTCGAAATAGAAAAATTTTTCACATTTTAAAAAGTGCTTTTTAAAGATAAGTGGGTGGATAATTGAACAGTTGCTTTTCTTGCACTCTTATGCCTGAAAAGGTATGTTAAGGCAGAAAGTAGCATCTCTTCAATCCTGTGCATTCAGTTGGTGTTCATGGACTTCTCTAACTAAAGATGAATGAAAGATACAATTTCCATTCTGGTTTTTGCTAAATCTTCTTTTATTCCTGGCTGAAGAACCCACCCAAGTGTCAACAGTCTGATTATTCAGTCAGCGAGAAGCTGGCTCCATAACTTCAGTGATGTGAATGGTTGGGTTGAGGGACTCCTTGGACGCTGGGGACCGGTGCAGTGGCTGAGTTGTTAAATCGACCTGATGCCCCAGCTGACTTGGAGGCTGCCTTTTCAGGCTGGGCTGAAATCTTTGCAGAACTAGCTGGGAGGTGTTTAACCCTCACACGTCACCTGTGCCAGGAATGGTTTGGGGTGCTGCATCAGTCACCCCCTTACAGCTGTTGCTGGCAGTGCCAGTGATAGGGGGATTATCCAGGTGCCCAGGGGTGCTTCCAGGGTTCCTTTATGTGTTATTGCTCCTTGCTTTCTGTAGTGAAGATGCTGATTTGCAATTCCCAGCTGGTCATCTGGCAAAAGCTGAGAGGCAAATGTGACCTTCCTGATATTCCTTAGCCCAAAAAGTAAAGAAAAAGCTTAAAAGCAGCATCTTCACTTACATGTTTTCATGTAGGAATACATTCCTTTAAAAGCCTGACTTTTTGGTTTTGTTTGTTTGGGGTGTTTTTTTTTTTTTTCCATTGTTTTTGACTTCTTGTACTTATTATGGAACAGACCTCTTAGAATTCTGAGTGGGGGGGGGGGTGTGTGTTGCCAGGACCTGGACCGAGACAGGAAAGTCTTTTCTGCTTTCACTGAGAGGAAAGCCACATGTGGGGGAGCAGCTTTTCTGGGAAACGAAAGTATCCTGAGCGCTTTCACTTTCTAGTTCTCTTGTGATAACCAGTGTGCTTGTGTAAGGGTGGGGAAGGTTGCATTGAGTCACAGCAAAGGTTTGCATGTGTGTGTTGGGGTTTTTTGCATTTGGTTTTGTTTTGGTTGGGTTCTTTCTTTTCTTTTTTTTTTTAGATGGAAGTGTTAAACTTCCTCATCAAAACCCAGTGACTAAGTTGCCAATGTGATGGTCTTTAGTCAGCAGATAGGCACCTGTAGTTTGAGAGGATTTAGCTTCTCACCAGGGAGCTGTTAACTCATGCCTGGGGTAGCAGCGTAGCATCACGATGCAAAGAGCAAGCCAGGGTAATGGTGAGTAATGTAGGAGAGGCTGTTGTGACAACGTATTTCAAAATGATTTTATGCATTCAGGGTAGACTTCAGTCTTTTTTTTCCCGTTAGGAAATAAAGACTGCTTCTGGTAGCTGATGATTACACTTCATCAGTTGGAGTGCTGTTAAAGAAGTCAGTATCTGCCAAGAGTAGAAAATACTTGACTGGAGTGAATGTTCGTTTAACCAAGTTCAGTGAAACTAGTATAACCCTCATGTGACTGCTGCCAGAGAGCTAAGTGTGCAATAGCTGGGGTGATAACTCCTTCCGTTCACTCCGGGACTGTGATATGTGCAAAGTTCTGGTTAATGGGTGGTCAAGTATAGGAAAAAGGGAATAGGGAAAAGCTAGTACTGTGAATCACAATAGCTAGTTGCATGTAAAACTATGTAAACGTGAAACTTTTCTGATAAATTCTTCATCTTTTTTATTATTTAAAAAAAAGAGAAAATATGGTGACAAAGTAATCTAAAGCTGTGAGGCTGAAGTAAAAATGAGGAGGTGAGACTACTGCTGGACAGGATAGTGGGGGCATGCCTTGCATAAAGGTTCAAACTCAGGCTTCGTGCCAAGTAAAAGGAAGTACTTCTTCCTGTTTTCTGCATCAGGTTGGCCAATGGCATCTCTTGATATATTTCTGTGAACGCTTGTAACTCTTCAGTGCAACAGCGCGCTCTGAACAGCACATCAGATTTCTTAATGTTACCTTACATTGATGCTGTGCTGAATATAAATAAGTTCTCATAAGCTGTATTGTGCCAACGCACCTCAGTCAGACTTGCAGGTAGAACGGAGAGCAGCCGTAGCGTGTGCCACGGTTGAGTACAATCACTATCTAAAATGTTGCTTTCTTCCAGCATTAAAATTTCCACGCTCATTGTGTTGCAGGCTTTAGACCTCTTTATCACTAGATTTCTTTAGCACTTCAAAACTTGCAATACACTAACTAGGGACTCTATGGACATTAATGGAAAATTTTCATGAAACTTCTTTTTGAGTAGTCCTGTCCATACCACCTTTCTGCTCTATGTTACCATCCCAGTTTTCAGAAGTGAATAAAGGGAATGTAAGTGTGTCTCTTTGCTGCAGCAGGTTACACATTCCTGCCTGGATATTTGGGGCGAGTACACTGGTCTGTGATCTGGAGTGGCAGAGGTGTTGTGCTGCCTTCTGCTGATAGCTGCAGGGCTCTGTCTTCTGATAGAGGGGTGGTTTTAACATACTGAACTACGCAGTAGTTTTTCTGGTGAATGTGGTGCAGAATCTGTGGTTTTAGGCTTTAAGAGGAATGAGATATTAAGCAACACTTTGAGTCAATATTGAGATTCCCATGAAGTGCTATGAAGGAAGAATTTGGTCCTAAGATGGTGTAAAGGACAGATTGACACAAAATGACATGAGCAGGACACTATGATAACTTTAGTCATTGCAGCAGGCTTTGTGAGTTCTTGTCTATTTAATTATGGACTGGTTTTCCATGTATTTAGTAACATTAATTCCAAGCATTTGAAAATCACAATGAAAATATTAAATCTATTTAGACTAGACTCTTGCAGTTTAAGAAGGCACTGATTTTTTTTTTTCCCAGTTAGGTTTCATAGTTTTCATTCTTTTAAACATGTCAGTAGCTACATACTTTTGCTTTTCTTTGCCATAATGGATGAACTTCAGGAGCATGTTGAAAGCCATCAGCATGAGAGTTTTCCTGAAACCTGATATTACCTGATGATGGGACTTTAACAGAAACAGCACCATTGTGAGAGGTGGCAACACTGAGTGTCCGCAGTTTTAATGCAGCTCTGAAGTAAGGATGTTGGAGAGGTGGAATCCAAAGAACATGTGATGTGGAATAGCTTGAAGGCTGGAGTGCAACTAGGTTAACTTTGGAAACATCGCCTGACAGATTTGTGTATGTAAAACACTTTTTTTTTTTTTAAGGCAGCAGAAATATCGGTATGCAAATTCTAATAGTTTTTATTCTGAGATGCACAGCTTTGACTTGATGCTTTTGTTTATAGTAGGTTTCTGAATTATTTTAACTGGTGGATTCTTGCTGAAAAAAAATTATACCCTGCACAACATTTATTTTAAAATGTTTCTCTTGTCAACTAATTGGCAGCAGTCAAGCTTATCAAAGTTTAGGTGTCAAGCAAATGCAGATTGTGTTTATAATATCCTTGACTAAAGCTTTTTTAGCCATCAGGTGAAAGCATATTTTTAAGGTTTACAGTAAGCACATATAGACAGAATAATGTATTTAATAAAAGCTTTTCAGAGAGGCATTAGTGTTTTCAAGGCATGATTCATAGCTATTTCAATTTAATTGACCCTTGTATCTTACCTTGGTCTAGACAGAATTCGTGGAAATTAATGCCCATGATAAAATGGCATTATATGCTTCTGTGGCTCCTTCCTACCAATTGATGTGTCGTCATTTCACTCGTGTTGTACCCTGTAATCCAGAGGGCTCCCTTTAATTAAAACAGGATGTTCACTTGACATTAGGGTCTGAGTCCGAGACGTGAAAGTGTCGGATTGTGAATTGCGTAGCTATGTTTCATGCCGCCTGTTACTTTTGGTGAATAGTAAATGATAGGCTTGAGTTTGCGCGTGGTTTCTGTGATAGCTGTTCTTCCCACAGCTGTATGACTGCAAGAAAAGTCGGATACCTGTGCTGAAAATTTCTATTCTTATTCTCAAACCAAAAATGACTCTTTCTGAATTTCAATAAAGTTTCAATTAAAAAAAACCCAAACATTTTGAGAAGTTGAATTTAGCTGTGTTTTTACTGGGATTAAGCTGGAAAAAAAAAGTGTTAAGTGGAAGTTGAAAATAGTATTCATTTACATTCAGGTGTATGCTTTGAGAGTGCTTTAAAGTAAGCAGCTGGAAAAGGCTGGATATGCACAGGCACGTGGCATTCTTCATTCTCTTCAGAAGAGGAGGAGATAGCAGGAACAGACTCCTACTCCACTTTCCTTTTGTGTTCAGTTCCATTTTATTCCTCTGAAAGTTAGCTGCTTTGAAAAAGAAATTTATCCTGGGACCACAGCTGTTGGAAATGTACTTTTTTTTTTTAACACTTTCCAAAGTGCATAATTACAAATGGCCTGGTTAGAGAACTGAATGCTATGTATTTCATCGTATCCCAGAAATCTTATGTTATGACTGAGAAAGCATTTCTATATTTTGCAGATTTTAACTTTTGCTTTGTTTTGGTACAGAATCATGGGAAAAAATATATATGAGAAAGCTTTCTTTAAAAAAAAAAATTTACATGCTTAAAAACTAAGTAGCTTTTGGACAGCTTGTTGCAGAGTTGCATTTTCCTTCTTGGTATTACTTTCCCGTTTGTCAGCTTCTTTTCTTCAAATTCTGCTCATGTCTCATGTAATTTCTCACCTGTTTGAGGACTGTGCTCTTTTCATTTAGAGACTTTCCCGGTACAGTTTTCTTTTCTTACATTAGAACCTTTTAATTATTTGGTGGCAGTAATCAGCAAGCTTTTTTGATTCAGGCACCCAAGTTTATAACTTATTTTTTTGAATGGGGTACTAGAATTAAGTCTTCTCTTTCTCTCTATATTCCTTTACTTGTTTGGAGATTAAAAAATAACCAACATCTTACTGGCAACTTTAAAAAGTTCCCTCTAGTCTTGCGTGTGTTTTATGGGACTTGCTGCTGAAAGCCACAAAACATCACTTGTGACAACCCTGGCTGGACCATAATTGTCCCCTCGCCTGACTGGGCTGCTTTTTTGGGTACAGTCTGCTGGTCTACTGACAGTCTGCTGGTCTACTGGGTAATCTCTGGATTTATTGATGGTAAAGATGGACAGATTTCCCCATCATCACCAGTTCCAGCTCTTGCGAACTTGGCATGTTGCCTTGAAGCTTTTTCTGGGGCTGATTTGAAGACGACTGGTAAATGTGCCACCTACTTGCTAGTGCTGAGTGGGGGTGTGCGTGCAGTGTGCGGGCTCTGCTGCGTTGTTAGAGACCAGGGAAGGAGTTTGCAGCTGCCTGCTATCCCCAGCAAAGACGCCCAAGACTCTGTTGCTTCGTGACCTTACTGAGGAGAAAAGGCTTGAAAATTTTGCTATTGGAGTTTACTATAACTGTTGTTTGGTGGGGAATATGTTGGCACAATGCTGCTGCTAGGAAGGCAGCACAGAATTTTAATATTTTATGTTTCCAAGAATTATTATTCAAAAAAGTGAACTCTTTAGAGGAGTCTTTCATACTCCTTTTACTCAAGTCAGCCTCTGAAGTTTCAGCTAGGTATGTGGTGATGAAGGATGGCAGAAAGTCACTATTGATGATATTGCCACAACACTGTCGAGACAGGGGAGACTGATAGGCCTAAATTATAACAAATAGCAGTTATAAACCAAAGCTGTCATTAAGTTTTTCAAGACCATGTCCTCACATACTAGAATATAACACAGTCAGCTTTCTGTGGGAGCTGAGGCAAATGTGTGTTTCAAAATCAGGTAATTCAAAGTCCATTAAAAAAAACAAACCCAAAGATTTTCAAGATTGCCTTTTTTCTTTCTCCTTGAAAGAAAAGGGCCTAGGAAATTTCAGTTGCCCTCTGTGGAGCGCACTGCTGAATCTACTGTTTCTTTAATTGTGAGGTAGTAAAGTTATATGCTGATCCTCGGTACAAATTGCAACACATCTTTACATACTATAGTGCTTCCGTTGTGTTTTAGGCTCATTTTAATTCTAATGTCATCTGCATCCGTTGAGGTTATTACCTAACGAAAATGAAAGCTGCTCGCTGACCTTCACAGGCCGACGGCGCGTGGAGTTGCAGTGGCCTTTCTGCAGGGACGCAGCACGTGCCCGCCGCTTCCTGGTACTTGACCCAGGAAAGGCTGTCTCGCTGGAGAAGCTGGAACTGCTGTCAGAAACCCATCACCTTGCGGGCAACTTGTTAAATACTGCCCTGGCTTTTAGGTGGCTTAATGTTGCCTGTAGTCTCATTCTTCTGCAGACTTTGTTTGTTTATTTTCCCCGTCAAGCTAACAACGTGTGTCTCTTCACAGGGTTTCTTTTTAAATGATTAGTAGGGGGCAGGATAAGCTATTAAATAATTTTACTGAATGCTGCAAATAATGGTGCCTGACTTTTCTGATGGAATTTCCTCCTGTAATGCACCTCGGATTAAAAGTTGGGGTGGGGGGGATCCATTGAGGCTACAGGATGAGTTCACCTCTGGAAGACCTCACTGCAGTGGGGTGGAGGTGCTCCCCTCCGCTCCTCTTCCCCAGCCCCCTGTGTCGTCTCACCTGATTTCTTTTGGCCCGGGAAGCGGGCAGCAGCAGGCAGCGCGATCGGGAGCTGCGTGCTGGCTGGCTGAGCTGCTGGGTGCAGCCCCTGGGCTCCCCGGAGGCAGGGGGTGCTGCCGAGGGTGCCGGGGAGCCCCGGGCTCGGGCCGAGCTGCTGGAGGTGGCCTTGGGCTGCTGGGGCTGTTGCTCCCGAGACACAGGAGGGCAGGTGTGCCTGGGTACGTGCACACTCTGTGATCACAAGGCCTGTTTCTTTACGAAATCAGGTTAGTAATTTTTTTAATCGGACTAAATGGAAAAGCCAGTATTGAAAGGCTTTCTGTTAAGCTTTTTTCTTTCTATTCAAACCAGACAGCTGAGCTCTTTGCCCAAATGTGTCCCTGCTATTGAATACCATGGACTCTTTGTAGTAGAGACCTGTCTTAAAAAGTGCAGTTTAACTTTTATTTAGGATTTCCATGCTGTACTATTCTGAATGTTGTGTGGAAAAATTGTTTGTGAAATCTTCCTTGGTATTGCTTACCTGTGGCGCATAGCGGAGTTGTTTGAGGTGAGGTGGGATCTTTGGCAATGTTGGGATAATGGTGGGATAATGGCAAATACTCGTGCCATTAACAGTTGCAGTAAATGAGGTCTTTCTACAGATCACCTAAACCAGGGAGTGGAGAGCTGCGTACGCAGTTTCAGCCCATGCAGGAGCGGGCCTGGGTGTGTGCATTCACTTGCGTGGTGTGCAGCTGTGACCACCGAGGCACACCAGCAGCATCGGATCCCTGCAAGTGCACCGTTGCTGTATAAATTCCGTATTCACCTCTTCTTGGAGTAAGTTTTCTGCAATAGTGCCTAAGTAGGACAAGGACTGCAGGAGGCTTTTTTCCCCCCCTCAGTTTCTCTCACTGGATAAAAACAGGATTAAAATAAAGGCAGAGGAACAATTCGTTCTCATAAGGCTGCTGCTCCACCACAGTTTAATCCAGTGGAAAGGCGCAGCCTTGGTCTTGTCCTCTCCCTTGTCCTACCCCGGCTTTCACCAAGTTAGCTCGAAATTAATTAAAATCAAAGAGCAGCTTTCTGATGGTTTATTGAGAGCCCGGGCTGGCTCGCAGGAGGTTCGGGCAAGTGGCAGTGCTGGCTCAAAGGGAGGAGTGGCTCGTGGCCAGAGCGGGTGGCATCTGGCAACACCAGCCCAGGCTGGCAGATGTGGGCAGGAGCTAAAGCCAGGGAAGGACAGCTAACTCGTCAGAAGCAGCTTGTAGTCTGACAGCCCTTTTAAACTTTATTGTTTGCAAGTATTGCAGAGACTGGGATCCCACCGATCTGAGGAGGCTTGCAGCTTCCAGAGTCCTTTTGTTTGTTCCTAGAGTGGTTGTCCTCTTTATCATAACAGCAGAACGAGGAGAACAAAGGGGCTAGCTTGGCATTCTTTTCTTGGGAGCTGTTCCATATTGTGCAGAGCAGGCTGAGATTATCATGATGGCTATTTGGGAAAAAAACATAAAAAACCCTAAACACTTGAATGGGCTAGTGGGACTGCCCTCTCGAGCGGAGAGGTAGATCTTAGCCTTTCAGTGACAGATAATAAATGGGTGATGAAGGGACTGTGAAGAGCCCCAAACATGAGCCAGAACAGCTTGTGTTTGGCGTGATGGGTTAAGCTGTGATTGGGATGCAAAGGAAAATATCTCAAAGTGCGAAGTTAAAAATGTGTGGATCTTTGCAGCATTGTTTTAGACCTCAGAAAGACAAGATGTCATGAATTGTTTAAAAGACATTGAAAAGGATATTTTTAATAGCTGCTACAGTAAAATTATGATACCCTGGGCAATTGTCTTTCCTGTGAGGAGAAAGCTCGTGGCTTGGTGATACTACCTGGGTAGACACTGTAAAATGATGATAAATGTCTATGAACAGAAGAAAAAATTAAGAAGGAAACTTTTTAGAACAGAAAGTAGCCAGGAGTGATTGGAAAATATGTATGTGTATGTGCGTGTTTATTTTTTATATACACACAAGGTTAGCTGTATATCTGTCATCTTCCAGCCTCCTTCTCCTTTCTGTCTGTATAATGTCACCTATCATTGAGCCCACTGGTTTTAATTTGCTGTGGCTTGTGCACACTGTTGGCAGCTCTTTTGATGCTGGGGTCTGAACATATTGAGGTGGGAGCGGGACGTGAACCAAGGCTGGAGTGTGCCACCAGGACATGGCACTGCCCAGCTGTTGTCCTCGGATGGGCTCTAGGAGGAATCCATTTGAATTTTATACGTAATTTATGGATAACGTGCGCTGGTGCTTTGGAAGACACCCTGCTGCCACCAATAACTAATCACGCATCAGATTTGGATCAGAGTAGAGGTATTTTTGCTGATTACTGTCACAGTTATTGGAGTGTGTAAGAATCAAAAGTGATTTTTGTGAAGCAAACTTTCCCGTGGTCGTTCCAGTGAATACAACCTGAAGTTTAACTTGCATCTAGTTCAATGAGATCTTTAGTCTCATTTGTCTTACATTAGTTTACTCATTTTTAGAGCTGTTGTCATTACTATGATAACAGCAGAGTGACAAGAGATAAAGACCTAGCTTGACATTGTTTTATTGGGAAGCTCTCTCTATTGTGCTGAGCAGGGTGTGAGAAATCATGATGGTGGTTTAAAACACACAGACCTCACAACTCTCAATAATTTTACATTTCTGACACCTTTTATGTCTTCAGTAAGTACTAAGGCTGCCATCCTTTCTTGATTTATAAGCCTGTCACTGGAGCTTGTTTCGGAATAGTTATCAGTAAGAGCTAGAAATGTGCAACTAAGCAATTCTTCACGTGCTTCTTCATTCAAGCAACAATGTTCGTAAATCAGTTCATAGACTAATTTTAAGGCAGAACTTCAGTTACGTTTCTGTTTTTTGTTCCTCTTTTGGTTTGGAGGATTGGTTTTTAAACCATGTTGCTTTGGAAATGACAAGATTTTTGAACCAGTTCATGCTTCTGTTGTGGTAGATCACACCATTTATTATTGTGTTCTTGTACATTAATTTAAATGGCTTTGCTTCCCTCCTAGTGTTTACTCTGCTTTGTCTTTATAATGACTACTCATATTGCCTTCAGTCACTGTTTTCTTCTTTATTGTTTTGTTTGTTTTTCACTGGGGAACTGAATCTCTTGATAATGTAAAATGAGCATGATTAGTTGTAATCCAGGCAATAGACCTGCAGGGGTATCGAGTTGGAGTCCAGGGCTGAATTTCAGTACTTCTGTGGCCTGAGGGAAAATGAGACAAAATCCACTAAACATGTTCAAGGAAGTATGTTTCTGTTGCTTTCTGAATGCTCTTCATGTTAACGTTTGTATGTACTCAGTGGTGCCTCTTCCAGATGCATTACTACTGCAATCCTTCAGCATCCCCAAATTTGCCTAGGAAGACCTATATAGTCATAAGGTGATGCTTCCCCCTTGCTTTTCACTGCTCTCCCTGAGCTGTGTAAGAAATCCGGCTTTAGGGTCTCATCCCTTCCCTGTGCTGTGCGTGTGAATGTGGAAGAAAGGGTGTGAAACCACTTCTGCCTGTGGGTGGAATAGTTTGGAGAGTCACAGACTCTCCCCCTGTGAACTGACAGGGTTTCCTTCTCATTGCAAGAGTATTCCTCATGTAGGTGATGATTTGGCTCACATTTAACTTCTGTTTTTTTGTAAATGTGTATAACTATCTGAAGTGGGTTTGCCTTCTATTTAGTGGCAGTAAATACAAACCAAAGTCCTCAAGCCTCTCTTTAAAAATCTTATTTCAAAAAGTTTAAATATTAGCTTGAATTAAAATAAATGTGTTACATGTTGAGAGTAAATGATACTTTTTTTGGGCCACATATGTGAGGCTCAGAATAGGGAGGGTTTACATGAATGCATTCTCTAGCGTTGTGTAAAAACCTTAGTATCAAATCTTGAAATTCATTGAGAAGTCACTTGTTAAAGCATTTTCAGTTGAAGTAGTACAGCTTTGTTGTTGTTCATGGAAACCATAGAAATGTGGTGAGAGTATTCTGAGTGTCGTCTTATGATGGATATGGGTTATATAACACTATGATTAAGTAGGATCCTTCCTTTAATTTTTCAGGGAGGACTGTATGGATGTAAGTAATGCACTCAAGCCTCTTCCCCATTAAGCTTTTATTTTGTCTAGGCTGTGGTTGGCTGAAAGTTACTGCCACAGATTGTGTCCTTCTGCTTCCCTGAAGTAAGTTTGCTCTCAGTCCAGTTGCAGGTGGGTAGTTATCCACTTTGCACAAGCTGCTGCTGTAATTGGCAGGTTTTGGCAGTCTGCGCTGAGCAGTCCCGGACTGAAAATCTGCAGTCTCTGTGCACGTCCTTTGCTCTCTGCAGGTGATTTTGTCCAAGCCAAAGCTGAGATGCATTTTGCATTTGTGTGTGTATAAAAATATATCTTACCTACTTTCTTAGAGAATACAATGTCATGTAAAGAGGTTTCTCTTTTAATGATGGAACAAAACAAAACCCAGTTAGCAGATAACAGTGAGGGAACCCAATTCCGCTCTGCTTTAGGAGGTACTGTAAGAATGAACACCTTAAAGCCAGTGCAGAGATTTACCTTGGTCTTTGCACTAGCAAAGTACTGCTTTTAAAAATATATGTATACATATACCCACTTTTTAATTTACGTATTTATATAGGTATGTTTATTCTGCACACACACATGCACACAGAAAAATCTTGAGGACAGAGATGGTAAGAGCACAGACATGCAACAAAGCCTTCTGGAGTTCACTGTGTGTTTTCCCTGTGTTTCAACTTAGTATCTTCATGGAAGGAGTTAGTTTTTATTTGCCTATTTGGAACTTGACCAACAGCTTATTTAGAAGATGGTCAGTGTAGCTGTGTTGCTGGAAGCCATAATGCTCAGCAGTGTATGTGGGCCTTTTAACTGTTCCTGGGAGATATGATTAATGCGGCAGAAAATGACATTCACAGTCATAATTGAGGGTCCTTAGTATGCTTGTCCTTTGTATGTTAACTATTTTTTGTTTGTTTGTAGCAGAAACTTAAAGCCTTTTCATAGAGGATTACATTCCTCTAATCTCTCAGTGTTCTTCTCATTACAGCAACATCATATGAGGAAACTAGCTTATTAGCTACTTGTCTGCAAATGTACCATTAGGAGGTCCTCTGCAGCTCAGGTTACATTAGAATTGTCTTTAATATAAAATATTTTGTGCAATGTCATTCAGGTTTTCCTCTGATAAATAGCTCTTATAAATCGGTCTTGCACAGGAAGGTAAAGTAAGTGGGTTTTGTGTGGAGGGACTGAGTCAAGATGCTTGTTCTTGGCATTTGCATTTTCCCCCCTCTTTCTTTTTGTCTCTAGTACAAGTATTCATCCCTTGAAGGAAGGGATTCCCATAGTTCATTTTCATTATGTACTATTTAAATGAACTGCATAGTGAGGCAGTAGGCCCTATTTTCTCCTGGTAATGGTTGGACCATCTCATTTATTACTAAACATATGACTTTTTCTGTGCTTGGAAACTGAAGAGGGTTGTTTTATCTTCTAAGTTTGAAAGTGCTTGTGTTGCAAATATCCAAATATTTGGATGTTGCCATGAATAAAGCCAAAGCTTACATGTACTTCTTCAGAAGCTACAAGAGATGAGAAAATAAACAGATCAAACGGTGGCTATTTTTTCCCTAAATTTATCTGCAGTATAATTCAGAATTAGTCAATTTATGAGATTTACCTTGTCCAAAAAAACCATTTGTGTAACTAAGCTTTTTGCTCTAATTTTGATAAGTTATCAGAGTTTACAGTACTGTCATGGAACTAATTTGGGCACAGTATCTCCCTAAGCAGATAATAGTGTAGATCCTTTTCTGCTTCACTAGCACTGGCACAGCTACTGAATATGCTATTGTGTGAGGCTATAAACCAGATAATCTTAATTGAGCATTTCCTGAGAGGAAGGCAGGGATGGCTGAAAAAGGAAAGAATTGGAAATAAGGGCATGCATTCCTAATATACAAATTTGGCTTCCATCCAGGTGAATGGGAGAATTTCCTGTTAGTTAAAATCTTCCAAAAGCTGAAAGCCTGGAGGTACATGCCGCATACCTCGGGGAGCCAGAGGAAGGGGGAAGGCTGGGAATAGCTTGTGCATGAAAGCCCTGGGGAACTGATTACTGTGTGATGTGGTGGGACTGAGGGGTGTGAGCAGCTGGATCTTAGGGCGGCTGTAGCATCAGTGGACCATCTCCTTTTCCTGGCCAGGGGTTTGGGTTTCCCTGCAGCACTTGCACCAGCAGAGTCTGGTGTCATAGACCAAGTCCTGGAGCCTTTTTAGTGTTGAGTCAAATGCAATTCAAGCTACATGGATTATGTGTGTATATGTGTTATATATGTGTGCATGTATAATGCAACACATTTGGTGGTGCATGTACACCGCAGATATACGTGGAGTATGGACTCACTAAACTGGAGGATCTGTGCTATAGATAAACTATGGAATCTGTCATGTAAATTTGAGGAAAGGATGGCAAACAGAAGTGGGTAGAAACAAATAAACTCTGAAAGAACTGAAGTGTGTTTCTTTGCACCAGTAGTTGCACCTGGTTCTGTTGGAGTAATCTCTTTGGATCTGCATTTAAAGAGAGAGGTTGCTTATTAAATTGAATTAAAGTGCAATAAGTTATCATTCAGAATTTGAACCTCTACTAATGCAAGGTTGGAAAAAATAGGGAATCAGGGAAGAGCTGTTTTGAAAAAAGGAAACAACTTGTGTATGTTAGGACTGCTAGTTGTGTTCTGAATCTCCCTCGCTGACCTGATTTAATTAACATATATTAGTGTAGATGCTTCAGACATTTGTAAATACTTGTAGGCCACCTTCTTCATTTTTTAGCTTTGCTTTAGCATAGTGTGAGCTTTTTGGGGTATTTTTGGTAAGCCTTTGAATGAATTATGATCATAATTGTTTAGAATAGCTACATTAGTGTTCATGGACATTTGAGGGTCTATATGCTACAGTCACTTCAACTCAAGATAGCCCAAGCTCCAGGAAGAGTAAAGCTTCTAGGGTAGATGTAATCGGGCAGAGCATTAATAGGAGTAAGGAGCGTGGCTCACTCTGTGTGTAGAAGTCTGTCCCAAGTATTCTATTAAATATCAGTTACAATACAGAAGAGACTTAAATGTTTAGCGTTTGCATTAGAAATTGATCTCCAAACTTCAGTCATGGGTAAAAGAAAAACCTTTTTTTAAAATCATCCTGTATGCCACAATAGCATGTACTAAAGGGATATAATTCAAAACAAATAAGCTTCACCTGTTTTGACTTTGGCAGTCTAGTGCAGATGCACTACATTAGTTACATCAAGAATGAAGTAATCTCAGCTCTCTGAATATGAATAAAATTGTGTTTCTTAAACTTCTTAAGTGAAAAGAAAAATAAAAAGAAAATTTGATCTTGCCCTCTGATTAATGAATGAGGAAAGGGTTTGGTAGTAACTGCCTGCACTGTCATTTGTAACGAAAAGAATTAGAATTACCTGTATTAATACAGTTTCATGGGTGATAACATATATTGTCAATTTAATAATAAAGGAGAATAATGGCAAAGTTAAACATGCGGTTGCAGGAAAGGTCTGTACATAGTAAAGGTGGTGTGGTTATGTCAGATTTGAGAGGATGAGGGGAGAGTGGTGAATGCACGGAAGAGAAGGCCACCAGTCTAATGCTGCGTTAAGGAGTTTTTAGCTGCTATATGCAGTTTCCAGATTGTTTCTGAAGACCTGTTAGTCTATTAGCAGGTATTAAGAGAACGCGTTGATCAGGTGGACACAACTTAAATTATACTTTTTTTTTGTTGCTTTGTGTTTATCTTTTTCATCCTCCTTCTAGGAAGGGAAGTGTATCGCCATTCTTTAACTTCTGTGTGATTTGAAATAACTCAATTAGAGATTAATGGCAGCTTTTCCACATTTACCTGAAAAGCCAGTAATGTCTAAATCAGGAGTTTGTGGCCCCAAAGCAGTTTAGCTCCATTTGAGGTATTCAGGATAACTGTTAATTTTCCTCTTAATTTCTGTCACTTGTAACTAGGATTCTTACGGATTCTCTGTGCCGTTCACTTAGTTACCAGTTAGAAATTTTGGAGCTGAGTGCCTGAAACTCTTGGCATTAAAAAGGTATATTTAGGTACTTAAATAATCTCTTGATGAGAAAGGAGCACCACTGGGTCTGGTTCTGATCTGTTAAATGCGTATGTCCTTGGGAAGGGGGCCTTGAACCACAGCTTTACACCGGAATACTGAAATCTGGGTATAAACTATAGATGTCTAGGTTTATAAGTCGCAGCTGTGCTCATAAATTAACAGCCAATATTTTGAACTGCTAAGAGATTGTTTGTTGGTAAACTATGTCTCTTCTGTCTTTTCCCAGTCTCTGTGAACAATTAATATCCTCCAGTCAGCCTTTCCAAGTGTTGTATATATTGTGGAAGATACAGAAATCTGTTAGAACTTGTTATAATAATTTATAGTGAGACTATTTTCCATTTTATTAACCGTCACATTGGTAGCAAATACAAAAAGAAATCCATTTTGCTGCCATGCACTGCCCTTGAATTGCTCCTGCCAGTTTTAATGCTGTTGTAATTACTTTTCCCAAATACTCTCTTTTTTTCTTTGCTTCTTGCCAGACCCAGGGGCAGGAAAGCAACTTTATAGGGGAAACAAGTCCTGCCTTTGTACAGTGCTATGAAATGCACAGAGTAAACAAATGAGGGGGTGAGGGATGGGGATAGAGTGGGAGTTTGTTTCCCTGCATCACTTCACTTTTCTTGTGCCAATAGCAGGGTTTTTAAAAAGGAAAGAAAAAGGCAAATTGGATTGTTAGCAGTGTCCCTTAGGATCATAAATGAAGGGAAGATTGTGTATGTAATTCATAAACATCCTGAACTATACGCCTTCTATTTCAACTTATTAGGGCATGAAGCAGTGCCTGCCAGGTTAATTTCACACTGGGGAATTCAGCATTCATGCAGCTCTTAATTTCCTCTTCTGTACAAAGCTGTGATAAGGAGAGAATAAGGGTATTTGAATATTTGATTCCAAGTGATTCATTTTAAAGAAAAGTATTTTAGAAGTAGCCGCAAGACAATTATAGTTGGGTTTTTTTAATTGAATTTGGAGAGTAACATGAGAACATTTATTTGTCACTGATAGGAAATATGCTTTTTGTCTAGCAAACAAAACCTTGTACTTTACAAAATCTTGTCTTTTATAGATGAAATTATTGTTTTAACGTCAGGATGTGGTGGGCAAACAGTAAAAAAGAGAAAACCACTTGCAAATACTACCAAGCTTTTCTCCTTTTTCCATCTGCCAAAGGAAGAATGGAATTTGTTAGTATGGAACAATGGTCAGTCCTGTGTGTTTTCATGGTTTTAATGGTTAAGATAGTTTTAATGCTTAACTGGAGTTCAAGGATTGTTCCAGCCTAGTGCCTGCTTTTTGCTTCTGTGATGTGATATCTGAGCGTGAGCAGAGAGAGTCATCTGTGGCTCTGAACAGGAGTGGGACCAGATTTTTATTTAAAAAAAAAAAGCCTCAAAATTGATATGAATTGAATATTTAAGAGACCCGGAACCTCATAGTCTTTTCTAACTCGAAGTGTTACTTGAAACTCAGTCATAGATGCTGACTGATGTTGTGAT
Source organism: Ciconia boyciana (assembly GCF_034638445.1). Taxonomy (NCBI): domain Eukaryota; kingdom Metazoa; phylum Chordata; class Aves; order Ciconiiformes; family Ciconiidae; genus Ciconia; species Ciconia boyciana. The sequence continues at coordinate 109,874,250 of NC_132934.1, forward strand.
TTGAGAGAGTTGGATTCAACTGGTCTAGGAAGGCAGTTAAGACGGATTCCTGAGGTTTTGCCTTAGCCTTGAGAAACTCTGTTTCGTGTGGATATTTTTATAGTACTTCTCTTAAAACACCTAAATGATTAGTAAGAATTAATTTATTAGTTTTGAGGTTGGAATAGCTGAGAATTGTGTATGTTAAGGAAATGGTGGAATTGAGAATAATTGGGAGTTGAAGAAATTTGTTTTGATGGGAGTTCAGTCAACTATTTCCCCTGCTGCTTTGAAGACCAAGCTATGGAGTTGTATTTGTTTAGGAGGGTCAATTGTGGCTTTATATAGGCTCCTTAAACCCATGTTGCATAAGCTCACCCATCATCAATTTTTTTTTTTTTTTTAAAAACCCACCGAAAACCCCAAACCAAACAACCAAAAACATTACATTTGGGAATTAAAAGTGCCCAAGTTGCAGAAACCAAGACAAACTTGAATAACAGAGGCTCTACCCCTTTGTGGTGCATAAAGCTTATATGGAGATACTTCTAATGTTTGTAGGGAAGCATACTCTTGTAAGTAATTGGTTTTGCTGTTATTTGGCTCGTATCTTACTTTGATCTGTTTTTGTTTTTAGCACCAGCAAACATTTTTAAATCAGCTGAGGGAGATCACTGGTATCAATGACATCCAGGTACTACAACAGGCACTGAAGGTAAGATGGATGTGTCTGACTTGTATCTGAGTATATACATCTTAACTGCCTGCGAAAGCCATAAACCCCACCCTTTCTTACTCTCATCTTCCCTTCCTTCCCTTCCATTCCCAGCTTGAATACTTTTTAGATTTATTTCAGGGAAGAAAAGCTAATAATGATGACTTGTTCACTTTGGAAGGAATCTTGATCTGTTTTGGTACTAACATAAAAATTAAACTGGTGTTCAAAATGAAAAGACAGGAATGGTGTGACTTGCCTTTAACCTTTGGCTAAAGTGCTTTGAGGTACCTTGGTGCTACTACAGCTGGTCAGTACCTGATGAGTTAAGTCTTGTTTTCTTGACAAGATGTAGTTAAGTTTTCTATCATGGACAGGTCCTGCTCGGTACGTAGAATGAAGAACTCTCCTTCAACTTGCCACCCGTTGCTAATTTGCTATTGTTTCACTGTTTTTTCAACCATTGTAAATTCTTTCACAGCACAGAAGAGCTCTTTGATGCAAGTAAAGAATGGCGGGTCTCTGTTCTGTTTTCCTGAATATATATATATGTATATATATAAAATAAATGACTTGTCTCCCTCAAGCAGACATTTTTAGCCACTTATGGTAAATGAGGATTTAGTGAATTTAAATTATATATAGTTGTTGCTTCAGATTCAGCATAAATCATGTACACAACTGCCCCTCAAAAGCCAGTATTTCTGGCTTTAAAAATGAAATGGTAGATTTTCAGAAGAATTCAGCTGACTGCTGTTGAAGTCTGTGAGAGTGTGCTGATTATGCTTGTTGAGGGGCTGACTATGCTACAAGACCTTTAATTTTTTTTCTGAAATAAGTGGAATCCTACCAAAGTAAATTTTTATAAGATGTTTTATCTTTATGTTGGTTAAAAATAGTGAAGTATGCTGAATGTCAAGTTTGGAAACTCTTTTCTAATCAATATTTCACCTGAAAGTACAATGTGTCATTGATCTTATAAGTGGCTTATAATGTTGTCCTTTGTTCTTAAGAAACATTAAGAAAGGGTGAGGGGACTCACTTCTTGTTTTGTTGATGCTTAAAGGACAGCAATGGTAATCTGGAGTTGGCTGTGGCTTTCCTCACTGCAAAGAATGCCAAGGTTCCCCAGCTAGAGGAAGCAACTTACTATCAAACAGCCCTTCCTGGAAATGACAGATACATCAGCGTGGGCAGCCAGGCAGACACCAGTAGGTATTTTTTCTTTTTATAAGTTTAGTTTAAAGGCAAGGAAGCTAAGAACTTGCCTGTGAGATGACTGTTAATCTGCTGATGTTTCTTACTTAACAATTTTTAGATTATTACATATTCTGTCTTTCCTTATTTCAATGTATTTCTTTTTATTAGAGCTATTCTTAAGCATTACCTTTACATGTATGTATGGCATTGATCAGAGGGTGAATAACTGGGTTTTCAATCTTTTTTTTTTTTCCTTGTTTTTTTCCCCTATTACAGGATTTTTTTTGGGGTCATGCAGTAAATAAAGACAAAAGCTGGGTACTCTTCCATCAAAATAAAATAAAATTGGAGAAGAGTCTGTGCATGTCTGTCTTAATATGCTAAAGCTTAATAAGCTTAAGAGCAGCTTCTCCCTGGCAGGGATGACTTTCCCAAAGGGAGAAGCAAGAGGTTAGGTATGCATTTTGTAGTAAAAGAGTAGGTATTCTATATGTGAAATTAATATTAAATATATTTAATATTAAACGATTTTATTTTAGTGATGCAGGAGGTCCCAAAACCTGTATTTCTCTGAGCCTTGCAGGTTCTATTCCTTTGCTTAAGTGCATAGTTATTTTTATGGGGGGAAAAATGTGTTAAATGTGTTCTGCAAATAAATATAGGAAATAACATGAAAGAAAAAGTTAAAGGAAGTTGTGTAGTGGGACTGAGATTTTCTGTAAAATCTGAGTTTCTTGATACTGTATTTACATTCCAACATTCTAAACCTAGATGTAGAATATTTTAATTACAACCTTTGACCATATATGTAGCTCATCTAGGTAGCTTTTATTAAATGAGTAGAATTATTTAGCTTCACCCACAGTAGGATTTTTTCCCCTTCGTTTCACTAATATTGGGGTGGCTATGGTGGCACCAGTGTAAAGAAGTTTAGTTAGATCCCCTTGTCAGTTGTACAATTATCTTTTTGTCTCTGACCTTGACATAAACATGTTTTGGGTGTTTTTTTGTTGTTTTTTGTTTATACTTTTTTTTTAAATTAGAGATGAGTTTATTCTCAACATCTTGGATCCAAAAACTGCATTTTTATCCTTGTATTACTAGCAACCCTGTATAAAATGCCCGGAGTGCATTATAGTAGTTGTATTATCCCCCCACTAAGTTGTGGGGGGTGGTTTGTTTTTTTGTGGGGGTTTGGGTGTTTGGTTTTTTTCCCCCGTCCTTCTTTTCCCTTTTTTGGAAAGAAAACTCACACAAAACCCCACATGTATTTAATTTTCAATGTCAGAAAACTGACATTAAGGAAATGGAGACTATTTTCAACAAACTTAGCACTGTTGTCATAGTCTCCAGTACTGAAGATCTACTATGGCAGTGGAATAGTAAGCTGGATTCTCTTGCAGCCCGTGTTTAGTGGGATTGCTAATAAATCTAATTAATGGAAGTGTTTAGTTTTGCTGTCACTTACTGTGCTACGCAACCTTATTGAAGATATGAGGTGACAAGGGATATGAGAGGGAAGAGTCAAGCCTGCAGAGTCTACATTACCCATGACTGATGGTCAATCTGAAAAGAGTAAGTCTCAAGTTGCACATTCCAAGGTGAATTTCAGGATTCTCTTCTCTTTTCTGGAGGGCTGAAGGCAGACCCAGATTCCTTACAGTTATATAGCACTACAAGTCAGTAATCAAGAAGCACCAACTGCTGTGGAAAAAGCAGGCAAACTTTTGGGGTTTTTTTGCATCTTTAGCATCTAGTCAGGTCTTCACTGGCAACAAAGATGAGAGCCCTTTGGCAGTTTTTGTTGTTCTAGACTGAAAACATGTTAGGAGATAAAGGCATCTTGGCCAGCTTTTCTTCATGTTGGAGGACTCAAGGGGCAAGAGCTAAACGCCCACAGCAGAACAAAAGTCTAATCCAATCTCTGATCACAGAGTGCCCCCCTGTCTGCAGAGATCTAGTGAAAGCTTCTTGCAGAACCCTACAGTTCTTTTTGTTGGGACCTGCTTGTCTGTAATTATTTTGACTATGAATTTTATAAATGCAGTGCACTTAAAATGGACAAGGTTCAGGGCCCTGCATTGGTAAGTACTGCCCTGTAAGGGAATATGGTGAAAGACGTCAGATGACCTGAGAGAAGAGAATGGAAGGGTGGGCATAGATGGAAAACATACTCAGCAATGATCGCTCCAACCGTCAACATTCCCTTTTGCGAAGAATGGTTTTAGCCCTTCTCAGTAACTATGCTGAGTTGCTGACAGCATCTTGCCTTTCAAATTTGACTCCCTTTTACTATCCCACGTAGGTATAATTACATGAAGATAATTATAACTCACCCTTACTGTTCCTTACTGCTTAACTACCTCTGTGCATTTGGAACTTACGATGTTATGAGTCACCGAGCTTCGCGGTCCCACCAAGTTAAGTCATCCAAACTGTGAGTGAGAGGGAGTTACAGATAAATATCAGAACTGTCTTTTATGCCGCAGAAAACCTCCAGCCACTTACAAAGGCTTTTGAATGTATGCCTTGCATAAAGGTATATCAAATGTATTATTTGAGCTTGACTGACTACGTTTCTTTGAAATGGTTACTTAGTTAAGGGGTAAAATAAAAATGTATGTAACAGGAAGTCATACCTTAACAGTCAGCGGTTAGCCTGGATTGTGCACTGGCTCTTCCAGAAGTGACGGTGGTCATTCAGCTGTTTGAGACGTGCATTCTGTATATTAGGTGGTATAAGGAAACCTCATTTCTCTTATTAGCAAATGCAACATTTCAGCAGCTGCAAAAATATTAATGAGTTTGCATAAAATTTACTCCATCTTTAAAAGCAAAGGCTGACTTGCACAATCAGTGTTATTCATGATGCTTGCCTTTTTGCCTGTTCAAAATGGTATGTGCAAGCACCTGCAAGTGTAGCTTTTTCATGTCAAGAGTGATGCATCCCTTATCTGATCCCTTTGCAGAGGTTTTTTTCCTTTCCTTCCTGCAATCTGTTAGTGAGCAGAAAGTGCTTAAGTATTAGGGTTGCAATGTACAAGTGAACTCCTTTTAATCTAAGATCACTTTAGTATTCTGCTTAGTAGCATAAATCCTAGACACTGCACTTAAGCAAAATAAAAGAAGTTGTTTAGTAGTACTTTCCAATATTTTCACTTTATTGATTTCTCTGGAAACCTTTGTTTTCCCATTTGCAGTAATTCAGTGTATTTTCATCTGTGGCTGCACTAAATAACTATTGCATTGGTAAGCATTTATCCTTTTCTTTCTCATTATTTGAGAAACTTGCAGAACCCAGGGTTAAAGGAAGCAGCAGAATGAAGACATATTTTAGAAGATGAATTGTCTTCACATGCAATAGATGTCAAGACAAATTCTCTCCCTCCCTTCTTTTGAAAACTCACAATTATTTTTCACAAAACCAGAATTATTAGTCTTTGCAATTGCACATTCCACAGCCAAGACAAAAGATTTGAAGCCCTTTTATAAGGACATAGTACAATGTAACTATAATTGAGGGTTGTAGACTTCATTGCTTCTGGGGACCTGGCTGTTATATCTTCCTCTTCCTAGAGTCTGAGCCTTTGCATAGGTTTCAAGTAATTCAATCAACCCTTTTCAATGAGGTAGACTTAACTGCACCTAAAACCTCCCTAGAGTGATGTTTATATAACACTTTTCTTAAAATCCCTTCTGTTCTATAAACTTCTCAGAGTCTCTAGAGTAACTTGTTTTGGTGCTTCACTGTCCTTTTAGACTCCTAATGTCTTGCCTAAATCCCTCTTGCTTCAGGTTAAGTCTTTTATTCTTTGTGCTATCCCCTGTGAGGATTATAGTACACTTCGTTCTTTTTGTCTTAGATGAAGTGTTGCATGCTCGAAGACAGGGTATCATAATGTCCCCTGCAAGTTTTCTCAGATCTAAACTAAGCAGCCCAAATTCTTTCCAAGTCTTTGGATGCATTTTCTGCATTGGATGCATTATTGTCAATTTTTTTTTCCTCTCTTCTGGACCTTCCCTAGTTGTTCTGCCTTTTTCATGAACTGTGGCATTCAAAACAATAAGCAAGACTTCAGCTGAGTTCTTAAGAAAAATGGGTGAATCTCCATAAATGTCCATGTAGTACTCTGACAATATACCTCAGTGTAACGCTTCATATTTTCTTCAATGCTGTGATGATGTGAATTGCAGGTTGAACATGAATGAGCTGGAGCTTCTAGATCCTTCTTGGCACAAGTCCTAGTCAGTTCTCATTCTGTAGCTGTGCATTTTATTGTTTCTGGGAGTAGAATTTGACACTAGTTTCTTCTGTCACCTTACCTAACTTGGATGTTGCTGTGTGTCTTCATGACATTTCCTTCTATTTCAGGGATTATTTGTGTCATCTCCATCCAGGTTCCGGGGAGTGTGTCCAGCTTGGTATGGCAGGGTCCCTTCAAAATGTCAGGAGTCTTGTACCTTGAGATCCTCCTTTCATCTTACAGATTCACTTGTTCCTCTGTTCCATGACTACCTCTCTCCCTCCCATCCCTGTCAGTGTGAGAATCGTCAGTTTAAGGTGTTATCATCCTAGGACAGTGTAAATGCAGCTGAGATGAGGAAGTTCCTGTAAAATAGTGGTGGCTAATATTTGCTAGCTCTTTCATCAATAGAGCTGTTTGGGTTGGCTAAGCAGCTGCTGGAATGCTGTGTATTCTTTCCCCATCCAGTTGTAACCAAAATTGGCATATACAGCCAATGAAATTCCCTTAAATCTTCATGTAGGAACCCAAGACCATCATGATGATTAACATCACAGAATAGACCATAGAATATAGGATCTTGCTTAGCTCTGCTTGTAATAAACAAAACTGATGTAGTCTCAACTTCATTTTTTCTTTTTTTTTTCTTTTTATTTTGTTGGTGTGTTGAAATTGGAGTCTTGCTGCTGGATTTCCATACTTGGCACCTGTCCATTGAACCCATCAGGCCTGCCCCTTCATTTTCCTCTCCCTTTGTGAGCGGTTGCATTACTGTGGTTGTTTATTGCCTGTCCCTGGGTTCAACTGCTACTTCGGATCTGTCCCTCATGCTGAGTTTCCCAGCCTACTTAAGTTTCAAGTTCCTACTCTCTGCCTCCTCCTGGTATAAGTAACAAGTCAGTAACACAGTAACTATTTTAATGACCTAGGCAATTACCAAGTAACAACCACTTATTTAAATGATGATAGAAACTTCCGAAGTAAACAGATAAATAAAAAATTTTTTTTTAGAAAAGAAGATAGGTGGGGATGGATAGGTAGATACAGTGTGCATTTACTCTATATACGCTAATACATTTGTCACAAATTTCAATATACAACTTAAAATTGCTTTGTAGAATTACAAACAGATCTCTGGATCTTATGTACCAGAAGCACACATTATTATATAATAACGTTGTAAGCCAAAAATACATTTCTTAGTAAAACAGTTTAATAATTCTGCATGTTAATTTTAGTTGCATAAACATCATGAATGCACTAAGCCAGACTGTTTTGATGAGCAGTTTCTTCGTTCATAAAGAAGGTTGTCAGAAGCAAACTTCTTTGTTTATTTAGTAGCCATGGCTTAGTTAAGAATGTTTGCATTTTTCTAAGGCTATGTGATATACAGTAAGGAGTACCTTTATGAGGATGAGCCAGTGAGAACAAAAGTGTTCTGTGGCCTAAATCAGAGGAGTATTACAAAATCAGCATATGTAAATTAAAGTCAGGTAACTAAATTTGGAGAAGTGGCATTATTCTTAATACATTTATGAAATGCATCCTTCAGCCTATCATAGGAAACTCATGTGTGTCTGAAATACTTTGGGTAAAAGTGAGCTCTTTTTTTTTTTTTTTCCCTTCAAACTCAGACCTTGAACACAGAAATAAATTAGTCAGATAGGAGACTTCAGTAGATCAGTTTCATGAATGAATTCCACTGCTAATTGCTATAAAATAAACAGTCATAGGTTTGCATTAACAGTATAAAATTGAAGTGAAATAAGTATTTTAAAAACTAGGTTAATGTTGAATTTATTAATGATCGTGAGAGAAGGCAAAGTGATCATACTTGTAGAATAACTGCTTGAAAATTGGACATCTTTTCACTAAAAAAACCCCCACCAAAAACAACAAAACCCCCCCCAAAGAAGAGAAGAAGAAATCCCCATGTAAGAATTTACAAAACATGAAGATATTTTAAAGCAAAACAGAAAAAAAAAAACCTGCATGAATTTCATGTAGTATATGTACATTTGTATAATCTATAACCAACTGACAGGAATGCAAACTGTGCAGGCAAGCTGATTTTTTTTTTTTTTTTTAAAAAGAGGAGTTTAGTCTCAGACTGTTCCCTTCTATTGAGATCTCCTCTTTATAATCCTATGACTTAGGATTCAAGTCATACATGAGCTGTTGCAGCTTAATGAGTTACTGTGTCAGCTGAGGTGCTGAAAAAGACCTTGGACCTGCTCCAAGTACAACAAACATGAGCTAAATTACATTAGTTTAAATCTCCAAAACATTTTTATTTTGCATCTGCTACAAACTAAAATCTTGCATGCAGTAGGTTACCGTGGATCAGCTGATATTTAGAAATGTATTTTTCTGACGAGTTATGCTAGGTAAACCCTCTGTGACGTAAATCAATTGTACCACTCGTGTGGTGGTAGTATCTGGCAGCAGGTCTTTGGTCTGTGCTGTACTGTCTTTTTTTCATGCAGATCAGGAACAATGTGTATATGAAAACAACATTTCTAAAGAGAATCCTGTATTCTCTTTAGAAATGCTATATTGGCTGCTCCAAAGCCCTTGCATGCTAAAGGAAACTGTTGTATTGATCCGCTTTGTGAAAGCAAGTGGAAGTCAAGGATTTGGCGTTTTAATATTAAAGTGATGTAATCACTGTTAATATGAATGGTAATAAACTTCTGAACACATAGGGTGGTGGTATAGATTAATAAAGATTAAGGAGCTAGGGAGGTGCACAGAGGTTGAATAATTTAATGAAAGTGTGAGTTGGAGTTGACCTTGATAGTTGTGTTGTTTGGTGGTTTTTTTCTTTTTATTACCACAGTGGGAGCTTTTGTTAACCACATAATTTTCAGCTAGGTTATGAGTTCTTTTCTGGAAAATACTCCTCATATAAAGGAGCTTACTTCTTAATCCAACTTTCTTCTTTATTGTTGTATAAGAATTTCATCACTCTCACCTGACTAGCTAAAGGAATATTCCCCTCTGTAAGTAAGTGATCGGAGTAATCCTGTACTTGTCCATCAGCATGTGTGGTTGCTGGATTGAGGGTTACTCCATCTTGCGTAGTGACCACTATTACTACTTCCAGAAAAACAGCTTGTCTCCAGTGGGGATGAGGTGTTTGTGTGTGACTACCTGCGAATGGGTAGAAAATACAACATAAGTACCACATTTTAGAGTGTAATAGGTCATGTGTGTGGTCACGGGATCCTCTCATCACTGTTAACCTTTCTAGCCTTTCTCCTGCTCTCAGGCTGTAGAACAGAGCCATGCTTGCGTGTGACCCAGGCTGCGGTATTATTTTAGCCCAAATTACATTGTTCTCAACATGGCAGCTCATATATCAAAAATCCTCTGGATGAGACTTCTGCTGGTGGTTCTTGTAATTGTTTTAGTACTTCTGAAGGAGAATTTCAGGCATCTGAGTTGAAGTATCCTTCTGATATGCTGGAAGATCTGAGCTGACTATAAAAGACGTAAGAATAAAATTATGAAGTGCTGCTTTTGTGGTCGTAGCATTTTTCCATGCTTCCAGATCATGACAAATTGCCCAGTTTACTCTGCAGGTAAGAGTGCTTCCTTTAAAGGCTCACTAAATAAAATAGAAATTCAACCATCTTTATTTTGGGGAAACAGGGCTAAGTTGAAAACTAGTTTTTGATGTTAACAGAAAAGTTTCTTTTACAACTTTCTTCAGTTTCGGCTTTCTGTGAGGACAAGTCATCCCATTTTCTGTTCATACACAGCTGTGGCAATGTTTTTTGTATCATAAGTTCAGTGCTTTTTTTCTATCCCATGAGAAATGTCACGGACAAGTAAGCCCAGGGAAACAGGGGAAGCTGTCTCTACAGTGAGTCAGCCCATCCAGGAGAAAAGTCAGAAGCTAGATGGAGAAGCTCCTTGGGTATGAGTAACTGTGACCTGTGGAAGGAGAAATGCAGACAAGCTGCTCGGCTCTCTTTGTGAGCAATCCTCAGTTTCGAATCGTATCTTTTTCTCTGAGAGTCTTTTAGCTTCTAATGTCCAAACTCCAGGCTGGAGACTAGTCCCTTTCATAGCACTTTGGGTAAACTTTGGCCTTGGAGGAGGGAGACTGAAACCAGCCAATGCCCCATGTGCGTGTCTGTCTAATATTGCACATAAGTCTCTTTTGCACTTTCCCCTCTCTTTCTGTCTGGCTGATTTGGAAAATGAGACTTTTGGCTCTTGAAATCATGGTAACCAATGACCTTGGCTTTTCTGAAGGTCTTGTGCAGTTGATGGACGTTCCTGTTGTCCCTGGCTGCTCTGAAAGCATGGCTTTGCCCAACAGGGGACGATTGGTGTCGCGGTGTGATGTGGGTAGTGAAATCCCTCCTTACGCAGGAGAGCGAGTGCTGTTGCTACCCTCAAGAGACAAGGAGGTTTACAGGGGATGTTAGTATCTGATTCTTTAGATAATGGGAGCTGGAGAGGAAGGCAGAAGTAGGGTTGTTTTCATCTTCATTACCCAGTCCGTAGCCCATCCAGCATTCTCCACGTGTCCAAGTATGGATCCTCATTTTGACTTCAGTATTTGTTTTCTTAATTCTCCTGTTGAGATGGGATACCAGTAGACAGAAATCGGATTTAAATACGTTCAGAAAAGGAATGCACAGACAGGACAGAAAAGAATTAGGTTAAGTAAGGAACTCTCCCACATGTTATGAAACTGTGTGAAAGTATTTGGCTCACCAGTGCACAGAAATACTTGTAGAATTTGAGGCTGTATTGGGGAAACTCCACAAGCGTTCCTCCACGAGGAGGGAAAAACAACTATGCTCGGTTAAGGTATCCTTTTTAAGAGAAGGTTGTCTTCATCATGTGTTCCCTGAAGTAACTGATGATGGTAGCTGAAGTAACACAAGGGCTTTCAGAAACCATGGATTCCTAAATTTGTCCCATAGCTTTGTGAAACTTAAGATCATTAGGAGGAAGGAAGACTATTGCCCGTCATATCTTAGCAAGAGCAAGCTGCTGAGGTTTTTACCAGCTTGGAGGCAGAAGGGAGCCGTTAGCAGGGTTAGTGGTTGGAAGAGCGCAGGGCACAGGAGGGATGGACTGGAATGGCGCTCAGCAATCCACATGGGCTCTCTCTCCTCTACAGTAAGACTTGCCTTTCATTCTGTTTCACTTTTAATTTTGAGAAAGATAGTTTTGCTTTTCAGATGTGATTGATCTCACTGGAGATGATAAAGATGATCTTCAGAGGGCAATTGCCTTGAGTTTGGAGGAATCAAACAGGGCATTCAGGGAGACTGGAATAACAGATGAGGAACAAGCCATTAGCAGGTAAACGAACAACTTATATAAAGCAGAAATTAAATTAAAGAGTTGGAGATTGGCCTGTATTGCTTTTTTTAACTTTTAATTTAACAAAGAATAATTTGTTTACTTTCACTTGTGCTACTGATATGCCTGGCTTCAGGTTGTTGCTTTAATGTATTGTATGTTCTACATTGGAAAATAGTCTATTATGTGTGGGCTAGGATTTAATAGTATGTTTCATGTTGATGTATTTGTTTAAATATTGAGGAAGTAGATGGAGATAGGGGATATACGGTCATATTTAAATAGGACCTAAACCTAAAAGTTTCTCTTGTGTATCAGGTAAAAAAAAAACAATGAAAACAAAATGTAATTAAGAAGGTAAAAAATTCTTTGTCCTGTTTTTTGCAGTGTTCATTTTACAATAACATTTTCTTACCTCCATGCTAAGGCTGAGATTGAGGGAGAATACTATGACTTAAGTATACTAAGAGCAGCTGCTGTATTTTAGCTGATAAAGTATGTTATTAACCTATTTAACAAATAGGATTTATAAGCTTTGAGTGAAGTTAACTTCTTGGTTTAAAGTTTTATGAACTTAACTTTCTCAACTTGGGCGTGATAAGAGTCTGCAAGTTAACTTTTGATCAGATTTTAAAATAACTTTTTATACAGTGTGTGTTTATATGTAACTATAGATATAACTTTGAAATATTTGGGACTTGAACTAAGCCTGGGTGTAGGGTTGTGTGGGAGGGATGTTGGTTTTTTTCATCTGTGGCTGGCCTTGGGCAATGATTTGATCCTTGTGTTAGAAGTTTAAGTACTGCTTCCTTCTAAAAGACTAATTTTATAAAAAATTGATTTAGATGGGGGAGATTCACCACAATAATTCTTTTCCTCCGTTCACTGTATCTGACAGACTAAATGGCTTATCAGAAAACTCCAACTCTGAGAATATGGAGAATGTTACTTTATCCACAGTCATTTTCTTTTTCCTTTTGAAAAATACATGTACTAATTGTGAGAATAAACATACCCCTCCCTCCCTCCTTCCATTTGTGATAAAAGCCATCTTGTTATATGAGTTTAAGATAACATATTTTAGGAGACAAAGGTGGGATGAGAGGGATTTATATTCTCATTAATAATTGGAAGAAGATTTTAAGGGATGGTTTTTTCGAAGACCTCAGTATGTGCATGTATACAAGATTATGGTGGAAGTTCTGTCCAGTTCTGATGCAGAAGTTCAGCTCTTGCATGTTCCTTTTTGAAGGACAGAATTGTCATAATTACAGAGTTGTGATTTAGGCAGACACTCAGAAAGATGGGCCTATTTCTGGATATGGAAATCTCTTTCCACTTATTTTTTCCTTCCCCAGGCTTTGGCTGCTTCTGCTGTGCTCACTTCTTGGGAGCCTTGAAGCTTTAGGTTTTTTCCTGTAGACTTTGTTTTTCACTTCTCAGACTAAAAAGCCCTTTTTGGTCTTACCTGCTTAGTCCATAACTAAGTATTATAAATACATTCTATGTAAATTATGGCGTATTTTTTCTGGTTGCAGAAAATAACAAAGTATGCAATTATTTTTCCATATGTACAAAGGTATGTAGACAGTCTGTTCAGTTATATACAGAGAAAAATGTTGGTCATGTGATGAAACAGATGTATATTTGATGGCAAAATTACGCACAAAAGCATGTGGCAAATTAAGAGCTTGTTGCTACCAAGGGAGATATGGCCTGCACGCTGTACCACATCTTCTGTACTTGCTGTAGTATTCTTTGGAGCATTTTTTTGCATGAATTAATCTCCTAAAGCCATTCAGAAGTATTCACTAAAAGATCCAGAGTGTATCATGGCATAAGAAAAGGAAATGGCACTTTGCTTGTGAATGGAAGCAGAGAGGAGTGAGAATCTTAGGGGTTTTGGCAGCATTGAGGTATTAGATCAACTCAGTTACACACCAAGATACACCCTGAGTTGATGGCAAATTATGTCAGAGTTGTACAAATACAGGAAGTTCAAAATTCCTGATCTGAACTGTTCAATCAGTTTCCTTAAGGACAAGATTTCAGACTTTTTTTTTTTTTTTAAACTGAAAAATCACTTTGTAGTTAACACCCCACAGAAGAATGTTGGCATTCCAATAGAAAGCACAGTATCTGTGCAGGACTTCTCAAAACAAAAAGAACACTGTGGTTGTAAACAAGTCACTCTGCAGCCATTTACTTTTGTTTTTCTAGGTTAAATAAGAAGCAGAAGTCAAATAGGAAGTCAATAATAAGCAAATTAAACTATGGGAATCTTTCATTTTTAATAATGCAGGATGCATGCATATTTAAGTAGTCTTTGGTGTGGAGGATATTTTTTTTCAAAGGTATTCATAGTGTTTTGGAACCTAACTTGCACTGATTTTGTTAAGGTTTCCAAGGGAGCATTAATGGAATTTCTTGACTTGTGTAATTAATGTTGTAATGCACATAGAATTTCTCTTCCTGAATGTAATTGCCTTGTGCTACTTAATGAGGACAGATCTGATTACTATGTAGGTGTTAAGAGGAGTGCAGCTGAAATGGCCAAGTGTCCAAGCTGAACATCTTGTACATGGCACGTTTAAAGTTTTTTACTATTCCCTCTTTAAATCTCCCAGGGAAATGTGCATGATCAGTGTATTTCCTAATATGAAAAAGTTTCTCCTCTTTGTGTTACTTTTCATGGATTGAAGGAGAATGAGGCTAGCCAGATAGGGCTTCAATGGGGAAGCTAGGAAGATGACTGAAAGGAGGAATTAGCTGGCCTGTGTTGTGCCTAGGGTAGTAGCCATATTAAATGAGAGCCCATACTATAGGTACCTAAGGATGTGCACAACCCCTAGGCTTTTTTTTTTTAACATGGTCAATGAAACTGCTGGGGACTCTGCACTGTGGTTAAGCATTGTGTGTATAGATCAAAGGTGAAGCTGGGGAGGGATGTAGGGTTGGGGATATTCCTGGATGTCCAGCTGTAAGACAGTCACAGCATAGAGACCTCTCCTTGTTCTTTTAGCTGAGTAGCCTGCTGGAGTGGGGTTTTCTGCAGCATGTTTAGTGGGTTTCCTCAAAACGGTTTGGTTGAACATTTGTGCTGTGGACTCACTTTGCCCGAGGCTTATTGCATTGTCTGGCTAGCCCTATGCAAGCAGCTCTGCAAAGCTGCTTGGTTGTGCCCAGCTTGTTATGGAGAGAAATAAAACACTGCTTTCAAGTCCCATGCCAAGCCTGGCATTAACTAACCCTCATGCCAGAGTTTCCCTCCAAACAAGATTCCAACACTTGGAGGTGGGGAAGCCTTTGGTCCCGTGAGGCTAGAGACGTGCCATACCCTGCACGTAGCTTATGGCTCTGCTGCTAGCGACTGCTGCTGTCGTCTCCGAAGGTTGCAAACAGGGTGTTTTGGCTGCGTAATTGCTAAAGTCTTGTACTAACTTTCTGGAAAGATGCTAATTTTGTTGAGAGCAATGTGTGAGTAAGATGGTTTGTAAAGGTAGTCTTCCAAATCGGGACTTTATGAATATAACGTAGTGAACATTACAGTATAAGAGGTATACTCGCTATGCTGGTAAATACATCTATTTATGTAGCTTTTGAGCTGATCGTTAGGTTCCTGTTTACTGTGCTCACTTTTATTATAGTTTGCATCACAGCTATCATTATGGCTGAAATGAATTTGGCACATAGGGTGTGCAGCTATTGCATGTGCTTTCTGGGGACAGATAATGTTATGAGTAAAAATAAGGGAAAATATAATGAAGCTTTGAGAATCAAATACTTTGGAAACAGATTTGAGGTGGAGCTAGAGATGAGGAAATCCCTCACCTGCTAAAATACAAAAACAAGTAAAAGGAAGAAATTTTAGTAGGTAATGAAGTTAATAAATGGTAGTAGCCTTGGGGTCAGGAAACTATTTCAGTTTGAGAATATATATTTTTCTAGACTTGAATATTGAAATATCTTGAAATATTCTTGAGCTTGGGGAAAAAAAATAGTTTGATTGTTTCCTTGAAACAAAAGTGGTATGGAGTAGGTATTGTAGTCCTGTTACAACATCATTCTAAATTTATTCCAGTCTGTCAGAGTCTTCCTGTCAGTTTTAAAGGTCCCTTCAATTTAGTTTAAAGAAGAGTTTAGGTAATTCTGCCTGAATGAGAAATTATTTGAAATATGTATGACATTTGTATTGAACTAATTTTTAATGTCCCCATCAAATAACTTTTACTCTCAAAGCAGAGATACACTGGTCATCTAACACTTTTGAAGGATTGTATCAGTGAGAAGGGAAATGAATTGGACTGTTTCTTTATGTTTTGGGATTTGCTTAGGAGATAACATTATCATTGCTAGTGTAAGTGTCTTCTACCCCTGAAGAATCAGGTTCCATCCCTATGCATTGTTTGAAGAGATGTTAGAGCAGAAGGTCTTAGAGGATTATATACCGTCCTTTCAGTGTCTTCTGAAAAAAGATGTGCTATTTATGAGGTTATATGTCGAAAACTAAATGTCAGAAATTGATTAATCCTTAGGAAATTACAAGTTTTAGGTTCTTCCTGAGATGTATTGATACAAAAGTGGTATTTATACCAAATGGGCTCTGAAATTATGAATGCTTCTATTTTTTTCCATAATAGGTAGCAATAACAAATTATATGTCCCCCAAAGCAGTTATCTACAGTGAATTCATATAATGTTTTATAGTTCTTGTATATTTTGTAAGATACCTTTTCTTACTTTGACAAGAGCATAGTTTAAAAGAAAAATTTACAGTTAGGAAACTGAGGGATTACGTCATGTGTTTGGTTCCATGCCCCCCCCCCCCAGCCCGTTTCTTTGTTTCTTCTAAGGTGTTCAAACTTTATCCTTTAGTAACTCCATTTACAGACCAGCCTAAACCTGCCTTTCTTTGATGTTTAGTGAGTCTAGAACTGAAGCGGGCAACCCTTCAGGCTGCACAGAATACTTCGATGCTTGTCCTGCAGCTCCTGAAATCCTGTGCTTGGCAAATGTAGTAGTTCAATAGCAGCTCTGCCTTTTGTATGATAGACTAGATGGTTGGGGATAGTAACTGTGTCAGTACTGCACACACCAGGCAACTTCACTTATTAGTTAGAGCCATTGTTATATGACCTGAATGTATCCGTCTCCATCTTTCTATTTAGAATATTTGTCTATCACAAATTACCTTTGAGGTGTTCTTTGTCACCAGGCTAAGGTTACGTGCTGGTACAGAAATACTGTGTTGAGTGAAGCTTGAGTTTGGGAGCATAACACACATCAGATCTTACTGTCATGTGAAATATTCGGCATAAATCATGTAGGAACAGTTTCCTGCAAAGAGTGTGGTCATTGAAATGTACAATTAACTTGTTGGCTGGCATTTGAAAAATTGTGGGGAGATGTCTTTCCATGGCTCATAAACGAATTACTTGCTATGTAAGGTGTAAATACAGTTGCATAAGTTAAAGAAATGGAAACTAAAAAAGCATCTTCCATTTTTGAAAGTTGCCTAGCTAGCTTTGGTTTCCTGTCAGTAGAAAATATTGGTGACTTTGTACTTTGCATATCAATAAAAGCATTTGTAGATGAAAGCACTACACTAATAGTGCTGCCCAAAATTTCTTGTTGTCCATCCTGTTCGAATCTGGTTCTTAAATAATTGATGACTTACAGACATGGCTCTTGTATCTAGAGCTCTCACAGGAGATTCACTCACTGATACCATTTTCCAAAAGGTAATGGAATTACTGTAACATATCTAAAAGTAAAGCATCTTACTTTTGAAGACATATTATTGGATATAAATTTAAAACCAAATTCAGCAACAATAAGTTAGCGAATGATGTAATTAAGATGTCTGTATTAGTAACTGAAGGTGGTTTACTATGTCTTTTTTTTTTTTTGCTTTTTCTCACATTTTTCCCTCCCTTCTGTTCCCAAAGAGTTCTAGAAGCGAGTATTGCAGAAAATAAAGCAAGTTTAAAGAGGACACATCCAGAGGTATGGAGTGACTCTCCAAACCCTTATGATCGAAAGCGGCAAGACAACTGTCCAGTAGGATTAAAGAATGTTGGCAACACATGCTGGTTTAGTGCTGTCATTCAGGTAAGCACCCTGAATTAGCTGTGTATACTCTTCATTGTATTTAATGTGAGGTGAGTTATCTTATTTTAAGTGAATAACTTAAGATATCTGTTTTCCTGGGAAGTTTAGGCCACTGCATGAGATGTTTTTGAGCATTATGTATTTATTGCATCTCTTAACATGTTCATCCATAAGTCTGAAGTGTAGAAAGCACTGTAGCATAACTAAGTGAAGTTTCAAAATGTTTCTGATTAGAAAGTTGTTGAAGACAAGAGTTGAGTCTCTGAAGATCTGGGGTGTCTGCAGCTCATGCTGACATCAGTGACAATTGTAGATGCCTAAAAACATGTGAAAAGTGAATTACAGATGAGGAACAGACTATATTAAAAGGCATGCATGCAAATGACTGAAAGGGAGGTAGGTAGAGGAAATGACACCCTCAGTCATGGAGTGCTTATTAGAATAGCTACAAGGAAATAGATAGTTGAGTAGGGTTAAAGAAGGAATACCTGACAGAGAAGGAAGGAAACTTGTGAAGGAGAAAAGTGAAAGTCTGATATGGATGCAGTCATGTGTGGTTTGGGTTGTTTTACCTAATACAGCCAATATGTGTGCTCTTAGTCTGTTTTTGTGTATATGTAGCTGAATTAAAAGCTACTTTTTTAAGATAAGGTCAATAGGGAAATGAGTACAGGTACTGCAACTTCTATAGTGAAATCTAATGTTCTAATATCAATAATTCATTGTACATAAACTCTATGAATCCATCCTTTAAGAGTTTTTTTTAGAATTGATTGCTAAATCTGTATATGTTTCTGTAAATAATCTGTAGATATATTAATAACAATCCAAACCCATAGAAAACTGTGGGTGAAACTGGAATACAATAGGGAGAAATTTATTTTTAGTCTACAAGAAGCAAATTCAGCATATTGTAACTTTTCATAGTCTGACATTTTGAGAGGAAGCAAATAAAATATTTAATACCTATTTTTAACAAATTACTGTCAGGCTGAAGCACTTCAGATAAACTAATATTGTTCCTTTCATAGTGATGGCTGTTGTACTTCAGGCTGAGTCCATTTAGATCAATGTTCTGCCTAGCTATTTCTGCAATTGGATGCTTACAGAGGAGTACAAACAGTATGCATGATACTGTTCTGTTAAAACACTCCCAAGCCTCCAACTGCTTTCATATTGGGGGAGTTTCTTGATCCTTTGCAGTTTTAGTTGGTAATCCCCAGTGGACCTCTCTTATGTACTTGTCTCCCTTGAACCTTGCAAACTTCTTGCACTCATAGGGTCCTTTGAATAGGAATTCCATAGTTGTGCTCCCTATTGCATGAAGGACCGCCTTGGTTTTGTTTGTTTTTTGAACCTGGCTCCCACTAGTTTTGTCTGGTGGCCTCCATGTCTCCTGGTGGACAAGACAGTTAAAAATTGATTGCCATTATAGTTCTGTGGACTGCTGTCATACTGTCTTTCAACAAGTCGGTAGTCTCTTTTTTTTTTTTTCTAAGCTGACTGCTGGATTGTTGTCTATATAGAATCTGTTCTAACCTCTGATCCACCTTGTTTCTGTTCTCCAGATCTTTTCTAGCTCTAGTACCATTTTAGTTGAGGAACCAGGAAAGTTCTCACGGTGTGAGTGGGCTATGAATTTATGAGGTGGTATGATGGACAGATACAGGCTCTTCAGGAAAGACAAGTAAGGATGACAAGGAAGGGTGTTGTCTTTCTTGTGAAGGAGCATCTCAAATGTATGTGGTACTTTTGTGGCACAAGATGACAGTTTAAGATGAGAGTTTGTGGGTCAGGATCAGAGGAGAGCCTGATAAAGGTACACCCCGGTTAGTCTGTTACAGACCATCCTCCTCAGGATGAGGATGTGGACAAAGCTTTCTTTAAAGGCAAGGAAGTCTCTGGATCACGGTCTATGGTTCCCATGGGGAACTTTAATAAACATCCTGACACCTGCTGTAAGTCCAACACAGCAGGACACAAGCAGACCAGATTTCTGGAGAGTATCAGGGACAACTTCTTGATAAAGTACTGATGGGTCAACTAGGGGTGATGCACAGCTGGATCTGCTGTTCCCTAAAATGGAAGAACTGGTTGGAGATGTGGTAATGTGGGTACTCTTGAACGCAGTGACCATGAAATAGTGGAGTTCGAGATCCTGATGGGAGTGAGAAAGGAGTAGCAGGGTATAGACCCTAGACTTCAGGAGACCAGACTTTGGCTTCTTCAGGAAGTTGGTATCTGGGATCCCATAGGAGGCAGCTCTGAAGGGCAGAGGAGCTCAGGAAAGCTGGCAGCATCCTCTAATTGCAAGAAGGGTCCACTTTGCTGCTCAGGGAACTCATGGCCGAGCTCCAATGCAAGCAGGCAGTGTGCAGGATCTGGAAGCAGAGATAGGCTACTGAGGAGAAGTTTGGAAATGTTGCTCAGGCACGAAGGGGTGGTATTAGGAAAGTGAAAGCTAACCTAGAGTTGATGCCTCAAGGGATGTTTAGGGTAACAAGAAGAGGTTTTGATGCTACGCTAGTCATAAAAGGCTGAGCAAGGAGAACGTGGTTCTGTTGCTGAATAGAGCAGGTGATTTGGTGACAACAGGCTTAAATAAAGCTGAGGTACTCAGTGCCTTGCTTGGCCTGAGTCTTCACCGATGAGGTCTCCCAGACCACTGTGTTTAGTTGGGGGAGAGGAGCTAAGATTCCTCCGGTGGTTAAGGACTGAGTCAGAGATTATGTGAGGATAAGTCCACAGGACCCACTGAGCTGCATCCAGTGGTGCTGAGAGAATGGGGGAAAGTCTTAGCAAGGCCACTCTATCATCTTTGAAAGGTCATGGAGAATCAAAGAGGTTTCTGCTTAACTGCAGACAGGCCAGAAAGTCAACCTGGGAAGCTATGGAATGGTCTGTATTAGTTGACCTTTGAGAAGATGGAGCCAGGCTATTCATGGCAGCGGATATTGGGAGGATGAGAGGCAATGGGAGTAAGTTGAGATAAGAGAGGTTGAGCCTGGATATGAGAAGCATTTTTCCCCATGGGGACAGGCAGGCAGTGAAGGTTGCCCAGAGAGGCTGTACAGGCTCTGTCGAACCTTGAAGGCTTTTAAGACATGTCTGGAAAAAGCCCTGAGCAGCCTGGTCTAATCTCACAGGTGACCTGCTTTGAGCAGGAGGTTTGACAAGAGACTTCCGTCAGTCCCTTCTGAGCTGAATTACCCTATGATTCTATAGTAATGTTTTCTGTTTCATTGTCTATCTTTCTTAATTATTTTATTCTGCTGTTAACTACTTCATGCTTTGAACTGATACTTTCATGGAACTATCTGTCATAAATTCAAAGTTTTGAATAATACTGGTTAGCTTGGTGCCCATCATTTTCTATAAATTTTTAGGGTTGCTTTCCACCATGTACCTCACTGTACACTTATCTGTATTGAATTTAGCTTTCTTATTACATAGTCACTCAGTCCCATATGATCTTTCTGTCAGTTCATCTTTGCCAGCTCTTGTTTTTACTACATTGCATATCTCTGTCCTGAGGAAACTTGGTCATCTTGCCACTTGTGCTCTTTCCTAGATCACTTGTGAACTTTACTTACCAGCACAGACTCCCGCACAGACTTCATCAATTTGCAGTAACCTCCCTTCAGGCTGGAACAGATGGTTTGCTCCTGCCCTTTTTTTCTTTTTGATTGCCTGTTTGCCTGTGCCTGGACCTTCTATCTTACCTCATTGCTGCTTAGTTAAAAGCTTTTGTTGAATGACTTCTTCAGAAATTACTCTGAAATCCCAGTAGACTACATAAATTGGATTGCTGTTATCCATGTTCTTTTTGACTTCCTGGTGTTGGGTGCTTTTTTTTTCTTTGTGGGTTTTTTTTTTTCTTTATGGGCAGGATTTACTTACCTGCAGGTGATACTTCAGTAACGCTGTAGATAATGAAATGGGAAGACTTCTTTATTTGTTCTACCACATCCCTTCCCACTGAGGTTTTTATGTTCCTTAGGCCTCTTTCCTTTCAGCATCTAGTAATCTATCAGGTGTTTGAATTTTCCATTTTCCTGAGATCTTTTGATGTTTCTCTTGTTCATCTCTCCTCCTTTCCTTATTCCTTCACATGCATAGCTTTTTCCAATAGCAGAAACACTGTATTGATGCTAATATAGAGAAACATTTTATTTCCGTAAAGCTCTTTGTGGAGCTAATATGACTTGGCGTTTTACCTTCTCTGTTGTGTAATCAGATTTTATGTTCCCAAATCTCAAGATGACTGATTTTAAGTGTATGTGCATTTCTGTAAAATAAATGTTTATACATAGGCAACTGCAAATGTTTAAATGTTTTCAAGGAAACTTGAATTTTAATTCATTAACCACAGAGATAAGAACAGAAGCTAGGGAATGTAAAAACCCATGCTAGACCTATGATCTCACGTTATTTATATCCAATGTGCAACTTTATACCTTGAAAATAGATTATAAAGAGGGCTAGCTAATTCTTATGGTCACCACCCATATTATGTGGAAATCTGTGGCATTTGGAATTATAATGGTTTGATCCTAAAAGATAGTTAAACTTCTGTATTTAGGTCTATAGAATGTAATTCAAGTAAACCACTGAAAGATTTATACCTTCAGTTGGTTGAAAATTTAGATTATTAATATTGTCTGCCAGCCAGGAAGACTTATGTTTCAAACAACCATCCCAGGAAATTTAATGCATGTTAATTTAGAGCATTAGCTAATACCATATTTATTTATCCACAGGGCAGATTGACTCCTTGGGTTGCATTGACTATGTAGAAGTATTTTCAAGCTTTCTTTAGGAGTCTTTTGAAACCTGACACATCACATAGGTCAACAATGTCTAAATGTTAACTACTGTCAGTCACAATGATATATTGTGTAATGTAATCTAAAACTAAATTGCAAAGAAACAAAAATCTTTTTCCATCTATTTAAGGGGTGCTTGTTAAGGAAAAAAAAAGCTTTTGACATTTTAACAGATTCCTTATGCAATGTATGTTGTTTTTTATAGCCATCAATTAGCTGACTTAGTCAAATGCAATCATCAATGGTTTGTTGTATTAGGAGCATGAAATTCCTTAAGATACATTTGCAGTGAGTGACAGCAAACCCTAACAAGATTCAAACATTGCTAGAAATACTGCCTCTTAATATGTACTTATTTGTGTGTTAGAGAAATACACACATGTAGAAGTCATCCTCTTCTGCAGGGGAAGAGGGGAGTTTCTCTTCAGATAGCTCCAAAAGAGAGTTTTGCTTTCAACAGTTACATTCAGCATCATTAGAATGAACAGTAATATTTTTTCCACAGTGTAACTTCTAAAAATCTGTCCTGCTGTTGAAGACTTTTGACTTGATAATAACTTGAATTTAAAACTAAGTCCTGAAGAAAATATGTCAAAACAAAACTCTTTTAAATCATGTTCACTTCTTCCTTACCTGACAAGAAACAGAATCAAGTCCCTCACCGGCTTTTCCCACCTCCTCTTGAACTTGTACTAAACCTACATTTTTGACAGGAGTTCACCCATACATGCTTTTGCTACTGTTTAGTTAGATTAACTTTTATAGAAGGATCCCTAAATCTTGAGGTTTTAGAATATTTCTAGGAGGTTGTTTGTGTGGGTTGGTTTGGTTTTTTTAATTCTCATTATTGTAAGTGCATATATCTGCTCTTGAAATAGAACTTAAGATATCAAGTTCTTTAAAGAAACAAAACACGAATATACTACTACATGTTTTTCCTTCCTTTTTTGTAGTAGATTTCAGTGGCTCACTTGTAAAAAGGTAACTTCAGAATTTTCCTTGGTTTTAAGAGTTTATAGTCTGAAAATGGCTTATAAATAATACATTTATTGAGTCTGTGAAGTGGCTCCTTTGTGTCATGCTGAGCACAAGTTAAGTGTTTGCAGGATGTAGGGTGTATAAGGCAGGTAACTTGCAGGACATGGATGCACCATTGGAATCATGTCCGTAGGCTTGCTGCCTCTGCAAGTTGTCTCCCAGGTGTTTTGCTTTAAGACAGTGCACAAGACTAACTTTATCTTTTGGAGTTCCAAGTAGGGTTTCAGTCATGTGCAAGAAGTAATGCCCTGGCAGTACTTGCCCCTTGTGAAACGTGTTGTGGGAGATACCGAGTAGTTGGTCGTATAGTGAATATAATCTACTCAGTGCACTAAGACAAATTTCTGATGGAAGGAAGAAAATGTGTGGGGAATCACACTAAAATTGTACTGTAAATGCTGCTCTATTTTCCCTCCCCGCAGTCCCATACCTAAAGTACGAGATGCAGCATTTTCCTGGGTCTCGTGAATTGCCAAGGGCCTGTCCAGATTGTAGCTCCTCCCTTTACCAAATGAGCTATCCCAATGGGACAGCTGGGGGTTGGCATCTCCACAATTTTCTCTAGGAGTCTGTCAGAGTCTGGTTAGTCATTCAAAAATGAGCCTTTTTTTTTTTCCCCCCCCTTCCCCAAAAGTGCATAGCTTGCAGAACAAAGAATTAACAAGCTACTGTCTTACAAGCATAAATTTCCATGGCTGCCCTCTAACTTTTATTTTCAGGGTCCCTAATACCACTTCTGGCATTTTACTCTGTTGCATTGTGTTTAGGAGCAACCTTCTTGCTTTCCTGATGTCAGTATACTTGATCCTAAGCTTTTGGTTCTGGGAAGAAGCAAGCCAGCTTGATGGGTGAGAATCAAGCAAGTATTTTCTTCCCAGTTGGTGGTTCGGCTATTGTTCTTACCATCTGTGAAGCAGCCTACCAGAAGTATCTAACTTTTGCATTGTTTTGTTTGTCCTATTTGTCATGTTGAATGGGAATGATTGTGATGGATGATGTGGTAGTGCATTAATACCAAAAAGCCTAGTATTGTATAATAAGAGTTGTGTATACATACATTGTACACGACTCCCTTGCTTCCTTGGGCATGCAATGGAAGGTTGCATGTTGAAGAACATTTGGTGCACAGTCCCCATTTGAGTTAAAATGGTGACTGATGGAATATTTTCTTTCCACTATTTTCTTGGTGGAACAGCCTGGGGCAGGGGTGGGGCGGAGAGGAGCAATGATGTTGGAAATCTAGTTTCTCGCTTTCCCTCCTCCATCACTCCCTCTATTCCCCTGTTGAGTAAAGATCGACCTCTCGCTTCCAAGTTCAGTCATCCTATGATATTTGCTGACAGGATATTCCTTTCCCTGCTTTTTGTTCTTCTCTGTGGTCCAGTTCCCTTGGGTTGCTTGGGTGATTTTTTTCAAACTCTTACCTTATATTTAGTGGTATATGATACTGCAAAATTTCTGTTGTGAGGGGTTGGAAAGCTTTAAGGGATGATGGCTTTAGCTTTGACTCATAAATAGTTGATCATTTAATTAAAATAAAGGATACAGAATAAGTGTTGGGTTGTGATCCTGTGTGCAGTTCCTAGGTTTAGAAGGGCATAAAGCCATTGCATTGTTTAGGTGTGTTGTTTAAGGTTATACCACAAACTAACTTCATGTGATTGTGCATTTAGGCAAGAAGTTGAAAACTGTAACCATGTAAGGAAACGTTGGCTGTTATTTTATGTCCTAACAGATTTTTTTTTTTTCTTGCTTTGAACATGTAATAGAGGAGTGGTTGAATGGCATTTTTTAGTATGTGCCAAGACACAAGTATAAAGTGAATTCTTCTGGACAGATCATACTTATCTGTCTTCTGAATTGCAGTCATGTTCTGAGTTTGTTGCTATAAACAAGTAAATGTTCTCTAAATGCAGGCTGGTAATACCATGGTGAGCTGTTTGTTTAAAATGTTGACTTAACCCAAGTCTGCTAGAGGTCTTAAGTTAGCTTGACTTTCTAGGTCAAACAGTCTGAAAGCTGTTTTCCATCTTCTTCCATGTTACACCTCAGCCTTTTGAAAACGCAAAACATGACAGCTTAAAACTGCATTTTATACCTTGGTTTTCAGCTGTTTAGAATGCTGATTGGTTGTCTGTTTACAAATAAAAATGTCCTTTTTGAGATACTTTCCAAAGTTTTTAAGATCTGGGGTTGAATCTCTCTGTGACTACACGCTAAATGCTAAATGTTTTCCTGACCCCTGCCACTGTACATGTGGGGTTGTTTTGCTGAAGTTCAGCCATGAGATAGTGTCCTACGTGTCTGTAGAAGTTCTGTTTCAGAGAGGGAGAGAGAAAACACTCCTCTTCCTATACTTTCACAATTAAGTTTGAACAGGACCCTGCTCAAATCCCAGCTTTGAAGCTGTTTTCCTCTCTTCCCTTCCCTCTTCCTTACCTATAATTTTCTAAAGAAATGCAAGGATTTTCAGGAAGGCTTTTGACCGTGCCAAATTCTCAGTGTATGGAAACAAGCAGTATCAGAAATATGTTTTGGGTGACTTCCTCATTTTCTTAAGTTTTTTTTTTTTTTCTTCTCTAAAAGGTAGAAGACAATACACAGGGCTACGATGTGCTTAAGAGAAAATATATTTAAAATTCTCTATAGTCTTGTTACAATAATTATTTTCTGCATTGTAAGTAAAATGTGTTTAAACTAATTTGCATATACATATAGTAGTCAGTTTCCTTTTTTTGTTTAAGCATTATAGGAAGAATTCTTGTTGTATTTATGCTTGCTGACTTTTACTGCTATGCAATGCATGCATAGGCTCAAATATAGGCCTGATGACCACATTTAATGCCAGTTATTAGTCTCTATTCTGATAACAGGATTTACCACTTACATGAATAAGATACGCACAAGTGGAGTAGGAGGCAGCCCCAGTGTGAGTTATAAGGAGGTGCTGGTTGGAAAGGAGTGTAGTGCAGGAGCAGAGCAGCCAGTGCAGTGGCAACAAACAGCCACTTCATGGACTTTGTTGTGAGAAAAGTAGATTCAAGAATAGGAACCAAAAGGTAAAATAGTAAAATAGATCAATAAACAGAAAAAGTGGGGAAGGCCTTAAAGAGGAGGGAGAAGTGATTCTCCCAAATTAGTGGTATAGTCTAAAAAGACATGAAAGTTGGAGAGAAGCGGATTTAGTTGCCAGTGAAGTTGCTTATGTTTTTGCAATATGGAGCTTTGCCAGACACTAATGTTCAATTTGAGGCGTGCAGGAGTGTTAAGTCGCTAATAAGTCCAAGTGCAGTATTTAGGAGTACTTTTATTTTGAACCCTTAGCACTTCAAATCAGTAAATTTAAAGTTCTTAATGTTATTGGAAGGAACATACGATAATGCGTGCAGGTGGGAGCATACATTCCATAGCGTTCTGCATTTTGTTTTAGATTATTGGCGTGAATAAAAAGTTAACCCTAATAGTGGCCGATCTATGCCACTAAAACTAGCTCTGTATACAGTAAACCACTAAAGTTGTTTATAAAGTGAAGCGAGAACTTAAGTCTAATTAGTCATGTTGGCAGAGGCAAAGTATTCCAAATAATATACTTAGGCAGAGCTCTATTTTTGCTTTTTATTTTTAGAACAATAATAATGTATTCATTCTTTAAGATTGCTCTCTGCTTGCTATACAAAATGAAGGTAGAAATGGTCTCTGCTTTGTGGCTTTAGAATCTGAACATATGTAAAATTGGAAATGTATAAAAGGCCCCAGATGACTAAATGAGGCGAATGGGTGTTGCACTGTGTTAATGCATATATAAGCTTTCAACTTACACAAGATCATGTTTTAGCTAAATACCAGTACCTGAAGCAATTAATTTAGGAGCTCTGTAGGAATGCATACTTTTCTTTCCCCCTGCCGAAGAGTTGCTTTTCAAGCTGTACCAATAAGATGTATTTAGGTTTTGGTTACTAGCCAAATTAAGTCCTTCCTAAATTTTCTTTGCCAAAATTCAAGTTAGTCTTTGTATTTTTCTTCTCTTTGTATTAAATCTCAAGCCTTGGCACTAATTTGGACAAATTCCTAGCCAGTATTTGCTGCTGACACATAGGTATCGTTATGCACACCTACACAAGTTGTGGCATCCCTTGCCTGTTGGTAATACCCTTCACTTTGGTAAAAGGGAGCCTACAAACTGGCCTGCCACAAGAATAGAAATTGCACAACTTTTCTTGGGCTGCTCTAAGAGAAACCTGAATGATGACCACGTTTCACAATATGCCAGTGGTGTTCCAGCCGTCTGCCAGTAGGTAGGTCCTGTTTTGTTTGCTAAGCTTCATTTCCCTTCCCCTTACTTATCACCTTAAGAGAAGTTTAGGTTTTCTGCAGTCATTACAGCACTAGTCAAGTGTATTCATTCTGCTTAAGCATCCTAGATGATTTTCTGCCAGATGAGAATGTTTTTGTCATCTTGCTGACTGGTTTAGCATTAGTAGCCCGAGTCACTTTAATATGTGTTTCACAGATCAATTTGAAAGTCACTCCTTCCTTCTAAGCTTAATCTTTATGAATTGAATGGAAATATGGCTATGTTCATAGTATTATGAATTTATGGTTTTCGTGTAAACTTGTTGAAAGGTGATGAAAAATATGAAAAATTACCCAGTTCTTGCACAAAATTTTTTGCTTTTTTGTTCTCAACAGTGGAAACAAATACAAAATTGCTAGTCAAAGAAAACAAAAGGTTTTCATACATCTGCTACTGAAACGGCTGTTTTTATTGCCCTGTGCTTGCAGAACTTGCAAGAATCCATCAGAGAGAGCCTGTCTAAAGCTCTGTGCAGCAGCTTGATAGGTCATCTTTTACCTAGACACAGAAGTACTGTTTTCCTGCTCTCCAAGTATTGTTGATATCAGTACCTTTACTATTTTAGGACTCTGCTGGCAGCTCTTAATGATCTGTGTTGCATGCCAAGCTTTTATGGATTTAATACTCTGACTAATTTATATTCTTTCAGTATTAATGTAGCATCACAGTTCTTGAATGTTAAGAATTAATCCTTTACTCAGGCAACCTAAATTCTGCCAAGGTCCTTATATTTGATAATCCTAGACATTAAGGGGGGAAAAGAGATAGGCAGGGTATTTTAGGTGAAATGAAGGCAGCTTATATTCTGAAGCTGTGTTTGGAATCTATATGATGAGGGTAGACATTACTTAAAGAAGTGAATGTTTTTAGTATCTTATAGCCTTGAAGCTACAACTCTACTTAGCTCTTCCTGGCATGACAGAAAATACGTCTACATCATCACCACCTATAGCAGGGGAAAGCCACAGTATGTCATTCAGCACCGTTACTTTGAACACCCTGAACTGACACTGGATTTTTGTTGTTGTTCATTCTCATTTTCATTTACTATCTTGTTCAGTCCCCAAACCGACATAATAGGAGGCAGATATTCTGAAAATCTGTTGATTTTCATGATAATTTGAATTGTTATAACTTATCTTAGCCTTACCTTGATCAAGTTTCCAGATGACAGTTTTTTAAATAGGTTTAAATACACTGGGGAAAAAACCCAAACCCCCACCTTTTAGAGATTTTTTTTCTTGCATGCATAAGTTTTTTGTGTACTTTGCAATGGTAAATTTTAAACATATTTGATCGAAGCCAGTAGATACGAAGTATCCACTTTTTATATCCAGCCTGTTTTCTTGCACTGGGACTCCTGACACCTTTCCGCAGCTGAAGCCAAGCGGGTGAGAGATGAAGTGCTACCCTGTGCAATGTGTTTGGAAGGCCAGTGCTTTGGCCTGGGGCCAGCGAGTGGCACTCGGGCTAGGGACAGTCTCTGCTGTGTGTGTCTCGGTGGCTGCGGAAGAACAGCTTCTGCTCCGTGGCATTGCCTACCCTGGGTGTAGGAAGCCTAGTCAACAGATGGCTCAGCAAATTGGGAATTGTTTTGCCCAGCCCCTTTCTGAACACTGGGGTGGTTGGCCGTGGGAGGCCTCTGCTGCAATGAGGGCTTAGGTGAGCTCGTTTATATCTCCTTACCTCAGGAAGAACCGTAGGCTCATCCTGGAGGAGCTTCGGACACAAAAATTGGTTGGTCTCAGACACACTTACTGTATACTTGTTTACACTCACACTGGGAAATTATCTTCTCTTTCCTTTTTTTTAAGAAGATAGAAGTTTCCTGAAGTTGATGCAGCTCAGTATAGAAGAGCTACAACTTGATACTGTTGTGTTAGCATTAGTGGTGTTCGCAGTAGATTAACTGTGAGTGTTTTGCTTCATCTTGGTACAACCACTCACAGTGTAAGCTGTTTTGGAGAAAAGTTTAATAACTAAATATCTTGCATAAGAAATTTTGAGTAGAACAAAGCTGAAGACGAAAAGAGCGTATCAGACAATGCGCTTAATTATTCTCAGCAGCTTGCAGAAATAGGTTCGTTCAGCTTAGTAAAGCATGGATTTACGTGTTCACAGTTTAAAGTCCTGGATTAAAGAAATATAGTTTTTGTGAAAAACTTGTGGATTGAATGCCAAGCAAAAATTCTAAACTTTAGTAAAGTTTTCTGTACTTAATTCGTGTGTGTGTGTATTATGAAATTGGCCAGCTCAGCTGCTTGGCACTTTGGCGCTTGGATTAGTCATGGAGAGAAGTCAGTCTTTGGACGTTATATTTCAGCAGCTGGTTTATTTTGTCCGTAAGACATCGCTATGTTTTGCTTGATGAAGAGCCCACCAGTGGAATGCAGTTACATCGTGAGACATCATTTCAATTAGTATCAACTTCTAGAATGACACTTGAATTAAATATTAACATTTTCTATGCTTTGAGTAAGTAAACAAAGGACTCTGTTTTAATCTCCCCTCTCTGCAAAGACAGATAAAAAGGGAAGCTGTATTTTGAACAGCAAAACAGGAAAAAAAAAAGCGCTTGACTACTCAATTGTCTGTGGTGATTTAGCAAGGTCAGAAAGGTCTTTTTTGGTTGGTGGTTTTGATTTTTTTAATTGTTTTTAAACCTAAAAATGTTAGGAAAGACAACTTTAGCCTTTTCATTTTGCTGGAGATGCTGTATACTGTGGGGTATTAAACTTGGTACAGGCTCTTTCACAAGGAGAGTCGGGAACGTTGCAACTTTTCACAAACATCTTTTTTTTTCCTTCCAACTTGTTCTAAATTATTAAAATAAATGCAGTGCCTCATCACAATTTGAGTTTCATTTTCTTGGCACTGTGGGGCTGAAATCCTATTAAACCTGTTGTGGTCTGTGACTTAAGTCTTTACCTGTGTAGGACAAGTTGTGGGATCAGTGTCTATTCCTGGAGTAGACAAGCTCTGCCTTTCCAAAAGAGATAGCAATATGTGATCGGGGCTGGGGCGGGGGGGGGGGGGGGGGAATTAATTACAGATGGTAAAACCAAAGGGGATGAATAGGAGGGCAAATCCTTCCTGTGCTTCTCTGATGAGCATGTTTAAAATACTTCAGACCTTTTCTGCTACCCTTTCTTCATTAAAGTGCTAGTCTGTGGTAATGAAGTGAACTTCAGTTAAAGTGCTTTCTGCCTGTACAGAAAAGCAACGATGCAGTTACGCAAATGTTGAGGACTTCAGTTCTCAGCCACTGCTTTGGAGTTTTATTTTTGCAACCTGGAGTCATCTTGTTCTCGTACTCTCTTGGCTCCAGGCTGTGTGTTATGCTCTGTGGGGTTCTTTGTGGGTGCGCCTGTAGACACCTGTTTTCATGTCTTATTGTCTGTAAAATGAGAATGTTATCAGTTCCTTACCTACAAAGATGTATAACCCAGTTTCCTTACTCTAATGTACAGTATTCAGATCCTATAATAATGGGAGGAGTGGACAGAATGCAAAACAGATAATTGCAGGTAGATTTCAGTTGCATATACAAAGATGTACTCTCTCTGCACTGAGGAGTTAGATGATAGAGGGGCTACAAGATGAATTTTACATGGCTAAACAGGCTTTAAATTCAATTTGAAAACTGTCAGTTACACAATTAATAAAAATCTTGTTGTAAGAAGTAATTTACCTATCATCTAAAATTATTGTTCCATTTATGTGATTAACTGTAAAGAAGTTTTTTTGATTATGCTGTTTTCTTGGTAAAAATAATTGTCTTCTGTTGAAAATATGTTTGGCAAAGTTAAGTGAAATAATACAGCTTCTGAAATGAAACTTTAGCATTTCATATGTTTGACATTTCATTTAGTTCACTAAGGCACATTTGGAAGAATGTTGTATCATTTACAGAAATGCTTAAACGTTTTTTAATTTTTTTTTCTTTCCTTTTCAGTCATTATTTAACCTCCTGGAGTTTCGAAGACTAGTTTTGAATTTCAATCCTCCTGCAAATGCTCAAGACTTGCCCCGAAACCAAAAGGTAAAATTAGAAGCTAACTTCCCCCAGTGGCTGATAGGGGCATTTCTCTCTTGTAATTGAGTTTTGCACTATTCTTTAGCGCAAATTAGCACGGTCTTTATAGGCGCCAATTAATGTTTCTCTGAGCTTCCTATTATGGATCTTACATAAAATATGTTAGCTTTGGAGTAGAGTACGGGGCAGGGTGTTGAGAGAAGCAGAGTTTGCTCGGCGTATTGCTGCTTAGACCAGGTTCAGTGGAAGGGCTTCGCTGATAGAGCTGTAGCAGCACTGTCGCTAGTGGATGAACATTTCTAATGTGAATGGAGCTTGTGTTAACAAACATGTTTCATTCTAGACCCCTCGTACTGTGCAGCTACAGGCGTGCTTTTTGGTTACCTGCATGTTTTTGATCTGTGTAGCTTTGTCCGCAGCACTGTTAGTGTTGGCCTGGCCACTTCATTGGTTTTTCAGGGATGTTAATTACTTGTAACTCATGAGCTGAGATTAAGCTTTTTGTTGTTAGCTTGTCTCTTCTGGCCTTTTCATGAGGTGATTGTAAGCATAAATTTTCACATATTTATTCTGGTACTTATATGGGATTGGGGAGGGAGGGCCTTTGCTCAGGTTTCTTGTGGCCTCAGACTAGCGAGGGGGAATGGTCATGGACTGAGGGACAAAACAGACCAATTCTTCTTCCGACATGGGTGCCCTCTGAGGAGAGATACATATGGGCACCTTGGTTTCTATGTTATGAAATAGAAAGGCAGAAATGGGAAGAGGAAGTGGCTGTGTGAAGCTGAAGGCACTTGATGCCCTGATTTTTAGCACGGGTTTACAGAGCAGTAAATTTTTGCATATCCAGAAATTAGACTATTCACTTTTACCTCTTTCTTTCGGATTTTAAAAAGGGAGTGTGTTGTTGGCCTGTTCTTAGTTGTTTGGCACTTCAGGCTTGACTGGAATGTTCACTAGCAAAAGTAAGAGCTGCAATTAAAAAAGCAAAAGAAAACAGATGTAGAGAAGATAGTTGTCCATTTTCTAAACCTCTAGGTATGTACCATAAAAGGGAAGGTGCATGTTCAGTCAGAACTGTATAATTTCTCCCCTGCCCCCTCCACCCTGTTCAAAGAGCAAGTTTTCACTTTTTTTTTTTTTTTAAGGAAAAAATGTTTGCATTAGGTCATGAGATGGTGTGCAAATACAACATGGGTAGTATTGGGAACATGTCACAAGAGTGTGATGGGACAGTGTATTTTAGTAAGAAAGACAGGATAAAGTCATGCTTTACCAAAGAGTTGTACTGAAATATTTTTTTATTTTTAGATTGACATTCTCCCTGATATTTCATTATTCATCATATAATTTGTTTCAGTAATATCCTCCAGTACTCAGAGTTCTTTACCCTCATTTTTCAGGGTGTAAAAAGCAGTTGGCATGTAAGAGGTGGTATGAAACAGATAATAACAAGCTGTTGTCTTTGAAAAATGTCTTGCCCAAGCATTGACACTAGCAGCTGAATGCCTTTAGCAGTTCCAAAGTGCTGTTTCTTAGAAATACTGACCATGACAGACAATATTAAGGCTGTGTGAAATGGTGTGACACCAGGCAAGTATATGCATTTGTGCAGAAACCTTGCTTTCTGCAAGCCTGCTAGTAAGAATCTCTGGCAATAGTTTGTATCCTCTCCTTTGTTAATTTAAATTCCAGAATGAAATAACATTATTAATTGATGTACTCATCTGTCTTATCTACAGCTGAAAAAGGATTGTCTTAGTGTTGAAATATGTTTTAGGGAGAATTTAGGAAAAGAGATCGCTCCACTAGTTGGAACTTAGACAAATAGAGGAAATAAGCATGCATGCCCCCAAATATGGTGCTTTTATTTCTTTATAAGGTGAAGGCAAGTAGAGGCAAATTCTTTAAAAGTTGTAATATAAGCTACCAGTTGACAAAATAAAAAAGCCCTGGAATTTACTTCCATCTGCTTGTTTTAAAACTATGTCGACTTAGTTTTGTTTTGGTTTTTATTTTTAACCTAGTATTAAGTACGGTATGTGACTGATGCTCCCTAGGATCAAATTTCCATGCTAATAAAGACC
This sequence comes from Ciconia boyciana, assembly GCF_034638445.1. NCBI lineage: Eukaryota > Metazoa > Chordata > Aves > Ciconiiformes > Ciconiidae > Ciconia > Ciconia boyciana. Next base: position 109,908,168 of record NC_132934.1, read on the forward strand.
AAGTTTTAATAATCCCAGATTTTCAGGACTCTGGTTTACATCCTGTTGTTTTTCCAGTTGGTGGAAAGTAGAGTTTAATGCTAGGGTCATGACAATCTCTTGATTTAGAATTAAAGCATGTGGCTGTAGTTAAGGGAATCTTGCATAGTGGGGTGTTTTTGTTCTTTCCTATCTATATATTGAATACAAATGCTATTAATAATTTGGCATGTAAAATTTTTAATCCAGAAGTCATTGGTATAAATTTTGACTAAAAAAAAAAACAACAAAAAACAAAAACAAAAAAAAAAAAAAACAAAAAAACCAAAACAAAAAACAAACAAAAAACCACCACCAACCCAAAACCCACAAACAAATAAAACCAAAACCCCCACCAAAACAAACAACCCCATCCCACCCTGTTTGCCTCAGCTAATTGGACATTGTTTTTCTGCATTGTAAACCTGGGCATACACTTAAAATCTCCAGTCTGTTCTTGTCTTTTTCATTTGAAATTCATTTTTCTTCCTTGGTGTGTTCCTCAGCTTCCTTCTGTAGAACAAATACGGTTCTCTGTAGTTACTGCAGCCTCTTTGCTCTCCAAGTTCTCTTACCTCTTGCTGTCATAGGAACAGCTGCTCTTTGCTGTATGCAGTGAAGCCAGCTACGTATTCGGCCTCAATGATATCTTCAGGAAATGTTTTATTATCCAAGGAAGTGGGTTGTTGTGCTACAGGTTAGCACATCCTTCCCCCTGTTTCAACATTGTCGTTATGCCAGTGTCCTGGCATACTGATTGACAATAATGAATGTTTGCTATGTATGAAACATGTGGATTGCTTTAGAAGCATTTCTTAATCATACATTGTTCCAACATCAGTGTATTAAGAAATTATCTAGGCAGGCAGGATAGGTGATAAAATAGCGACTGTTTTAGATTATGAACTTCCCATACAGTTTTTATTTTAAAATGGATTTTAATCTTTTGTGTGTGTGTTGTTGTACCTACAGTATGCTTTAAAATTGAGAGCCGTATGCTGTGCTGTGATTACTTTATTGGTTCTTTTGTTTTAATGTGCAAGTCCTTTGTGGAACTGTATACCTTGTCTGGGGAATGGCTCATGTCCTTTTGAAGATTTTAGGCTTTGTTTAGTCAGAATCACTGTTTGTTGTGGTAATGCCCACATAATCTGGTCAAGGATCATGCCTAATGCATTAAATCGAGCTTTCTCAAAAAACAACAAGGATTTTCCTAGTTTTACAGAACTTTTATAGGGTTTACAGTGGTATTTGTTCTGAGTAATCCTACTGACATCAGTAGCCAGTTGTTTAACCTAAAGCTACAAGTATGCTTAAAACTCAGACAAATTAGTAGTGTAAATTTGGGTAAGTAATGCAGTAAGACTCACTGCCTATGTACTTCAGATTTAACAAAAGGAAGGTGAGATCTAGATTATCCTGTGGTCAGTCATCTACATTATGTATATGAATTTTCACTGGTAATGAAGCATCTTGATAAAATATATCTAAACTTAAAATTATCTTCATTTTTAATAGATCACTTTATGAAAATAGTAAGAAAAAAATCACTTTCACAATTTGTTTTGTTGTTATAAAGTGCTTTAAATATGTGAATGGGAGACTGATTTTATTCTTAAATTACAATGATTTAGTGCTGAATTAGGGTGGCATTTGATGAAGTCTTCAGCCTTTGCTGTGAACACAATTGGGAGATGTTTTGCAAGGTGGACTAGAAGAGCAAGTAAAACTTGGGAATATACGTGACTAGAAGTACTTTTTAGGTATTATGCAGAACATATTCTAATTCACCACGCACAGTTTTTAAAGCTGGAATAAAACTGACTTTATGAACAAAAAGCTTTATGCATGCAGGGTTGACATAGGAGTGACTAAACAAGTCTGCTGTTTGATGAGCATGTGAACTAGTTTGTCATCAAGTAATTCCAGTTTGACCAGCATCTGACATCTGTGCTGCCTTTGAATGATACTTTGTTCTAAACACAAGTGGATATTACATGGGTTTTAATTTCACAAGTATTTGTCAGCTATCTACTCAGGAGTATGAGTGATACCCAATCTACACAGCATTTGTAACCTGGGGTTTAATCTATGGTATGATGGATTTTTCTTTCAGTTTACTTGCTTTTCATTATACAGACAGAAAGTATTTCTTCTGCTTCTCTCCTGGAAACCAGAAAAAGAACTCCATATTCCCCATGAAGTATACTTAAATAGGTAGAAAGGAGAGCAGGCTTTTTCTCTTTCTTTTGTCAAGAGAAATAATAATGATTTGTGTACACCTTATAAGTTTAGTCTTCAGTAAAAAATAAGCCTAAAAAGGTACTAGGCATCATGTAGGTTAACAAGAAATTCTGTTAGAGGCATAGAGGAATACTAATTTAAATAAAATCAGTGCATATTGTTGCAGTGCATTACTTAAGGCTTTGTAAGTCTCGGGAATAACAGTTCTGTCTTAAATGCAACTCAGCTTGTCCACTTGTCCATTCAGCCCCATTTCAAGTCAAACAGGCACACCTAGATGTGGTTTCAGGGAGCTTTCAGTTTCTGAAATGTAATTTTCTTCCCAGAGAACTACATAATTTTGTAAAACTGACAAGTAAAAGGCATGCAACAATACCTTGGTAGTACTACAAATAAGCTGATATATTATTATGATGATTGGCTAGATATACACTTCTGTAAAGTAAATTTTTGTTCATTGGGTAATGCTTTTGTAAAGTAGATTTTTGTTAACACTTTGTTAAATATTTTTAATTCTTCTTCAAATACAGGAACATCGGAATCTGCCTTTTATGCGTGAATTGAGGTACCTGTTTGCACTTCTAGTTGGTTCGAAGAGAAAATATGTTGACCCATCAAGAGCGGTTGAAATCCTTAAAGATGCTTTTAAATCAAATGATTCCCAACAGGTGATTTTTATATATTTTTACTCAAGCTTATGCATGTTTTCATATGGTCATCTGGCAATAGGAAATACTTAAAATGGACAACAAAAATTCAAAATGTCCACAGAAAATAAACTTCCGATTATCACAGTCTGAGTTTTTTTCTCTAATATTATATGATCTCTGGTCACTTTTATTTAAAAAAAAAAAAGAAAAAAAAAATTCCGGACAACATGACTATTTTATTCAGTATACTTTTTTCCTATTATTTTAGAAACTAACTAATAGTTCCACATTCCTGCTTTTAGGGTTTAGTTTAGCTTCTAAGTCTGTGGTTTTTGAAAGAGCTTTATTCTTCTGATCCAGCAGTACATCCAGGGGCTGGTACAGTCCTAGTATACTGTTTGTCTGCTTAGATATTGGTTTGGAGGGTCCTAATATATTCAGGATTCTTGCCTAAATCGTAGTGGGTATATTTTGCTTTTCTGAGAAACACTTTGTTTCTTCAGGTGCTTTGTTTTTCCCACATACGGTTATGTGGCTAAGGTGTTTAATTACAACAGTATGCTGAATTTAGTGCTTGATGAAAGTAATATTAGTCACCACTTGTTAGATACCAAAGGGTTTGAACAATGGGATTCATAAGATGCCTTTGGACTAGCATGGTATGAAAGCTGAGCCCAAGTAATAAGGATCACAGGACAGCGTAAGGGCTGAGGAACACCAGAGCCTTAGTGTGCTCTAAGAGCCACCCATAAAAAACCAATCATGGCATAGTCTTAAACATAGTGTGATTTTGGAGCTCTTGTCAGGGGGAATACTGCTATAATGATCTTGTAAGGTGGCACTTCATTGTGTTCTGTTACATATGTGAACATATACTGATCATTTTATATTTTTCAACAGCAAGATGTTAGTGAATTTACACACAAATTATTAGATTGGCTAGAAGATGCCTTCCAAATTAAAGCTGAAGAAGAGAGGTAAGATTTTCTTTCTAGCTCTGTATCCAACTCAGTCGTATCTTTTTCAGCCATACAGTGAGAAGTGGATTTTTGGTTGTTTGGTTTGCTTTTTCTCATCAAACTGTTCAATATACTTCTCAGAAGTAAATACTCATCGTTTGTATAAGTGAGCATCTGTAAACTGTCTTTTGAATACCTAATTGTTTCTAGAGTGTTGCAGGAAGTAGTTTTTACAAGGGTTTTGTACAATTTAATCACTCACGAATAGAATCTGATTTACATAAATTTTCCTAGAATGAAGCACTTCTGAAACTTAATTTTTGGAATATACTTATCATTGCAAGTATGTGAATCATTGTTATTGTCATTAGAGGAAAGTACAAAACTTAATGAACAGTAACTGAGTAAAATAGGCAGCATTTCCATAATGAATTCAGAATATTCTGCTCATAGTTTTATAAAAGTTTGTAGCTTTGTGTTTGATTTTTGCACTAACACGCTTTCTGTTTTCAGGGATGGAGAGAAACCAAAGAACCCAATGGTGGAGTTGTTTTATGGACGATTTCTAGCAGTAGGTGTACTTGAAGGTATGCATGTGAATTTACTTGGACTTCTGTGCTTGTGACTGTTCTGTGCTTGTCTAAGTACACAGGTGAATGATGCAGTTGTAGCATTTTAGCTACTTCTGCAGAAGTACACTCTGAGAATAAACATTCAGTCTGTGACAGAAGGTTTTTCCTGAGAATATGAGACTGAAGGTAAATGTAGTGAGCTGCAGTTGTCCAGAAAAACTGTTTTGATAGCTTTCAGGAGCTGAACGTATGTACTTAAGTGCAGTAGAAGTTAGGGTGAGATGCTGAGCAAAAATTGCAAGAAATTATTAGCAGACCATTTTTGCCACTTACTAATGGTATACAGAAGGCAAATTACTCTCTTTCATTGAGCTAGTCTCTCGCACTCTCTCTGCTTCATTTAATGCAATTTAAAATGTCAATTATTGCATTTTCTTCTGTGGAATTTCTGGTATGGATAACTCACCCTTTTAAAAGTACAGTTTGTTGAAAACAAGTCAGTGGAAACCTGCCCAAGGGCAGTGTCGGAGAGCGTACTGAGGAGGAAGAGACTGTATAACAAGCTTCCCTTTATCTTATCTGCATATCATTAGTAGATCTGCAGAATTGCAGCATTCTCTATTTCCAGGAGGCCAGCAGTTGTGAAAGTATTTTTAATGGTGGTGATTCTGTCCCCCATCCTGAGAGTGAATGACTCCTGAGATGCTTTGAATGAAGCAGCTGTAATCTTTAAAGTGGCTTCCAGATTGTTCCTCGGCGTGAAACAGTGTATCTTATGATTTGTTGTCAGATTTCAAAACCATTCTGAAGATTCCTTGCTACCAGCTAGCATTCTTGCTCCTTTGCATTCAGGTACTTTCATCCCTCACATTCTCATCTTAACTGAGGAGGTGTAAAAACCAAACCAATGAAAAGAAACAGGCGGATGTAAGAAGTCTTGATACTGACTTCAGGATGAAATAAATTAAAATTCTAGATTGAAATCACTTGTCACCCATATTTCTCCTCATGTTTGAGCTTACATCTTTATCCACTGTTACCAAATTATGATCTTGTTTTCAGGACAGAAATCATGAATGTTCTTTTATGGTTTATTTTTGCAAAACTTATACAAAGGGCTGTTTCATACCAGCAATTCCACTGACTTTGCTGATACAATGTAGGGTTGTATTACTGAGCTGCTATTTGCAGGAGGAGGACTTTGATCTATATGTGTAAAACTTCCCATACCTCTGTGGTGCCAAGACATTTTGAGTTTTGCTTATTACCAATAGTTGTGGAAAAAAATACAAAAAATGGGCTGAAGAGGAAAATGCAGTAATTTTCAATATTATGTTCAAGTGACTTTTTCGAGTAACTTGTTTTCATACAACTGAATTCATTGAGTTAATTGAATTGTTCAATAAGAAAACTTGGGTATTGTTCAGTAGACTGGGTCAGGTGACCTAGGATTGTTAGCTTTTTTAAAATGTTTGTTCCTAAAGCCTTAACTGTTTAATTTCTTATGTGAAGGTAAAAAATTTGAAAACACAGAAATGTTTGGCCAGTATCCACTCCAGGTTAATGGCTTTAAAGATCTGCATGAGTGCCTAGAAGCTGCAATGATTGAAGGGGAAATTGAATCTCTCCATTCAGAAAACTCTGCAAAGTCTGGTCAGGAGGTAAGTGCTCCTGTGGGCTTCTCTCAGGGTATTGTTGTAGTGCTCTTTATTTTTCATTGGGGTTCATGGTTGTTGTTCATGTGACCTGCTGCTGTGCAGGTTCTGATGTCTGGTGTAATTGGATTGTTAATTTGGGGTTTGTATCTCTTTTGGAGTATCCAGAGTATCATCTGTTGGTATTTTTTGTAAGATACAAAGTTCATTCTTATTAAAAGCTGGCACAATTAAGTGCTTACAGTGATTTGGCACAGGCTGGTTCCCACCTGTTGCTGATATTTGATCTGCAGGGAGGTCATGGGTGTAATGTCCTGTGGTAGCTGAGCACTGCTCTGACTGACTTGCTGCCCTGTGCCGTGCTGTAAACAGCATGCACAAGCTGTGCGTTTGACCATTGCTTTAGAGCATTGTTGTTATTCCTCTGTGCCTCTGTCTTGTAATTCCTCAGCACCCTAGCCTTCTTCCCCTCTCCCCTTTTTACTAACGTTTCCCAGCATCCTCCTCTTTGCCCCCTACAGTGGGCAATTCTCCTCCTCTTTGCTCGTGGTGGTGGACAGACAATACTGGCTCTGTGGGCTGCTGTTCCTCCCAGGAGAGCTCTTGCTAGAGCAGGAGGCTGCCAAATGTCAGAGCATGCTGGAGGCATGGGTTGGAGGGATTCAGGTGGAGCCCCCCTAAGAATTGGGGTATGCAGTGTATGGTGTTGGGATGAGGTGATGAACGAGACTTCTTGTGCAGAAGTCACGGGTTAGGGAAAAGAGGTAGTTGGACCGGTGGTGGTTGTAGACCCAAGAGGGTGTGCTCTGAAATGTCCCCTCTTATCGCTGGCATGCATGTATATGCTCAGCATTTTTCTCTGGCAGAGCTCTCTCTAATAACCTGTGGGTTAGTGATGTGGAAATATGGGAATCCCCATTGCCTGTAAAGGCTGAGCTACTTTCTCTTTACACAGTTGTTCATGTTTCATCACAGTTACTTTAAAGATGTGACATCTTAGGAGGTTTCTTCTACTTAAGTAAAAAATTCAGGTATAGTTTCTTCCTTGATGTCAATCTTTTGCAGTAATGAATTTTTGCTTCCTTTAATCATATCAACATACACACAGGGTTTAATTACTAAGCCTAGTGATGCACACTGAAATCATCCTCCAGTCTGAAGTTGTATTTCCAATTTTGTGTTGTTAACAGAATTTTTTTGTAGCATCCCTTTTATGGTCCCTTTTTCTGGTCAGCTATTGTTGATCAAATATCGATCAACAAGATCAGATGTTAACAAGCGTTTTCAAATGTATTTACACATCTTACTGGATGTGGTGTTCTTTCACAAGATGTTTCAATTTTTTTTTTTTGTTCCAGCACTTGTAGAAATGACTTCTTACAATTAGCATGTTTCCTGCGATATAACTGGAAGAAAAAAATCTCATATCTTGGTATAATCCAAAGTTCAATTTCTTTATGCAAGGTGAAATCTTGTATGTACCTACTACAAGAGCATGATTGTTCATCTTACGAACTGAAGGTTGTCTTGCACTTAAAACCTGTGTGCATTCCTGTATAAAATATCAGTTCAGTTATAAATGCTTGACTAGACATGGCAGGCTTGGGGTTTTTCTGGTTTTGTTTTTGAGGTTTTTTTAACCTGTAATGTCAGGAAACTGGAGAACAGAAGGATAGTCATGTACAGGTCCAGAGCATTAAGCTTTGAGTTCTGTGAAACTGTCAGGGTTTTAATCAGCTTGGCTTAGCATGTGGAAATGGAAGTGAAATAGTCATATGACAGAGTGACAACAGTGGCAAAACAAGAAAAGTAATGTGTTAAATCCTAATCTGGAAAACCATTACTGCATTATTGCCATGGCCAAGTAAATTGGTTATATTTCCCTGAAGTAATTTACTTATAGTGGTTGCTGCTGTTAGTAGTTATGCTTAAACATAATGCCTCAAAGATGTTGCAGCGCACTGGAAAGTTTGGAAATACTGAAGGAAGCTGAATTTCTTGTAGTTTTAACGAAGTCTGTCTCCGCTGAACAAAGACTTCAAGTGGCGTTTGTCTGAGCTGGTAGATATCAAAGCTTAAAGAGAATAATCTTAATGTGGTAGTTGCATGTGTTGAAAGATCCATTTTATCCTGAAAGTAACGTTCTATTTTTTTTCCCACCATTGCCTCTAATGGGGTATTTAGCTTGTTCATTATTATTATTATCACAATGCCTAAAAGCCTCAGCCACAGAGTAAGGTGTCAGCAAGTGAGCTGATGTACAAACAGAAAGAGACATTCCCTGCCCCAAGGAACTTAAATCCAAATTCAAGAGAAGGTGGAGGTCAATGCACATACTTGGAGTTAGAAGTGTGGGGAAAATGAGATAACATTTGTCAGCATCGTGGTGGTTGAACTTCAGCACATCGACAGCTTAGTCATCGTTAAGTGTTTTGGGGGCCTTGCAATAAAAGGTTTTTAGGGGGAAGGGTTGTGGTGTGACTTTGCTGACTGTAGCATAGAAATTTACTGCTATGTGAAGTTGCTGCAAGAGAGAAATGATTGTCTCCTTTAAAACTGCAAAGGTGTTTAGTGGAGGCTGACATTGGCAAGAAAAGGGAAGGCAGCTCATTTTGCATGTGAACACGTGAGGAGTGATGCTGAAGGCAATGAACTAGGAAAATTCAGCAACACCCTGGAAATCTGTTAGCGTGACAAGGCTACGTGCGCTAAGGCTGGGCAAGCGGAGAAGAGAGGAAACACTGCACTGAGATGTGGAGTGATGGGAACCTAGACCCGAATTTTAGCTATGAGCATAGGAAGAAAAGGCTGTCTTGGAGGTATTGTATGAAAAGACTATTCAAGACATTTGGCTGGATAGGAGAAGGTGAAGCGAGCCCCGAGTCGAATGCCACGCCCAGGCTGTGGGCATTTTCATCAGAATGTGTGGCAACAGTGTCTGCAGCAATCAGGGAGGCTTGAGTGGATGGTTGGATATCCAAAACATTGAATGGATAATGCTGGAATTGGAGCTGAATTTGTCTTGTAGTTGAGAAGTGAAATAGGTAAGGAAAGAAATTAAGACTAAGGGTAGACCTCTACTGAATACCCAAAGAAAGCTGGGATAAGGTGATGATAACGTGGGGTGGTCCATGGACGGATTAGCAGGGATTAAAGACATGAGCAGAAACTTCGGGAGAGGTTGTTAGTACGGAGGACATTTCAAGAAAAAGTATCAGTTTTACAGTGCTGAGAGAGCTTGTCTGACCCAGCCCAAAGTAGTTGCTGATTCTGCTTCAGAGGAGGTCATCAGAAACTTTGAGTGGTATCAGGTGAATGAAAGGGTCAGAAACTTGAGTCTGAGGCAACTAGTGGGAAGAGCACTTGATACAGTATAAACAACTCTTTCAGTGGCCTTCAAGAGTTAAAGGAGAACAGGATGGTTAGCAAGGCAGGTAGGTTCAAGTGTAGGCTGCTTTTAGTATGAGCGAGACAAATGTGAAAGGAAGAAGCCTTCCTGCCTACTCTGCTTTAGCACAGATAGCGATAGATGAGTTGACAAGCTGCCACGCAGCATGAGTGACAAATGGTCGGTGTTTGCAGGGAAGGTGAAAGATAGGAACTTTGGAAAGCTTTTGCCGATCCACCCTCTAAAACCAGTTTCTCCCGTAGCCATGTCAGCCTGCAGGTATTGTAACATTAATACTGAAGTTCTGCTATTGGAAGGCATTCATTGTGGGGTTTTCTGTTCTTCTTTTGTTCAGCACTGGTTCACTGAGCTTCCTCCTGTCTTAACTTTTGAGCTATCAAGATTTGAGTTTAATCAGGCTTTGGGGAGACCAGAGAAGATACACAACAAATTAGAATTTCCTCCCATTTTGTATCTGGACAGGTACAGTATAATATTATCAAAAAAGTCCTAGTATGAATATGAATTAAATCTCATGAGTTTTGTAAAGTTGCTGGTGCATCTTATACTCATTTAAATAACAGTAAACTTCTGTTCTAGCTGGACGAGTTATAATTTTCGTCGGTTTCATCTGTTTCAGAAAATACAGAGATAACAATTTAAGACCTACTGCTACTTTGTGCCAAAACCTGCTTACAGTTTAGTCTTTAATTTATTGCTAGGTAGTTATGTAAACAGGCAAAATACTCTGAAAACTTGCACTGTTTATGAGTCCATTTAGGAAAGAGGGTGAGCAGTCAGATATTTCATGGTGTTCCAGATAGATTGCATGGATTGAAGAGGATTCTCAACACCAATGCATGCTGTTTATAAGTAGAGGTGAAATACTTGGCTTTCAATTAGATGCTGAGTGTTATTTGTGAGCCTAAGCAATGAAACAGGAGTATTGCTATGTGGTTGCTACTTAAACCACTTAATTTAGAAGCTTTCTAGTATGTGTTTGTATACATTTATAAGACGCATCCATGGTATGAACAGAGCTTTTGACACTGGGGATAAAGCATCTTCTGAAAGTTGTGGAAGGGGAGGCTTAATGGGGTTACCATTTTCTTCTCGGATCTGTTTTACTGCCTAACGTGTTGTAGGTAAAACAAGGCTCTAGAGAGGGTTAGTTTTTCTTAGCACTAAGCAGCATGGCTGATGGGTACAGACCTCAGTTTCAGATGTCAGATGGGCTGACATGTCTTTCTAACTTTTGTGTGTTACAGGTATATGCACAAAAACAGAGAAATAACAAGAATTAAACGGGATGAAATAAAGAGACTCAAAGAGTACCTCACGGTTTTACAGCAGAGATTAGAACGGTACTATAGATAACTGTTCCCAGTGTAAATGCAAGTAATATTATGGGCTACACAGAATAACTCCTTCCAACTATGCACTTTGTGTGTAGTTATTTGCTCTAAATGTCCCTGCTGTATTTCTTTTCTTTTGCCCTTTTCCTTGGAAACTGTGTAAGCGCGGTAGTTCTAGTGCATGAAACATGCTAGGAAAGGCTTGTTTTATTTAATTGCAGTCAACCAGAAAAAAAATCCTTTTTTTTTTTTTTTTTACATGTGAGTCATGGCATTAATACGTTTTATGGTTAACAGATATTTAAGCTATGGTTCTGGTCCTAAACGATTCCCCTTGGTAGATGTCCTGCAGTACGCCTTGGAGTTCGCCTCCAGCAAGCCGGTGTGCACGTCTCCCATCGATGACCTGGGTGCTAGTGCCCCTGCCAGCGGCACGCTGCCGGCCCAGACATCGCCCAGGTAAAGGCTGCCTCCTCTCCCAAGGTGAGAGGCCAGTCATCCCCTCAGTGCAAACTCAGCTGCTGAGAGAGAGGGGAGGAAGTTTAACTGCTTCATTCGCCGGACTAATACAACTAGGCATCTCCTAAGGGGTATAGCATAAAGTTTCTACTCTCTTCCTAGAAGTATTTTTCAGCATGACAGACTTAAATAAATAAACCAAAATGTTAATAATCTGGGTTTGTCTCATGCGCTTCTAAAAATGTCTTTAGGTGGAGAATTACCATTTTCAAACAAAGCACCATTCCACCTACAATTCCATGTAGACACAATTATCTGGTGAGGTCTCTGCTTCCCAAGTATGTTGTTTCAGAATCTGAATTTGGGCAGCATGTATGTTCTGTGGAGCTTCAAGTTTTCTGGTGTACAATTTATCTGTTAATTTTTGCCTGGGAGTTAAGCTCCTTTTCTGCTTTGCTGCTTACATTTCTGACTGAGATTGTCAGGAACCTAACAGTCTGACTTTTAAAATACAGACTGGCCAAAGTAACAACATTATTGGACCTTTGTCTCCCTGATGTTCTCATTATTGAAGCTAGTAGTAACTATTAGTAACAGTTAATAAAGTAGAGTATAACTTAGTATAGGGTTTGTCTAGGTGGACACTAACAGAGCTTTTTATATTGCAATTGGAAAGTAAGGTTCTAGGTTCTGGTTCAGTTGAGATGGTTAACTTTGTACTTCAGAGAGGTTAAGTAGTCTAAAAATTTTTTAAAATATTTCAAACATCTTGCTGGTATAATGCCAATAGAAATAATGATGATTGATAAGAGAAGACAAACTTTTAAGATACCATTTTTTGCATGAAATGCAATATCAGAAGTAGTATACTTTGAAATAAGTCCTATATAGGAAGTTTATTCTCTAAAAATATAAGTATAATGACTTTGTCAATCTGTAAAAACACAACAGCATGTTGTGTGGAGTGACATTGTCAGCTGTTAATGTTCTCAGAACTTTCTAAACTACTGAAGAATCCAAGTTCCTCGAGTTGTATCATGATGCCACACAAAGTAAAAAAACAGTGGCTTGCTAGAACTTCAGATTCCTTTATGCGTATGATTATATATAGGTGGTCTTGATGGGAGTAGAAAAATCTGTAACAGGTTTTCATTTTTAATATTCTTCTGCTCTTGTAGAATTCTCCTAAGTTGGCCACTTTGCTGTTTGAGTTACAAGACTTGTTTGGAACACGTTTAGATGGCTTCATGCTAAATTTCTAGTGTGCCATAAATATCAGCGGTCCTTTCACTGTTGCTGTTCAACTAAGTTGTAGGTAGGCGACTGGAAAAAGAAAGTCTGCTAGATGTAAGACATGAAGAAGTTATGAAACACAGAACTTGCATTTATTGGATTTTATGGTCAATGGGCCATAAGACAAGCTGCTGCAATTTTACTGCAGTTTGGCAGTAAACATTTCAAACCACAGCGATTTACTTGTATGATGTTATTTGAATGTGTTGAATAGCATTTCAGGTAAAGCAAACTGCAGCTTGACTGATTGAATTCCTACCACAAAGTTTTCAGAAGTTATATAGTAATTCCATATTGATGCTGTAGGTACCTTTCCTGGATTGCACTGTAGGAAATCATTACCTTTAAAATTTCTGTTTTCAGATGAAAAGCTTATTTTTATGGTATAGCTTTTAGTTTGTATACACGATGATTCAATTTTTGTATTTTATGTTTTGAATGAATGCAGCACAACAGAGCAGCAGGGGCCTTCATCTTCAGATGTTCCAAGCACATCTCCTGTACAAAGATCAGTAATACATAAACCATTCACACAATCACGAATTCCTCCTGATCTGCCAATGCATCCGGCACCAAGACACATCACTGAGGAAGAGCTGTCTGTCCTAGAAGGCTGTTTACATCGCTGGAGGACTGAAGTAGAGAATGACACTAGAGGTAATGCCACAAGCTAGGGAATGCAGTTGCTGTTGGAAAGGATTTGTGGAAGTGGGGGAAATTGCCTTAATGTCCGTGTGTGTGCTGAGTTGCTTGTTTCATACTTCCAAACTTTCCTCTAGCACATAGGAAGGGAACCAGTTAGAGATTGTAGTAGACTAGAGGTATACAAACTAAAGATGCAAACTGGGCGTTAACACATACACAGGTGTTTCAACATGGGTTTCTTTGTGCGTAGTGTTGAGGGGAGAGTGAAACAGAGGTGGGAAGAACGCTGAAGAACGTCTCTGCAGACATGTCTGAGCTGTCAGTGTGATAGTGGCTGGGCCCGTACTGTGACTTGGTGCTCTGTGGGGGAGTTTAGGGTAGAGTGACCCCTTCCATAAGGGAAAATTCAGAAAATTTCTGAGCAAAGGCTCTTTGGAGTGGGTAGAGCTTATGGTCTGTTCTGTTGCTCTGAGGGAAACAAGGGAAGTAGTTGTTCCAGCAGGGGTGGGCTTGGTTGAGCTCTAGGAAACAAGCACCGGCATATAATGAATCACTCTCTCCTGTTTTATCATCTGAGAAGGTTTAGTGTTTGGTGTGTAGGTAGATAAACAGATGCACCAAATGTGAAACGTACCCTTGTTTGGCTTTTAATGAAATAAAATAAAGATGTAGCCATGTGCAATTATGCAGCCTCATGGAAGAGAGCTTCTTTTTTATTTTTCTTTTAGATTTACAAGAAAGTATCTCTAGAATACATCGGACAATTGAATTGATGTACTCTGACAAAACAATGGTCCAAGTAAGTACAATTTCTGCATGAGGTAATTCAAAATAGATCCTTTTTGTCACTTTAATAGAAGTTCTTAGATGCTTGAAAATTGAGCAAGTATACAACAATTATATATAGTGGTTTGAGAAATTTCATTGGAAAGTCATAATGGGTTTTGCAAACCTTTTAATTATGCACAGTGAGATGAAAGACAGTGTTACAATATTTTACAGGTGACATACTTAAGTTTAAGCAACTTTGTGATGAAAAGCCCAAATATGTTCTATCTCTGATCCACATTTTTTACTTGAATGCAGAACTTCAGTTTTTGTATAACACAGTAAAATTTTTCTCACACCAATTTGACCATATCGCTAGGTAATCTTATGGCTTTAAGGCGGAAAAACCTTAGACACAAGAAACTATTATTTTTATACTTTGATGCTTATTGCCATTGTGTATTGCAGCTTCCATACTAATACTTGGGAATTCAAGGCTCCTGATTTTAATTTGCAGTTAATGCCTATGGGTTTTGTTGTTGTTTTGTTTTTTGTTGGGTTTTTTAAAACTCTGTCTAGATTTAGTATCAGTCACAACCTTGACTATTAGTCTAAGCTCTTTTAGGGAGACTCTCATGCTGTGTAATCTGAACAGCATTTTTAGAATGCTTTACTACAGGGTCGTGGCTCCTCTGGTATTTCTTATGTTCACATACTCATGTTCGCTCACTTTGACAGGTTTTAAGGTTAAGGATTACTTCCTGTGTTACTTTCTGTTAGTAAAAAGAACTATTTTCCTTCCAAGTAAGGTCTGTTCAGCTTATAGTTTTCCTTGAGGTACTTTTTAATTTTGTACATGACTTGTAATAGTTCCTGGCAGCTGGACTCTGATGTTAAGGATTTCAGGCAGACTTGCCTAGATGGCTTTCTTTAAGCTTGCTACAGGCAGGCATTTTTTTCCTTAATACTTGTGTTATAGCAGGAGGGCTACAGGCTGCACGTCATCTAACAGTAAAATTAAGTAATTTGGTGATCTCACATCCAAATAGCCTACCTGTGTTGGCTTAGGTGTTATAGGAGGAAATCCCTCTGGATGGCCAAGATACTAGTCAGCAATCATTACAATAGAAAAAGGAGATTACTTAGTAAAACACTTTGTCCTAGTGCAGATTTGTATAATGTAGGCTGGATTTTTTTGTTTGTTTTTGTTTTGAAACAGAATTCCAGAAATGGAGGAGAATGAAGATGGTACATAGATTTGTAGAGGGGGTTCCTGTGCCATGCCTGAAAGTAGTGGTGTGTGTTAAGTGATTGTTAGGGAACAAGTAGGTACTGAACCCATCTGAAATAGCAGGCTAGAAGCGAAGGCTGCCCTTCTGCAGCTCAGCTGTTTTTGTCCCTGTGGGTGTTTTGGCACAATAGGAAGGAGGCAGGTGCCTATAGCTGTCTACTTTCCCCCTGCCTGCCTCTGCATCTGGGCGACTGGATAGCTTAGTGTTGCCCCATTCTCTGGGAGCAGTTTCACAGTATTGATCTTTTCCTCTGAGTGATACAACTGTAGGACTGAAAGCTTTTCTCTTGTGAGTCGATAAGGTCTGGGCACATAAAACTAGACTTTTTAAGGAAAACGTATTATATTTGCAGGATACTTCCTAGTGTTTGTATGAGCTATTTAAGAAGCTCTTAATCTTCTCCTTGTGTCCTCTTTGATTCTAAGGAAACTACAGTTGTCTCTAAAACCCTTTTCAAATTGTCATCTGAAATATATTCCCGAAATTCTTATTTTGTCTCATTCTCCTGAATGAATAGATTTCATCAGCTGCTTATTTGAGTATTTCCCTCCTTCTGTGAACTTGCTGTGAGGAAATGGGACACACCTGTTTTTCCTGTGGGAATTAGTCTTTGATATATCAGCTTTGATATATCTGTTCTGTAGCTACACATGACCAGGGCGGTGAAGCTCCGTTTCTGTTTCATGAGTAGTAAGCATAAGCTAAGAAGCTTAATGCTGACTATTTGCTTGTTGTGTTGCCCTGTACCGTTAATTGCTGTTGATATAATGGCTTATCGCAAGAGATGCCTGTTGGCACTGAACTCGCCTGTCCCCCAGTCACAGATCTCTGTGGGGAACCTTCCTGGAAGCTCAGCGTAGACAAACTGGCAGCCAGTCCTTCAGAGCTGGAGCAAAGGGTAGGGGCCCTCAAGCTGACCCAGTTAGCGTGCTTTTAAGTAAAATGATTTAAATTCACCTGGGATTTTAATGCCCTATTTTAAGGTGAGGAAATTATTGTCAAAGTCTAAAGAGACTTCACTTTTTTTTTTTTTTCAATCGGGATCTGCATATCTTTATGTGCATACGAATGGGCTTGCAATCATTTTAAGGAGGCTTTCACGCTGGTTTGATAACAGATGTTAAAAACCCCAGAGCATTCAGATTTAAGGACTTGCTAGGATTTCTTCTGTGTATGCTTCTTGTGTTTGGGAGATTTACAGTGCAGTTTGGTCTCTGGGATGACAGTCTGATTCCAGCTGCTGTGCAGTCAGCCAGCTATACAGTTCAAAGGGGGTTGCAAAATGTCCAGCACTTGCATATAGCCTGGAAGAGAATGATCAGGTTAAAAATAACTTCAAGGAGTTTCTCCAGTCATAGTTACATATGTGTTTATGGTTACTAATTATTGTGGTGCTCAAATAATATTTGCAACAAATATTTAGTACACCTTATGTTAAATAGACCCTTTATCCATAGTCCAGACTGTGACACCAGTAAAAGATGGCTTCAGTTTTTTCATCCTAGCTAAGCTGCTGTCATTCAGGCATACTGTGGATAGCAGGGAAGATCAGTTTTCTCTTATGTTGCATGTGCTGTTTCAGCAGGTTAAAATGAGCCGATCACTAAGATGCTTTTAAAAGACTTAAGTAAGGAAGCACTTATTCATTGTGCTTCTCTCTCCTTCAGATTTCCAACTACTCACGTAGAAACTGAATTTCCTATTCTTCTTAGTTGTCAGTGAACACATGTAACCTGGGATACTTTTTACATTGATCCTAGAAAGTGGTATCTTCCTTTCTCTGCCTCAGGAGGAGGAGAAGACCTCTTCATGTGTTCCATCCTTCTTTTAGCAATGCTTTTACTGATACTTTTAAAATACTGGAAAACAGTTGTATTCCTATTCTACTGTAAAAATTTTACCTTTGAGTAAAGTATTCAACTCCCAGATATTCTTTTAAATAAACTCTCTCTTACTGGCACATAGAAAGCACAGAGTTTATTAACTTGTATTTGCATATGCCTTTCCAGACTTCAGGACAAGTTTACCAGGTCAGAACTGGAGCAAATCATAGACGCTCAAGGCTGACATATTTGAGGGTTTTCTGTAGATACAAGGAAAGTAGGAATATTAAGGAAATAAGAAAAGAGGGTACCTGGCAGTAAAGACAGCAGAGTAGACATTTATGCTATAGACTCACTAATGTTTTTAAGATCTCTTGTAACTAGTAGCGGTAAGTAAGATAGTTCAAAGTCCTTTTGCTTAGTGGGTTGCTGGTTTTACCTTTTTGTTTTTCCTCTGTGTCGTGTTTTGATCCTGTTTAACTTTATTTTCTTACTTTTATTTAATATACCTATTATTGCTGGCAGGTAGTAGGAACTAAATGCTGGCAAGGAGAGTTTGACATTTTGGGTTTTTTTGTTCTGTGTTTTGTTTTTGTGTTTTGTTTTTTTATTTTAAGGTTCCTTATAGGTTGCATGCTGTGCTAGTTCATGAAGGTCAAGCTAATGCAGGACACTACTGGGCATATATTTATGACCACCACCAGAACAGATGGATGAAATACAATGATATTTCTGTGACAAAGTCAACTTGGGAAGAGTTGGAACGGGACTCTTTTGGTGGTTACAGGAATGCCAGTGCATATTGTTTAATGTATATCAATGATAAGGAACAATACTTGATACAAGGTAATGTTATGGATATGTTTTCTGCATGATATAGAACAGCTGAATATATTGATAAAGTGAGCTTCTTTCAGATGGATTTCCAGATTTTTGAAATGGCTTTACTAATTATTGAAAGTTCTATTTATGCTTATAACTGTTTAGTCAGATTGTTTTTGTGTGTGGGACAATTGCTCTTCAACTTTTCGGTTAATGAAGATAATGCCAGTGTTTCAGCATTATTGAGACAGCAAAATAAACTAAGTTTGCTAATTGGTAAACATTTTAGCCAGGTGGTCACATGTTCAGAATTTTGGAGATAATATCTCACTGAAGATTGGAACAGAAATATGGAAATACTGAAATGACCCTTTTGACATTAAAATCCTCGTGGAGCTTTTTCATAAGCTTCAGAACTCTGAACTTTACTGGAGTGTGGAAACTTGAAGCTTTATGCAGTATATTGAAATGTAAATAACTTAGTCCTACCAACCACACATTAAACCAAAGTAATACATGGATTGGGAAATTTTTTTTCAGGTCTCATGTAGTATGTAACTATAAGGCTTGTAACGAAGTGTTTGGAGAGAGGGCAAAGATCCCTTAGGATGAGTTTTGTGGGGCCTGATAAAGGTGTCTGGAGAGCTGACTGTGAAAATGAGCAGAGATTCAATAACAGGTGGTGGAAAATTTTCATGTTCCTGTCTTTTCATAGGGCAGAAAGCTAGAGTGTGCATTTGTTCAGTTTTTAAATGAGAACCAATATTAACTTTGACATTTCTAGATTGCCAGATTAGTAGTGGACTTGCAGCCTTAGGGTTTATGGGCCCTGTAGGGTGGCTGTGCCACTTAAGTCTGAGGCCTGCTTGCTGGGGACAGTTACAGCTGATTGATCCCCCAGGATTTGGGATACTCTTGCAGAGACCATTCTCGAAGCAAAAAGGAAGGTTACTTCATATAGCTGGTGTTCTTATCAGTTGACTTTCCAAATCCCTGTAGGCCCACTCTCTTTCCCCTTTTCTGCTGGGAATTTGAGTTGTGTCCAACTCCATGTGGTAGTAATGCAATCAAGCTAAGGTGGGTTTTTTGTGCCTTCCCCCCCCCCACGTTCACAGTCAGAGGGTGCTTATGGCCCAAAAGGCTCATCTGTCAAAATGGCAATGATCTGATGGTGCCCAAGAATGTATAACCCAAAGATCGTAAGAGCAGTAGCCACACGTCTCAGTAGCAGAGGAGTGCCCCACAGATAATAAAACCAGTTAAAAGTAATATAGTTTGGGGGTTTTGGTGCTGTACTATGTTTCCAGTAATTCACTTGAGGAAATTTGTTGAACATACTTCCTTTTCCCCTATTCTTTCTTTTTCTGAAATCTGTATTTCATGTTACCGCAGAGGAGTTTAACAAAGAAACGGGACAGATCCTTGTTGGAATGGACACGCTACCTTCTGATCTAAGGGATTACGTCAAGGAAGACAATAAACGTTTTGAAAAAGAACTCGAAGAATGGGATGCAGAACTCGCTCAGAAAGCACAGCAGGAGAAGTTGTTATCTCAGATACCCAGGGCACCAGCACCCTCACCTGCTCCAGGTTAGCTGCTTCTACCTATTTGCAAAAGGAGTAGAACCAAAAATCACTGGGTTTTGTATATGTTGTTTTGCAGCTTAAGAAAGGAAGAAAAAGTTAATTTGTGTAATCTTGAATTATAACTATTTACTTGGCCAAGGTAACTGCACTTGAAGTGTAGTCTGTTGAGGTTTTTTGAATTTTATTTTTTATTTAAAGGAAAAAATTATTTGTTGGTTCTTCTGTCTTTTTGCTCCCAGTTGTGCTTAGCTTTTACTAATTTTTTTTTCCATAGAAACTTTGGCCTTTTAGGATAGGTAATTATTAACAGGTCTCACCAGTTTGTTTTGAGAATTTATTAGTCTGTAAGTGATATATGTTCTTCTGTTCAGAGTGATTGAATAGGAGACCTACCTCCTCATTTTAAATTAGGACAGAATTTAGATCTGAAGAGAGGAATAACTAATTTGGTGTGATGTACTGAATAGAGTTAGCAATAGCAGGGCCCACTTAAGAAATTACTACGTAAAACCGAGGGTGTTAAAACTGTGGAAAAGGTTCTGAACAGCAACAGTCAGGCCAGTGCTGTTAGGAACCTAGCTAATAAAGACCACTGGCAATCTGACTATGGAACATATGCCTGCTTTGACACAGAAAAACCTGTCAGGTTTTAGGTTACTTCCACCTTTTGCTCCATTGCAGAAGGCTGTATGTACGTTACGTGACAGATGACATAATGGATTTGTGTAGTGAGACTGCTGTCCAGATGTTCTCGTTGTATTTGAGTCATTAAGACTGAGCATATATTTCTCGTAACTATCTGTGACTACAAACTGAATGTAAAAAGTGCAGTGATTTAATGACATTTCCCTTTTTGCAAACTCTATGGACTATGACTTCATCTTCTATATGTTTTGACTTCACAAACACTTTGAGACTGGTTTTAGTTCTTTTGTTAGTAATGGAAAGTACTAAATGAATGTTTTATTTGTCTGCCAAAAATTTGCTTTCATCATGTAAGGAATATAAGACACTATTCATGCTAATCAATTTTATTGCCCTCAAGTGGGGGAGACTTTGAGATTTCCCTTAAGTCAGAAGAATATAATATGTTGATTATTTTGCAAAGTAAAAATACACCTGGCACTCAAGTGGCTGTAGGTCATTCCATATGTTGGGTCTGTATGCCACAAAGTCCAAGTAGAATCTCATCTTCATTCTCAGTCATCCCCCGTATGATTTATGAACAACCCTCACTCAAGAGCCTTAATGAGTCTACAGACAGGACAGGTCTGTTGTTCCTAATATAAAATCATGGGTCCATTTGTATGAAAGTGTTCAAAATGACCTGAGACACAGAGTGGTGTAAAGTTGTATTTGTGAATGGTGTGACCAACCCTGCATTTTTTGTGGGTTACCTTATCTATGAGACAGTGATCCAAATAAAACTAATAAATTCAGAATTCATGCTTATGTTAACACACAAAATTGTTATTTTATTTCTGTCACCAAGTTCAAGCAGGAGAACCAGAATATTTAGAACAGCCATCAAGAACTGATCTTTCAAAGCACTTAAAAGAAGATTCTGTACAAGCAATCAATAAAGCTTTAGCTGAACAAGAAGATAGAGGTCCAGAAGCTATAATGGATACGGTGAGGATATTTTGAAGCTTGAAATACTACTTTTGCTTTTATTTTGCAAGTGGAAACGATATAATAGCTGATAAAAGGGCAGGGGGGTGTGGAAACTTTGAACTGAAAATTGCTATTTCTTCAGGGACTGTCCAACACTAAAATCTGTCCAGAAACTGTGTACTACAGTAATGGGTGTAGTAGGAGAAAAATACTAAAATAGATGTCCTCTATGTGATTAAAGTACTTGTTGAGAGTACAGCATATTGTTCAAATGACAATCATGTTTGTGCCCACCATCTTCTCAAAATGTTAGGGGGTTCCATTTTTTTTGAGGAGTAAACATTGACATTCCATGTAAAAGACGTGAAAAATACTGATTTAAACATTCAGGTTTTTATCTGAGAAATATAAGATTATAATTGAGTTCCCTTGAAAGACCTATGGAAGTTAAAGTAACTTTCAAAAATATGGGGTTTTTCAACAGTATTCTGTAGCTTTAATGCAAATTCACAACTTGGTGAAAATTATTTTTTTGTGATTCATCAGAATCATATATTAACTTAAAACGGTTATAAGAATTAGTGTTGAGTGATTCTGTTTTCACTTCAAACAACAAATACTAAGAGGAATTGGAAATTAACTACTTCATGAGTTATTAATGAAACCAGTATTTAACACTTTTTTTTTCAGCAAATATTTTTTTGCTTCCCTTGAAGTATATAGATAAATGACCAATGTAACTTGCCACAAAAGCAAGTGCCTTAAAGCAATACACGCATCTCTTGGAACTGTATCCATAAGGATAAAACATACAAAATGTACAGTATAGCTTCCTTAGGCACCCCTAGTAACCACTAGAGATACGAACAATTTAGATCTGTGCAAAATTTGAAGCATGCTTCCTAAGTTCAGGTATGAATCCTCATTAAACAAAAGCAGTCTAGGCCCAGGTATCTTTGGGGCCAACAGGAAAGTCCTCTTAAAGCCTTTGAAAATTCTGTGACACCTTGTTGATTGTTACACCTGACATGTTTTCCATCCCTCTCTCCTGTGGTGTCAGGAGAGTGGAGAAGCACGCCTTCCCTGCTAAACTGAAATCAAAGCCAACAGGGAAACTAATCTAACCCTGGATGAAAAGATCTCTACCACTAATGCTTTAGGCTACTGCATATCTGACTTTTTTGAGTTCTCAGAACACAGAACAGCTTAGGTGGAGCCAGTTTAATGAGAGTTACCTGCAGCTGAAGGGGTAGCTATGAAGATAGCAAACCCCTGATAAAATGTCTTGCATGATGCTGTCCTCTTTCTAGGGTCTGTGGGCATCCGTCCTGGTGGGATGTGGAAGAATCTTACAGACTTGATTCCATGGATCAAGTGTTTTAGTTTAGGCTAATGACACTTTGCATAGTGATCAGCCTTAGGACTTTACAAGGCTGCGGTTGAGGAACCACATGGGGAATGTCATGATAGGCTTAATGAGGCAGATGCAGGTTGTCTTGTTCCAGTATTTTCACTGCATTGTTCTGCAAGAAGGTGGATGGCTCTTTAAAAATAAAAACAAAAAAACCCAAACCATGCAAACACATTTGTTTCTAGATAAAAGAATTTAATGTTAGAATCTAAAACCAATTTCTAGTTCATCTGAAGGTACTCTTGTTAATGTTTAAAAGCTGCTCTCTGTATACCCAAATTTAACTTAGGCAGAATTGTGCTTCCTTCTCAGTGTAGCAGCATGCTTTATAATTATTCTGCTTCCATATGCATTCTGAAATGCAGGCATATATTCCTTTCCTCCACTTTTTGTTTGTCTATTTTAAAAGAAGGAAAGCCAACATCAGAACATGTACCAAACAGGGCTGTAGGTTAATCACCACATGATCATTTGTGTCCATTTTCTGCCCTTTTGTCCTTTTTTCTACCCTCTGCACAGTCTTCCTTTGTATTTATACAGTGCTGGGTGTAAATAGATACCATGTGTGTTTCTGGAATCTTTGTTAAAAAATGAGACTATTGTAATAGTTGCAGAACAAGTAGCATGGCATTCTGTGATTGCTTAGATTAGAGTCAAGGTTAAGTTCTGCAAATGTTGTAAACTGGATATTACACAATGGTAGACATAATGATAGACTGTAGGAGCTGAGATTTGTCTCCATTTTTGTTTAAAACTTACTTTAACATAGCAAGAATTTCAGTGACTAACCTAATCTTCCCCTGCTTTTCTGTCTAATTACTTTTCTAAAAAAATAAACCTGTTGAATGTAATGCACCTTTAAATATTCTTTCAAATATCTTAATTGCTAGAGGCTTTTTTGTATTTTTTCTTTTTTTCCCCAGAGCATCAGGAAATGTTAGCCTCTGGCTTGTTGCCATCCCTTAGCATGAATTCATCAGATACTTCAGTTATATTTAGTAATTTTTTTGTGGACTGTATGAAAAGAAGTGGTCGTTCAGACTCATCCTTTAACAACTGCCTTAAATTTGTAATGGATGTTAGAGTTGCAATACTGGCATACTAACCTGTAAAGATGTAATCAGTGAATAAAGGACAAATGGAATCTTGTTAATAATGGCTTAATTTTAAAATGTACTGCTTAAAAAAATTAAGAAACTGTAAGTAATTAGAGAATATAAATGATCTTTATAACTTTTTTCAGAACTTTAGCCGTGCACATCATTCTACTTGATCAGCCTGTCAGTTTGCGTGTCTCTGTAATTTTATCTTATTTTTTTCTGATTTATTTTTTTAATTTTCCCACACACATACTGATAATGATTTTCTTCTGCAGAGCTCTGATAATGCCCCAGCTCAACCAGCTCCTAACCAGCGAGTTGTAGAGGTGGCGATTCCTGATGTAGGGACTTTTGTGATTGAGTCAGAGGAGGGGGGTTATGACGATGAGGTACATTTGATTGCAATTGTGTGCACCGCTCCTCCTCGGTGCTTTCTTGTGCTGCCTGATGAGAATTTTTGGCATGTTTGCACATCGTGACACCTAACAGATTTCTGCAAAACTAAATGCTTAGCCATTTGTAACCTTAACAATGTCTTAATTTGTAATGAAATATGAAAGGAAAGCACTAGCTACTCTAATTGGGCACGCTTTGCATGGTACTATTTACACTAGAGGTGTATTTGTCTTTTAGCTGTGGAAGTTGAATGTTTGTGTTAGGCCAGATAGCCTTTGAAATGCTGGTGATAGACTGCAGACTACTACATTATTTAAAAAGTGACAGGATAGTGAGTGATGTTCTTAATGTTTGTGCTTTCTTGTCAGTCCAATAAAGCTAATGTTCAAGTCCAACCCTTTATTTGCCAAGGTTAAGCATTTCAGACTTCAAGGATTAAATTATCCATGGAAATAACCTGAAACTGATATGGCTGGTGGAGCTGACTCTTCCAAAGCTTAAGAAAAAAAAATACAAAAATTCTTTTTTCCCCAAGTCAGACCCTGGGTGGTGTGTGTACCTGGTACTACTTGAGGAGCAGATGAGAGGCCCGTGTTATCCTGAGACACGTTATTTTTCTGCTGCCCTATTTTAGCAGCAGAAAGCAACACTGCCGGGTCATCAAAATGTCCTGTCTTAACACTACTTTGTTTTGTTTTGGTTGGGAATAGCATTGGTGCAGCCCATATTCTCAGGTGTCTGAGCATGTGTCCTTGGCGGGCTATGGGGAGCTTTTGCTTCCCAAGGCAAATGAATATTTCAGGTCATTCTGCCCTGTAGTTGTGATCAGTTGTAACTGGGAGTATGGGATGGGGAATAAAATGACTTAATTGACATCACACTGTTTTTGGCTTCTCACAGATGTGTCGTTTCCACCTTTAAAGACATGAGGATTTAGCCTCACCTAGTGACCTGCTTTTTTTGTGTTTGGTTTTTTTGTTTTTTTTTCTTTTTTTCCACCGTTGTCCCCATGCCATTGTCTTTCTAGAGGATTATAACTTTCTTCCCTATTTCCCTGTTCCTTTTGTAGGTGTGTTCACTTTTTTTTAATGTTATTCTTATGTGTAGGAAACTCTTCTGGAGAGTTTATAGGGTTCTTCATGTATTGTTACTGTGCCAGCTATACCTTGGGTAGGGAGAGAGGGAGTGTTTCTCTTTGCTCACAGATAACAAAGGGAAAAGGCCTTTCTGACTAACCTAGATGTATCAAATTGTTTGTGTATATCTCATGTGAATAGCTGTGAGATGTGTGTCTTATGTTTGGCTTTGTGTTTGTTAAATGTTTTGGGTTTGATTTTTTTTTAAGAATTTGTCTGCAAATGCTTCAGGGACCAATTGCATTTGCAGCAGTGGGTCCCTTATTTTGATGTTGAAATATGCATAAAATACAGGCAGTGTAGTTTACTATGTTTTTAGTATAGTATATATAAAGTGTGACTGGGTGATTTTTCTACTTGAAACTTTTTTTTATCCTTTGGTAGCCATGGGTAGTAGCACTCATTCAGTGTGCAGTTTCTGATGGATACTAATGCTGAACGATGCATGTTCCTTTCCTGGGAAGTTTTGACCATGTAACTTTTAAATTGTATTTGACACAGTTCTTCCAATTTTTTTATAAGCTTCCTTTAATCATATGTTGTTACAGTAAAAATATATACACATGCCATGACTGATTTGCAGAATATGCACACCAGATCTGTATTGAAATGTGCCATTTCAATGTATGCATGCATTAAGTTGCTTTTTATCTTGCATGAGACTAAAAGCATATTGAATTTGGTCATTCAAATATTAATCATTCAAAACTTCTACCTTAAATCCCTTGTGGCAGGTCATGCTGACCCCGAACATGCAAGGTATTATCATGGCTATAGGTAAAGCCAGGAATGTTTATGACAGGTGTGGGCCAGAAGCAGGGTTCTTTAAGGTACAACTAACATTTTCAACTTTTTCTCCTCTGACTTTTCTTGTTAGATATGCCTTCTCCCTCCACCTTTTGGTGCATATTAAGACTGTTCCAGTGCTTATACGTACTCTTCTATGGTATCAGTCCTCCATTTAGATATTTCTCCCTTGAAAAATAGACAGCTATTTCCCTGTTGATTCAGCAGTACACTGCCTTGATATCAGTAGCTTATATGCCTTTCTGCATTCTGCCTTTCTAATAATAGTAGCAAGTAACATGAAACCTACATGTGTAATAAATAAGAATGTGTCCCCCCCGTCGTCCTCCGTCGTGTCGTCCCCGTCCCCCCCCCCGGTAGTAACAAAACTCATGCCTTTGCTAGACTGTTTGGGACATCAGTATTTCATCATTTACTGTTTATTTCAAAGAGATGTTCTTGTTTTGTACTCCTTAAAAGCTTTTCTTAGTTAGTTTAGTTAGGGTTTTTTACTTTTTTTTTTATAACTGCACGGATGTCAATACTATTTATTTATGCAGTGTTTTATTACTGGGAATTAGACATTAGGCTTTTTGTGGTTATTACTCATCACGATGATACGAGATTTAAAAACGTGTTAGTCAAATACACAAACTTCTGAGAATTTTTAGCTCATGATCTTTTGAATTTTCAGGGTATTGGAAACGGAATTACTTTGACATGATGTAAAATCCTCTCAAATGTGATGGGGGGGGGGGAAGAAATTTCTTGCTTGTCGTTGAGTAGCAGTCTCTTTTCTTTTTAATTGTTATGGTGTAGTTGCAGTAGAAGAAATTGTAAAAACCAAATGAAACAAAAAAAACCCCAAACAAACAAAAACCACACACACACGTACCCCCAACAAAAAATTCTCTAACCCCTTGGTAAGGAAATTGAAATCTCATGGGTTTGTTTGTTTGTCTGTTTGTGTGGGGTTTTGTAATGGGTACTTAAAGAAGCGTTATGACCATAACACTTGTTTGCAGGGCTGTCTCTGTTAACCGTGCCTGCCCTCAGGGAATGGAGAGACACCTGCCATAGCCTCTGTTTAGTGAAATAGGTTTTGTTTGGGATTCAGTACTGGGTTTTGGTTTTGTTTTTGTTTTTCAAAATTATTACTTAATGAAAAGTTGTCAATCTTTTTTATTTTAAGTTGGGGGAAAAAAAAAAATCCTCATTTGATCAAATCAAACTCTTTACCAGAAAGTTTAATTACACCAAATCATTTTTTGAATGTGATGGGTGTTTTGATAATTTTAAAACAGAAATGCAGTTCAAAATAAAATTATATTTAGTGCTTCAGAGTTATCAAAACAATGCTCAGTTGAAATGTTTTTTCGGTCTTTAATTTTGAATGCTTAAACATTTTCACTTCATGGGAGACAGAATTTGTCTTTGAGTGAGAAAATGTTGTGACACTAAATTGTTGGAGAGTAGAAAAGTTTCCTTACTCATTTTCTGCTGAACCATGTTTGCAATAACTTAGAAGAGGCGGAACATGCTTCATTTTTGAGGAATACATTAGTATGAACATATGCAGATGAAGTGGTCCTACTTAGTAACAAAATTCATATTTTGAAATGTATCAAATGAAATCTCATGTTACTTCATAAACTTACTGTAAAAGCTTCTGTGATATTTTTAATACTGTTATGCTCCGGGTTTCTTCATCTATTTGGTTTATATAAAGTGAGTATGTACAGAAAATTGTGGGTGTTTTTCTATGATATCTTTGTTTCATTGTAACCCAGGTAAAACCCATTTGACGTGGGTCATTGTTACTGCCAAGGTTTCACCTCCCCCCTTAGATCTCAGGCTTGAGATGTGACTAATACAAACCCGTTAAGATATTTCTTGATCAATGACCTCTTCCAATCATCCTTCTTTAAACTTTATAGACAGTTCCTTGCAGAATGTTGCCTTAAGATCTTTATATAACATTCTCAGTGAGAAAATGAAAGCATGTAATACTTTTTTCTACTGTCCCTTTTTCCTGTATTCTATGTAAAGAAATAGTGTTATTCTTCCATTGTACATAAGATTTCTGAATCTGTAGTATACCTTTTTATTTTGTTTAAATATTTGTATAAAAATATAGGTTTTGCATTGCATTTTTTCCTACTTCTAAGTAATTATCTGAACAATTAAATGTCTAATAGCAATTGCTTTTTGTTTCTGGCCTACCCCAATAAAGATATTTAATTGCATAGTTATCCATGTTGGTTTTCTAATGATAGAACTTCTTCTGACGTAAGATAATAGAAACTCTGTCTGTGGCATTTGTTACTTATCGGTTCTCCCAAACTTCCTTTTTAATAATAATGCATATGATTAGTATTTAAAAATACTGATGCAGAACGTTCTCTTTAGTTTTAAAATTCTCCACATGCTCTGTGTTTAAGCCTGTATGAATAGTGTCCTACCCACGTGTCTAGTCCTGAAACAAAATGTGTATTAGTAGGGAATGGGGGCCCAAATTTCTGGTACTTAAACGTCAAGAAGTTACCTGCTACTGCCTAGTATTGCAACATAAAGGAATTTGAAATATTGAACAGGGTATTTTTCTGCCTGCTTTGGAGCTTTATTTTGTGCATATGTTGTATTGAAATTTTGCTAATGTGTGAAGCTACTGTGTTAAGTCATTTGTTTCAAGTCGACATTTAGTGTTAGCAAATAATCTGATCACCTCCCTATTTTGAGAGATAAATTATGGAACATATTAACATTTGTCACCATTTTTCTGATTACTTTTCTTGTTGTTGCTCTTGTTCATGCTATATAGTTTCAGTGACTAAAATCTAATGAACATAACAGACGATGTTCATTAAAATCTAATGTGCTGGCAAAGCTGGAAAAGTAAACGCTTCTGATGACCTCTAAAGTTGATCCAAAATATTCAGTGCGGACTCTGTCCTGCCCTATAGGAGACTAATACTATTCATATTGAAGTATTATTTTCTTTAGAAATCCTACAATTTGATTTTTGTTGAAAGACATTTTCCACTCTCACTTAGTGTTTCCAAAATCATATCTGTTTATTAAACTTTCAGTAGAATTTGTTTTATTAATGTATTTGCATTTTAACCATGTATTAAAGGTACCTTTTTTATCTTATGAGATTTTAGAAGACTCCTTTAAGTAAAGTGTCTGAAATCTTATACTGCTTTTGGACTGTAAATGCTCAGAGAGGCCCCTCTAGGGATTGGATAAACCTTCTCTCAGGGAGATGTAGCACAGGATTGGGACTGCTTTTGAAGTAAAGGTCTACCTGGGATTTTGGCAGGCATAGCTGGGGAGAGACAGGAGCAACTTTACCACTTGTCTGGGGTTTTTGGGTGGTTTTTGGTTGTTGGGTTTGGTTTTTTGGTTGTGTTTCTTCATGTAGTTCAGACTTGTTAGAAGGGTGGAGTATGGAATTGTTAAAAATTATTTTGTAGGCAAGAGGCCATTGGACATGAATTATCCTGTTAGTGTCTGTGACATTTAAGAGTTAAAAGCCAGAAAGAATAACGTATATTTTTAAAATTATTTAGGCGATTAAATTGGAATACACACGTCTGCTAAAATTAGCCCAGGAAGATCCACCACCTGAATGTGATTACCGTTTGCGTCATGCAATTGTTTACTTCATCCAAAACCAGGCACCAAAGAAGATAATTGAGAGAACATTACTGGAACAGTTTGGAGATCACAATCTTAGCTTTGATGAAAGGTAATAAGATCTGCATGTCTCATTTCCTGTGCTCACGAACTTTCTCTAATGGGTGGAGACGCCCCTTCGTATTCAGATAGCGCATGTAATAGAGGGAAGGCTAGTGTGTGTGTTCGGCTTTATCTTCTAGTTAGTAGCTTGCAAGTATATTTCGTAAAAAATATCATCTTTATAAAAATCTCTATAAAAAGAGTAAAGATGAAGTTGGCTTTCTATCATTATGAAATAAGGAGAAATACTCAGTGTTGCTCATAATTTTGCACATAGATTTCTGTACCTTCTTTCAGAACACTGTGTAAGGCTGTGCAGTTTGCATTCTTCACTGCCCTGAAAGCCAGCAGTAGACAGCAAAGCCTTACAAGCTAATATGGGCAGCTTACTTGAATGCAAGACAATGTCTCTTTTCCACTTGAAATTCCTTATATTTACTTATTTAAATAAATAAATAAATTGAAAGGTAGGGAACATTAGTCTGATTTCTGCATAGTGAATAAACCTCTAATGTTACTTCTGCAAAGTAAATATCGAGGAGTTTCAAGCCATCTGAACTTTAAATTAAAGACTGAGCAATGTGGCAATTTAGCAAAACAAAATAAGAAGTAATTCTTAAATAGCACAGGCCTCCATCACATGTACTTCTAAAGTATGCCCTCTCCTGCTGATTGATACCATGCATAATAAAAAGCATATTTTCCACAGTGTTTTCATACTGGTTTGCATAAGGTTGTAGCTTATACTGTTTGAGGCTGCTGTCTTTGTATGGATAATATCCTTTGTGAATTTCCAGTAATCTTCCATGATTTCTTGTTGCTTTTTGTAAGGTGCCGTAACATAATGAAGGTTGCTCAAGCTAAACTTGAAATGATAAAGCCAGATGAAGTAAACATGGAAGAATATGAGGTCAGTATTTTTTATACTTTAATTTAAACTGTAACATGAAATAGTTATCAGTAAGCTGAATTTTATCTTCATAAATTTCTTCTTGTCTTACGCTAAGAAGTTAAAACTGGTTATTGAAAGACCATTTATTTGTAGGAATGCTGCTCTGACCAGGTGGTCTAAAGCTGTTTTTTCCACATGTGTAATTCCAATGACTTGAGCCATAAATAAATGTCAAGTTTGAGTCTGTCCTTACTCCTTAACATGTCTCGACGTCACTAACTATTTCATAATTTATCACCATATGAGCCAACTGGCTCTCTTTAGTCAGAAACAGCTAGCAGCGAAGGAGTGAGAGTGGTCTAAAGCCAGCCTTATATATCTTGAGAACTGGGTCACAGTCACAGTTGTGCTTTTCCTCCAGCTGTCTCTGCAGCCATTTCCATTTTCTTATGAGCACCAGATTCTTTTGTTTGCTGAGACCATGCATAACCAGTTTATGCATTTATTTTTTCCTCCTGCACTATTTAGAAAAACTTGGAAAGAAGAGAAAATCTCAGACATTAAATAATCGTGACTAATATTTGCGAAAATAATTCATCTCATATTTAAAGTAAAGTCTGTAGCTGATTTTACAACATCAGTTTCAACTCTGTGCAATACTGTTCGTAACAGGGGATATTCCAGTGCACCACCTAAACCTCATTGTTATGCTCGTAGGTCCAAACAGCTTGTTCAGGCGGACTATGGGAGTAATCTTCCCCTCAACAAACCAAGTGAAAAATATTTACTTGTCATTTCTCATTACCATGTTTAGGACCTAGAGTAGATGTCTACTACGTTAGTGTGCCATCCCTGGCCTGTGAGGGGAAAGGACTCTCATAGTGGAATTTCTGTTGCAATTCTTTTTAGGCTGTGCAAGGCTCAATATCTTACCATTTTCTGAATGGCATTGCACAGGTAGAATAAACAATTCTGGACTTAGCTTTAAGAGTGAGGGAGTGAGGTGCCTTCTATTCCCCTGCAGATACATGCCACTTTCTTAGCTCCTGAGGCAGATAGTTGGTGGTTTCTCCAAAGATTGTATCAGTATTTGTCCTGTATAGTGAGTTGGCATTTTATGGATCCTTTCTCATGCTCTTTGCATTGAATCTGTAAGTGGTTATGTATTGTGGTATGCTGTCCCCTATTTTATCTTTAGTTGGCTACTAACCAACTGCAGTAAAAGAGCCTTTTTCACTTGGCGCATTTACCTGTAAAGTGTACTGGTAGTCACTTTGTGTAAGTGGCGATGCAGTAAGATAAATGTTTTGCTCCAGTATAAATATCTCCACAGTCTGAATTGCATTTGATTTTGTTTTTTTATCACTTCCCATGTAATGTGTTCAGGCTTTTTCTCTGTCATTCTTATATTGGAAGTTAAGCTTAATATTTAGTGTATGAAAAAGCTTTCTAACACTTTCTGAGTAAATAACTGAGTGTAATGTAGGGAAGAAAAAAAGGCTATTAGCTTCTCAACTCTTTTTGAGAAGAAAAAGGAGATCTCATATAATTCTGACTGTGGTTCTCCAAAGATGCTTTGTGTTCCTTTCAAATGGTAATGCATTCTGTAAAAATAATCTCATTTAGAAATATTTGAGGTATTTAAGAATTTTCTTTTTATTGAGGGAGGGGGGGATGCAGGGAGACTTTTCCCACATGCAAGCTTACTAGGAGTCCTTAGCACTTACTGTGAGTATTCAGCACTAAGTAAAGTGGGGGGGGAGGGGGGGAGGAAAAAAATATTGTATTTCATGTTTGTGGATGAAATTCTGTATACCCTTTCTTATATGCAGAGATGGCATCAAGACTATAGAAATTTCAGGGAAACAACCATGTTTCTCATGGTAGGATTGGAGTTTTTCCAAAAAAAGAGGTAAGTGGTAGTATAGAACTCAAATGTGGTAGAGCAATTCGAAGGCAAAATGTAATATTGAAAAGTAAAGCTATTTTTAAAATTAAGAATTAATGTGTTCTTAATTTTATTTAAGCATTTATTCGGTCCATTAATGTCTTCAGTCTTGCATCTACCTCAAAGTTTCCCACAACTTCCTATTCTTAATCTCAATTTCTTCTTTCCTTATCAAGCCATGTACTCTTTTCAGAGCACCCTCCATGTGCACCTGTATTCCTCTTTCCCTCCTACTCTAAGTGCTCTGGGTATCCCTCAGACATAAAAATCTTTCCTCTCTGGCACCACATGTGCACATACTTTTATATGCTTTCTTCAGCAATCACAATTAGGCAAGTCCCCATCTTATCCATCTTTTTGTTGGGTCTTCCCACAAAAGCAATTTTGCCTTCTGCATTTGTCTAAGCTAAAATTCCACCTGTGATGGGCTTGAAAGGTCAGGAAAAAAGGACATATTTGAGGAAAACTATAATGCGTAACTATCATAGTTGTAGCTGATTCTTCTTAGCTCCATGAGGCAATGGTGATTAATTCCCTTCTCTTTTCCAACCAAGTCAGGAATTGTGGCTATATAAAATTGGTAACATTTATGTACTTAATGCACTATAGCTAAAACTTACTCTGATCTACTACATGCAACAAGGATGGTGATTACAGTATAAATGCCTCAAAGCATTATGCAGAAGAGAGTCTTTGAAACAGAATTGTTCAAAACTGCCTCTTCCTCCCATGCCCAGCCAAAGGAACAAAATGATTAGCTGCAAAATAGCCAGTGGCTGACATCTGTTGTGTGAAAATTGAGCTATCACACGATAAAAATTTTTGACTGTGAAAACAATTCTGCAGTCAATCACTCATTTTTCTGTATAACACAGTAGGTAGGGGAATATAGTGGGAATCAAACTTAATTTCTTGTGTGTATGTTGTGTAGTAAATTGCTTCATATTTCTCTTTCTTGTTTTGTGTGCTCCCAAACAAGAAAGGCCCCAAACAAAACAGGAAAATTGATTGGAAAAGACACTGCCTTGTCTTTGTGACAAGCTACATCTTTGTAAAGTGTCTAAAACAATGAGTCCATAGTCCTGTTTTGTCTTCTGGTTGCTAGCGTGTAATAAATAGTACATTCATTAATAATCTAAATTGCAGTATGCTGCTCTGTCAGTCCTGAACAGCTTATGTACAAAGGTCGGTCAGAAGATTGCCTGGCTTATTTGAAAAATAAACACTCTGGTATTGCTTGATCCCTTAAGGAGGCAAAAATGTCTCGGGCATTGATGTGGTATATAGGAACCCTCATTGTTACTCCCAGACTTCATGCATGCTCAAAGCATGCAGGCAGGAATGGAAGATCTTCAAGTTCCTTGGCACTGGGACTCCAGGATGGCACCTTCAGCTGCAAAATACCAGTGTTTTCAGTAATCCACTTCTTACCATAATATATTCCGATTATGCCAGGGGGGAGGGAGGGAAGCACAGGTTTCTGCTCTGTGCTGAACAGCATTTTTGGTATAGTTTTTCATTATTTACATTAATTTGCAAAATTAGGGTGAGGCATTTGTTACTAAACATCTTTGTAATTTAGAAAACAAGCCTATAATGACCAGTCTTAGAGTCTGATATTGCTCAAGAATAAAAAATATTATATTATCAGACTCACATAACATCCAAGCAAGTGTAGCATTCATTCCCTTTGGCAAGAAATGCAATTTCATAAATGCTTCAAGAGGTATTTAATACAAAGACAGTAAGACTAGGGTTAAGCATGCTTAGAGGATGGGTGAGGATTGGGGTATCCATTGACCTACTCTAAAGGTATCTATTGCAATTATGCACCCATGTTTCAGCTACAGGTTCCCAAAGGACTGAGATATTTACTGAGGATCACATCTTGTAAACTGTAGAGGGCAGTACTACCATCCTTATGCTGAAAATGAGACTAAATTGATGAACTCTTCCAATTCCCTTATTAACACTGAAATTGTAAAAATGTAACTTCAAAAATATTTATGAAAACAGACTTTCATAATTGAAATACAACCTTCATCAGCAGGACTGTTTTGAGGCTTTTTTGCAGAAACCAGTCTCCCTCAGTTGACCAACTTCTCTTAGTTTAATAACACTATTTGGTACCTAGCAGCACTCAGTCTCTAGATGGAGCTAAAAATTGGCCTTTATCCAGGTAGTCTCTGATTTCCTTAAATAATTGTGCTGTGTTGAACAAACACAAAATCAACATTAAAGAAGTGGTTTGGTGTATCTTTTTCTCCTCTATGTAGCTTTATAGGTCTTGGCACTGGAGTGCAGAACATGCAAGACTGCATTTGAAGGCGCAAAGGAAACAGCAGTTTCTTAGTACAAGTGAAGATCACCTTATGCTGAGCACTGGGAAGTCGTGCCTAGTTTCAGTGTTCACTCATGATCCCTTATGGTGGTTGACAAGGCCCTCTTCACTACAGGTGGAGAATTAAAGGGTCTTTCAGGCGTATCTTCTCTGACTGCATGATAGAGTAGTAACCTGCTATGGGTGAGACGAATGCAGCCAGCTAATGAACCTCGGCAGGAGTTTTACCTGCAGCTTGCTGTTGTGGTAGTAACTGAAAAGTGAACAAACCATAGACCTTAGCAGTTGCCTTTTAAGTTTCTTAGAAAGCCAATACAGTTTTTCAGTTTTGACTGAAATGCCTTTTTCAAAGCAGTGCTAAAATTTAGCCAATCTGTGCTTTCTGAATCTTTTCCAAAGCCTAGACCCAGTGAGCTCCATAATTCTGTGAGCAGCTTCAGTGATTTTAGGCTTATGCTTCATAGGCTGGAGTTTATATGCACTTCAGGTGTGAAAAGGCAGAATCTGTTTGCTAATTTACACTGTAATTGTATTCGTCAGACTCTCAAGTTATATAAGGACTCTGAGCGTGGATGTACAGTAATGATGATTTCAAATAGCTTACCTTCCTGTTAGATGGCACTACAGTTGTTTCAGGGAAAGGTTACACAACTCGGGGAAGGAGCAGGAAGAGAGGGACTGGGAATAAGGCCACTAGCAGCAGCAAGTTTTTAATTCGGATCAGCTGAGTTGTTGACACTGTAATTTCAACCAGTGGTTTCACAGATAACTGAACTACAAACAGAAAGGGAGAGAACGTCCTGCTCCTCTGGCTTTATATCCAGCAATTCCAGTTCCTTGCAATCATCTTCTCCCCTTTCCTGCTACATTAAGCTTTCTGCTGTCTGTTCGGTTGTGTTGGTGATCAGTGGTGTGAAGAGTTTTCACGGGCAGGAGAAATGGACTTGAGCACAGGGTATTAAGACTTCTTTTAATGAAACATAGCTTTGTATTTTGAGGACAAAAAGGTGGAGAGCAGTGACTGTACTTGTAATATATTAATTACTTAAGCAATAAATATTTAGAATTGCAAGGCACTATGAGCAGATCTCATGGTGGAAGAAAAAACTTCACAGAAGATTCTGAAATTATGGTGTTGGGCTTCATCTTGTTCTTCTGAACAGGGATATTAGAAGGTAAAGCTTTAAGGAACCATTGCTATTTCAAGTAGCCTTTTCCCTTTTTATGTTGTCTCATTGGGAGGCAGTACTGTAAGTCTCGAGTTTGTCTACTAATTTTTAGTCATTTTTAATAGTTTGGTTTTGGTAATTTAAACCTGAACCATGACCTCCTGTTCTCACTAGGAGTGAGGGAGTGCACAGTGTACTGTTCCTCTAACCACTCCGCTAGGGAAATTTTCTTCCTAGATTTTTTTAGTTTGAATAAAAATGAGATTTCTAACTGCTTGTTTTTAGGGTAGATGCCTGAACTGCTTTGAATGGCTGTCTGTCATAACTGGGTTTCTGTAAGTCAGAGAATTAACAATTTAAGGTGTTTGCTGGAAATGGTATGCAGCAGTGTGAGGGGAGATTGTTAATCTGTGCGTGAAGAGATCTCTGTTGATTATTAACTGTTAGGTTCTTAGGTCCTCTGTTACTCGTCCTTTACCAGTTAGGCTTGTTTTTATCTTCTACATTTAGACTAAAGACAGAAATATCAACAGTCCAGCACCACTTTTGCTTTTGAAATGCTGTCATGGTTTCTTCCATCACTTTAGACTTCAATAGTTTGGAAGAACTTACAGTTAGTGAGGCTAAAAAGTCACAGTTTATTTTTTAGAAATAAGGTGACAGATTTAAATTTTATTTGCTACAGTGTAGAATGCTATCAAGATATATATGGCAACAGAAGATCAAACCTAATGTGACATAAATGCACACAGGAAAAACTAAGTTTTCATGTATACTCAAGGCTAATCCAAAGCTATTTTTGAAGTGAGTGAAATGATGTCCGTTGGTTTCAGTGAGCTTTGGATCAGACTTCATGTGCAAGTGATCTAACCTGATAATAAAATAAATTGTTCTAATATGCATAAAAGATGAAATTGTGTGTTAGAAAAAACATTATGAAGAGATTGGTGGGGAGGGGTGGATTTACAGTCAAACAAGCAAGTGAAGTTATGTATCCTTTGAAGAGCGCAGTAGTTAGCTTGAAATAGGCGGTACCTGGATGTTGCATCTAATGTTTTTGTTTCTTTACTTTACTTCAGCTATATGGAAGCCTTGCTCTACCTTATCTATGCTTACCAGAATAACAAAGAACTCTTGTCCAAAGGCCCATACAGAGGGCATGATGAAGAGCTGATATCTCACTACAGACGAGAATGTTTGCTAGTAAGTGAAGGGTGAAGTATGTTTCAAAAAGTTGAACTTGCTGCATAGCTTTAACAAAATTAATTAGTAGAAAAGTGTTGCCATCATGTAAAACAAAACCAACCAAACCCCCTTTTCATTAACAAGTTAATACTTAGACTTGTGTAAGGAAAAAAAAGCAAAAGTAAGAAGGAAAACATTATTCCCATTTTTTTAATAATCAGTCATCATCTTTATGATTGTAAATAGCGTGCTCACTACCATCATGTCTGGGCTAGGTAGGAACAACAGTTGACAGTGTTGAGTAGACTCACCCTGTTGCCACAGTTTGATGGGGAGACAAATACTGGAAAAGGCATCAGCAGGAAACAAGGGGTTTTTTCCTTGATTATGTCACTTTTAGCAATAGTGAGAAAACAAAAGCAGGCGATAGGACCTCAGTCTTAAAAAGAACAGCTGCAGAGGTTGAGTTGGCAGGTATCAGATGAAGTGGCTTGAGGAATAGCACAAGATCAAGTGGTTTAGTAGAGTACATGTCTCATTGCTGTAAATGTTAAAGCACAGCTGTGGTTAATACAAATTACCAGGTAGCTTTGTAGAAAGACTATGCTGTAAAACAAACAAACTGATGCATGGTAGAATGTGAAATGCTGTATACTTAAAGGCTTTCCTTTTTTGTGGTGGTTTATGAAGAAACTAAATGAACATGCTGCAGCACTGTTTGAATCAGGAGATGATCAGGAAGTAAATAATGGCCTGATCATTATGAATGAGCTTATTGTCCCGTGTTTGCCATTACTACTGGTGGATGAAATGGAAGAAAAAGATATTGTTGCTGTGGAAGATATGAGAAACCGTTGGTGTTCCTATCTTGGACAAGAAATGGAACGTAAGTCATTTATTCATTAAGGTAAAAGGCCCTTGCGCACCTTTTTTATAAATGTGATGTTTTCAATGTCTTGAATTGAGCCTATATCTTTTGTGCCTTGCGAATGTATTTTGAGCTACCCTGCCTTTGAATAATACTGTACACATTTAAATAAACAGTTTTTCCATGTATTGCACTGGGGTATTAGGCCTTAAAGGAAACATGCTTTTTGAATGGAAAAAATTTGTGGTGTTAGACCATCTGAAGGGGCATTTATATTAACATCTTACTAGGAATTGGTATGTCCTAGTTATTGCTGGCAGACCTGAAGAAGGTGGATTATTCCAAGTGAAACTCCTCCTCTTCCCACCCACCAATAAAAAAAAAGTCAATGTTGGGCAGAAAAAGGAGAATTCCCCATGCAGATGTAAATGCTTATGTTCGTTTTTCTTGTTTTATTTGCAGCTAACTTGCAAGAAAAGCTGACGGATTTCCTGCCAAAACTCCTAGATTGTTCTACAGAGATTAAAGGTTTCAATGACCCGCCAAAGTTACCCTCTTACTCCACACATGAACTGTGTGAAAGATATGCCCGAATCATGTTGTCACTCAGTCGAACTCCAGCCGATGGAAGATAAATTCTGCAACCTTCCTAAGCACATTGTATAAACTTTTTTAGTTCTTAAACCTTGCCTTCCTGTCACAGGGTTTGCTTGTTGCTGCTATAGTTTTTAACTTTTTTATTTTAATAACTGCAAAAGAGAAATGACTGTACAAACTTTAGCCAGACTGCAAACAATTAAAGCTGAGAATCGCATGGCGCTCAGTCGTTTCAACCAGAATTGATGCAACATGCAAGTCTGATCATTATGGCAAAACTGCTTTTTTGCCACTTATCTGTTACAGTATTACTTTGCTTTTATCTTAAGATCCTTTACTTTATCAACAGCTGTCTGGATCATTTTGTGACTGCAACTACTTTAAGTGTCCAGTGCTGTGTAAATACATGGTACTTGGTAGCTTGTAAATGAAATGAAAGAATAAAGTTTTATTTATGGCTACTTCTGTGTTTGCAAGCAGATACCTTGTATATTAGTGTAAAATACGGGTATTTTTAGAAGAGATACAGTATATTGATGGGTTACTCAATTTTATAGACAAGGTTCTTCAGGATTTATGGCCAGTTTAGTTACAGGTAGTTGGAGATTACTGTGTGCGAATATACTGAAAAACTGTCACAGTATTATACACTATGGTTTTTTGTATATTCTTTACTGATCTGTATGATACTGCACCTGAACACTTTTGTGTGTGTGTGGCCGTGCCAAGTCTTTTCTGATAGTAGGGACTGGTTTCTGAAGCAAAACAATAATGGCACCTTCCTTCTATTCTAGAAAAAAAATTAGAAAAATTAAAAGTATTTTCAGTAGAAATATATTACACCCTCTGAGCAAAATTTCTAGAAAGTGATTTAAGTAGAGGAAATAAAGGTTTTAAAAAAGTGGAATTTATGAAGCTTAAGAATTAATCCGTTTTTTTTAATTGGTATTTTAGTCATGTAAGTGACCAGAAATAAAACCTTACATTAATTCCTTACTTGAAATGGGTTGCTATTGTTGCAACAAAATATCTCGGAAATCTTTTGTCTGTCCTAATTAAATTTCTGTTGGAAGTGGAAGAAGAGATCTATAGGGCTTGTTTTGTAGAACTGAAATACTGTCCGGTTTTAATGAAGAAACTTAATTATTTTGTGGAAAAAGAAATTTAATGCGTCCTTAGGTAATCCTGTTACCTGACACTATTTTGATTCCTACTCTTTATAGAGAACTTTTTGTGTTAGAACAGTAAAATATGTGAATATCTGTTTGTATGTTTTTATTGGAGCGGCACTGAACTTTTCATTACAAGCTTTCAAGTGGTGTTTATTCGAATATCAACTAATAAAAGAACACAGAGGAAGGGAAGGAGTCATTAAGTTCAGACCACCTAGAAATGTAGCGGGCATAAATGTAGGCATCTCATATGCAAGAAGAGGCAGAGTTCAATCTTAGTATGTATCAGTCTTGAAAGTTGTTCACTCTTGAGAGATACTGGATCACAACATACAGTGAATAGAGTGTGGCCTTCACTTAAAAAATCTTTTTAGGGTTGTTTTCCTCTTCTGTTTTCAATACTGGAGTGCTTCATACTTTGTCAAACTATCCATTTATTTTATCAATTTTTTTTAAAAAAGAATATTGAACTCTTACAAGTGCAATACTACTCAGGAGCCTTTTTTTAGGTCTGAAACTATCGATGTGTGAAATATCACCTTTCAAGGAAAAAGATATGCATATTATGAAAAGGGTAAAGATGCATTTTAAAAGATTTCACATTTTGCATCTGTTGTACTTTGAAACTCAAGAATATGCTTACTTAGCACTGTGTATTTTTAAACAAGGTTTTGAACAGATTAGACTTCTTGTTTGCCTTTTTCAATAATGGTAAAAACAACTAAAAGTGAACGAGCAATTTTATTTCTTTGCTAACAGGTTTTGAATTCGAATGTTTGTGAATACTTTTAAGGAAAGCTCCCCTCTACCCCTGCAGGAGCCAGTTACCCTCATCATCTGTGTAATCTTCCATGACAAACACAGGGGAAAAGGCATTCTTTCTAAGGTAAAAGAGGAAGGAAGTATTTCACTTGGGAAGAATATCTAAGATATTTAAATTAAATGGAAGCAAGCAAGGACCAGATTATTTGCTCTTTTTGTTTCAGGTTTTTTCAGTTTCTTAAAGTATCAAAATAATCCATTGTAGTTCATGGTAGTTGTATTCATGATAGTTGTATTCATTTGCAATGACTTGAATTTTTGAGTTGAATTGAGAAGGTCTGTGTAGTAGAGCAGAAATAAATATGTATATATTTTACTATTTTACTATCTTTTAAATATCTTGGATGAATTTTTAAACCTTCAGTTAAATCACTAAGTACTATTTTGTCTTAAAAAAACCTCTCAATTCCCATACTGAAGAGAAATATCTACTTACATAATTCAGTCACAGATTAACAGGTAGCCAAATGAACTGTATGTTTTACTACATTACACAGTAACTTGTATAGGTTTTGTGCTAGGCATTGTGAATCCAAGATATCAGCTATCTTATTGCAGTGAAAAAAGCAAGGTTTTTATCAGGCTTTTTTCAGTTTATAGAACACAGAAAGATTAAGGAATTGGACCCAAATTCATTTACTAAATCACCTGCACCATCAATTAAATGTAAGGGTTTCTTTTTCCAGATATTGCTTTATACCGTGGAGGACCCTGAAGGCACTGCAGTTTTTCAGTTATGTACCTGACATAAACTGTAGCACACAGGAAACAGTCTGATACTGTCCAACAAACGTAAAGGTCCATAAAGAGAGACAATGGTGGTTGTTTATATTCTTCATTTTGTG
This sequence comes from Ciconia boyciana, assembly GCF_034638445.1. Taxonomy (NCBI): domain Eukaryota; kingdom Metazoa; phylum Chordata; class Aves; order Ciconiiformes; family Ciconiidae; genus Ciconia; species Ciconia boyciana. The sequence goes on from NC_132934.1 coordinate 109,949,721, forward strand.
TTGTTGCCTTTTCTCAAAATCCAGTGAGTCCAAATGTCTGTGGGAGGCCTTATATAAACACAAGTTAAGAATGTTGATGAAAAAATGCACCACTCTAAGTGTATAATAAATCACCTCATCTATGCAGCGTTTTCCAACAAAAATACGTATGTTATTTTTTTTTAAAAATACCTTCTGGTTTTGTGTCTAGAAGGATGCAAGAAAAATGGGTATCAGTCACGGCATTGAGAGGAAAGCGGTTGCATCTTTCCATTACTTGCTTCTGGAGAGGATATTAATACAGATACAAAAAAGCTTTTATCCAAAGAGGTCTTTTAGCAAAATGCAGTAGGTAGAATTCAGAAGGGGAGTGATTCTTTCAAGTGAAACAGAATTATTTTTCATGTGGCTGATATCCAGTTTTCCTTGACACATTGTGTCCTTGAAGATCTTTTGAAACCCTGGGCTTGATGGATAAGCTATTAACTGAAAACACTCTTAATTCCTAAGGAGCTTCTTTCTTTGTAGGCAAACTAATTGTATCAGTATTCCCCTAGTTGAGTTTCCATCAGCAGAACATTCCCACTTGGTTCAGCTCTTCTATTTCAGTTTTGATCCTTATGGGAGCAAAGCCACAAAACTTCTGAAGACACCTGTATTTCTTATAGCTCCGGCCATCGCTACCGTACACACATGTGCTCCCACTTTATTGTCATGCCCTTAAAATCTTGGACTTGGCTACAAACTTTTCTTCACCATGAATTTCAGATCTTCGCTGTAAGTAGCAGGAAGAGACTCATGCTTCTCAAACAGCTTCTTGAGGCAGCACTTTGAAAGAACAGCTTGACTTGCTTTCTGGTGGTTAGGATCAACCCAGATCCCCTTCTCACAGGCTGGGAAGTGTATCGTGAGAAAGGCTTATTTTCAGAATGGTGTTCACTGGATGGATTCATCATGAGTGTTAAGAATATGGTCATCCTTCATCTCTCCCTTCATATCTTAATTGAACTACCTCTCAAATAAAGGTTTGGGCTCCATGGTTCTTTCATTCACTATCTTAATTTTTTATTTGCCCCCGCCCTGTTTTTCCTCATTTAAGTCACTCGAGTATCGGCTTTCCAGGCTTTCTAGTTTGTTTAGTTTTTGCTTCACCATCAGCTGGTCTAACCACCATGCCTTCGCTACTGGGTAGAGCTAGTGATACGGAACCAGGATTCTTCTGCTTCCATCTGATTAGTGTGGGCTTCAGTTTTCACCTCTACAGGCTCCTGGGTGCTTTTCTTGGAACCGCCCTGGTGTGTATGCCTGTGCAGGATCTGCGGGTCAAATAACACCGTCTACACACATGCTGTTTGGCAACTCAGCATTTGAGAGCCTGAAATAGGAATGGTATGGACAGTTAGTTCAAGCTGCAGATTTTTTTCTGTATAATCTGTTGGCACATTAAAAAAAAAAGTGAATAATTTGTTGGATATTGACTTAACCAAGCACTCTCTGAACTGAGCACTTCAGAAGCATGAGGGGTGTCTCATGTGCTGTGTCTCGGCGCTATCTCTCCAGGTTTATGAAGGCTGTAGAGGCTGTTCCTGATGTTGAATAATCTTCAGTTCACCCTGATCCTCATACTTTGTCTTGAATTATTAAAACTGCAGTCAAATATAAATTTTGGCAAAAGGCTATGTCTTCCTATGCTGGTTTAAGTTGGTATGTGTGCAGTCCCTACCCATGTCTGTGTTCTCTAGGTATTTCCTATCACTTTGTGGGACTGTATCTTCTTCATTATCTGTGTTAAAGTTCTCTGAACCCATTTGTACTTCACGGGCAGGCAGGCAACAGGGAGAGCGCAATAATTCCTGTGGATTTCCTTCAAGAAATAAAACTTGTATTTTGTCTGTGACCTTAATCTGTAACAGTGAAACTTTTAATTAAACTGTGGTCTAAAGGCTTGGAAAACATGTGGGAGTTTGGGGATGGGTTGCTTTTTTTTATTATAGATAATACAGAATCATAAGGTGGAGGGAATTACTACATAAACACAGTAAACTTTTATATGGATTAGGAAAAAAACTTTTTTTCAAGTAAGCAGTTTTAAGCAAAAATGTCAGTGTTAAGTAATGCAGTTTGGAGGGAAAAAAAACCCTCATGCTTTCTTAGGGAATAGGTTGGAGAGTTAGGCTTTTCAGAGAAACCTTGATCTATAGAACTGAAAGTCTTGTAACTTTTAATAGCTCAAGGTAATACACTCTTGTAATCTGCTTATGAAGCTCTCTTGTTTGGAAAGATTCTTTAAGTTTTGCATCTCATGAAGCAGATTCTTTAAAAAAACAAAACAAAAAATAATAAAAAACCAACCAAAGTACCCTTCCCCACAAAATCAAATAACAAAACCCCCATTCCTTGAGGGAGATAAGATTGTTCTGAGAAGTCCAAGTTGAGTTTGGATGCTTAAAAGATTTCTTACTTCCTCCCTTCCATGCTTACAGCCTATTTTGAACAAGTACTGTCTGTTTTGGAATATGTACAATTTCCCTTTGAATTTCTGAAGGAAAATGTGTTACTTCCAATACCTTTGAAGATGAGATTAAGACCTGTCATTATGTTTGGCACAGATGCTTGTTCCACTCTCAGCTGATGGTGATTTTAGTTCTGTGGTTGTTGCAAGGTGCTTGAGCAGATGATTTCTTACTTCAGTATCGACCTGTAGGATGGAGTCCTCAATATACTTTGCATACAAAGATTTATATCTTTGTATGTGTTATATCTTTGCTGTGTTTTAAGAATTGACTCCCCTTCCCCTTTTTCTTGGTCCAGTTTAATCTTCTTATTCAAATGCCTTGCACTGGGCAAGTAAAACAGTACTGATTTTGTTTGCCATCATTCTTGTCTCTTCCACTGAAGACAGTGACATCTCTGTGTTATCGGGGCTTCTTAAGAGATTTTGTAGTGCTTTGTGCTCTGTGAAATTGTCTAACTGAAATGGAAAGTGATGGAGTTAATTACCTGCTGGTTGTAGTTGACAGAGAAAAGAGCCATAATGATGTTTTCTAATTAGTAAAAAAGTAAAATAATTTCTCCTTTGACACAGTGCCCCACAAGATTAGGAAAGCTGAGTATTTTTCTAAGAAAATAGAAGCCACTGGGTAAAATCTGGCAAGTGTTAAAACTGGCCACAATCCCTTAGGGAGGGCGCTTGCATGGATAGCGTGTTTGTTCTGTCTTTGTTCTCGTAGTAGGCATGCAGCTAAAAATAGTGACTCAAAAGTATTTAGATGGAATTTTAACTGCTAAGTAATTTTATGGGTATTTTCCTTTATATATGTTTGCTTTAAAGAGGCTTGTTTTGTAAATGCATAATGTCAGTTCTTGGTGATAAGCACGAAAGTATGGTGAGTTCAGATGGCTATTTTCTATCAGAAGTTGAAGTTGCGAAACTTTGCACTTATCCTCAGTTATCTCTATCCTACTAGCTGGCTAATTCCCCCTCACCCCCAGTCAAAACACTTTTGAAACTAAGTAGTGGACTCAGGGCAGGCTATAATGTTCCTCTTTTTTTAGTGAGAAATCAGTTGTTTGACAAAGAGGATTCCAAGTGGCCTAAGGTAGCTACCAAATAATGGTAAGCTCTGGCTAAGAGAGGCTTGTAATATAGCCAGTTTTAAACTAATCTGTTTTATGTATTATTTCTGCTATTGAGACTGAATAATTTGGTTTTAAGTGGTGTGCTAAATGTTATAAATGCTATTTACAAGCCCTCTATAAAAGGGTGCTGTACAAAGAATGTCTAAAGGGAAGTGCTGGACTATGAGTAAATGTGGAGGGCTTCTAAGTACTGTAGTCTAACACCTCTTTCCAGAATGAAAGTATTGTGGGGTTTGATCCCAGGAGAGATCAGAAAAGAAATGAGAGGTGTTATCAAGTGCAGAAACACTTAGAGGTATGAACAGACAGAGATATTCCTTCAGGATTTCTGCAGAGCGGGAGAGGGAAGGCTGCTGTGTTCCCTCATCTTGCATTTGATCAGCCCTTGACTCTTTGCCCAGAGGAGACTCAGCGCTTCTCAGCAATGTAGGCAAAGCTGGATTTGGCCGTGAGAGGCGGAGTACAGGGCTCCTTTCTGCTGTGAGAAGGAGAGGAAACGGGTGCATTTTGGACAGGAGCCCTAGGGAGCCAGGCATGTCGTTTCTGGATGTGGGAAGGATGGCAACAGTTAAGAGAAGCCCCCTCTTTTCCATAGGAGTCACTCTCCGCACACCCGGCCGTTCCCCTCCTTCCCCTTGTCATCGGCAGGACTGCGACTCCAGGCTCGTGCGTCGGCAGAGCAGGCGCAGAGCTGACAAGTCTGTCCACCAGCAAGCAGCCTGCTTTGTTGGCCAAGTGCCTGCTTTGCTACTCTCCTGTTTAGCGTCACACCGGCAAGCTCATTTTTACTTCTTTTTATGTCCCTTCTGAGCCTTTCTTTTCCAGGGTGCTGGCCCTGTTGGATAAGTGAAGCGATGTTCTCTCTTCCTACATAGTGAAGCGGAGGATCCTGTATTAAACCTGTACTCAACTGAATCCAGCTCACAGAGTAATCATCTCAGCTACACTGTAATTGACTGACTCATGGCAATGTATATCCTTCCTTCAAATTTTACAGCTTTGTCAGATTTCATCAGTTATTGCTTGTATTTCAGCACACCGATGAAAAGATCTTTGCGGGACCTGACTCCTTCCCCTCCATTTGCTAGTAATGCTTCCCCTGGAAGGGAGTTCCCAGTAACAAGAAACCTGTATGTCATGACTCCACAAAAACTTACTTGGAATAAAACAAACTTTTGGCCTTACAGCTGTCTCGGGCAGCATTAAGAGCCACGAGGTTGTAATGGGATAGCTCTTGTGATGGTTTGTGGTCTCTCCCTGTAGGTAGTGACGGAGCGCCCTGCACCGCTTGGCGCAGTTCGACTTGGCACTAGACTTTGACACCAGCACAGCGTGCTGTCATGAAATAGTTTTCATGGTTCTCCAGAGTAATAGCACATGTCCCGATAGTATGTGCAGAAGGGTCGTGTAGGAGATTATCAGGTTGCATAGGGGAAGCTACTTCTGTGTGTTAAGTCCCCGAGTTACAAATTTCAGCATTAGTAGTAGGCCTCTTACACCAGAGAAAGATAGACACTCCGGTTAAAATGACGTCAGACAGACTGCAAATGAACACAGATATGCTGAAACTGAAACCTTTGTTTTCTGAAAAATCTTACATGGTGACAGCCTAACAACGAGGAATACATTTAACATACTTGAAGTTTCCTATTTGTTCAATTTTGACCAAGCTCTTACCTACTGTATTACAATGTTTTAAAAGTTTTTATTTCTTACCTTAAATGGCGCATCTCCCTAAACTAGGAATCTGGAAGTTTTCACTGGAGTGCTCAGTGACAGTCTATACATCTTTTTTCTTAACTTTCCTGTTGGGCTTTTCAGCTGACCTGCGCAGGAAATAATGTAAAATGAATGCATTAGTTTGGACACCCTTTCTTCTTTGAGTGTGTAAAACATACGTATTATTGACAGTGCTTTTATCATGCAGATTTTACAGTGCCTGTGGGTTTTGTCTGGACTGGGTTTAGTTTGCTGTTACGCCCGTTGTGCTTTTTGTGTTTCCTAGAGAGCATAGTGGTGTAAGTGATGACTTCAGAGTCTCTGATGACATATTGTCTCAGGGAACAGGGTTCGCTAAGGCCTGAAGTATATCACTGCTGCGCTCCGTTAAAAACGTGAATGCTTTCTGCGACGATGGAGACAGCTGCTTATCTGGGGAGGCTGCGGGGATTTAATCCCCAGGGGAGAAGGATTCTGAAATATTTGAAATCTCTTCTGTCTATATAGATATGCCGAAAGTATCAAAGTCTGGCTTTGGGTGATGAGAAACTGCAGAACGACAGCTGGAGGACGCTGCTTGCGCTCGGGGCGTAGTTCTGTAAGGCCTCAGGATGCTCTCTGCCCTTAGGCGAAAGATTTCCAGCCACAGGTAGGCAGGAGCCCCCCTTCCCTGCGCTTGGAGGCCGCTTTCCCACAAGCTTAATTCTTCAGCACCCCGACACGGCCTTAAGGGCGCGATGGCGATCCTGCACGGGCTGCCCTTCAGCGCCGTGACCGGAGGCGGCTGCAGTTCCCACGGCCGGACGCCGCTGAGGTTCGCTGACACGGGCGGGGGGTAGCGGGCGGGGCATCCCTTCCGCGGGGGCGGGGCATCCCTTCCGCGGGGGCGGGGCATCCCTTCCGCGGGGCGGGAGGGCCACCTGGCGGTCACCGCCCTGCCTGAGGCGGCCCCGCAGCCGGGCCTCGGCGGGGGGGAGGCGCGGGAGGCGCCCGCCGCTGCTCCTTCCTCTTTTCTCGGGGCCGTGGCGGGTCGGAGGGGGGTGCGGCGGCGGCCGCTCGCCTCCTCGGGCTTGTAGTGGGTGGGTAAAGGGAGATGGGTGCAGGCCTGCAGGCTGCTTCGCTCTCGGACGAACACCGAAGTTGAGCCAGTCGCTGAAAAGCTAGGGGCGTTTTAAAATACGTGTGATTTTTTTAATTTTTTTTTCCCCAGCAGTTAATGCTGGGCTTTGCTCTGCCTGGGCAGAAGGGCACGTTAGAGGTTATTTTGTTCTCATCGGACTTCATACCTGCATTTGGCTGCAGCAGGGCAAAATAATTTTACCCTCTTTGCTGATGTCTTCATAGGAACCAGAACAATTTCTTTCTTTTCTTGGGCTGGAAACATGGTGTAGATTTTACCACAGAAAGCCTGATGTGATTAGCTATTTTGTTAGGGTCGGCAGCTTCTTTCAGTAGTTTGTGCCGACGGCTGTAGTTCGTCTTGCCGCTCATACCAAACAGCTTTCTGGTTTTAAAGCGGCCAGTGGTTGGTAGTGCAACGCTTTTAGCCACCGGTCCTTTTGCTCTGAAATTCACTTTTGGATTGGTACCAATCCTATGGCTTTGGCAGGGTGTGCCAGCTCCCGGGAAGCGTTCCTAGGAAACTGGTGGGGCTTTCTGAGACCCCGGGGTGCCTGCAAACAAGGGAATCGAGGAGAGTTTATTAGAAGACGTTTAAAAATCATCTGACATACTGTGAATTTAATCTTTTTACCTTGAGGTTGTGTGCTAATGACAGATTCAGGGTAGCCGTATGCTGGAAGCTTTCAGGAACTTTTGTTGGAGCTGGCGTTTTGGTTGGGTGGGTGGTTGGTTGGGGTCTTTTTAAGTTTCTAGGAAAATAGTTATTTAAAAGGCTGCTACTGATGCCTAGCAGGGAAGAGAAAGAATAGTCTATGAAATGATGGAACGGTACTTCAGTGGGTACCTAGAGCCAGTTACTTACTAACTAGTTAGTGGGTTAGTAACTAACTAACAGGTTTCTTGCCTGTTTGGAAATGCGTGCATGTGAAGAAGCACTAGTGAAAACAAGATGATCTCACTTGGTCTAAGTCACAAAGGAAAAAGTCCACAGAAATACTTGAGTGAAGAAATAAAATTGCTGCCTGTAATTTTAGGCACCATGTTTTAACTGCTACTGTTCCTAGCAAACCAGATAGTTTTGACCCAATCTGCCACGCTAATTGCTCCAAAACCAGCAGTTTATGTCTATTCTAACATGTATGGCAGTGTCCCCTGCCTGCTTGATCAGCATCACGATACTTTGGTCCTTGATACTGGTACACAAGGCCTGTGGCTTGAGCTTTTCTGCTGTATTTGAACTTGTTCTGAAGAAGGCGTCATCGCAGTGCCTACCTGAAACCAGAGGTGCTTGGAGGTCTCCAGCATCCTATTTGGTGCTTAAGCAGAAACGAAGAAGGAATTAATCTTTATTGCATTCACCTAGTTTGAGATTTAGTAGGCAGACCGAAGATTACTTTAGCTAATTAGACTCTCTAATTGGATTTTAAAAGTTATTAACCTTTTAAATAGGCTCTCCAGAGTGGTATGTCAGCATGTACCGAGCTAATTTTCAGCCAGCTACTGGTTCCACTTGCAGGGCTGACAAGCGGAGGGCAGGCAAGGGTCGGGTCTCTCCTTGGTGAAGGGAGGGTAGGAAAATGTCTGTGGCCATGCTGTGCCGTGACCAGGGGTGCAGGAGAGGAAGGTGGTGCTCTGCCAGCGAGCGCACAAGTGCAGGTTCTCAGCGTGTAATGCTGGGCTGGGAGCGTGGCCAAATAGCATTCTGCCTTACCTTCTGCATCACTTACCACTAATGGAACTAGCTGGGGTTTTACCAGGAGGCTGAATGAAGAAAACTCTTCCCAGTGAGAGTTCTTCTGTCCTTTGACTCCATCTTGCCTTTGTGTTTGCCTTTCCTGTGGCTCATATTACAATATTTTTTCATCCCACAGACAGTAAGGAGTTCCTTCTACACAAAACCCCGAGATGCACATTACAGAGTACTGAAAATGACTGGCCAAAGTTGTGGGGGGGGACAAAAGATACAAAGCAGCATAATATTTGCTGGGCATATTGGAAGGTACAATTAGTCTTTTACAATTTTTGGACTAGGACTGTTGGCAACTTTTTCATTCTTGATGAATTTAAGTGGTGCTCAATGTTTGCTCCTCTGTGCCACTCAGTCCCAGGTATGCAAGGCCAAAATAGCACTATATGAAAATGTCAGAGAGAACCTGAGATGTTTAGACATACTCATGATCAAAATCATGAAGGTGGATGGAATCTGGGTCTGCTGTAGCATATCTACAAGAGCTTTCCTGAGTATTTCTCCTCACCCAATTTGCTTTGGAACCTCTGAAATTTTCTTTCTTGCTTTAACAGCCTAGCAGTATATGAAGTTATATGGGCAGGAAAGAAGATACACGTTTATTTACTTAAACTTGCCCTATTAAATAGAACCCAAATTTACAGCACAAAATCTCTCAGGTATTCCGTTTTCATATATCAACAAGAAGTTTAAAAACCCCAACTCTCAAGATCCGTTGCATTTTTCTTTCTTGTCATAATAAATACTTTTCCACTGCTTTTAAGTTATAGCAGTCTGCGAGAGCTGGAGGACTGAGGCCAGCACTAAGCCAGTTGTGGTGTCCATGCTAAAGAGCTGCTATTTGATGGATTTCATTAACGCAGCTGCTGCTCTGTGCTTGCTGCTTTCCTTCCTGTTTTCTTGACTAAAGATGATGATCTACTTACTACACAGAGCTCAGCCTTACTGTCCCGGCTGTGTCACACTGTGGATTGCTGGCAGCACGGCATACAGCTGTCAGCCTGGTGACGATGGACTTCTGTCACTTTGCAAATGGAAAGCTCGAGGGCTGACAGCAGTCCTCAGCTGCCAGCCTGCTCTATCAAAATCCTGGCAGTGAATAGAAGGAAATATGTCATGCTTCTGGTGCTGAGCTTTTTCCGTAGTTCCACTTCCAAATGCTTCACTGAAAAGTAGCAGTAACTTTCTTCAGTTGCGTATCATGCTCATCGCAACATATCCAGAGAGAAGGTTTGCCAAAGTCAAGGGTGGAGTTAGTGCATGCAGTAATAACAGTCGGTTCTTTTATCACACGGATATTTGTTCTTTTTATGCAAGTTTGCTGTGTTCAGCCTGGAGTGAGTAACTTGTAGCTATGGAATGCCAGACTGAGATACGGGATTTTTCTTAATGGAGTACCTACAGCGATGGGAGAAGTAAAATAAAAACAGCAATTTTTTTTTTTTAATAAACTCAAACAAGCAGTACTTTACCTGTCCTTACATTATTACCAGCTATATGCATGCCTTGTTGCAGAATGAAAGTGCAGTAATTTTTTTTTGTCATTATAGTCTTTGTTTCTGCTGTTAAGCTCTTTCTAGACTATACTGGGAGATTTCTGAACCGGTTCACTGTCCTGTGTGTTAAACCTAACATAGTGCAGCACTATGCCCTCTTCATGTATCAAGGCTTATAAATCTTCTGTGTGGTTCATTCAGCAAAGTTTATGCTGTAATGGAAATGTTCAGTGGGAATAAGTAGTTGTAACCTGTAAGGTCTGAAATGATGCACACTTGGAAAAATCTTGATGTGATATGTTGTAATGAGGAGTTATAAAAGTATGAAAACTAGATTCCTGCCCTATTCCTCCTCTGAAAGATTGATTATACATTTCTTGGAAACGTGCTTTCAGTTTTGGAGAACCAAGTATTGTCTGTCGTGGTTTATGAGCAGGTATCCCTGTGCAAATACAGCCCTTCAGCACTTGGATCTGACACTCACTTGAGGGACAGGGAGGAGCACAAAACTTGGAGATGTGTAGTCTCATCATCACCTTCTGGTTTGTGTTAGAGAATATTCTTGAAACCCCAGCTGAGAGAAAAGTTCTGCTGTTAGCATACTAAAATCATTAACGGTGAGAGTGGATGCCTATCTTGAACATCTTTTAATTTTAAAAGACAGAGTGGAGAAAGATATGTCCTCCCCAGTGTATGGAAAGGAAACTGAGCAGAAATAAAAGAAAAATAAGGTTAGGCCATGTGTTTGAGGACTACATTTCTGACCTGGGTATTGAATCTTACTTCTAGAACCACAAGCTTCTAGAGAAGCTGGATGAATGCTCCCTCTTTCCCACTCAAGGAAACCTAAAATATGTTAAAAAAAAGTCTTGATTATGGACCATCAAGCCAGTCTTCATCTGTTCCTCCTAATAGATTAGACAGAACAGTTGCTGGCTGTAGTCTGGGATTGGCACAGATGCGTGTGTGTATATATATGCGTGTATTCTGATTCTTCCTCCACAAAGGAGAAAAGGGAATGCACTGTATGGTCAGAAAAAGACAAAAACCTTCAGACTCACATTTTAACAAGTTCTTCATGGCTGTAGGTTGCCATGCGAGCAGATTTGTTTGCAAGGGCTCAGTGGTTCCATCTTGAAAGCTGATAATCAATATTTTTGTTCAAAGCTACTCAGAACTCTGCAAATATGCAACCTTAAAAATGATTTAAAGATTTTTTTTTGTTTGGATTTTTGAAAAATTAATGATTTTTAAAATCACTTTCAAAAGTAACAAAGCATATAAAAAGTATAAAGAAACTGAAAAATCTATAGAGATACTAGGTCAAATACATGCATACAGGTTTTGGAGCGCTATGTGGAACAAACACACTTTTCAGCTCTTGGTATCTGATATATTCACACTCCAAGTCTAATCTGTGTTTCTTCTCTTGAATAACATTGTCACTTTATAGGTAATATGAAAGAGAATGTTATTCACAGTATAGGTGAAAGCAGAATAACACTCATTTTAGAATAACTGTAATGTCAAAGTCAATTAGAATTCAGTTTTATTATGCTGATATTAAAACTGTTGGAGTGTGTGCACCATAGGGAATTATTCAGCTATTAGCTATTTCTGTGCTAAATGGAATTTCAGCCAAGCTATTTTTTGGGAGTAAATACTAAAAAGAAAAGCAGGACTTAAACTGCCACTTTCAGCTTCTAGTTTGTACCTTTTTTCCTCCGTTAAAGCCTTTGTGTCCCAAGTGAACTGTAAGATTCCAGAGATCAGAAGTGTTTTGTGCGTGGCTTTTTGCATGGCTACCATGGATCACTGTTTGCATAAACAGCAGCAGCAACTTGGATACCGATGCAATACAACCTTGTTGAAATGACCATTTAGTGGCAAGTGGTCCTAGGATCCAGCTTTTAGTCCTTATTTAGTTGTACTTCTCTCCTCCTGAAGGAAGGGGGGTGAGGGGGGGAAGGTTTGCTGTCATCACTCGTGTCAGAATTAGCTGTTTTCCAGTCCTCTCAGTTGTAGTAGATCAAACCGCTGTGCAAACTCCTCTTGGGAGTAGGTGGTATAAATGCACTGAGACAGCTCCTTCTCTGTGATCCCTGAAAAGTTTAGAAGAAAGAGAATTGAATCTAGAGTCACTGCTACCTTACTGATGGTGCCGCAGAAACCAGACGGGTTCACAGGAGTTGTTGTCACACGGTTGACGCTTCCTTGCAAAAATCTTTGGCACTGGGCTGCGAAATTGCTAGATAGCACCCTAAGCCTGTTGCCTTACCAGGACTCCTGTTGTGGTACTGACATATAAGGAAGGTGAGGCTTAGCTTTCTTTAGCCCTGTTAGTTTCTGGTGCTAAGTGCTTCTGATACTCTTTTAAAAAGAATAACAACAACAACCACCACCTCTCTGTCAATATTTTGCTTTACAAACTGGTGCTGAATGTACTCCTGTAATTTCCTCCTCCAGTTCTCAGAGGTAAATGCCCTTCTTGATTTTGAAGTGGAGGAAACACGCAGATTTGAATCCCATTTTTGGAAATCCTGCTATCTCTGTAATCACGGAAGGCAGAGAGCAACATTAGACATATGTAAAACATGATTTTTTTTTTTTTTTTCCCTTTCCCTACTGCAGTCCCAACTGCTTTTTCTAAAATCCTATTCAGCAATTTGAGGAAAAGTTTTAAGGGCCAGAACAATTCAAGTACAAGTTAAAAAGTGTTTACAAAAGGAGTGCCAAAACTGGGAAAACATGTAACAGCAGCAATATGAAGCTTTGAATATATTGCTCCTGTGTTTTCCATAGCTGGTATTCTGATGCTGGTTGCATGTTGTATAAGTAATAGTATAATTTATTTTAAGAAAATAACATTAGAAAACAAGTACTATTATTCTGACATCAGAAGTGAGTGAAGCAGTGGGGCCTTTAAATCTCATTGCTGCAAAAGAATCTGGGGTGTCCACATCATGCTGGTTTTTTGGGGTTTGGTTTTGTTTGTTTTGTTTTTTAAGCTGATGGTTTCCCATGAAGTTCTACATGATCAGGTGCTTTTGTTTGGCTTAGGTATTTAAGTGCTGTGAAAAAAAATGGGGAAGCATGGTGCAAGAGAGAATACTAATGATTAATATATCTATGTCTATGCTTTTTACTTTTTAATTTCGGGTGAGCTTTCAAAAGAGACGCTACTACAGTAAACACCTATACTAAGGTGTTTACTGTAGTAGCGTCTCTTTTGAAAGCTATACTATACATTGGGGGGCAACACTTAATTTCCTTAAACCTTCTTTGAAAATCCAAATACTTTCTAGGAGATGAGGAAATGTTTAAGCAATAGGATATATGAAAGCTATCTACTCTTCCTTCAAAAACAAGAATGTGAACTATAAATACTTTCACAAATGTGTTCCTCTTATGTAGGTCTGCAAGTTTTGATGATACCTAAGCAATGTGTATGCACTGTTTTGCAGTAGTTATGTGAATTTACCCAGCTTTCTAGCAATAATGAAGTGAAGAAGAGCTGTAGCTGTACTGTTTAAATTTTGATTTTTTTTTTTTTTTAAATGATCACTTGGGCATCTGAAATGTCTTGACATGTATTATTAAAGTCATTATAATGACTTGACATGTATTATTAAATATTGACTTTTCAGAGCCTCAGTCAGTCTTTTAAGACATTGAGGAATTTTATCATAGAGGCTTGGGAAGCACTGTACCCTTAACATGTATACAATACTGTGTTTTGCTATTAGTTCAAAAATCTGATAATCCTATTTTTTAAAAAAAGGTTATCTTTTCATTTATTTTTGTATTTTCAGAGGATTGAGGGGACACTGTAGGAAGAATGGAGCTGTTCTAATGGAGGATAACTTGCTCTTCTGATGAAAGTATTTTCTTGCTCATCTCATGAAATAAGTGTTTGTTAACAGCATAAGCAGCCAACATTTGTTCTTGTGTGCTTCAGGTAAGATATCTTTCTTTTTTTTTTTTTTTTTTTTTTTTTTTGCCAATAGGAGATGGAACTGGGCATTTTTCTCCTAAGTAACACAATGTTTGCCTGTTCAGCAAACTGAGACCTTAGAAGAATAGTCATATACTTCTTGCATGTTTTCTGGTAAGTTAAGACTACTTTGGAGTGTTTGCAGTGGATCAGTGAACCTGATCATGGTATTAAAATAGCAAAATTTAGTGCAATTTCTACTGTAAACAATCTTTTAATAATGTTTTTATTAATTTATCTTAAGACTTAAGATTATATATCATGTAGCCATGTATTGTTTAATTGTTGGCCCCCCACCAACTGTTTCATAAGATGTCACATACTTTGGGACAGTTTCTAGAGACTCTTCTTCCTCAAATGTGTTGTGTGGCTATGAGATTATCTGACCTACTTGCTTCAGTTTTCCCTTCCAGCTGAAGTCTTTGCTCTATGAGGGACTCTTCTCTTGAAGAGGTTGAGGTAGAGCTAAATGAGTTCTATAAATCCGGGAGGGCTTTAGCATGGTTGAGCAATGAACCCTTATGTTGCGGGTAGCCTTGGAAAAAAACGCCTGGTGGTTCAAGTGAGCCCCAAGGCTGCAGGATGTCAGAAGCTGGGAGCATATAGTAGAGGAAAATGAGGCATGATGTGCTTGCCTTGGTATTTCCCCTAGGATTCATTACTGGATAGTGACAGCGGCAGGATACAGGTCTGGAAGAGCTCTTGGCCCTGCCCAGTACGGCCCTGCCCAGTACAGCCCTTTTTATGTTTCTGTTACCTGACGTATCTGAGCTTTCCTGCCTGCCTCATTCTGTGACATGGGCTTTGGTGGAGGATCCTCCACCACACCTCGGGATCCATCCAGAAGGATTAGGATGGGAAGAAACCCTGCACCTTTTGTGGTCATTTTCTGCCTATTTCTGCAAGAGCAGATGCAGCTGTGTTCAGTCTTTCATGCTATTTGCTGACCCTCTATCAGCAACCGAAAAACCTTTCCTGTAAGGTGCTTGGGTAGGGAAAGAATAGAGAGTGGTTAAATTGAGAAACTTATTTGGCCAGCTGTGCTTTGCAGTGCCTCTCAGTAGGAGGTGTTTGTTGTCTTTCTCCTGTCTAAACCTGAAATTTAGTTTGAATGTCCTCTAGCCATGCAATACCCCTGGGAATGAATTCTGTAAAACAGCCTGTATCAGGCCTGTACAAATTGTAGACCTGTTTAGGCTGAATGAGCTTTAACTTCGTTATGTTAGTACAGAATAATTAGCAGAAAACTAAAATGCAATTTTGTCTAAAGAATGGCAGTTCTGGGGCTTTAGCTCACCTATAGCCTTGCAAGGCTTTTAGTGTCCTGACAAGCAATCTGTCAGAGCAGGAATGTTGAGTGCATTCATTTTTTACTTCTGTTCTTTTCTTACAGGAGCTCAAGTGACTCCACTGAAACTCTGGCATTTGTCACAGACAAAATTAGGTCAGAAGAGAGCACAGAGGTACTGAACTGAAAAGACATAAATTCATCCTTAGAAGGGAAAAAAAAAAAGTCTCAAGCTGCAAACTTGGGTTTAATTTGTCTCCTCCACATAAGGTAAGACTTTTCCTAAGGGATTTTACAGCCAAGCTAGCAGTATCTTTGATATAAATGCACTATCAAGTTCTACAGAAAGAATATTAAATATTTTTTGTTGAGCTATGTAACTTCAAGTAACTAAAAAACAATTTTTTCCCTAAATGTGAACAAAAGCAGTCTAGGGAAGAATCTGTTCCAGTTTGGTCTTATGGTTAGTGTCCAGTTGTGCAAGCAGCTGAGCATGTTTAGGTACCAGCAAGAGTGGCAGAATTTATTTGTTGTCATTATTTTGCAGGACCCTAGTACTTGCTTTCTGGTTATTACCAGTCTGGTGATAAAGATGATATATAAAAACTGACTATATGTATGACTGACTACTGGTGTGACATTTTCCAATATGAAAAACTATAACTTTCTAACTGACATTTAAGGAAACAAATATTAGCATCTTTGCTATAGAACATATTCCTTAATTGGAGATGCTGTTATAGTTTAGATAAGGTTTTGAATTTTTCACAGGGCCCAATTGAATATGTACATACAGAAATAGCACACTCTTAGGAAATAGGCTTGTGAAGAAGATGCCTCTGGTTTTACCTAAATATCTTTCAGAACATATTGGTGTATTTGCCACTTGCTCTTCATCTCATGTAAATCTGATATTACTCAGATCCTTTCTACAGGGATTCTTCTAAAAGCTTTTGTAAGCAGTTAATTCTGTTGCATTCACTACCTAAAGCCATAACACTATTGCCTCTACCAAGAAACTGGGTAAATCTGGGTAACTACTCCAGATCTATCAGTTATTTTTGATAAAAAAAAAAAATATTGAAAACTTTCTTACAAACAACCTACAACTTTCTGCAATAGGACAATCATCTGGTTCACACTGAATAGCACATCATCTAACATTTAATAGTCCCAGTGAATCAAAGTCTTTTTCAGCAGAGAGGATGTGGGGAAGAATACAGGAAAGGGCAGGCAGGATACAGGAGATGGTTTCTGATGATTTTTCTAATGGTAATAATGTGTTATATTACGTACTGTGTACTGGTCCTATTATTTACCTGTATGATGTGACTGAATTCCTTGAGGCTGCTCACATGTGCAATCTTAAGCACATGTGTGTTTGCAGGCTCAGTGCCTTAGTCCGCGGGTTGTGTGATCTACACACAGTCTTCTGAGTAAGAATGAATGGGTTCCTACCCTTAAGAACAGGGTACCTGGGTGCAGGCTTCTGCAAGTGGAAAGATAAGGCAGAAGCTGTTCAGCTGTTTCCTGATCAGGAGAAAGAACTTGACAGAGCTCTGGCCACCAGGCTGCGACTCTGACAGTGAACAGCCGAGGTGACCAACGACCCCTAACATATTTAAATACAGCATGAAGCAAGTCAGCAAAACACATGTGGTTCCAGATGTTCTGGGGTATGTGTCAAATCAAGGTTATGAATAGAGTCCACGTAGTCCAAGTGTAAAATATCTGAATAGAAGTGCCTCCAAAATTTGACATCTGCACCCTAATACTGAATCCTCATAGTTTAGGCTAAGTAAGTTTAGCAGTGTTTAGAAGAAAACCCTAGTCTTATTTAGAATGCGGAATACCTACTAATTAAAAATAATTATTTAAATTAAATTAAAAAATTTAAAATATTAAATTTAATATAAAATTAAAATAAAATAAATTTTTTAAAAAAACATCTAGCTGAATGAAGACCTTGTTTTCCCTCATCTCTTAACAAAACTTTGTGTGGGAGTGTACTGCAGCTATGCAAAGTGTAGTTGACAAAACTTAGTAGGTGTTTGTTTAAAAGCATCTCTTATCACCAAGTCATTTCTAATAGCTTAACTTTTGATACTTCTGATATTGAAAATTATTTTTCTAACTATTTTTTAACAAATTGCCAAATATTTATGTAAAAGCATTTACTGTATTTGCAGCTGTATCTTGGGGTGTCAGACGCTGACTTTTTTAGCTAATTTATTTTAAGAATTATTATTCTAATTTAGCACATCCTATAGTAAAATCAGATTCTGAAAGGTAAGGACAGACTTTTTGTAAGGTTGGTAAATCAAAGTTATTCTGTAAGATCCTACTGTTATTGCTAGAGCGTATAATTAACCAGCTTCTAAAGAATTATCACATCTGCATATGGGAAGAATAAATCGCTGAGGTAGAAAGAACAAGACCTTCTTAATGTCCTTGTAAATAATGTGGAAAACCTGAAGATTTGCCTGGGAGCCAATGTAAAAGAAAAATCTAGTTTAACGTGCTGACCTGATTCTGTTCCTCTTGGTAACCTTGCTATAAGGTTTTAAATCAGATGGAGCATATTTGAGAACCTAATAGAAAGCAGTATGGTTAATGAAGTGTTTTAAATGAAATGCAGAAAAATATTAGTAATTCTGGGGTTGGGGGTTTTTTTTGTTGGTTTTATTTTCTTTCAAATATGGCAAATGATTTTGGAGCATAAGTATATATACACCAAAGCGTGTTTGTTTTGACATGCTGTCACTTAAATTTAAAAAAAGAAAAACCTATGTCTGTGTACATTGGCATACATATGTATGTGTGTACACACACATTATATTTCATTGAGATGAAAGATAACAATTGTTTTCTTAAGAATAACAGGCTACATTTTAACACAAACTTTAAGAACTTAATGATGTTTTTCAGTTATTACTACCCCAAATGGCTGCACCTATTACTTTCTTCAGGTCTGATGAAAATAAGTATATTGAAGCACCTTTTCTGCATCTTAAGTATCAGCCACGTTAGGTACTACAGCTTAAAAACAAGACTGAGAAAATTAAGCTCTATGTCTCGCTAAGCAGTAGGACATTTGCAGAGAAGATGATAATGGGAATTACAGTAGCTCAGACTAACTGCTTTCTCTGATACCAAATGAACGCGGTGCCACAGCATTTATCTTTGAAATGCTCCCAAAGCTGCAGTTGCTCAAGGGCTATAAGGGGCAATCATTTGAGACAAGGACAAGTCAAATGTCTCTTTTTGAAGTGCCAAATTGTATTTTTTCGAGCAGTATTCTCAAAATGGAAGATAAAGTTCAGAGTCTTTTGCAAGAGAGCTTCAGTGCAATCTGCACTTTGGAGAAAAGTCACTGTGGTTTAAGTGTGAGTGGTAAGGACTTTTGCTGTAGTAAATGAAAGCGAAGGACTTCAAAGTTCAGCGTTTGCCTTGCAACAATTGCCGGCTTCCGATATCTAGACTCAGAAGTGAGGTTGATCTTTGCTTTCAAAACTGCTAATTTTGTCTCAGAGGTTGAAATTGTCAGGGGGAAACCAGACCTCCCTAAAGCTGAATTGTGATTTTCATTTCAACAGACTGCTTGTAGGTAGGAGTTCTCGGGATACCTGCACAGCTTTTCATTTGCCCCGTGTCTGCCTTGTATGAATGGAGCTGATTGGGAATTTTCTAGTTAAAGAAATCTGATCTAATTCTGATTGATAAGAAATCTTCCTGACTGCCCTTTGGGTGGGTGGAAGATAAGAAGAGAGAAAGAGAAAGGTTCTGCTGTCAAATAGCAAATAACACCGTTATGAAAGCTACTTCCAAGAAGCTGAGCTTCAGGCTGAGATTGCTGTATCTCCTGCATGACCAGAGGGTGTCCCCCAGCCACCAGCTGTCCAGGCAGGGTCTGTTGCTCTGTTTATACAAAGTGGAATAGCTCCAGCAGAGCAGGAGGTACTTTCTCCAAAATAGCTGGTGATCAAGTTACAGCTTTGGGATCTCGGAGACCAAGGTTCAAACCCCCTTTCTGAATTGCTGAGAAGTATTCACTTTTGGAACAAGTTGAACAGAAAGGTTTCTCTGCCATGTAAAATCCCACTTCAAGCAAATCAGACGTGTGAGTCTGTATCTCGGATGGCTAGGAAGTGTGCCCTGAGAGCTAGGATATTCTGAAGTGAATCTGGGTCCATAATTGTGAATGAATGGCAAACTTTGAAAGCCCTCGGTTTCTGTCCTGATGTGACTTTTGTTGTTGTTGTTTAAATCTTGATCTTCCACGGGATTTCTCTGTTAGTTTGTAGGGCAGTCTGTAATAATACCATATGGGTATCATTGACAGGGTCAAATGGACATACCACATGCCTCTCCCTTACCTTCTACCACTTGCAGAATACTTGCTAAATGCCATGCGTTGCTCAGAGCACCTGCAAGGGGTGAATTAGTGTTGTGCAGCAAGTTAAGCTGTCTGTGAGATCCCAGCTGTGCTGTGGACGGTATGTAGGTAATGAGGGAGGGAACTGGAAAAGGAGGGAAGTGCAAAAGGAGGCAATGAATTACAGACAAGTTAAATGATACCCCAGGTACAGTGTATTAAAAATACACTCCTCTACTAAATGAGCTACAGAATGGTTAGCTGAGGAAGGGATGACTGTCCAATAGTGGATTTCTGTGAACTGATTCTTATTTCAGTGTTTTTCATTCTCTTCATGAATGGGAACCACTTTCTGTTCTAGATCGATCTGTTTGGAGACATCCATGTAACTTCAGCCTTGTTCTCTTGTCTTTCATCATGTCCTCCTCCTTGCTTTATTCCCTCACTGTCTGCCCCAGGCCTCTCATCAAACTGCTGCCACTTGCTCCTTGTCTCCCTGTCTGTCCTGCCCATGCTGCTGGCTGTGAAGCAGTGGGAAAATCAGACTAAACAAGATTTGTCCATGCTGTGCCCAGGTGAGTGTTCAAGCATGCTTCAGAAGGGGAGCCAGTGACAGAAACAAAATTAAATAAAATAATTGCATTTTAAGTTGCATAGAATTTATAGACCAGTCAGGCTTGCTTGCTTGCTTAGATAGGCTCATTTGGAAAAATTACCTCTAAATACTGTTAGATGTCAGAATATACAACTAAATGAAAGCATGTCCCTTACACTTAGAGAACATGTCTTCCAAAGCATATTGGAAAAAACTGATATAATAAATACAATTCTCTGACATATGAAAATAAAGGAAGAAGTGTTAACTGCATGTGTAGCGTTTGTGAAACCAGGACTGTAACCAGTCCCAGTATTATTAGTGGGGCCCTGTGGGGTTGTAACACAACTCCATGTAGCCTAGCTTTACATCTCTGACAATTGTCAGTAGTGGATCCTTAAGGATGAATGTGTAATGTATCAGCATACAGTGATACTTCCCAAGAATACTTTCCTAACCTCCAGCAGTTTGTAGTTCAGGAACTTTATGAACCAAGGGTAGTGACTTTTCAGTGAAAAATTGAATAGCTAGCCATTTAGTATTTGTAATGAGGGAGTGAACGCTCATTTAGCGAATGTTATATGAGCATATAAAGCCTCTGTGTTCAGCCTGTATATACGAGTGAGATGGGGAATTAATTTCCCCATTTCCTGCCTTATGAATGTTTTACTTAAGAACATTTATAGTATTTTTTAGTTAAGTTCTGAAAACAAGGGGAAAGTCCCGTGGTAAGTAGTGATTTGATAGGGGATATCGAATAGTGATATTTAAAATAACATCAAATAGTGATAATTAAAATAATAAAAGTGATATTTAAAATAAGCAATGTTCTGGATGTTGTGAACAGTGTTTCTTATTCCCATTGCAACTCTAGTCTTTAAAGGTAAGCAAGTTCTTTCAAATGTTGTGGCCCTGTCATTCATTTTATAGGTGAATTATTTTAGCATTACTAGGACATTTAATCCATCATGTAAGTCTATCATATGAAAGTGAGGATGGTCAATTATTTCTCTTTTATGCAATGTCGTTGTAGGCACTGATATACATCTCTGGATAATATTTTCAGGTAGCGTGAATAGCTGTTCCATGTAAAATTTCCTCACGTTCTGTCTCTAAGAATCTTCTGGCAAATATGTGTCTATTTTAGTTCATTACTGTTCAAACTTTTATGTAAAAATATTTGACATAGAACTATTTTTTGTTGTTGTTATTGCAGAGATGCAACAAAAAGCAATAAGCAAAGATTAAGTTTGTTTATTTTGGAGAGGAGGATTTAGAAAATACATGTAATTTAATTCCTAATGCAAATCTTTCTGTATATTACAGTACATGGTCACTTTTGAGATCCAATTTTAGACCCTGGTCCTGCAAATTCAATCCTGTAAGATCATGACATAAGAAGATTCTGGGAATCTGGTGCCTCCAGCTCTGAACAACCCTGGAAATGTGGCCTTGGAAAGTCTGTTCAGGAAATCTTTTCTAGAGATGTCTGGAGATCTCTCCAACTTAGCTTATCTAGAATCTGGATCTTATCTAGCAGGAAGGAGATTTGTTCCAAGCCTCACCGTGGTGACTATTTTTACGTTAGTCTGTTGTCTAAAGAGTAGAAGTAATATTGGAGTTGAAATGAGGAACCATCTTATCTTTCCTTCCTTCATGGGAATGGCAAAAGGCCAGGTCCTCAAGTTCCCTCCTGCCAGTGCTCCTTCCAGATCCATCAGTTTTCATCTCCTGTTTGTATACTAGTGCAGGATGGAAAGTGCTCCTGGTGTGCAGGGTGTTCACCTGGATTGTGAGAGTAGCGGCGGGGGGTCTAGAACCCAATTTTTTTGGTGCCTGAGAAAATGGTTTAAATGTTATACCCTTTCCACAAAAGGAAGTTGCTGTCAGCTTCCCCTTCTCTGAGTTGCACAGGCAGAGATTCAGGTGTCTGTGCAGATTTGTTCCTGGGTCAGGCTTTTGAACTTGTGTGCCTAAATTCTAGTTCCTGAATTTTTTCCACTTTAGGTACCTAAATTGTCAGTAGATTTGGCCTTCAGTCTGCTATGATAAACCTTGTTCATAGACATAATGACGAAGTCCTTCTCCTCTCAGACTTTGGTGTCATCATGTGGACTAGTATAGATGTGACTGATTTATTTTGAATTCATATGATTAATTTCCTTATTGCCAGAACCTCTTGTGGCTATTTTATTTGTGGCTGTTCAGTTTCTGTCAAGGAAAAATTTTAGACTGATACGGGAAAACTATAACACTTACAGACTAGTAAGGTGAGTTGGATGGTCTGAGGCTGTAGCATTCACATTGCCATGGTTATTTGCCAATCAACTATCTTCTTTAATTGGAGTATAACATCCCTGGCCATTTATCATTAAGCATTGCAACATCAGTCTCTGGCCTTTTCCTGAACTCTTAAGAATTGTGACTTTTCTTTGAACTCTCAGCTTTTAGTTCCACTGCCCCTATTGCCCATTTATAACTGGTGCACCATTTATCACTCTCAGGCTTAGAAATATGGTTGGGGGAAAAGACTCAAGTGCAATCATTCACACCTATGGTCTCTTTGTATTTGGACTTCGCAGTTTCTGTGTAGTGTAGCTGATAGGGAGAGATTAGTTACAAAACTGTAATTCTATTGAAGGATTGTGATAATGCCATACCATAAACTGTATATGATGCTCAAGAGGTTTGACATCATCGGGGTTCTGAGATTAAGTTACAGCATCTACTATTAGTCTGTGTCAGTATCTGTTTTAGAAGAGGGTTTTTGTGTAACCCCAGTGTAAAATATAGGATATTTTGTAAGTTAGGAAACTTGCTGTTGCATTAATCCTCTCAGAGTCATGTTAATAGTTAAAGTATAGCATGACATAAACCAGATTTGGTACAAAAAGACATAAATAGTTATTTTTATATGCTACAGAGAAATTCTCTGTACTGACTACTGACAAGGTCTTGGCATATCAGACTGAATTGGGACTACTTTGGCATTTTAACAGTTTTGCGTTCTGAAATAAAAAAAAGAAAGCAGCATGTAAACCTATCAGAAAGAGTTACTGGTGAGCCTAGAGTATCATTCCAGGAAAAAAATCAATGTGTATTTTAAAAGCAAAACAAACTTACTCCGTTCTCTCTCTTGCATTCCTTTTTTCCCTGTATAGTTTCTGCTATTTACACACACACACACTCTTATTTATTTTTCTTGTGCTGCTAGGAAACTATAGCTTTCCCCTCTTTAAGCTGTTCACCTTTCTTTTATCTCATTTTTCTTCATCTTACTCTCTCCTGCCTTTTATTGTCAATTTTTCCATCACTTAAGCGAGAAACAGTTGAGTACGTTGTGCTTAATGTAGTTTTGGCCCAGGAATGCTTATTTTTAAAGTGATTTGCCCTTCTGTAGAAGAAATAAGGAATTGCTTCAAAACTCCATCAAAGTATGAAGTTGCTAATATGGGCAAGGGATCTTTTCACAATTCATATGAGGGAGACTGGATAAGGGAGGAGTTCAGAAAGCTGAATAGCTCCAGCTAAGACTTTGGGAAGAACTCTCTTCTTCTGAGAATAACTCTCCTGTTACGAGAAGAACAGATCAAAGCTCAGGATTTCATGCCATGGAATCAGAATGTTTTCTTTGAAACCAGAAAAATTTGCAGGTTTTTGTTCACTACAATACGAACCACTCAGGAAAACAGTGATTAGAATAATTATTTCACTTGGCATTCTCTAATCAAATACTCCAATTTTTATAGAAGATTCAACAAGCTTATTTGCCATTCTTCCTTATGCTTCTTTTTGCCTCCTGTGTCCAGGCTTCCTGGTTGGACGGTGTCTCCTCCCTCCCATACCTCCATGATCACAGCATTCCCGTGCCATGTTATGATGTAGGAAGGAAGGCTGCAGAGGTGCCTGAGCCCTTTTCCTAATGTCTGCCTTCAGTGTGCTTTTTTAGGATAGAGAAATACTAAGTTCCTATGAAGAATTCAATTTATGCCTGATAAAATATTTTGAGATATATGTCAAATTTCACAGTAAACCTGTGCCAAAGCTTCTGACAACTTTCCTTGCATTTTCAAAACCACCTTTCTTTTTACTGTGATACACAGCTCCCTCTCTGGTGTAACTTGTTGTTAGTGAAAATTATGAAAACTTACAAACTCATTAGAAGGGAAAAAGCGTGTGATAAGAGACTAGCTATCTTAAGGGCCAATCAGCCAGAAAGTCTCAAGCCACAAGAAAAGACTCAGACAGGAAAAAGTGTAGATGTAATTTTTTTTCAGCTTTGGATCCCCAGTGCATAATAGACACTTTCTTGAAACTCTGATTAAAAAGTCTAATGTCCAGTTGAGACGTAAGACTGGAGAGCTGTTTTTTTTCTTCATTCTCAGCATTTTCTATTACCTAGCTCTAAATAGTTACATGCCAGTATTCAAACTTTGCCTCCTCAGTAGGGTGGTTGTCTTGAATCATATACTGAAGTGCCTAATTCTGGTGAGAAAGCCTTGTCCCCTCACAAATAGATCTGAATTTCATGTATTGTTTGTAGATCTAGCCTTATGTTATGCTTTGCAGTAATTACCATTTAGAATAAAGAAATGTTGTGGTATCCCAATACAGCCATTGGTTAGGGTGTAATACCACTTATGTTTAATTAGTAGATAATTAGTCATTAGTAATTGTAAATGTTGTATATACTGCAAGCCTTTGTGACCAGCATTGTTGTGTTGAAAGGGTTTCAATTTTCATTCATTCAGGATAAGGTACTTAGGCCACTTTGTTTCTGCATTCAAAGTTAGTACTCAAATGAAGCCCTGTAAATCTTTGTTCCCCTCAGAGGGGAAAATGTAAATGACGTGAACCAGTCACCATTAGATCTTTAATACTGCCTGTTCAAGATGTAGTTTAAACGGTGTTTCATAAATCAGGTGTGTTTTAGTGTCATTTACAATACTCCATTTGGTTTTAAAACTAGGGCTATAACTGAAGCAGACACATACAAGAAAGGGAAGGTTATTCTGGTTTAAATGTAGACAAGCTGGTTAATAGTTTGATTCTTGCATCACTTACTGGAAGTTTCTCTGGCATTTCCTTGCTCCCTAAAGTGTTGCTCATCAGTTTTTAGTTCATATTATTTTAAATTACTATTTCACAAAGACTAAGACAAGCATTTTGGTGCAAGCTTCAATACATTTATTTTGGAGTTTTTGTATTATGAGTAAAACAGGGTTAGTATTACTCCTTTTTTCCACAGAAAAAGACATTGTTGTCTATTGTAAAAACAAAAAAAAGAAGAAAATTAAAAAGCTACTTCTAGAGATTGGAAAAGGGATCTTAGTTTCTTTTTGTGGACAATCAACTGAGGATTTGATTTAGTTACGTAAAAGGTGGCTCTCCACAAGAGAGCTGATTTCATAACTCTGCCTCCGTAACAGCAAATTATCCTCTGTCTAAAACATGTGGGCACATATTTGAGAGCTACCTGTGTGAAGCGAGTTTTATTTTTTCCTTAACAATTCAGAGAGCATTGAGAAGCAGTCTGTGTCCTGTAGGAATATAACATGATACTCTTAAGAAAGCCTCCACACATGCTCTTCTGTTTGGGGGTAGCATTAGCTTTTTGTTCCTGAGACGGTAAACCCCAAGGAATTTCCCTCCTGAGTGTGCAGAAGGAAAAATTGGGACAATTAAGTTGCTTGTCTTTTTAGTTAATTTTTTTCTCAGTAGGTTATGAAAAATTAAATAATTAAAATTGGACTATAAATAATGTACTGAACTTGCTCTGCCGAGAGGTGCAATGTTGTCCTTCTCAGTAGGAGGACAATTTATACTGTAAATAAAATGAGTTCATTCTGTTGTCCAGGGACCGAACGGGCAAGTGGGAAAGGAGGGACTAGAGCAAGCTGCACAGCGGTAAGATCCAACTTTAATTTATCAAACCTAGCCTTGCTTCTGTGGCTCCATGCAATTTAAATAAGACTTATCTTGGCATGTACATATGAATTTTATTGAATAAACTCCCTATCTGGTGATACTTTTTTTTTTCATATGGTTCATGTAATCTGTAATAGACACTCTTACCCCTTTCCCTCAGATTTGAAAAAAATTGTAGTGGCTGCTGACGCTGTTTTTTAATGTGCTTTTTTAACATTGTGTTCTTCAGATTTGAAGCTCAGGAAAAAATCTTGTATTTTAGTGACAGCAAAATGCCTGCAGCTTAGATTCTTTGAAAAAAGTGAAAATGCTTTGTGACATGGATGCAGTTTACCCTCTTAACATTCTCCGTACAGTGCTCTGTGATCTGTTTGCTTCCTGTGTACATTCAACCCCATTGAAAATGCCTTGAGGTCCCACTTGATAACACTCGTGAGCCAAAGTGTGCTGGACCTCTGCAAGATGAACAGAATGGTCTGCAAATTGATGCATCTGAGTGTTTAAAAAGACCTGGGAAAGATTGCTTTCTGCTAGAGCTTGCTTGTAATTTCAGATTTGATGATAGTTTCACTTCTTGGACTTCTGTGTACATATTAAGGATTCATTTTTGGTAGATCTCTACTTCTGGGTATTACAGAACATGCAAATTCAGTCATGGAAATACGTTTGAAAGGCGGTATCTTGATTGATTTTTCCTTGAGTAAAGTTGCTGTAGGAGAGCAAAAGGAAGAATGATAATGATGAAGTAAAAATGAATCTACTGCTTTTGTGGGAATCATGTGGGAAGTTGTAAAAAGGAGATACAGCTTTAAGGAATAAAAAAAGAAAAAGAAAACCAGTAATGGTGCACTTGATGGGTTTTTTTTTTCATAGTTGTGCACCTTGAAGTAAGGTATGACTATGATTTTGACATATAATTTTATTTTTTTTATTTTTATGGGAAGCCTAGAAAGGTTGGATAATTTTCCTTTAGTCAAGTTCTACAATTGGAGCTGCATTTGTGTAGATGCTTCCTGTCCTAACTCCTCCTGAGGAGGAAACAGATGCTCTAAATAAAATAGCACATGTGTAAATATAATACATCAGGAAAGAGTGGCTAGTATGTGTGTAATAGCATTATATAGAAACAATAGGCAAGTCTGTCCACCTGAAACTGTAACCATTGTCAGCTTTAAGTTACCCAGATTTGCTCTTAGGACCATTTTATGCTTACCTTGAATGTCCTTATAGCTAATTATAGGCTCTGTCCTGTGATCTCTCCTGAAGTTCACACTGATTTCATGATTGAACCTATTGACCTTGAGTGTTTAAATTAGAGCTACAAAAGTGGTCTAAACCAGCTTGCAAAGTCAATGGCTTTGAAAGTCTCACAGCATTTCAGATTAGCCCGAAATTTGTTACCAGGCTGGAGGTCTGTATTTGCTCAGGTATACCCTTTGGCCAAGTAACACTGTGCAAGCTCAGAGGTGGTGTTTTTTCTAGTCTCAACAACGTAGACAGTCATCGACATATGGCTTTTTGTCACCAAGTCATAATTGCCACATAGTATAACATTTGTTGTTAATGCACGTTTGTTCTGAAAGCCTATATAGCTGTATTTAGAAAGCCTTTTGTTCCCCTCTAAAATGCAGTTAAATGTATGGAGAACATTTTTGTCTATAGCATGTATTCTGTAACCAGTTTAGAATTATACATCTTTTGTGCTGAGATTGAAACAATTTATCAGTTTCCATTGTCAAAATATTCTGTTTTATTATATGCCTTATATAATTTCCTTCATATCTAGTAACTGTCTGTTAAGAAAGAGTAATATATAGAAAGGACTGGAGGGTTATTTTTCTTGTAGTTGTGCTTAAAACCTCCCATCAGAATTATGGTTCTGCTGTCTCACTTTCTGTATGTGTGAAAAGAGACAAAACTCGAGCCTTTTGTAATCTAATTACACAAGACTTTCTTTGAGAAAAGAAAGTAGTATTGCTTGTTTTGCAGAGAGAGTAAGGGGGGGGGGAGGGGAGAAGTGATCAAATTTTCATGACCTCCACACAAGGAATTTAGTTGTTTAAAAGTTGACAATTTCAGGTGCTGAACAATCAGGTCTTAAGTGTCCCCATGGCAGTAGGCTGCCTATGGACTTCTACTCTGTACTTCACTTGCCAAATGGATATTCAACAATTTTGAAGATATAGGCTGAGGATTTTGAGTTCTGGATATTGGGAAATCTGCTCCTGGTTGATTTAACAAAAATAACCTAAGAAACCTTTGGCAGAGGTGGGAAGAATCTCACTGACTTTCAATGCAGAGTTTAAGGCATCTCTTATCTTTTTTTCCCTAGGTTTTATGTGTAGTTTAAATCCATAGCATGATCAGTGAATTGTTGCAAAATATTTGTTAAGCTTTGGAGTCCTACCAGTAGAGGACCACTCTAGGACACAACCCTCATCTTATTTTAGCAGTTAGTATATAAAGAACTGTGGTTTGGCATCCAGCTTTGGGTCTCATTGTTTTAACTTGAAAGAAACTTTTCATATTTAAATATGAGATGCTATCCTTTTTTTCCGAAGTTGTTTGTCACTTGTATTTAAAGTATAAGTAGCGCTATTTCATTAAGCTGATCTGGTTTAGAACACTTATCTATACCTTGCCCAAATCTTACTCTTACAAAGAAAAAAAAACAACCCCAAACCCCAAAACCCCACCCTTGGAAATAAAAAACATCACTTTGAATGAAATGGTTGTTAGGCCTCAAAAGTCTTTGTATTAATCCTTTGCCATTAAATAGGCATTTTGGCACTACAGCGGGAACAACTTTCATGTCAAAATCGTAATCAGTAGCCGCAATTTTATTGTGTTCTGTATAGACAAATGCATTACCTCCTAATAATCTTTTCTTTTCCTTGTATGTTCACTCTTATGTCCTTCACTTCTGTAGAATTTTTATCTTGCAGACTGTGAGAATCTTTTCTTCACAATACCCTTGTGTAAGCAAGTTGGTTGCATCACACTTATAAATAGAGACTGATGAAGCACAGTTTCTGAGTCTCTTCAGCTTCTGTCTGGTAATATGACCCCTGGCCATCGTTTCTCTTCCTTCTTATCACTTACTACTTATAAAACACTCCCATTGGATTTGTAAATTTTCAGAAATTGAATTAAGATAAAGTTGAAAATAGTTTTGGGGTTAAGCAATTTTGAAGATTAAAATAGTTCTAAAAAATTAATTTTCTAAACTATAATGCCATTTTGTCACCATTGCATGTTTTCCTCTCATTTTAAATATCAGTAGTCCAAAGTAAGTACAGATGGAATGCACTGTTGGTGAAGCACCTTTCCAACTACCAGTTAATTTTAGCTTCTTACTGACAGGCGGCACAAATTTTGAAACTTTGTGCTTATAAGCAACAGTGACTTGCAAGAGAACTCACTATTTACATCTTCTTTAGAAACCCTGTTGCTGTTCTGCAGTGGAGAAACTGTTTCCATTCAAGAGCTGCTGGGGTGGTTTTTTTAGTAGAAGATTCACTCACGTTTCTGCAAGTTTGTTAAACTTGTTAAAATGTCTCCCGTTATAATCTTAAAGAAGTAAGAAGAGTCAAAAACAAAGATGTGAATAATGTGCTTACTTTAACTTTCTTTTCCTGTATCCCAGGGTCTTTTCTGATTTACTTAATAAAATCAGATGTTGTGGCTCATTCTAAGACTTCTGAATCTAGCTATGCAGCCATACGTTCTCTCTACACCTCCTCTGAAGTATTAAATAGAATATAGTTCAAAATAACTTAAAACTGTTGAAAGTCAAAATCTCCCCTTATTCTACCAGGTCACTTCTATTTTATGTTACTGAGGTTTTGTGAAAATACATCTACTTTCTAGATGATAGCTAAAGAGCTGAGTTCATACAGGCTGCAGCAAGTTCAAGGCCTCTTTAGAAAAGTCTGAGCTTTACCTCCTTTTCTATTCCAGAAAATGTGAGTGTGAGGTGTCACTGAGTATAAAGTGAATGAAGAATGGGGGAAAAGTTGTTATATTTTCCAAAATGTAAATACTGCAAATTCAGTCTGAGACTTGAAAGCGAGACTTTTTTGTTTCTTTCTTCTCTTGTGCTGCATGCAGTAAAATTTTACTGTGGGTAGATTCTTGAGATTCTTCAGCTCACAAAGCCTGAAAAGGCGCATGAACGCTTTGCTGTAAGAGGTGGTCCCTCTCTTTACGATGATACTGGAATGTCAATCACGTGGGTGCTTGGATAGACTTCAACTAAAAAAGTGTGAAAGGCACCACCATAAACATGTTTGTTATTAAAACCACATTGATTTAGCACCTGCTTATACTGCATTAGAAATCTTGTGCCTGAGCATAACGCTTGTGTGATCGGCTCACGCTGTACACGACTCCCAGATCTCCCACCTCCACAGCTGCCAGGTGTGTCCTTTAGCGCGTCACCACGCGAGTCCTTTGAGAAAGTCACACGATGCAACAAGTCACCTTGTATTTAGCATGGGGTGAAAAACCTCTCTTCTCACCTGGATCGGCAGCGGGTTAAGAGAAGAGTGAAACTGAGCCAGTGCTTGTATTTTCACATTGAGACTTTCTTGCTTTTGGGGGCAGAGGCAGTGTGTGTACGTATGCACCGCAGCGATGCTGGCTGTGGGTCCGTGGATGCATACAAGATGTACATCAGGTGTCTGTTGCTAGAGCCTGCAGTGCGGTGCACAGAACTGCTCCCGGAGATGTCCTGCTCCTCACGGCAGTAATACCTGTTTATTGTGCCCTCTGGAGTGGCTTGTGGCTTTGTAAAAAAAAAAAAAAATATTTTTTTTGTCAAAATATTTTGTCAAAATAATATATTATTATATATATTGTATAATTATTTTATATAATTATATAATATTTTGTCAAAATAATTTTTTTTGTCAAAAAAAAATTAATTTTGCTTTGTCGTTGTTTCCCAATGAGTTCCTACAGGAACTGCTGTCTCTGGAGCACAAGGGGGAGAGGCATGCAGACTAAGCTGTATCCTTGGTGCTACAGGGCTGTATGTGGGTGGCTGAAGGCATAATTTGATGTAAGAAATAGCTGTTGTGGATGAAACTAACAGATATAGAAAGAATCAAGGGTGACTATTTTTTTTTGGTTGCTTACCATTTGGGGTATTGTTTGGTTTTCTCCCATTGTTAAACAATGTGCCAATCAAATAAACAAGGGTTTCTTTGACCCTCCCTTTCTGATGTTCTTATAATAAACCTTCAAAACTGAAACTGTATTATTCTAATGTAATAATCACTTTATTTTTCTATTTCACATCTTTTCCTATGCTTTCTTTTCAATTAGATCTAAAATCTTTTAGATTTATATTAGAGATCCTGTAGGGTAGGAGTTTATTAAATGCAACACAGAAGGACTGTGTATATTCTCCTAAGGCCATTATGAGGTAACCAAATACTATAATCCCTGGTTATGTGATGGAGAAACGGAGTCACAGACTTGTCCAAAACTGTAAAGTATTTGGCATGCTATAGAGTTGGAACACAGAAGCTTTCTTGGCCCTATGTCCCAACCACCGATAAATAAGGCTGCTTCTCATTAGAGCTTAAATATAACTTGAGCTTTTGATCTAGTACTGAGGGAGAATCCTGCCCTTGATTTAAAGATGCATTTAGTAAGCTTGTGTTCTTCCATAACTGATTTATGTCAAGCAGGTTTATCACCTTATGTTATGTAAGAAGGAAGCGGGCATGTGAGATGCTCCATAACTTGTAATGGCAGGAAGGCTGTGCCCCCACCTGCCCCAGTTCAGCCTTCATACTTCTAGATTTGCCTTTGGAGGAAAATGCCGTGTTTGTGTATGCACCAATATGAGCTCTTCCAAGTGTGTGCCATTGAAATATTAGGTTACATCCAGTCATTCCGTTCTGTTAAAATAATGCTGTTTTGAACGCTATTCTTGCCAAATGCCCCTATTCAGAAAGGTTTCTTGCTCTCTGCCGAAGCTTTGGTTTTTTCAGTTTTATTGCAGTAGGCCAAATTCTAGTTTTTCTGACAACTCTGTGTGCTTTGCTATATCGAGACTTTGTGTTGTTGCATAGTCAAGATGGCTTCAGGTGGCTTTGATTAATAGTATGTGGAATACACACTTCCCTGTGCAGTTTGGGAGACTGGTTTCAGCTGCTCAGTATGTGTTTCATTCCTACTGAATCTTCCCTTTGCTGTTCCTCACATTCAACTACCTTTGCTTGTGTTCAGGGCAAAGATTTAAAAGAGGAGATTGTCTGGGAGGCCACTGTAAATGGTCCCAATAAGAATAATGTCTTAAGCAACACTTACTAAATAAAGTTCCTTATCGTTTTATCCAAAAAAGCTATGTGAATTCAGCAGAGGCAAAGGTGGTGCTAAATGCAAAACCATAAGAGCTAGATATAGAGGAGTGTATGTCTTCTCATACATATCCCTGGAGCTACAGTGGTTTGCACCAGCTGAGATCTCACCTAGCATATACTGCTTTTGCAAGAGAAGTCCCAGCTGGGATGGCGAGCTCT
Source organism: Ciconia boyciana (assembly GCF_034638445.1). NCBI lineage: Eukaryota > Metazoa > Chordata > Aves > Ciconiiformes > Ciconiidae > Ciconia > Ciconia boyciana. The sequence goes on from NC_132934.1 coordinate 109,982,136, forward strand.
GGCTTTCCATGTATCTGATACAAGCAGAGTAGAAGAATTCTAAATTTGGCTCATCTTCAGCAATTGCAGTGGCAAACACCAAAATTTCTCAAAATGAGGAACAGTTTTATGAGCCTCTCACAGGCTTATTATATAACTTTTATGTACTGAGAAAAGTAGTGAGCCTAAATACAACCATTCCAGGAGTTTTGATGTCATTTTTAACATGTTAGTAAATTATATGGTTAGGTTGAAATGCAGAACTGCAAATTTCAGTTGCAGTTTTCAGGCTGTAAGTTTTCTAACCTCTTCCAGGATTTGTCATAGCTGAATTGTGCAGCATTTGTGATTTCTGGTACGAACCTGGAAGGGTTAATCACTCCTTTATAAGTACCAGAGATTTTAGCAGAAGATAGTTTTCTTGCCTTTTTCTGAATGTCACTTTGAATTTCAGATTAATCTTCTAAATACTAAGGGCTTTAGGAGCTCATGACATGATGTAACTGTTTGTACCTATTGTGACTCTAACTCCTAGTCCCTTATATTACCTTAATGGACATGCAAAACCTAATATGGATAAATGATCAGATTGAAAGCGAGTGCATCTACAAACCCTATATATAGTCGTAGAAGACATAACCCTATACATAGCCATAGAAGTGAGCGTATTGGAACATTGCAAAATATTTTTTGTTATGTCCTCTTTAGTTCCTGGTAGTATTGCAACTCTTCACTACTGTCCCCTGTGGTGTCTCGTAATTAATGTTGAAAAGATGCTGGGAAATACTTGTTACATCTCTAAATGATGTGTTGCTCTGGGTTTACTGATGTTCCACGATTTCAGCCTGCAAATACTTAGGGTTTCCAGTAGAGGTCAGGATGACATTGTCAGATATTTTGTAAACGTCTTGACCTGAATAGGACCCTTCCAACACTTTCCTTATTATCACAGACAAAACGTTTGGGTGGGTTTTGTTTGTTTTACTTTTTAATATGCAGATAAAGCATTGCATAATTATTTTTGTTTCCCCTGGATATCATCAGCAACTTTGTAAACTTTGATGACAAATGTGTCGAGTTTCTTGAGAAACTGTGAAGGTTGGGAATAGAGGAAAAACAGTGGGAAGGAGATGACCCTGAAGAATTAACGCTGCTATTGAGGTAAAGGTCTGTTACACTACGTATGTTAGGACTAGGGGGCCTGGGAAATCAATTTAGAATTGTTTTAATTATTTATATTGAGTGTGTATATGTAAGTGTATGCATACATATGTGTATATACATATATATGTATGCATAGTGCACACACATACCTACACACAGACATACATATATACATGTGCATGCATATATTTTTATCTAAGACTGTGCTACACATACACAGCAGCAATACTCAAGCAGCCTTTGCTTTGGCCACTCATTTCTGCTTTGTCATCGTAGCTGCTGTGTCTTGGCTTAAGTAAAAGAACAGATCTGGCTGAAAAAGTAAGCAGGAATATGCAAGCAGGATTTTTTTTTTTTTTCCAGCTGCACCAATTGCTTGATCAGTTTTGCAGCATAACCATGCAAATAAACATATCAACACAATGCACTGGGCTGCTCAGGGAATAAGGACTATCTAAGCTGTCATGGTGATTGAAAAGAGATAGGGAACACACTACGTATTTTGAAAAATTAAATCTTCTAGACTCTGGAACATAGTTTTCTGACTGGGGTACATTTTGCGGCAGATTCTATAATGCAGAACCACAAAGTATGTGTAGCCTCATGTGCCGGTGCTCTCACCTAACACCGTGGATTTGCTAGTGCACATACAAAGGCAGATCACAGAATAACTTAAGTCATTTACTTTGCACAGTCCAGTGGTGGCTGACACTGGAGTATATGTTTTCATTTTCAGGCTTACTTTGCATTAAGATCTCAAATACATACACACACATGTGCTCACACACAGACACTACACACAAGAAGTTATCTGTGGTGTATTACATGCCTTCTTGAGATTACAGATTTGTGCCGTTCAGGCTCCATGTTCTTAGTGGCACACCATTTAGTGGCACATCAGCAATTTACATGTATGCACACACAAAGCTCTTCTACAACAGTGTGTGTTGTTCTTCTCTGGATGTGTGTATGATTTAACTCTTGCAACCAAGCTTTCAGTGGGCATCAACTCCTGGCACACTCATGTAATCACTCTGTTCAGACATACTTCAGCATCTGTGTTCAAAAAGAGCTGTAGCAGCCTGTTGTTTACTGCCTCTTAGACTAGCTACAAAATGGCTTACTCTGCTTTCGGTAGGAACCCACTACAAAATAATGTTGAAATTCAGGCCCCAAAATGCAACTTGGTTACCTAAATGGAGGATATGATGTTCACCATCTCTGAGTACATAAAATGTTGTGGAGGAAGATAAATAACTGAGGGTGAGGTGCAATAAGATGAAAATGAAATAAAATCTGCTTTTCGTGACACCTGTTCTAAATTATCTTGACAATAAAGGTTTTATCAGGCCATGGCGTACTTTCCAAGGGGAAGTGGTGAAAGTTCATATTGCTGGTGACATTAATAGCTAGACTGGAAAAACCTTGAATGCTTATAGGGAATGAATCAAAAAGTTCAGTGAGACATATGAGGTAGCTCATTTGGTCTTTTTGATCTATTTATTGTGACAAAATAAAATTAAATATCATGCTTTATCTCTCCTGTTTTAGGAATTATTTTATATTCACATAGATGTTTCATCTTTTTATTGGAAACAAGGATACTATGAAATCAAGCAGTTCTAGACCGAGATGGCTGTAAACGAAATAAAGCAATACTCTCTCACATTATATGCTCCATAATTTATCATAGTAGGCAAGGATAGTTTACAAATGACAAGGTCACCTTGCATTTTAGGAGGTTAGGTTTTCTTACCAAAAAGGGGGTCTCTTTCCTTGTAGTGATTCTTACCATTTAAGAAGTCTGCCTAACTAGGAAATGAATACATACTTACTTTCACAGAAATCCTGAGAGAAGTCCATTGATACATTGGGCGTGAGATACAATTACTGGGTAAAGAAGGACGGTGTTTCTCTCAAACTCAGGGATGTTCAGCCCATTAAGATCAAGCTCCTTCTTCTGAGCTGAGAACTGTCTGGGTGCTTGAAATTCAGGTTTGTCTTCACTAATCAATCATTAAAAAAGTAATTCTGTAGCAGATATACATGGCAGACTTTAGTCATTTATTTTACTTCAGTGTATTTTTAAGAGGAGAGGTATTATTGGTAGATAGTGCGGTGGCACTTGGGTTACTTGGGCTTTATAAAGAGTTCTGCCTGAGACATCTTTGGTATTTTTAGCCCAGTCCCTTTTTAGTTCTTGTCTGTCTCTGCCTGATGTTTACACCCAGTGTAGGAACACAAAGCACTCTCAGGTTCTGCCAGCTTTTATTCTGCTGGGCTTAAGCAAGCTGCGTTCCTGCAGAGGTCTCCCAGAAGACAGTCCCACAACTTCCCTCCTTCCCCTGGTAGCCGTTTTCTGTCGCCAGCCCGACTTTAACTCATCTTTCCCATAAATGGCAGATTTCCCGATGGTCTTGCACAATGGTGCTCATCCTGTCTTACCCCAGACCCAGCTGGCTCTGAGCAAGGCAACACTGATGGTTACCAGTCCTGTCTCAAATTGGGTACTGATTCTCGAGTCCTCCTCACATTTATTTTCCTGACTAGCTGCCTTCTGCTATGCTAGAGTACATAGCCTTTTGTCTAACTAGAAAGCTATCACCCAGGCTTCACCAGTGGAAGGTCTTGACCTCTTATCCACTCTCTACTCCAGCTAAAACATTTTCCATTGTTGCTGATATCATGTACATCTCTGCAGCATCTAGCAGACCAGCGAGGAGGAAGGATATCTGTTTCAACTTTGCCAACTTCTAATCTTGCTGGCCAAACTCTTCTCTATTCTTGAGCCTTATTACGTCTATTATATCTACTTTGTCAAAAATACTGGAAAAGGTTGGTGGATTTGTTGTTGTTGTTGTTTGTGGTGTTTTTTGGTCCTTTTATGCTGGTAGGTACAACACAGCTCATTCTAGCTCATTGTTTGTTATGTGTAAAAAGGATAAAGTCAAAGCATGTATCTTCCTGGTCAAAGCACAAAACTAACGCTATTAACAGAGAAGATATTAAAGAAATAAAGCACAAAAATATTTTTAAAGTCTGCTACTTCATTCTTACTTCATTCTGGAAAAAAATGTCCACTTATTTCTGCAATACATAAAGTACCTGTTTTCCAGGGTAGCGTTTTAGGAATGTGATGTCCTGAGGAAAAGGCCTACCATAACTATAATTATTGTAGTTATTGCCAAGTAGTAACTCATCAGTGTTTGGCTTCCAATTTAAATGCAAAGATCTGATTTATACTTGATTTTTATTACATATATAAGTTTTTTCCCCAGGCTTACTTCACTTTTTCTGATTCCTTTGCAGAGAGGTAAGAAACTTTACATTCTTATTAGCAGTAGTTTTTTGTTTGAAATTTAAATTGAAAATGGCACAGAGCATCAAGGGAACAGGCTCAGCTCCTATCCTGTTCTCCTTTTTGCCCAGATATCTTATCTGTAATTTGGAACATGACCTTTTATATTTCAGATCCACAAAGTGCTCACCTTTTTGACCTCTGGTATCCAAATAGTGTCCACTGAAGTATTTCTAAAGACAGGTTTTTCTCTGTTTCTGAAATAATGTAGTGAATACATGAAACAGTAGTCTCTTCTTACATGCAGCCTGCTTTCCAATTTAATTCTTTTAATACATCAAATATTTAATACCCAAAAAGTTATAATCAGTGTCACCATTTTGATAGCAGGAATATAGTGTTGATCACTATTCTCAGATCATGGTTTGGACAACAAATATAAGCTATGTGTCCTGAATTTTGAATGTTTATCTGAGTACATTTTTGTGGGAAACCTTGTAAGTATAAAAAAGATTATATTCTGTTGTGTTTAAATCTGTGTTGAGCTCTGTCCTATTGTGTTTACTGTTGCCCCATTCCATATGCTCCTTATTTACGTGCACCTGCCTCCCAATTAAATCTTCATTAACATGCACATCTGCAGAAGCTCTACTTGCTTTCATCCCACTTGAAGCATTAGATGGTTTACACCATATACATTTCTAGCTTACTTTTCTTCTGAACTTCCAAAAGAAGCACAGAGAGATGAAAAACCCAGAAGTGAAAAAAACCCCAATGTTAACAAAACTTTGGGACTCAAAAGTTGTGTTAAATTTTGCTCTGGCTTCTGTTTTATTTGTATTCATTTCTCATTTCTTTGTATTCACTGCAAATGTAAATGTGTATGGCAATTTTCATTATAAAATTTGGGACTGACTGACTGTTGTCTGGAATAGTTGATGTTCTTCCCGGAAAGCTCTTAGTAAGAGAACCTCTTCAAAAGTCTCCAAATTGTGGGACTGATTACAATGGGAAGCAAGCAATCCACTTCACTGCAGCACTCAAGGAAAATACATTTACCCCTGCTGCCATTAACACCTTAACTAAATCATGTGCCGTACATATGTTGTGTACATGTTCAAATGAACTTGCGCTGAAAATCTGACTGTGTAAGAAGATATAACAAATGCCCACTGGTACAATGATTGGTCTCTGTTCAGTAGTAGAAGCGCAGAACTAATGCCTAGAATACAGAAGCTGCATTACTTGTTCCTCCTAAGGAAAAAAAAAAAGAAATATAACCATTACTTCAGGTCACCACTGAGGTCACTGACAGCACAGCATGGGGGATTCAAGTATAGCAGCATGACTGCAACTAGCTCATGGCTGTTAAAGAAATCTTTAGTCCCCATTGCTGCGATATGCTTAAATTGGAAGAAGCAAGAATACATTCTTTTTTTATTTATTTACTTTTTGAAAAAGAAAAGAAAAAGAAAACTTTAAAAATGAAATTTGAAAAGAATCCCATATAAATACACATTACTGTCAGTCGTGCTGTATGCTGTTCCATGAAGATGATGTCTGTTAGATTAGTAAAATCAAGGGCAAGTGGGTTGGTGGGGAGACCCCTCTGCAATCCATGCAGTGCTTGCTTTAATAATTAGATATGGTCCTGTTGTCAAACTGTAGTCCAGCTTTTATCATTCTTGGCAGACAGAGCAGAACAACACTCTGGCACTTGACCTGCCCATAAAAACTTGAACAGGAAACAGCAATAAATAATCCACTCAAAAGGCCCTTGAGAAAAGCGTTACACTTGATTCCTTATAGGAATTGCATGCTACTCCAAGGGGAAAGTGTGGGCTTTTTCAAAACACGGGCTTTGTATTGTTAGCGTTGGTTTTTTTTTTATATAATTAAATGTCTCAGTGGTAACTTGAAAGATAACTTTTTTGTATATAGCAGAGCTGAGAGGTGCTTCAAAATTGTTTCCAGTTTTATTGCTTTTAATCAACATAGAAATCAACTTACAGTATACGCGTACACACCCAAACAGTGTCTCAAACAAACAAACCAAGCAGCCCTCATATTCCTCCAGAGCTGGCCCCGGCCTCTCTCAAATGGGGAGCCTGATTCTTCTTGTTCTGCTTTAGATGGAAACCTTCATCCTTCTACAGTGAAATTAGAGTTTGACCCCAAATCCCTTACCTTGGTCGCAACATCCCTGCTAACTTGGTGCCTGGGCATTGAAATGGGCATGAGGTGAAAAAACTGCTCCAGTTTACCTGGAAACTTCTTCCCTCAGTTTCTGAGGGAAGTGGGAGAGTATTTCAGTTCTCTTTCTAGCCTGAAAGAATAGACTGATTCTGTTTTTATTTTTGCACATATTTATAGGCTCTGGCAATGCAATCAGTTCCACAGACATTTGCTTTAATCTCTGGCTTTTCTGATGAAGTGAATTAGAGAATTAAGGGCATAATTTGTACTGGTTTTAGTCACACAGTGGAGTAAATTGTCTTTTCATGTGTGTACAATAATTTAATTTTTCATGTTCATTTCAGTGCCCTGAATGAATCTATACTAAACTGTGAGGAAAAGGAAAATCTTTAATATATACCAAGAATAGTTTGAGGGGAAAAAAAGCTTATACAGGCTACTATCACACTTCTCACCTTTAGTAAATTAAAATGATAGTAGTTAAATGCAGTAGGTTTTTTTTTATTTTCACTCGTATAGTCTTTGTTTCCAGCTCTGCTAGTTTCTAACTAGATTAAGAAATTTTGAAAAAAAAATACTTTTTTTTTTTTAAGGTTTATTTTCAATGACATTAAACTTAACTCATTTTTTCCAGTTTTTAGAAGCCAAACTCCTAGATTTTTGGCTGGTTAGCGAAGTCAGTTTTACTGAAATTATTCTCTTGGCTTCCTGAAGATACATGTATTTAAATATCAGGGCAGTGATTGCTCAAAGCCAGAAATTCTATGAAATATTTTCCAGTTTGACAGGAATGTTGTTTTTCAGAACTAAACAGTATGCTACATGAACAGCAGATTGATAAAGTTCTTCCTAATAGATCTTAGTCTTACAGCTAGTCTGAATTCAAATGTTGCAAACCCAAATGCCTGAGTGACTTGAATATGAATTTTGTCTTAGAGAGGTACAGAAACCAATACCTCTATTTGCTTGCGCTTTTTCCCATTTGTTCCTGCACTTTAGCCCCCCAAAAAGCACTTTGAATAACTAAGGTGGAAAGGTACTTGGGACCAGGTTAACAGTGTAGCAGCTAAAAATAGCTGGATAAGTTATTCATTTATTCAACGTTATGAGTTCTTATATGGCACACATTAAAGGTATATTGATGACAATGAGGCCTATACTCTAATGAGCTTTGAACCATCTCGGGTCTTCAGCTGGCAATGTGGTCCATCTGCTGACCTGTCCTTGCGGACCAGATGAAAACAGATACTCATTACCACTTGCATGAATTTGCCTGTTTTGCATAGGGGCAAGAAAGCAGTGCTGACCAAATATAAGGTAGTCTACGGTAGCCACTTGCATCCCTTAGTGAGCAGTCTCGTCCCAGCCATATTCCTGCTGAGATTTGCTGGTAGGGCTATCTCAGTACACTGGAATATTGCATTTATGTGCTTTACTGCTCACTCTTTCTGCTTTTTCATAAGCAGAATATTGTGAACAGCTTGAATGCCTTGAAATTTTGGTAATTTATATAGTTTTCAACCAGACTGGAATGCATGAGAGATTTGGTAGCAAGGACGGGTAAAACCATTGGATTCTGCCTAGTACATAATTGTTAAGCTGTTAAGTGTTGCCTATTTATTTTTTCAAATTTTCCATTAAATGTTCAAAAAGGTTAAACTAGTATTGTGTGGCTTTTGCAAACATCCACCCTTGATGTATACCTAATTTATTTTGTTGAGAGGTTTACCCTTATAGCAACTATTTGCCTACATGGAATTCAAAGGTTGGTGGAGAACCCATTTATTTATTTACTAATTTTCTTGGTTATTGACTATGCAAAAGTTTCCACTAATGAGAATTCTTCCCCATTGTGAATCATTAATACATTAAGTACACTTCAAATTCCTCCAGTAATGATACAATGAGAATTGCTTAGCTGATTTAAATGAGACAGATGTAGTACTAATTATACATTTTAAATTGGCAACAAACACAATTAATTTGCTGATTATCTAAAACAAAAGTAAACTTTTTTATTATAGTAATTTACTATAATTTATCACACAGCCATTTTCTTTGTACAATATTTATGCATTTGACAAACCTACAAAGAGATATGTAATTAGACCTGTTTCATCCATCACTGGCTGCCTCTTAACCAGAGGTCTTACGTGAACAGCTTACAAAGACACTATCAGATTAACCAAATCATAATGGTGGCATCTTTTAAATCAACAAATGGAATTTTTTTGCTAGTAATTTTTGTGGATTATTAAAATTGAATGGTTTTAATTTAACTTGCATTACTTGAAGGTATTTTACAGGGTTGCTGTTTGGACAGTGGTTTGATTGTCTGTAGTTTACTAGATCTGTCTGTGTTTAGGTTGCAAATTCTTTTGGAAAATTTGAAACAAAAGTCATTTTTTGAAGGGAAAAAACCCCAAACAAACCCCAACAAAACAAAACCTCCCCCCCAACCAGCAACAACCCCCTCTCTAAATGCTTTGTGCTCAGGGAAGTTTAGAATGATTTGTCGTGGATTCAGGAAATCAGAGTGAGGCCATTATTTCATTTTCATTCAAGCCTAGATTTTGGGCATTAAAAATCTGTCCATATCAAGCCCTGTTACCAGGTCATTTATTTGCCTATTAAGTAGTGGCTTTAGAGAGCTTAATACTGGTGCCCATAGTGTCACTGAAATTTTCCAGATGTATGGCATCATTAAAATAGTCTTCAAAGTCTATTTTAACATAGAATAGACAGACACAACTTGTAAGAGATTCTAATTGTTGGCTCTGGTATAATTCTTTAAACTGACTGTACCACCAGAAATTAAAAAAAACAAAACAAAACAAACAAACCACCTCCCCTCCAAAAAAAATTAAAAACAACACCAAACCAACAAAACCCCTCTCCCTCAGATACTTATTCTGTATTTTCAATGTCACTCACACTTCCACAGGAAGCATGCATATTAATCATGTTTTTACAGATTAAAAGGCCTTCCAGTTCATTTAGAAATGATGTAAATTTTCAGCTAGTGGCACTGTTGTAGCCCCCATGGGCTAGGGAAGCAAATTTTATCAGAACTTGTAGTATCCTTTGATCTGTGCCTTCCTCATGCTTGAGATCCCTCATTCTAGTTAAAAACTCAGTTTTATTCTCTGCTTCTAAGTCGGAAATCTGGGCTCTTGCTTTTTCTACGTCTATGTATGATGGGTGCAATAGGGGTGTGCAATCTGAGTTTAAAAATGAAAAATCCTAGTTGTCATTATTTTTTCCACGCTGGAAATTATTATTAATTCCCAAGAAATAATAAAATACCTAAGTGGCAAATGAGATCTACCAAAGAGAATCCAGAGTTTAGTTTCCTTAGACACCATCAATAGCAGTGCCAGTGATGATGGGTGCCAGCAGCAGAGTACTTGTCCTAGGTGATCACAGGTGCATTTGAAGGAGATGCACCTCCATTCCGTCTTCTAGCATGTTCATTTCCTCTCATCATCTATCTCCAGCTAGAATGACAACCACGTGCCAAGAACTGCTCTTCCATCTGTGATCCCAAACCCCCAAAATGTTCTTTAAAAAAACCCAAAGAAACCAACCCAAACTTGTTTTATATTTCTGACAATGAATCGCCTACTTACTGAGGGAAAGCATTTATTTCTGTTTTATAAAATCTAGCTATGGGCTTGGTAACAAGCACTTCCACAATGTGTTTTCTCCCAAATTTTAATTTATTTTTCCTTCCTTATGTTTTTTCAGGAGGGAAGATGGGTAGTGGTGAGTGTACAGGTATGGACATGCAGTTATTTGGGAACAATTAACATTTCCTTTTAAAAGTAGAAAATAGTGATTTAATTATGTAATATAATTTCACTGTATTGTACCTTTAAAAAGAAATATGCAGCTGTTCTTGAACTATTAAACTATATGTGTCACCGATTTTATCCTGTTACCAAAAGGATCTCATGTGTCACTTGGCAGAATGACAGCTTTTTTTCCAAGTCTATTGTATAATTGTGTTTTGTTAGCTGTTTTTGTTTTATAAATACTGTACTAAAGGGATCTCTGAAGATCAAGATTTTTGATGCAGTATTTTTCTTTGCTGTTCTTTGATGTTGACCTTCCCCCACTCCCATCACAGCAACAAGCACGGTATTTTGTTCTCAAAAAGTTACCAATTCTATGTCAGGAAAAAAAGCGTTTATTTTTCATGTCAGAGCTTTTGCAAGCAGGCTGACTCCATTCCAGCAGATTCCTTGCTGAAACTCTTCTGAAAAAAATTTTCCTGGGAAAACTAAGTTTGTGAAAATTTTCTTTATTTGAAAATCTGCAAAGAGACTCCAGTGCTATCATTCTTCATGTGTTTAACTACGGGCGCTTGCAATACTGGCATTGGTATGTGTTCTTTTTCCTTCTGACAGTTTCCCCTTCTAGCAAAAGCAGCAACACGGGCTCTCTCTTTGCCTGTACATTTAGAGTGAGAAACTTCTCCTGTAATATTTAATCAAAAGCCCTTTTATTGAAAAATAATTGAATAAGTTCTTATTCTATCTCTTGGTAGTCGTGGAGAGAAATTATTTGTTGCCTGCTTTATAACAAGTTCTACGTACTGGAAGTCTGTTTTTAAGCCCTTCCTCCTGCTTAATCTTTTCTTTTTACTAAACAAATGCAGTTCCCTTAACCTTTCTTCCCAGATTATGTTTGTGAAACATCTTGTCAGTCTTAAGGTTTCCCTCAGGGTTCTCGGCAATTTCTCTGCCTTTCTCAAGGAGAAATGACCCAACTGAATAGAGTATTCCAGCTGAGTCTCCTCATTGCCAGGAGAGTGGAAAACTTAGCTCCCATGTCTTTTGCATGACACTTTAAAAAATATTTTTCAGATTGACATTTACCAGTTTTGCAACAGCATTATGGTTTTGGCTTCTATTCAGTTTGAGCTGTTATAACACATCAACTCTGCTTCAACTACTGCTGCTTAGCCAGGTAGCTCCCATTTTATGTTCTGTTTTCTTTTCACTTTTTTTGAAGTGAAATATTTGAATTTTGCCTTCATTGCATTGAATCCTGTTGGTATTATAACACTGCTCCAATTTCTGAAATGAGTACGAAATCTAATCCTGCTCTCGAGGGTGCCTGCAACCCCTCCCAGCTCAGTGATAGCCATAAATGTTATAACTTATTTGCTATCAAAGTTGTTCATGAAAATAGTTAAAACTTACCAGATTTTTGCCAAGACCTTGCATGATACAGCTCTCCAGTTTGACGGTGAACGTTTTCTTTGGGAACTGTTCTTCAAATTGTGATCGATGGTATAACTGTTCTATTTGCTCAGAATTAAATGCACATACGTTCTACGCTATGTGTCTTAAAAAGAGGTACACCTGAGCAGCAAGGAGGAGGGCTTGGCTCCTGCCCATTAAGTGAGGTGCAAGCCTTGAAAGGGGGAGATGACTGCTGCTCTGGCAGTGCCTGAGCGTGCTTAGCTGGAGGAAACTTCTGGAGTGCAGGGTTAAGCAGGCAGGCAGCCTACAGCCTGAATGAGAGGGAGATCTCTGAGGAGCTCAGGAAGCAAGCACATAACGGTGTCTCAGAGACTTATCATAGCAAGCCGTTGTGTCCTTGCAGGAAAGACCATATTCTCCAGTCTTGCTTTCCAGTGTGACAACTCTCTGTGGTTCCATGGGTTGCAACAAATTTCTACCTAGTCTCCCCTGGGTCCCTAGGAAAATGGCATCTGGTGGGCTGGAGGTTGTCAGTGCTGCCTCTTACTAATAGTTTTATTCTTGTATTTATACACCAAGATGAGCAGTAGTGAGTTTTAGAAATAAGTTATATAGTAGAGAATCAAGTTGGTTTTGGGGATTTTTTTGTGTGTGTCTGGCTATGTAAACGATATACGTAGTCTTCTCTAGAGAAATTCTCCAAAACTTAGATCAGGGCGTGAGCCTGATGTGGGATATAAAGTAGCGAGGAGTTAGGGGGAAACCCTTCCACAAAATTAACTGTGGCCTGAAAGCATGCTCTGCATTGTATCATCCCAGCTGGGCAGAGGTGCAGAAAGGGAGCTGGGGAAGCAGTCATTGTTCTCCAGACTTCTTGCTTTGTGGAGACCAGTGGATGACTTTGTCAGTCAGGATGATTTTCTGTTATTGAGTTAATGTTTAAACTCTCTTTTAAGACATTGGTGGTAAATCAGAATGTGAAACTATCTTCTAATTATATTCTGCAAACACTTGCAGCTGTCCTGGGGTCTTCAAGTTTACGATATTGGTCTCAAACCAGTCAATCAAAAATGCTTGACCTGATGAGAGTTTGTATGTTCTCTTAAATGATTTATACAAGAATATCTTCTCAGTACATTTGAAAAATAAATAATCAAAATTATCTAAGCATAGGAAATAGTCTGGCTCAGCTGTCATCTTCTGGCATCTGGGTTCGCAACCTGATAGATTTTATAGCTCGGCCCACTAACTGATATAATGACATGGCCTTTTAGAATTGCCAGCTGAAAAACTAATTTTGGCAGAAGGAGTGGCCAGATGTATTCCTTGCTGTCCTCAGTCTGAACTGGGTTAGTAGTGACTATAAATAGCTTCATAAATATTTTACATAAATATTTACCAAAATGTCCACATTTTGGTCTTGATGTAAAAGATTGGGGGATAGATTGTTCAGATTCCTCATGAGTAATATCAAACAGGGTGAATAAAAAAATTACTCTTACTTTCAATAAGTCAGTTTTCTCATATTTCTGTAATATCTCCCTTTTTGGCTGACCAACGCTTGGTAATATCAGCATCCCTCTCTTCTTCATATAGAGGCTGGTGCTGAAACAATGGCCACAAAAAAATGGCAGTTGCTGTTGACTTCAGCCAAGAAGAGACCTTTACCATGAGTGATTTTCTTGTCCATGTGGCTTTAACTTAAGAAGGAGATGAACTACAGAAGTAGTGTTGTTCAAACAAAAGGGGAGTATATTGTATGTGTTGCTTTTTATCTGCTGTTCTGATCAGGAACCTCTGTCCAAAATTCAGATGCTAGCTTTCAACTGAAGATAGATGTGTCTATGTTCTCAATCCAAGTGCCTCCACCTATCTTTATTGAAGTTAATTTATTTATTGAACTTTGACAGGTTATTACCCAAGCTTATTCAATGTGTGCCATTTAACTTTATCCCAAAGGATGTTCCCTGGCAATTTATGGAACACAGTGCAATATAAAAATCAAAAGGTAATCTACATTAATTTGTGTCGCATGGCCACAAGAGAGAAGAATCACAGCTTGGCTTTTGAATTTACATTGGTTAAAGCCAGGGTGTCTTTTCCCCCCAGTATTTAAGAGAAAAAAAAGAAAAACAAAAACCCACAAACAAATCTCCTTGCTGTTCTGAATATTGAACTGGGAAATTTAAGTCGTAATCTATTTCCTTTTCATTTTTTTATTCTTTCAAAGAAAGCTAGCTTGCTCACACTCATTTGTATTTGTTTTAGGGAAATATAAGAGGTATTTTAAGGCATTGTTACTGGAACGATCTGCAGCAATGTATGACATAGATCTCCTCATCTAAGTTTTGACTACAGCAAATCTCATCACTGTTCAGTCCTTTCACAAATCAGAAAAGCTTTATGCTCATTTTGAAGTTTTATTTTAGTAAAGAGTGCTTAAGCATGTTGTATGGGAAAGTGCTTTGCTCATTTATCAAATCCAGTCCTTAATTTCCAATGTGCAGCTGTCTGTCCTTGTTATTATTCAGAGCAAAGATGGAATCCATGGCAGGTACAGGCCACAAAATATGATTTTATTTCATTCAAGTAATCATTTGGCTGTCCGATGTCTATAATCAGATGGATTAGTGTTCCTTGGCTTTATTTTTTGAATTTGATAGAAAGCAAAGTTGTCTTGTTAAATAGATTCCTTGCCTGCTCCATAATTCTTAGAGAAAGCCAAAAACCCCACAAACAATTTCTCTTTGCTTTCCTTCCCTACAGCCTGCACTGGCATGTATCACAGGTGTGACACTGGGACAGAAGTTATCCCACTTTTGTAACCTATTTGAATGTTTTTGTTATGTGTTAAAAGCACCATCTCCTGTTCCAGTAAAAAATATTGAGGAGGAGAGGGAGAGAAGGCATTTTTGCGTCATGTTCTATGAAGCAACCTGCATACCATTGATATATCGGCACCCTCCATAGTTTTTTATTTGAGTTTTTGTAAAGTTTCACTTGTTACAGATAATTTAGTTTCAAACTAGGAACACCCAATATCCAGGGGCCTCTGATGGATGACTTGTACAGCTAAGCAGTAAACTAATTTAATTTGTAACTCTATATGTGTATGTTTTTCTTTGGAGCACTGTGATCAGGATTTCAAATGAAGGACAATCCAACTTCTAAAATTTCTTATGGAAAAAAAGATCTATATGGTTTTCTTTTTTAAAGACAGCCTTTTATCACTCGGACCTGATTTTCTTTATGGTAGTTATCTTTCTTAATATTATGCCACTGAAAGTGGATGATGTCTTTGAACATACCTGGATTAATCGTATAAAATAATACAAGTTAACGACAAAAGTTTCACATCACTGAAAATGAGTGTTATCCTTTTTTGGGTAATCAGTCAACTAAAATAAGTTGCGTAAAGCTTACTGTTTAAAAGCTTTGTTTTTCAGATTTGACTAGTGTACTATACCTTAAACAAACAAACAGTGAAAAGAAAGAAGACAAAGGTGTAGTTCCTGGTGCCTCGTGTTTTGGTACAGGGGGCAATAATCACTCCAAGACCAACGGCAGGTGTTGGACTGGAGATCATATGGGTATTTCTTCCATCAGGTTGCACTGGGAATAGGAATGAAGAAGATGCTGTGATAGTCTGGAAGGTTTGTATCTGAATGTTTAGGTATTAAAGGTGTCTTAAAATTGTTTGGATCAGATATACGCACATAAGACAGACAAGTCTCCTGAAAATACTTCTGAATATTGCTTTGTTGGTTAGAAGCAGTGCCTTTTCAACTGTTTATTCTACTTCTCCTTGGGCGATTCATGCGGTGGGGTGTGGAGGAAGAGGTTAAAGGATTTTTGCAGATGTCTTGTCTCAAACCTATATTTTTGTCAAACAATAGCTGAAACTTCTTTGCCGTTCCCTGTGGTTAAAAACAGGCAAAGGGCTCTCTGACTGAGCAAGCTAAACTTCATCTTCACAATGTCCAAGCTCAAACTATACTAACCCTCATAGTTGTCTCCAAATATGTGACAAGTATTTTGGATGACAGAACTAAAGCAACAGATCTAGGCCTGCAATTCTCCTCCCCCCCCCCCCCCCCAATTTTAAGCAGACCACAACGTATATTTTGTACACAATAGATAAATATATTTTATTTTATATAGGTTGATCTGTGCACTATTATCTCAAAGACAAACTCATCAGCTATCAAGAAACAGACCAATGGCTGTCTTACAACTGTGATGACTGTTAGGTAAAGGAATAGGAAACACTTACCTTTTCTATGAATCAGACTGACGATCAGCAGAGTTTTGTTACAAATACAGATTTAATTAGTATATTAAGTATTTCATACCCACAGTAAAATAAAAGTTTTCCATCAACTACAGTTAAGTACTACAAGCCTAGTAAAAATGCTAACGAGAAGGATAAGTAATTCCTAGCTCTTATGAAGTGCAGATGCTCAAGGGTGTACAGAAATGTCACTTACCTTTTGTTACTGCTTTATGATCAGAATTGTACCACAACAGGATCAGAGGAAAAGGAAGCTGGGGGGAACCTTACTCTATTTTCTATGAGATCACAATTTTAAAATAAGATATAGAAATGTGGTCAACATTCGGAAATGGAAAAAAAGAGATGTTATCCTTATTCTTTCTGAAGAAGTTTTCAGTCTCTGGTATTGTACTGGCATGTGTTAGTGAAGCATGAACTCGTGTCAGAGTTTTAATTAATTGGTAGTAACATACGTATTTCACATCTCTGGCATGAAGCAGTCAGTTTAATTTTGTAGAATAAGTTATTACCATTTCAGGACTGAGGAGAGAAAAATCTGAATACTTAGATATCCACCGATCATTGCTCAGTTATCCTAAAACAAAGCCTAATATGTTAGATGGTTACACAATTTTAGAAGTATTTGCTGTAGAGCACTTTTGACCTCAGAGCAGCTTTTAACACGCTCAGTTACTGTACTGCCTGCCCAGTATGATGTGTGAGACTGTGTTGATAACATAGGTGTATGTTCTTACCGGAAGATGGAAAAACTGATTATCAATAGGGAGGATGCTCTTTCAGGAATACACTGTTGGACGGCAGCCTTATGAAGGGGAAGTTACAGTGTAGTTCTTAAACTATTCTACCATTAATGCTTCCTGGTTACAAAAATAAAACAAGGAAACTGAAATTTATTCAGTAGCCTTACATTGGAATCTATGACTTGAAGTTAAATAGTAACATCAAAGAGAATGAAGAAATTAAGTAGGAACTCTTCATAGAAGGATACCAGTATTTGAGGACTGCAACAGACTATTTTTATAGTTCTCGTTCGGAAAGCATTTTAAGAAAGAAAGAAAAAGAAAGTGGTGCATAAAAAGAAGTAAGAAAGAACATTATATGAAGAGTATGACAGCAATATAAATATCAGCTAGGGTCAGTTTATCCATATCCAGATTATGTGTACTTGGTTTTCTTTTCTCTTTTTTTTTTTTTTTTTTTTTTTTGGGGGGGGCGGGGGTGTTTGTTTGTTTGGGGGTTTTTTCTTTGTTTCTTGCTTTTCCAAAAATATACAGGATTTGCTGAAGTTAACTGATCCAGTTGGAATCTACTTTGGATATAAACCGGAACATTTTCAGAACACAGATTTGATTTGTTGGGTTATGAAAAAGCAACTCTATTAAGCCTTTCCAACACAGAATGAGTGATGGAGATAAAAAGGAGGGAGAACTGTGGGAACAAATGAGGGCTCATGGGTCCAAGTTTTGTGTTCAGTCCTAATGAATACACAAGTCTGAAACCCAAACAGTAATTTTTTAGCGTTCCAGGTATTCAGAGCCTTCTAGGCCTCTTAAAATGAAAACCAACTGGAAAATGGTGATGCCACAGTGACAGATATTATTTGGAGATGAGCTTAGGGTATTTTTTGATTTACTTTTTCAATTTATCTTTATTGCTTTAAAACAATAACAAACTCAAAAAAAGCTATTTTCTGAGGCATATGTAACTCTCCACCTGGAGAAAAACATAATTTGTCCTTCTTTAATTCTTTCTGCAGTATTACACATAGATTGATTCTCTCTCTTTGTATAAGCCTTTGCTGATGGTGTTGGTTTCCTTATAATAAACTTTACAGGAGTATTTGATATTACTTTTGTAAGCTAAATTTGGCCTGAATTCAGAATTGTGCTGCAGTCTTTAAACTGATCTAGCAGCAGTGGTATAAACATCAATTATGATGCACTTAACCAAAAGTAAGTCAGCTTATGTTGGTTGTAGTTTAACCTTCTCCATTTCTTTCAATTTTCAGAGATTTGATTCCACCTCCTATTACTAATTTTGGGGTTTTTTTAGTATCAATTTCTGCAATATCCAGAGGCCAAGGTCCTGTTGTGTGCAAGGTCCTGTACAAACATATAGTTGATTTTTAAACTTTCTGGAGCAGGAACTGTCTCTGACTGAAGAGTCTGTTATAGATGGATCCACAAGGATCCACAGGGGTCCACAAGGATAAATAAGCAGTGCGTTTCCTTTGCCTGACAATTTCAATCTTTTTTCCCCCATTCTCTGGAAGACTGAATTCCATTCAGCTTTCCTTCGCACCCTCTTCTCCCTTTTTCTTGTACATCTTCTTTCTCGCTGGACCTCACTGAACCTCATGCCCATGAGCTCCATTGGCACAGAGTCAATGAGCTATATTGCCTTCCCTTTCTTGCTGAGACTTGCTCTCCTGGCTGGGTGCCTCTCTTCCTATCAAACAACCTTTTTCTCATTTTCGGCTCTGTCCAGAGGATTTGATTACCAGATGCGTGCACTTATTTTCACTCATCTAGCTGCATTTATGGCTGTGTAGCAGTAACCGCTGCATGTTTTTAAGTTAAATGTTCTTCTTGGTAGTGGCGGGGGACAGGGAAGAGGAAGGGAAGGATTGTTCATTTGCTCTGTCTCAAGAGAGCAGAGTTACTTGGACAAAACAATCTCTCTCTTTGTGGTAATCTTACTAAACAGTTGGATATGTATCTTTATTAACCTCCTAACACCATGACTGGCAGGTACAACCATTTCCAGACAATATGGTTCATTCAGTACTTTACTGGAACATTTATTGTACACCATGGCTGATATGAGTAGCATGGTGGATAAAGGCAATTATTATTGCAGCACAAGATGGATCTAGGTTAGAGTTTTTTTCCTTTCATTTTCATTTTAAGTGAAAGCATTTCTAGCTCCCTATTAGACCGGCTATTTCAGGAAAAGTTGAGTGTTACACCTTCTCATCTTGTTTCCTGGTTTGCTAGAGTGTTATAATGAAATCTTGCAGAAGTTAATGTGGCACTTGAAACTGTGACGCTATTCAGGGTCCAAAAAATAATAAAGAATCATGTTCCAGGGGGTGTCATCAGTTATCAACAGCACAGTAAAAATTTAACAAGAATAGCGACACTATCCATGTATCTTGCACTTTGCTTCAGCTGGTTTGAGTTACTTTCAACACTTATGTAAAGAGATTTAATAGCTGAAAGCATTTTGCTGCTTGTGGTATTTGTTAGAAATGTAATCTGAACTGCTGCAATGGAGGAACACCTGATCAAATTTTCAGTGACAAGAGACCGACTGTTTCAGTTTTGAAGTCAGCCTTGACTTTTCAGCATGAGAAAACAAAGATGAAGTAATCCCTTGTTGGGTGTTCACAAACAGCAGGGTGTAGCTTTCTAAACAGTGTCGGGGCAATGGGATGTGACACTTGAGAGGACATGGTTTGTGGCCATGTGAGATGTGCAGTGTTATGAAGCGGGGCTATGTAAATTTCCACACCAAAAGGCTGCAAAGCTTTTTTTTTTTTTTTGAGAGATACAGATAAGACGACAGATGACATGTATGTATGTCATACATGTCACCTGACAATAATTAAGGGATCATATTAACTTTTTTCTGTCAAGGTTTTGCAAGATTTGACTGCTGTCCATTGCTTTGTTTGCATTTGTCATGTTGAGTTGCTCTGTTTTCCTGCAAAAGGCAAAAATGTATCATGTAAAGGAACTTTCTTGACTGGTTTTAGCCAGCCATGCTTGCATTTGAAGTATAATCTGGCGGCTGGTACTAAGAATTAAAAGGTATATGCAACATTGTCTTTCTCCTTTACGCACCTTTGATAGTACTTTTTGTGGAACATAAAGAATTTCTGGTAGATTAAGTGGAGTGTGTAGGAGGAAAGACAAAAATGAGAAAGAGCTGGAGTGCTTTCTGAAAAAAAGAAATAGTTATTACTTTAAGTTTCAGAATTTGGGGTGGGGAACCTTCCTTGCATTTGGAATAGCACATGTAGCAACAATTGTGCCTAAACATTATTTTTTATACATGTGCTTCTGTAGAAAATCTTATCATTTACTGTCTCAGTGTCCATGCATAACATGCACATGGGAAGACATGTACCTTTACTGGACAACAATATCCATTGGAGGTCTTTCAGTCCGACTTTAATCTTTTCCTTGCACATAAACAAGTGTGTTTCTTGTTGCTGTGTATAAATATTATAATTCTTGATATTTTTATTTGGAAATACATAGCAGGTTAGTGATGGAACAAAAGATTTTGCATCATGCAAATGACTGGTAAGATCAGATATATTAATGGAAATTATTAGTTTTGGTTTACTGCCACAAAAACAAGTTCATGATGATGCATAATTCCTGTAATCCTCAGTGGTTTTAGCATTGGTTATTAGTTGGAAAGTGTCTGTATATAAATGCTTGCAGCACCTGTAGTAAACAAGACACCTGAAATCAATAGTGGTATTAGTGTTCCTTATCTAATACTACTGATACAGCTTGTCAAAGGCCGTGGGGCTGTATTGTTTGGATTAATGCAGGTTGGCATATGGAACAGTTGTATCAAGCAGGGTGAAATCTTCTCACTCATGGTTAGGGAAAATTGAGTTTTGTCATCCCAAGTTTTAGGGGCCAGAATCAGACCTCTGCAGCCTCTGAAAAGCAGGGTAAAAATAGAAAAAAAGGAATTTAACTTGGAATGATGTGTTTCATCTCCACAGTCCATTTGCACATCTCAAGTGCATCATATTCATTTGGTCTTTATTCAAGAGTTCTTTATGTGGTCATAATGTCTACATGGATTTCACGTCTGAAGGCCTATTTTGTAGTAGAGGGGGTACTCCTGATGTGTTAGTACTTAGGTGAAATAGTTATAACATAAGTTATAACATTAAATCCACATATAAGATGTGGATTTGCAGTGCACCAGCATTTGGGAACAGACAGTGATGGCATGGTTGTGCTTCTCTTACCTTAGTACTAGCCACCTGTTGTGGTTTAGCCCCAGTCAGCAATTAAGCACCACCCAGCCGCTCGTTCACCCTCCCCCCCCGCGGTGGGATGGGGGAGAGAATCGGAAGGGCAAAAGTAAGAAAACTCGTGGTGTGAAATAAGAACAGTTTAATAATTGGAAATAATAATAATATTATTATTATTAATAATAATAATAATAATGAAAACAATAAGGGAGCGAGAGAGGAACAAAAACCCAGGGGAAAAAAAACAGTGATGCAACCGCTCACCACCCGCCGACAGACACCCAGCCCATCCCCGAGCAGCGATCACTGCCCCCCGGCCAACTCGCCCCAGTTTCTATACTGAGCATGACGGCATATGGTATGGAACAGCCCTTTGGCCAGTTGGATCAACTATCCTGGCTGTGCTCCCTCCCAGCTTCTTGTGCACCTGGCAGAGCATGGGAAGCTGAAAAGCCCTTGACCAGTGTAAACACCGCTTAGCAACAACCAAAACATCAGCATGTTATCACTGTTATTCTCATACTGAAATCCAAAACACAGCACTATACCAGCTACTAGGAAGAAAATTAGCTCTATCCCAGCCGAAACCTACTTCCCAACATAGTACTTTTAAAGTAGTACTATGTATTACTTTTACATAGTAGTACATAGTACTACTTCCTCAACATAGTACTTTTCATATCTTGTGAGCAGGTTTACAGAAGAATGAAATTCCATGTTCCCCTGACACTGTCAGGCAGGTTAGGATGGTGGCTTGCAGGAGAAACTGTTTTATCTCTTAAAAAAAACTAGACAAAATCTCACCACCATGGAATTCCTGCTAATAACTCCTGTTGAGTTCCTCTTGTCTTCCTGAGCATTCAAAGTATGGTGTTAACTGAATCCTTATTGCCTAATGGATTTTTTTCTGTTCCTTTCCTTTTCTAGCTACCTGCAGAATGATTAATGCTAAATATTTCTCGCATGTCACATATGTATTGAAGATTGCTCCTTTTTGATGTTTTTTTTTTTATACTAAATTGCAAGCTATTGCTTTAGGTAGGGGTAGAAACAGAATTCTTAGCACAAAACCCCCTGTTACATAAGGCTTTTATCAAAGTCCTAACTTAAAGCTAAATCCCAGGGTGTTGAAAAGGATACAAATAACATGAGTTTGTTCCTGAATTTTCTGAATTTTTATGAGGTTCTTCATATTTTTTTCCTAAGAAGTTAGAAAAATCTGAATGTTTTAATTGGTGGAAAATGGAACTAAAGCCAAATGTGTTAAGTTCTCTAGTGTTTTTGCTCGCTTGAATGTTCTGGGTGGGCTGATGCTTAAAGTGCACAGTGCACGTAATTCTATGCCTGCATTTTGCCCAGCTGTACAGTGATGGCATGAAGTGACATGTCAAATAGACTTGAGAGCCCAGCAGGAGAGGCAGCATTGCCATCATATCAGAACCTCTAACCTACCAGTGCTTCTCTTTAAACCTTTTATTAACCTCCCTGGCTGGAAACATAGGGGTAAAGACAAATTCAGAGCAGTTATGTCCTACCAACACTGAGATGCATGTTTTCAAAGCATTGTATAGCTAAATCCCTAAACAATCCCCACTGATACTAATGGGAATCCCACAGCGAAATCCCTGAATGTTTCCTTGAGCATGTATTCATTAAGACTTCCTCTCCCGCCCTCTATCTCCCACCTCTGTTTTCAAGTAGAGGGCCAAGAGGTCTTTTTTGAAGTAAAACAATTGAACAAGGAGACAGTTAATACAGACATTGTGTTCTGACTGACCTATCTATGTAATTATGAAAGTCCTTGTGGTATGTAACATCTTTCATTTGATGTGGGAGGGTATATGTTAAAGGGCTATGGCAAAGAAAGCTAATGTTGTCAGGAGCATTTCCCCCTTACAGTCCATGGGAGAGGAGCAGTCTGTTCTTGTATCATGCCTCAGATCCAGGAGTCAAATACTGTTCAGAGCAAAGCAAAAGGACTTTTATAGACTGTAGGATTAGCCCTTCTTTCATATATAGTTCTAGTGATTGCATTCAATGAATGTTGATATTTTAAGAAAAAAATCCAGATACTGGGAAACCTTATTGCAGAATAATGTTTTATCAGCTTGCTACAAGAGTTGTATGCATGCTTACAAGCTTGGGGATTTAGATAATTTACCTACTCAAATTTTCCTCCTTTGCTTTCTCATTGGTACTTACTGTAGCTGCAGGTGAGTTAACATCTGTATTTTTTTCTTATATACAAAATATGTTCCATGTATGTTGTACTGCATACAAATATAATGGAAGCTGATAAAAATTTAAAGTGTTTTAAGTTGGACTAACACAGAATAGCATTATTAAGTGCTATTTATCTAATTCTTTTATAGTGTCGATCAGGCTGATTCCTCTTTTTGCTCTAAAACTATTCACAGGAAGGAGAATTTAGGAGATTAATGTTTCATTTCTAGTTGCTACCTTTTTAGCTTCATATCTCTGGGATTAAAGTTCCATCTGTAAAATTATAAAGGTAACAGCCATACCTTTCCTGAGTATTTTGAGGATAACTGCATTAATACTGGAGTAATACTCAACAAATATATCAAAAATGTTATTTATACAAATAAAATTTTTTTTCTGACCGGTTCCTTCTGCTTAAGGTCCTTGGAAATGGCTACCAAGGCTTATTTGGCAAAGCAGGAACAGAATAATGTTTTGAGGAACATTTGCGTTGTATTTTCTAATTCAATATTTGCTCTGAGCCTTTAGTTTTTCTTTTGCATAAAGAGCTATTTCATCAGTTAGAATGAAGAAAGCAGCTTTGTCTCAAAATGATTCATGCTGGCCATACATAGTCCCTCCGCACATCTTATTTCAGTCTCCCTTGGCTTTATTTATTCTTAAGACAAGTTACTGATGCTCAGGAATAACTAGATTGGAAATTACTTTTGAAGTATGCCACTACTTGCAATCTGGTCCAGTGTCTCTCTGGGCAGGTTCCTGACAGCTGTAAGTGGCCCGAGTAGATAGGGCCCAGAGCAGGGCGTTGCTGATCACAGGCACAGATCTGGGTTTCTCAGGCAATCTCCCAGGTGCAGAATTAGTTTCTGATAACACTGTTGTTCATCAAGGGCCTTGCAGATTGACCATGTGGGCTGTGAAACTAGGGTGACAACTGTTGAAAATACCTCGGGTGATTGGTCATCCTTTTGCATAACTAACCTGGCTGTGGCAGCTCAGTTTTTCTAGCTAAATCCTTCAGGAGAGCAAGTAATGCAAGGTTAACAAAGAAACTTCTTAGTCATGTCCGCTTTACTCCCAGACAAGTTAAAATGAACAATCCAACAGCCTAAACAGTTGTGGAGAACAGCAGAGCATCCTGATTTTGACAGCACAAGTTGCTCAGGCCAGAAACTCTGATGAGCAGAGACTCCTCTGACTTTCTGCCCAGTCCCCAGGGCACAGGGAAACTTGAGCCCTTTCGAAGCACTCCTTGCCCTTTTCCATCAGGAGATCAGGATGAGAAACTCAGACACATGCCTCTAGAGCAGGGGTTTCCTGGCCCTGTGTAGAGAAGCCTGCTACTAGAAGGACTGGGCCAGCCTCTGAATGCTGAAGAGCAGCATCCCTCTGCTGGGAGGGACAGTGGGAGCCACGCAGAACTAGTATCTTACTTTTGTGTTCCCTTGTGCATTTCTTAAGTCACATGCCTTGTGCATTACATCCGAGGATGTACTAATTTTGTCAAGGATAGATTTGTCAAGGATTTTAGCGTCACCTAGGTGTGTTAAATCAAGGAGCAGGCTATGATACAGACTGTGGCAGTGAACATTGCAGGGAAGGTTGCTATTGCATGGAGTGCACAGTTTGACTTGGGAACAGTCCAAATCCTTTCACAATTATCAATACGTTTCAAACAGCAGCTTGTACTGAATACATGCATATTTATACTAGGAAACCTATAATTTATTAATCCTAGCTATTAAAGTAATACATAGGGTTCTTTGATTGACGTCTGGCTCTGCTTCCTAAGAATTATGCAAAGAGGGAAGACCTAATGTAATAGATACGCAAGTTTTCTCCTTGGGTAAAAAGGAGAAGTGTTTAGGTGTCCTCACCTGGATATTCCCATAGCTATGTATCTGGGGTTGAGTCGGTCAACCTTTTTTATCCCCTGCCCGTTAAAGTAGGCATTATTTTAACTGTTCCTTTCTTCAGCAACACACTTGTTTGGAGGAGTTCAAAAGGCTGTGGAGCAATCCTATTACCTGTCCATGCTCGGACCTGTGGGCCTGGGTAGAGCAGCGGCCGATAGTGAAAGCTGTTTCTACTGTTTCTGCTCTCAAAGGGTTGTCCTGCTCCTGCATTGCAGATTCGTAACTGGGGATAGTAACCTCTTAGATCACCCCAGCAACTAATTGTCAGAGAGGTTTTGAGCAATTCTTGTAAGAGTTTTTCTTTCTACGTCTCCAGCTTTGTGGAGGCGAGACAGCAGCAGGAGTTTCTTGTATCTGTGTGCCAGAAGGAATTTAACTATTGGACAAAAAATGGTCTTTATACATGTTTTGTCCTGAAGGCTGACTGGGGACACCTGTCCACAGTAAACTAAAGCATTCTGTAGAGAAACCTGAGCTTGGGGTGAAAAGCCATAAGCATTATAACTACTTCACAGCGGTGCTTCACACAGGCAAACTGGTCTCTGTGTGTTCATTTAAACACATTATCAGTCAAGGAAAAATGCATTTGAGAGCTCTTGAAGTTTTTCAGTCAAGAAAGAGGCAACAGTGTACATTAGGTGCAGGTGCCCAGGGGCTGGCAGGAGGCTGCAGGGCGGCCTCTGTGAGGAGAGGCCGGGGCTGTCCCGAGCCGGACACAGCCGGTTCCAGCCGGCTCCAACGGCCCCAGCGCAGGGCACGGCTGAGCCCCACAGCCACGATGGCGGCGCCTCCGGGAAAGCCTGGGTAAGAGAGGGCAAAACGCTGCCCGGCAGCGAGGGGTGAGGGGAAACGTGTGAGAACCAGCCCTGTGAGCACTGAGGGGACAGGGGGAGGAGGTGCTCCAGGTGCCCCAGCAGGGATCCCCTGCAGGCCCTGGAGAGGACCATTGTGGAGCAGATATCCACACTGCAACCCGTGGAGGACCCCACAGTGGAGCAGGTGGATATTCCCTGAAGGAACTGCAGCCCATGGAGAGCCCACACAAGGAGCAGGGTTATCCTGAAGGGCTGCAATCTGTGTGAAAGACCCATGCTGGAGCAGGGGAAGAGTGTGAGGAGGAAGGAGTGGCAGAGAGGAGCTGTTATGGCCTGACCGCAACCCCTGTTCCTCACCCCCTCTGTGCCACTGGGGGATGGCAATGAGTTAAATTACTTTTCCGCAAGTCGAGTCTTTTTTGCCAGTGACGGAAATTGGTGAGTGATCTCTATCTCTTTATCTTGACCCATGAACTTTTCCATCTTACTTTGTCCCCCTGTCCTGTTGAGGAGGGGTAGTGAGGGAGTGGCTGGGTGGCATCTGGCAGCCAGCCAACATCAGCATCCACAACATAAAATAGTGTCATAATGATATTGTACTGCAAATGGTGCCCAAGACTGTGTATCTTTCTGTGGCACTGTATTTAGCAGTGTAGACATGCACAAGAGGGATGACAGATGCTTGCTGCTGAGAGGATTTTGTAGACTGTGGCTTCCTGAGAGAGAAAAAAAAGGTTGGACTGCTTCAAGATTAGTTTTGTTTGAATGGTGAAGGTAAACTCTGAGGGTGGGATTCAGTATTTTAAGACTAGGCACTGAGTGCCATTTAAAACACTGATAGGTATCCAAGGCATTTCCCTATGTTGGGCAGCCACCACACGGGACTCGTGGTCTTCTGTCCTGGGAGGCCAGGTGGCACTAAGTTGTGTAACACTAAACACAGACTGCCAAATCCCATCCTGATTGCTAGCTTATAAGGTGCAATGCATGTGTTATTTACTAATGGATGGAGGTTTTCTGTGTTTTAGGGGAAGTGGTGGAACTTCCTTTTGTGACAACATGTCAGAGGTACCTGTCAGTTCTTCGTTGCCTTGCTGCTTTCATCAGTGGCACCCAGTAGCCCAGACTAACATTGCCTCCCTGGGAGATTTCACATGTGGACTGAGGGGACTGTCATCTTGCTCTTGACATCTTGTACTTAGTATTTAGACATCTTGTGCTTAGAGGGCTTCCTAACTTTGCGTTTTCTTTCAAATACAGTGATTGTTTTCTGTATTTGAGGAGAGTTAACCTGAGGTTACAAACAGCTGACAGATAAGTGGAGTCACAGCTGGGTAGCATAGGCTTTCTGCTTGGCTGCTGGCTGCATGAAGTGCTGAAATATTACCCAAAATAGGCTCCATTAAAAGTAGGCTCTCGTGTTCAATGCAGATTAAGAAATTCCAAGTGTGTCCTAGATGCATATTTTTAATACAACAAAAATCCTTAATGATATAGACAGGTGTGTTCAGTTCTCTTCACGGCAATGGCACCTCATAATGAATAAGGAGACTAATAAATTTGAAAATTATTATCTTTGTCTCTGGGTCCTGGTAATTCAAACATTCAACAGTACCACAGCATTTACTGGCCTTCACATAAACCCAATTACGCTCTCTTGAGATAAAACATTTGGAAGTAAATCCATCGTTTAGTATGTGGTTGCATTGGTACTTGTGTCAAGTGACAAAACCCAGAGTGTTTGCTACTGGAAATTAACATTTATTGAGGTTTACTTAATGCATGTGCAAGAAAAAGAAGGAAAACTGTGTTAAATCAGCAATTTAGTTCAGTTAACTCAGTTGCGGCAACAGCTTACGGTAGGCTGTGAATATGCAACAGGTCAAATACTCACATAGTGACAGCCCATGTAACTTTGCCCAGAGTATCCTGTTCCCAAATAAATGAGAGACAGGTAAGTGAAATTAGGTTTATGGTGGGGTATTGCAAGGTAAAAGTCCTTACAGCACTATAGCTACTGTGGAGAAATAGACACTTAATCATATGTTTACATGCCTGTACAATCAGTTTAATTCAATTACTGTCAAAAGCGTATCATTCCATTTTTCCTCTTTAGGAGACTAAGTAGAGCCTGAGGAAAGGATGAATTCTGAATAAGGGCAAGATGCAACCAAGTAGGAAATGAGGGTTAAAATAACCCTAAGATAAGTTTATTCAGGGGGTAAATGAAGATGCGTTTTTCACTAGAACTGCACATGCTTTTAAGTGGCAAAGACTCAGGCAAATACTCTTTATATATTCTTAAAACATGCATTAAAAAAATTCCTAAATGTGACTCCTCAGTGACATTTAAAAGGGCCAGGCAATTTTACTTCCATTATTTTAAATAATAAATAAATAAAAATATTTAAAAATGAGAAAAAAATCCCCAAAGAATATATGAAACATTACATGTAAACAGGTTTTTATTTCACCCCAAAATAATGCATCTTTATCTGCTTTTATTAATCAAGTTTTTAAAAGTGTAGTCTCTGTATTTTTTGGGTATGTAGCCCAGCAAAATTTCCTGGAAAATCTGAATTAAAAAAGGGAGAAAAATTACTATATCTCACTATTTCCATGTAGGGTTTTTTGGCTGGATATTTTCATGAAAGGTACAATGGTGGAAATCCTTCAGTGAATTTTAATCTGTGTGTGTCTGTCGATGCTGTAATGCCAGAGTAGTTTACAACCAAACTGGCTAGGCCCTGGGCAATGAATTTCCAAGTTTCTAACACTTCTCCAGATAAAGATATTAGATACAGAGATTATTAGATGATAACTAAACTTTCTTTACTGCAACTTTTTTTATCCACCTGATATTTTGCATCAACCGAAATACTAGTCTCATGTTGCCGCAAATTTAAGTAGTAATATTGAATGCTGCATTTTTCACCTCTTAAGCCATTGCTGTTTTGCCATGGAAGGTTAAAAGCCCAAGCCTGGAAAGTTCTATTCCATCATCACAGCATTTGGGATTGTAAGAGTTACTAAAATGAAAAAGATCAGGTCAATATTTGCATCAGGTCCTTTATGAAAGCAAAGTGTTTGGCATCTGCATCATATTAAGGCAGTTCAGTTAACAGGAGCTCCTGTAGTGTATAATTGAGCTGCAGGTTTCTGGCACTTCTGAAAGTCAGACTACCTGCTTATTTAGTATCTTACATTACAGGTATGTGGTAATTTTCTGGAATGAAGCTTATAGCAGGACCAGAGTTTAAACATGGATGCTAGAGCCTGAGTATTGTTTGAAAATTCAGACAATAATTCAGAAGCTGAAGATGTAGGAAGTATATACGCCAAATATAATCATAACTAATGCTGTTGACATAGTGTGGTGTATTCTGGGAATTTGTGAGAACTTGAATAAAGGACTAGGGCTGATAGTACTACATGCTATAAAAATACAGAACAAAAGATGATAGTTTGTGAAGAAAACAGCATTTCAAATTAAAGGAGGGTGTAGAAAACTGATGTGATACATGATGCAGTTCTAGAATTAGAAACCTTAACTCTAAACATAGATATATTTTTTAACTATTGTCCACTTCATTTGATGCCAGGTATAACAAATCACATAATCTTTCTGCTGAAATTTCTTAACTTATACTATTGTTACAAACATTTACTCTGCTGGAATGAGTTAAATTAAAAAAAAGCGGTACGGTAAGGATTATAAAATAAGACAAAATTCTGCCCACGTTTAGAGGTATGTGATTTCATTTACTTCAATACAGTGGTTGAAATTTGTCAGGTTCATTGCTACAAACAAGAAATGTATTAATTTTTCCCTCTCAGTAAGCACAGAGCACAAAATTACATATTTTCTTTAAGCAAAACTGCCTCAAATTCTTCCATGAATACTTGAGGTTTTCAGATATTATCCTCTAACAAAAGCTTCAAATTAGCACTAATGTACTTGACATTATGGAGTGGGGTTCTTGAATAGAGGCCATGCTAAGGTTTTTAAAAGGTTCATACCTTAAAAATTGTATCACCATTCTGCTCTCTAAAGGCTTCCCTTTTAGCAATGAAGCTTATTTTTTGTGCTGTATGATGTCATAGAGCAGACATTTAAGCTAAAGGGAAGAATTAATAATTAGCTCACGGGTTTGGGGTTGCTGG
This sequence comes from Ciconia boyciana, assembly GCF_034638445.1. Taxonomy (NCBI): domain Eukaryota; kingdom Metazoa; phylum Chordata; class Aves; order Ciconiiformes; family Ciconiidae; genus Ciconia; species Ciconia boyciana. The sequence goes on from NC_132934.1 coordinate 110,012,400, forward strand.
AGTTTGAATTTTAGGTAAAGACAAACACAAAGAAGGTATTTGGCAGCTTATTGTTTTGACAGAGACAATAACAGTGGTCTGGTTGAAGAAATATGCTTTAGTTAATATTAATGAGTTTACATTTTTGTTTTTACTGTTTATTTTGCTTTTGCAAAAAAATATCTACTTTAGAGAACCAAAAGCAATTTCTTGAGATTGTTTTTAAATATACATTCAATATTGTTAGTTAAATTTATGATATCTTATTAAAAAGTCTATCACTTTTAAAATATATTTTTTGTAATGTAATATATTATATAATTTCTGTCATTAAAAAAATGTTACTGCGTGACTGCATTGAAGGACTGTGGTTCAAAGAAATGTATAGTATACAAATGTAAAAGGAAAAGAAAAAGCTCTTTTTTGTGCTTTTGTGGTAGTATTGAATACACTGTTTTGTGAAAACTGATACACAACAAGGCCTGTCAAACATATGGTTATTGCATTAAAATTTTTCCTTTCCCACTGGAAAATTAAATATTTTCACCTTCCTATCTGTAGTATTATCTTTACCAAATGTAGGAAAATGTAGGGAAAAACACGCATCTGTAGGTAATATTATCTGGCTATTATAAGGAAATTAGGGCTATTTTGAGTGGCAGCTACGAGACACATAAACAAACATTTTAAAATAATTATACTAAATGCATAAAAGGGACAAGGTTACAGTAAGCATAATGTCTGTTTTTTATTTATTTATATGAAATTGTTACAAAAATCAACGCACACTGTGTTTACGATACTGCCTGAATTCTCTTTCCTCTGGTGATTTTTTTTTTTTCTTTAAAAACCAATAGAACCTGAAAGTCACTGATATATTTTATCAGATTTTGAAAACATGTGGTTCTAATAAGTTGGGAAAAAAATACCTATGTTAATGAAGAACACCAGCTTTCCTGGGAAAGGTATAGTTCCCTAATTCCAGAGCAGGCATTAGAATATGAAATCAAGATTTTTAAATATCAGATGGAATTTCTATTCCTTTCTGATTCATTAGTATTTTTGTGCATTCCTGGATTAATATGTCCTAGACATTCATAAACTGAAAATGGTCTCTAGTGCAAAGGCAAAACTTGCAGAACATTGGGCACCAACTGGAAAATGATTTTATTTCAGCTACCAGTGGATGATTACTAGTAACACAGATTTACTTTGCCTTCGTGTTCAGAATACTTACATGTTTTTGTAAGCCGTCTACCCAGAATTTATAAATAGAAAATAAAATAACCCTCGAAAGCCAAACAACTTCTTCTCGTTGTCGCCATATGCTGCATCTTTTCCCCCTAGGTTTTGTATACTCTGTGTGCTGAAGAATGGTGTCTTTTCTTTTCATGTTGCTCTGTCGGCGGTCATAACAGCTATTCTCTTCATGAATATGTAAATCCCATGCATAAAATCAGAAAAATTAGCATGGCGATTCCCATTATAGAACGTGCCCAATTATGTCTGTCTAATACGTGAATAGTGATAATTTAATCTTTTGACTGTATGAGCAGATTCAGGTACTGTTACAAGAGATGCTGTAATTACAGAATACCCAAACACACAAGCTGGATGCGTGCGCATGCTGGGGGATCATCGGGCTTTTAATAAGAACTGGGCATCTGATGCGTGGCTGTGATGGAGTGCATGCAGATTCATTTACAGGCGCTTACTCTGATGGTTAGTGACAAGGGAGAAAAATGCCCTAGGTCTGCAATACCCTTCCCCTTGCTAACTGAGACTCATTTGCATTTGAAATTTTTTTGTAGTTCTTACTGAATGCTTGCAATGAGAATGGAACGAATAAAAGTTTGGATAAATAAAGGGAGAAAATGGTGACCGTATTTGCTAGGCGTCCTTAACTCATTTGGTTTATCAGGAATGGGTGTTTGAGGGGGGAGGAAGGACATGCAGAAAACAAAAACAAAAAGGCACCACCAGCAATTGATGCATTTTTGTATTTAAATAAGCAGGCGTGCTCATGCATATTTATATGACGTGCATGCCTATGCGCCGCGCTGAGCAGTGGCACTGCGGCTCGGCTGCAGTAATTAGGCTGATGTAATTATAGCAAAACAAAGCAAGCTTAGGCTGATATTTTTTTTTTCATACAGTGGGAACATTAAAGACATATGCGTATTCCAGTGTACAAAAAACGAACCTGAACCGCTGTCAGAGGCTAGGAGGACAGTGTGGCCAGTGCACCTATTGTGTCACTGCTGTAGAAAGCAGCTTAGTGATTGGCCACTGTCTGCAGCACATAATACTGACTGGTTATAAAGGACTTGTCTAGAGGAAAGCCTGTAGGTACTCCATTGTCTGGCAAAGTTGATATGACTGCATTCTTTTTGCAGGGGGTCAGACAGCTGAACTGTAAAAGCTGCACAGATTTTTTTTTTTTTTCCTTCTTCCTCTGTCTCTGTCTCTCTCTCTCTTCCATACAGCATTTTTCTTTCATGCCCTGTCTCAGTTTGCATAGTTAAAGAGAATGCTAATTAAGATCCCTTGTCTTAACCTGAAAATAATGACTCGGATGTAAATAGAAAACTGGCGATAGTTTAAAATATTCTGGCGTAGCACCAAGATAGCAGTTACCGTTCTAGGGGAAAAAAACGAAGAATATTTTTTTGTAATCAAGGTAAACAAAGAAGAGTTGTTGCTTCTCTTTCTTCTTTTGTTTCATTCTTTCTTTTTTCTTGTTTGTTTTTTTTTAAACCAATTGCTATTGCAGGTCAGATAATGTTTTATTTCAGAAAGTGTGCTAGCTACATAATTTAAAAGTCCACAAATCAGTTGCAATTTAGTGCTTATTAATCCTTCTTAGGATGTAATTCGGTGAAAGAACTGCTTTAAAAAAATTCTTTTCTGTATTATAGACGGATCTAACAACGCAGTCTGGGCTCCGTGCCAAAGGCTGGTATTTCACAGCAGCGACCGCCTTACAGATGAGCTGTGGGAAGCAGGAGGGAGACTGTCTTAGGGTGCCACTACTATGGAGACACAGCTGGGCTGAACAAGATTTGCTTCAAACGACAACAAGAGAGACAGAAAGTGTCTGGTTCGACCGCTGCCCAAGCAGGCAGTAACCAGAAGAGCTAGCAGCCAATCCGGCCATGCTGCACTGTTCGAAACCAGCTCTACATCCCAGCCAATCAGTGACATCACTGGTGAGAAACTCATTTACATCATGCAGTAATGAACTTTGTTTAACGTATCCTTTTTTCTTTTCTTTTTTTTTTTTCTTCCCTCACAGAGATTAGGTCCTCCATTAATTATTCTGCCAGCATAATTTGAATCGCTATGCAAAACGGTGGCTACATTTTTCCTGATTTTTTTTTTAACTGTGTGCTGTCTCTGCAGGTAACCATGGGCATTGTTCCATTTTTTTTTTCTGTTGGCCCCATAAAACCTTTAAAAGAGTCTTATTGTTAATATTGTGCATATATTTTTCTTTCGTGTATGTTTGTCTCCTTGTAGTCCTTACCTAATGTGGTATTGTTTCCTCCATTTATAGTCTGAGATTACCTTTAACCATCTTGAAAGGTAAAAAGGGTGTTGCTGCAGCATCGAGTTTGCATCTTTAGCTGCCATCACGGTCTAAGTACTTATTCTAATGCTTCAGAAATCATTTCGCTGTGGCCGTTTTACATATCTGGCTTTCTCTAAAGGTTCTTACATGCTTCTGTTACAACTGAGTGAAGTTCAGTACTGTTATATTTCATTCTTCACCACTTTCAGCCAAGATGTCATTTTATTAATGAATAGAACTGAGATCATTTCTGAACAAATTTCACCCCCTTCCTTCCACCTCAACACAATGCACCTGATTTGCATCCATTTACCAGAATAACTGAATACAAGAGCCAGTATGAAAGGAAGTCAAGGGAGAGCTTGCATACTGCTTCAGGGTATGTTGCAGCAAAGCGAAATATAGAATTTTTGTTTAGCTATTTCTCTTTTTACTTAGGATGTGCTTAATCTACACAGAAAAGATTAGATCTTAGCTTGAAAAACTATTCTTAAGCCAGCTTTTCATATTAGGGAATAGGTTTGGTGGTTTTTTTTTTAAATAATAAACATGCACATTTTCTTGAGATGTGTTCAATTATAAATGGAAAACATTTGGGCAAGCCAACATTGTGTTGAACATTGGGATTTAGTTCTTTGTGGGTAAAGTAATTTGTTGTGCGAACAATTTAAAACCAGTCCAGAATACTGTGGAATGCAGAGATTTCAGAACGCATAATCTAATGAGGCAAGGTTTTGCTCTTCAGTATTCTAATAGCTGAAACAGAATCAGATATGAGACAAATTCAATATTGTGTTATTAAATTAAAGCTATATCTATTGTTAGTGGGCTTCAAGAGGTCAACAGTCTTTGGTAAAGCAAAATTTTATTTAAAGAAGTATTCTTAAATAGAATTTTTGTTACAATGTGATAACTTCCCCCCTCCACGCACACGATAATGTACAATTTGTTTATGGAGCTTCAGTTATATATTGATCCTTGTAGTCACTTTGAAAATACAGAGGATTTAAACACTAAACCATAGCTCTTTCAGTGCATGATGCATTCCATCATCCCATCATCAGTATTCTGTGTGCGGCTGTCCTGATTCAACCACTAGCTCCCCTGCTGCAGATCCTGTAATTTGAATCATGCGTAATAATATATTATCCTACTGGGGGCCTTCTTTCAGTAGGAGAGTGGTTTTATACCTTCTGCTATAAGAGAACTGTTGGCTCCTTGCCATCTCGTAGCCATTATTCACAGAGGCAATCAAGATAGTCTTCCTTAAGGAATAACATCTGCACAACTGCATGTGCCAGAAATATGCAGCCTCCCCTCACATTATAAATTTGGTTTTTTTGGAAGCAGGAATATTTGAGAATACCGGAGCATAAAAACTGGACATTTACAGGAATTCATCAGAAGTGTATTGAATGTACCATGTGCCGAAATCCAGGCTGTGAGGACTTTGGAGTGGCTAACGGGCAGAGGAGAAGAAAATAGAAGCTGGTGGCTCTTCTGTGGCTCTTGCTAAACTTTTTCAAACTCAGGTTATTGACTTAGCTGATGATTAGTGCTGTATTAAAGGTGTGACGTTTTCCTTGCTGACAAGGTAAATTTCTAGCTAATATGCTGATGGTATGTTGTCAGTTGGGAGTGGAGCTGCATTTCCCAAGTTGAGAATCTAGCATTATTTGATGCATTCAACAGGATGCATTATGGGTTAGTAGTGAATGAAAAACAGATGCAAAAAAGGGCTAAGGTTGTAGAAAATATGGAAACTTCACAATGAAGTAGCAAATCTCAGAAATGCAGAATCTGAGAATACTCTGAAAATACAAGTTCATTAATTGTATCTGCCTGTAAAAGCTCTGTAGTGCATCCAAAGGCTAGTGAAAGCAGCTGCGTGGGGGCAGAGAAAGAGAAACCCCAGTTCTGTGCAACTCTATAATCTATAGAATGTGCTGCCACATATAGCGTGTCTACCAACACTGTGGCCTACTATTTTCTTTTCTTTCATTCACATAAAAATCATCGCTAAACCACAAACAAAAACCCCCGATATCTTATTTTTACAAATATTCTTTTTGTGTAAGCGTATAGAGAAGTGGATTTTTTTCTTACGTACGAGTGGGTTGACCATTCCTGTTAGTGATAGCAGAGTTGTTATTTTCAATTTAGGGAAGAGAGAGGGGAAGTACTGGGGAGAAAGAGAAGAAAAGTCCGAGTTAGCATGTTTATCTCATCCTGAAGCTTACATATTCCTCATCGAAGAACAACAATACAACTGTAGTAACTAATCCTACACAAGCTGTGTTTATTACAGTACTATTGAGATGTATAGAGATGGGGAGGAGTCGTCTTATTATCATCTCCTGTTTTACCTTCTAGAAGAGAGAAATAAGATCCATAACCTGGCTGAAAATCAAAAGTGCTAATATTTAGGAACAGATGTTCTTCTGAGACTAGAGGAATGATAGTTAAATAGCGCTCATCTGGTGGCTGACATTTTGTACTGGATCTGGCTGAGATGGAGCTAATTTTCCCCACAGCAGCCCTCATAGTGCTGTGCTTTCTATTAGTAGCTAGAAAGGTGTTGATAACACACCAGTGTTTTGGCTACTGCTGAGCAGTGCTCCCACAGCATCAAGGCTGTCTCTCCAACATTCCCCCCTCACCCAGTAGGCTGGGGGTGGGCAAGATCTTGGGAGAGGACATAGCCAGGACAGCTGACCCAAGCGCTGACCAAAAGGATATTCCATACCATATGACGTCTGCTCAGCAACAAAAGCTAAGAGAAACGGGGGGGGGGGGGGCATTCGTTATGATGATGTTTGTCTTTCGGAGCAACTGCTATGCATACTGAAGCCAGGGAACTGGCTGGGCATCGCCTGCTGATGGGAAGTAGAGACTAAATCTTTTGTTTTCCTTTGTTTCCATGTGCGGCCTTTGCTTTTGCTTTATTAAACTGCCTTTATCTTGACCCACGAGGTTTTTTTTCTATGTTATTTTCTTCCCCCACCCTGTCCTGCTGAGGAGGGGAGTGATAGAGCAGCTTGATGAGCACCTGGTGTCCAGCCAAGGTCAAACCACCACACATTAAAGAATCTTCTTAGAGGGAAGACATGACCTCAGCACCTGAATAATGTGTCATATTCAAAATACTGTACAAAAAAGATTGGTATTCTTTAAAGAAACAAGGGAAATCCAGTAATATGGCCTAGAAATCAACTAAAGTTTAGACAAACAGGTTGGTGGTTACTGCTTACTCCCCAACTCATGCCAAGCTAGAGGAAGAAAGCTTCATAGGCTGTTGATACTCCTTCGAAGAACATCCTCCATATAGTCCTTGAGTTTTCAACACTAGGGATCAATAGGAAAAACAATACAAAAGAACATAATGATTTGATGGATCACAGGGAGACAAATCATCTTTATGATAGCTGAACTCTACTTCGAAATGAGGGAACAGAGTAAGTAAAGCATGGCATTTGTCATAGTTCATCATATTTAAAAGAAGAGTTATATCATTCTGGAGGATGAGCCAGCAAATAACAGCCACTGTTTCTTTTCCGCTTCTGTGAACTAATACATTGTACTTGATTCTGTTCTTCTGTGCTAGCATTTCTGCTTTCTGATGAAAGTCCTAACAAAAAGTCCACTCAATGTATTTCTTTTAACAAAGCCTATTATTTCGATATCTGAGGTTTCCAAGTAGGACACCTACATGAAGAGGATATAGTCACTGAAGTTTGTTTTCTGTCATTACATAGTCTATAAAAATCCTACTTTTTGTAGCTCAGGTTGTACCATTTATAATGAAAACTATGAGATTGGATGACAGAGGTGACTGCTAACATGAATTACTGCATTTAAATTTTTATGTCGAATCTAATTTCTTTATAGTTTAAGAGAATGTTCCTGTTTCCTCAAATAGTCAATTTTTACACAAACAGATTCATTCAATCAGTTCTTAGAATTAAGGGTGACAATAGTGGGAAAACACACTAAAAAAACAGTAACTTCTTGGTTCTTCCTTCAAAAATAAAAAGAGCGACTACGAGAAAGATGTAATTTTTTCTTTGTTGTTGATGACGTTTCAGCTGGTACCCTTTAAAAGGCCTGTACATCCTCTCTTTTTGCAGCATGCTAAATTGAATTGCTTTTAATAATAATGCATAAATCAAGATTAGAATACCCTACATACATTTACCTAAAGGCAGAGGATATTGAGCTATTAGATACACTAACTTCTTTTATAGTCAACAATGAAATGGTAGAAAGCTATAAATATCTGCTTTGCTGAGTTTGGTCTAAAAATCTAGAATACTACATACATATATATTTCACTTGGGCATATAAATATTCTTTGAGTACAGAATTTTTATTATTCTGGTTTTAGCCAGTACCGAGATACATACTTGTCCAAAACTGTGGAGGAAAGAGCTTATTTATGGGATACTTTAATACTGAATCAAAATACGATCTTGGGTAAACAAGGTCAGTTACTATTTTATGATGACACTTTAGCTTTCCTCACTTTAAATTAGGCTGTGGGAAATGGAGTGTGATGGCTATTCTCTGTATGAGAAAAAGCCTGGAAGGGACTGAAAACCGTTTTCTACAAGCAAGTATATAGAAAGGATGGTGAATAATAGATAAAAGAGTCGTCAGTTGTTCAAAGTCAGTCCTACAATGACTTAAGGGTGATACTGGAAAAGGAGCTGTTTCTTGGCCTAAACGCTGCACTGAAATTTCTTCATTTTACTGGTGGCTAATGGCAGGGCAGTTGAGCAGTGTGCATTGGACTACATCACCCTGAAGGCCATCAGACGGGCTTTGATGGGCAAGGCGATAAACTGGTGACTTCTATGGTTGTGTTTTTATTTCTTCTTACAGTTGTTTTCATTTTTCATGTTAGACATCAATGTTCTATTGTGCTTAGTGAATATTTTGGAATCCAGACATGTTTTATTAATGCATTTATAATTTTCCATTTTATTCCTGCATTTAAATGAAAGGAGAATATATCTTGCTATTAGAAAATCCTTAACCCAATAAATTTAAGACAATTGTTTTCACTGAGAGAAACTGAGCTCTCTGTTACTACCCAGCAACTATAAAATTAGGTGCTAATACTTTGTTATGTAAACTATCACTTAACATTGTTGGGAAGTGTCTTTAGGAGGATTAAAGAAGTCATACACTGGACTGAAAATTGTAAGAGTGTACCATGATTTATAACAGCTTATGATTGTGACCTCATTTGAGTTCATGAAGAAATGAAAGCTATCTCTGAAGGGCAAATTCAGAGAAATATCTTCGCCAAATTCTTAGGTTAGAAGGCTGGGGGGGGGGGGCTTGTAGGGAAGGGGGGAAGGGGGGCTGGATTTCTTTTAACATTAATAAACCAGTTCAAAAGGCCCATTGACATTTTAAAAATCGTTAGATTGGCAAGATAATTAATAAATAATATTCAGATAATCTCAGGCAATGTATAACCATAAAAAGGCATGGAAGTAAACCAGGAGTAGCGTACAAAGAATGGTACGGTTCTGATTAGATATCAGATATAGCATGAACCAAGTTACCTTGGTAGTGGAAGCAGGCTTGCTTTGTTAACAAGATATGAGCTAATTTACCTTTGCAGCTAGCCTAATTAGCTGAGATAGGTCCCTAGTGTAGTTGAGATAAATTCAGTTTCACCAGATGGTTCTGCATTGTGCAGTATATATTAAAAATGGCTAAATAGAAGGTCACAAAAGCTATGTGAGCCAAAATAAGCTTGAAAGTTGAGAACCAACCTTCATTCTTATAGTTACAAGCTAGCATCAAAGTGACTGGAACTGGAAAGAACTTTCTTCATGAAAGGCTGTATTCCATAATTACTTTATATGGCACGCACAGACTTCCCTTACTGGCTGGCAGTGTCCTTAGTCTGGCAGAGTATAAATTTTGTGCAGAATTGTACTTGTGAAAAGAAGTGGAAGACTTTAACTTTCAGGGCAGAAAGCTTGAAACTGAACCACCAGGGAACTTAACCTTACTGCAAAAGGCTATGAGTGCAATGTCATTGTTTTGAAATCTATTGCTAAACACATCAAAAGCTATATTTACTACTTGAATCCTTGTTGTTGAGTGTTTTCATTCCTGGAAATAAGTTTAGTAAGTATGTATAGAGATGGAAAAATGCACCAATTACAACGTGCTCAATATCTGACAAAGTGTAATCAAGTCATCCACTGCCAAGAGAAATGGGTATTTTTTTGTCTCTAGAGCTGTTCATCTGTTGGTGGTTTGGAGGACTCTCAGAGAGGCAGGAAGCTTTGGGCTGAGGCAGCAATATGAGGGTGACTGACCTCTAATATGGGGGTTGTACCAAGGAAGCAAGGCTTGCCTGCTTTTGTTATGAGTTAGCTGCTTCATCCTTAGGATTTAACTTTGCCTGGACACTAAGATATCTAAGGGATTATTCTTTTATATTCATCATAAAGGAGATACAGATTTAAGGGCTGTCTGTTACTGGTTTTCTCAAAGGCTTTTAACAGAGGCCAAATGGCAATAAGAAACATATTTAAAACATTTTGGACTTTCCAGGGAAGGTGGAGTGGTGTTTGGTCCTACTAGGGTTGATATGAGGAGAAACCTATAAGGTCTGTCCTGAAAAACACACTGTAGCTCATTTATGACCATTTTAGTGCATCTGATCTAGTGTGCAGAATTTGGAATGTTTTGCAGCTGGTAGAGTGGGTTGGGAATTTATAATTGTGCTGGTTGTCAATGAAAATTACTGTTTCTGTAAAATCCGAGCTAGCTTTGGGTAATGTTTGTTACCAAGAATTTTCAAGTTTAAAACAGGTAAGGAATGGAAAAATAATATTCCACTGCAGGTCAAGTCACCTCAAAAACAATAAAAATCACCTAATGAAAAATTTGCTTTTGAGTTGGTCTGACAAAACTGCATGTAGCACATTCCATTTTAGCATGTCGTCTTATCGGAATAGTAGTTGGGCTTCTTTTCTCTTTTATGGTCCACGCTCAAAGCAAACAACAGGAGATATCTTCATACACACACAGAAAATGGTGCTATGGAACTCTTCAACATGGGACACTCCTGACTCAAAAAAATTACCTTTATTCAAAGAGTGTTCAGTCAAATTTATCGATAAAAAAATCCATTAAGAACTGTTGAACACATTGACATTACCGCTAACTCAGGAAATCCTTGAGATGGGAATTGCTGAAGGCTAGGAAGTTATATCAGGAAAGTATCTCTATGTGTTTGTGTGTCCTTACTCTTTTCTCTTAGGCATCTACTGTCAGAGATAGGATACTGGACTCTGATGTTTTATAGTACATGCGTTACTAGGTTCCCTGAGGTGCTAAGTATAATACCATTCAAATTTTCCTCAGTGCTGTGTACAGGAATCAATTGATTTTAGCTATAATAAACAAAATATAGTTGAGCAGATGCTTTATGCACAAAAATTAAAACAGCAAGCCACGAAATTGTTCTTTTTAGGTATTATATTATGATAATGAAAGACAGAGGAATTTTGGTGGTGCATGAAATAAAGCATGTTGAAACACTGTCAATTAAAACAAGATATTTTGATTTTTGGAATGTTCAGAGGTGTTTGCCATTTATCAGCAAAGTTGAAATATTTCTGAATTTTTAAATTCTTTTGGAATGTCCCATTCAGCATAAAATTTTGAAATTGCTATACTTTGACCATCTTGGTGATGAAAAAAATCTGAAATGGTGAAACATCTTGCTACATGAAAATTTCATATTTTGATAATTTCCAGCAAGCTGCTGTATTAGGTTGTAAGGCTGTATTTCCTTTTTCTGTTAACTGAAGGATGCTGTCCTGACCTGAAGCCTGCCCATGAAATACCTATGAAACAACCACTGTGTGTGTGTGAAATAGCTTCTTCGTAGATTCCCATTAATTTCTCCCATGAAATTTACGTTCTATGGCTGTTTCCTGTAGATCACTTCAATTCGTCTACGATTTTTTGTGAGAGGCAGTTATAATGGTTTGGGTCTTTTAAGTTATTAAGATGTAGTTCATGGTAATACATGCAACATCTTGAAAATTATGTAGATTTACTGTCCGTGCAGAATGGGCTAAGTACACATAAATGTACTTATTTTTAGTAAAAGCACTCGTTGTTAAACCAGCTGCTTTAATTGGTCTACAAAACTGAAATTATTTCCTTTTGTTTCTTGTCCTGCAAAATATGGACATAGGATTAAGACTATGATAATGATGACTGCCATGCTGAAAATAAATATTTACATTGTAAATAGCATCCAAGCACTAGTTAAAGTGCTTGAAAACAAGACTATAAGGATTTGACAATTTGTTGGTGTTTTGTAACAAAATATATTTCTATTTGAGTCACTGAACAGCAACAAAGCGCTAGGCCTTGTTTCCACAATTTTTAGAAAGTTTCAATGATCACAAAGACCTGGAAAATTCTGGGGTTTAATGCTTCTGTGGAAATATTCTAAATAGTCAACATAGCGTCATTGTAAAAAAATTATAATAATTGCATTTGCGAATGTTTTGCGAGTTCTTTTTGAAGACACTGGGTGGTTTTGTTTTCAATCCAAATTTGTGAGCCAGTTTGGGAGCCAACATCAACATGAATGTTGATGTGAATGCAAACCATTATGTTGATACAGTTACATAATTTTGGTATACATATTCATTTTCTGGTGGGTATTTGGAACTACGTTTGTGTATTTTCAAAAAGTTTTGGTTTAGCTGACTAAATAAAGACCTGCCCCACAGCTGCATTTTCCTATGCCATTCTGACACATGTCTGAAATAGCCTGTGATTTTATTGTATTACCAGTTGTTTTCCCTGTAGGGGGCTACGATAATCACCTATTCCCTATTGGCCTATATAGACATATTTGGGGCAAAACTTGCCTTACTATGATGTGTGCTTGTTCAGGGCCCAATACAGGGAGGCCAGTGGAGCATCCAGGGATTCACACTATGCAAGTCACAGCTGCAGTGTCAAAAGAAATGGGCATGCTAGGTGGAGAAATGTAGTAAAGAAGGTTATTTTCAGAAATCTCTCTGCTTTCTTTGGTGCTTCTGGCAGACGGTCTTTTAGAAACATGGCTACGATAGGATGTGCAGACACAGCCTGAAATGCCAGACCCAACAAGGGCTGAGCAGTCATTTATACTCTGATACCTACCCATGAACAGGCGTTGGAGTAGGGTGGGTATGAGAGACATCATGTCATTGGCAACTCTAGGTATGGGATAAATGACTAATATTTCTTTTCTTCCTTAACTTACCTGCTCAGTCTCCCTTTTTGATTAGAATCGTCTTTTTTTACAACAGTGTCTATGGAAAACAAAAATGTATGTCTTCATTAAAAGGTATCTCTGAGAGAGACCTGGGTACAAGTTTTGTGCACCTCATAACCAGTTGCCTCATATTCCTAATAGTTAGGCTCTCATAACTGGTAGCTATGTTATTCGCTTTCTCTCACTTCTTTTCACAGTTCCCATTACCAGTATTGCTTATTATTAATGTGACTTACTAACATTTTCCAAAGACTTCTTGATAACTTTCAACTCCTCTTGCCTTCCTACCAATGCAGTTGTTATTTTAATCTTAATATTCATTATAACAATCAGAGCAACTTTTTGATGGCACTGGAGGCCTAATCAGAATCAGGAGCTAGTGTTGTTACACAACAATTATGAAGACACAAATCCTGTTCAAATGACAAAAAAAAAAAAAGAAAAAAAAAGAAGAAGAAAGAAACAAAAACAATGCAGTGTAGCATGTATCAGAATAGCATATAGCAGTCTTATTATTTATAGTTTCTGCAAACTCTTTCAGCTTCACTACATAAATCCCACTTTATTTCTTTAAAATGTGGACATTCTCATGTTGTTCAAAATTAGCATCATACAAGAACACATAGATTCTTCTACACAATAACGTTAATAAAATGTATGTTGGTACCATGTTCAGATTATACGTGATCAAAATTGGTATCTCCCACTTGTCTCTATAAGTGGTGTTATTTTGCTTTATTCAAGAGTTTTTCTAAATAGAGTTAACCACACATTGCCTAAGTGCAAGCATGTAAATCAAGGACATTTAGCTTTGACTCACAGTGCTGAAGGATACAGAATCACCTGTGATCAGAGATCTGCCTGTTCATCTGGACTCTTGTACTGTATTTTCTGATCTGTGTCAGTGAGGTGTGCTCTAAAAAGTGTCACAAGTATATATTAAGCATTAAAGTACTTTGAAGAATTCAGTCAGTGACAAATAAACAAATGCATCCTCTACCATATTTGGGAAAGGTAGAGTCATAGGAGGGAATGGAAAATACAGAACTGATTTATAAGGACTTAGCTGTGGAGATAATCCATTTATGAGTTCTTTTCCAACTTTTGTGTATAGCTAGTGAATTAGACAATTTGCTGTCCCTCTGTTCTGTACTCAGCATATTTTAAACTTTGATAGTAGAAAGTTTATTTCACACTGTACTTAAAACAGTTCAGCCCATTGGTTCTGTCCTCCCTATTTACTTGGTGGATAATTTCAGCAAGTCTCTCAGCGTGCATTTTCACTTTGATCATGCCCTTTCCACCCAGTTCAAGGGAATTAGATGGGTTCTCAAGGGAGCTAAAGTAACTCTTCAGATTGGTTTTGTTGAGGTTATTCACTCATTGGTGAAAAAATGGAACACCAACCAGGAAATATAGGAGCATACTTGGATTCCTTTTCCACTAGGATAATCCTTGAAAACAAAGCTTTGTGTGATGTATATTCATGCAGAGTCATAGGACTAAGTGCACCTGGTAAGCAACAGGCATCAGGTCATTTCAGCAAGAATTTATTTGCTATAGGCAGAGATGCTGTGAATTGCTCACTAAATACGAGACAGTTTATTTAAGTGGCCTCCAAGGAAATTTTGAGAGAAAGAAGAGTTTATGTCACAAGTCAGTTTGAAAAGTTTTGGTGATATTTTTTTTTTCATGTCTTTGACCTGATTGTCTGAAGCATCAGCAACCTCTTCCAATATGCACAGAAACATCAGTGTTAGATGTTTTCTCCAGCACCTGTGTTAACTTCTGTTGAGCTATTTCTACATGTTAAACTTGCAAGGATTCACACTCCTCTCATTTCCTGTACAGAAATGTGCTTCCAGCTTCTATAGCTTACCCTCTTCTGTTAGTTGAAATATTCCTTGGTGCATAGACAAGCTTAATGTTTATTCTTCACTACTTAACCCTGATATGCAGTTTAAGCTATTGTTTGTCCTGTGCATTTTTTGCCAGAAACTAGAAATCCTGATAAAATCGTATGTCTAGAATATTTGAAAAGTATGAAAGTGCAATTCTAGCAGTATGCTTTCCCCTTGTATGTAGATAAAACATACAATTTAAAGGACTCCAAAGATTTCAATTGGCTGCACAGAACACACTTGCATGATAAAGAGCTTTGTGTTCACATTTATTAAAAGAGATAACGTATATTTGGTATTCATTAATGTCCATTCCATCTCCTGCTTCTCTGAATTATGAGTCAGTTGATCTGCACCCTTTCTGTCCAAATTTGGGGCTTTTGGGATCTTGGAAAATGAAACATTCTTTAGAGGAATTGCCACAGTCTTGTTTTAAACTCCCTCCTTGTCAACCCTCTGCTTCACAGTGGTGTTTGAAAAAGTTGTTCCATTTGTGTGATAGTGTCAAATGTATTCAGTGACCGTTTATTATAGCAATGTGTGACAGACATCTGCTAGAAAGAAGAAACTAGTGCGTTTTGCTAAATTAGCTATTGAATTTGCCTGGCCCAATCAGACAAGAGGTTTCAATATCACTTGTGAGACTGCTGGGAAGTGCTATTTAGAAAAAAAATGCTCATTTTCTCAGCGCATACATGGCTATACGTTATCTTTATAGCAGCACCTAAATGCATTAATGACTTTCACAGATCAGTTTAGTTCTCTAGTGTTAGTACAAAAGATAATGCAGTTTGATAGCTGTTCCCTGGTGGGTTTCCCTGTTCAGAGATGAGTTTTGGAGATACCATCAGGTATTGCTACCTTCTATCACAGGAAGATTGCTATTTTTGCTTGTGCTTCTTGCTTGTCTTGTGTGTTCTCTTTATTCATTTTGTGTTTTTATTGAATTTACTGTTATGGATAGTTGGTGAATAAGAGCTAACCTTTAACAGTGTTACAACTGTGTCTCCATGCAGATTTTTATGGCTGCATATAGAAATATATTGTGTATAGCTTTTACATTAAAAATTACAGTATATTAAGGAAGGATACTTGAGATAATATATTTTTTCTGTGTATGTGGTTATAAATATCCATGCTCTTTAATAATATTTAAGAAAATTAGAAATGAAGCAGGATCCAGTGTTGAAGATGGCAAATTTGCTAAAAGCAGTAATTCTGTTGGGCGATAAAGGATGAGGGTGTGTTGTTAGGGGATTCGCAGTCAATAGTTCTGTGATTTTTTTATTTTTATTTTTGTAAAATTTTTTGAGTGAATGTAGGCTAGGGAAGCAGTTTAAACTTGATTTGTGAGGAGACACAAGGTACAAATGGATAGTCAGTGAACACCTGCATTGGTATGGTACAAAAACCTGATCAGACTCATGTTTGAATGCTTTGCATAAGTTTTATGTGATGCTAAGAACTTCTTAGCTTTCATTTCCTGATTTGCTCAGTAGTACAAAGACTGTGCTGTCTTGAATTATTTTCTGTGAACGTAGTCCTTGGAACCTTTCAAGCCAGCATTTTCCTGGGCTATGTTGGCCTTGAAGGACTCCTAGAAATTTTCAGGAGCATTTGAAAATCTTCCAGCCTGAGCAAAAACACTGTATTTGTAGACAGCTTATTGAAAAATGAAAAAAATATGCATTATGATGAGCTACAAGAATTAGTTGAAAAAATGCTAAAAGAAAATAATAAAAAAAATGCCAGGACAATGCCTGTGTGTGACTTGCTCTGCTTTTCCCTTCCAAAAAGAAAGAAACAAACAAGCAAATTAATGAGAATTTTTGACCCTAATTAAAATATTTAGGTATTTTTATAGTTATCAGGTAGCAAGGTAAAATGTATCTTCACTAGAGATACATTTTCACTACAATCTTCACTAGAGATACATTTTAATTATTTAATTGTCATGTTTCGTATTTCAGCTTTTCTATTTTCAATCAGAAATGGAGTCCGAGTATTTTGTCCAGTTCTTTTCTATGGAGATTAAAATGTGAAGGCAATTCTAGCACATCGTAGAAGTTTTTTGATTGAGATGATATAGCAGATTTACTGCTACATAATATCTTGTCTTTATGGCTAGAATGCCAGTGTGAACTGGGGCTGAAAGTGATATATTCCTTCGGAAAGGGTGGAAAGTATTCCTCTTACGGTACTGTGCAGTGTTTCAGATGAAGCACAAATAATTATAATGGGTAATTGAACATAGAAAGATTGGGAAAAGTGGCTGAGCCTGTGTAAGCCTTTGTGTAGTCTTATACAGTATATGTGTGGCTGCATATCTAATGTTTTTGGGGGGGGTTGTTTTTAAGCTTAAATGCCTTTAGCAAGGTGGACCAAGGAGTAACAGAACTGTGTCCACCAGGCAGTTCCCCTCACAAAGGTATATAGCAAAGCGCTGTAACAAAAAAGATGAACTCCAAGGCCTCCTCTACACATAGGTCTGTCACAGATAGACTTGTGGATTAAAATAAAGGATTGCTGCATGTGGAAGTAATGTCATTTTTATGTAAGAACTTTGACTTCTGGCTTCCTTGTTCTTCCCATTCTACTGTCAGAGTGGCCTGGGAAAACACAATGTTCACACTTACATTGAATCCCTTTTGGAAAGTTAAACATAACTATAAAGCAGCTTTTGACTAATAAAAACAAATTGTGTTTCTCGTATAAGAGAGTGAAGCTCACAGAAGAGAATGAAGGTCAAAAGGTAAATTCAGCTTCCTGCAGCAAATGTTTTTTGATCTGATTGCTGTTCAGGAGATGAGCACAGCTTTCCCTTGCAGTGCATGTCAAAGCAAGAGATGTCATCTAGCTAAAAATATCCATAAAACCTTCACCAATATGCTTTTACTTTCTGACTTTATTTTTTGTGTTTTATTTGTATTTGAAATTTTCCGTGAATGGATCACTTCTATATTGTACAGCAAAAAAAGGAAAAGGGATGTGAAAAGTGAAATGAAGAAACATGATTTGATAAGAAAATTATTACTCCGTGACATAGAAAAAGGGTTTGGGAAGAGATAAAAAGAAAAATATCCACCAGAAATCAGAGCTACTAGCAAAGAAATAGTGTCAGAGTTGGAAGTAGTAAAATTATTAATTCACATTGTTTTGGAAGTTGTTTCCATTGATTTAATCATAAGCTCTCCTAATGCATTCTGATTCTGCTGTTTTCACTACAGTCTCTGGCTCTAATTAAAGCATGGAGAGATTTGATTTCAGAACCTGATTGTTACCTTGAAGCTGTTCTTCTGGACTCTGTTAATGGTTTGTCAAAACCTTCTTTAGTATGCTGAACTTTGCAAGAAATCTATTGAGAAGCAGTTTCTTGTTATGGGCTTTTGGCATCTGTTCTTCATACTCAGGAGCAAAAAGTGCTGAGACCATGAAAAGAAGCTGGCAATCAGGTTAGGTAAATGGGAGGGAGACACATTTTTCTTATATAGAGAACATCCCTCTTTTCCCCTGTGCAAGACATGCAAATGTTACTGGCAATAAAATGGATGTTTCAGCAAAGCACCCATGGACTCTATGTCTCTGGGGGCACAAAATTACCTTCTTATGTTATACAGGTGGTTCCTCCATCAGTGTCAGTTAATATCATTTAGCAAGCAAATGTAGGAACTTTGAATTGTCTGTGCTCTGTTACTACACTGATGGAGAAAATAGGCATACTTCACAGGCTATTAGAGTGAAACTAATTATTATTCTTAAAGGGTAATTTGGGGAGTCTTTGTTTTGTTATAGAGGGTCATGCCTTGGAAAAGACTTCTTTAACAAGAACAAAAAAAAAAAGAGAGAAAAAGGAAGAGAAGAGGGAGGGAGATAAAGTGGTGGCTGTAAACCAAAAATGCTATTACTTTATCCTTTCTTCTCAAGATAAGTGACTGCATAAGTACTATTTATTTTCCAAAATAAAAATCACAGAATGAATTGACTTTTATTTTTTTACTGTGAATCCAACCACTACAGCCTTTAATGATACTGTGGCTTTTCTGGCTGGATCCAGAGTTGGGTTTAATTGCTATTACTATTTTTAATTACTGATTTAACTTTTATTTGTTGAAGTCACAGATTTTTTTGTATTTATCAATGAAAGGGTGCATGAAGAGATCGTAGCAGAATTAAGTGATTAAACTCCTAGTCTCAATGAAGTGAAACGATGCACATATTGTCAGTAAAACTGTTTCTTTTCTCCTCTTTAATTTGCTGTACCTAATTAATTATAATGTACAGGCAATAAAAATCCCCAGCTTTTATTATTAAGCTTTGTAAGTTAGAACCTTACTCCACCACTTCATCTCGCTTTGAACAGTGCCTTTACACACAAGTCATTCTACTGTTGCAGTGATTGGGATTACTTATATGGCAAGAAAGTACTCAGGGAATGAGGATGTTAGACTCCAGACTTGAATAATGAGATGAGGTGCTTTGAAAATGTTTAAGTAGGTGGGTAGGGTAGCAAAGATTTTACAGATGTATCATGGAGAAGTTAAAGCACTCATTATTTGAAAAGCAAAAGATGAGTGTGCCTTCAGCTTAGAAAGGCAACGTGATACCCGTTCTTGAATGCTTCCAGCATTGGTCTCGCTCTGTTTGTTCTGAAGTCAGAATCCAGCTGATGATCATTGAAATCAAATAAGCTGTCCTTCTTTTCACATTCATAGCATATTGAATACATTATGGAAAAACTGTTGTGACAGTTGTATTCATCTGTTACATTTTTGGAAAACGGAACATCTCATTCTTCTGTCTTTTTTTATGTGTGCCTGTAGGCAGACATGTCATTTCACTTACTTGAACTGCCTCATACTTCCGTTATCCATTCAAGATTAACTGGCTGCCTGAAAACTTTCACTGCTAATGGTGGCTATTTAGAAATGTGATGGACTGATAATTAGAGTTGTGCAGGCCATGTTCCCTTTTAAATCTAAGGCAAGTTTGGTCAAATTTTAGCAAAGTCTTCTGCCACGCTTACTAGCTGTGTAAGGCTTTGTTAGGTTCTGTCAGAGGTGGCTGAGTGTTTTCAGTTTGCTTTGGTTTCTTTCAGACCCTTTGGCACAATTCTTGGTTTCTTGGATTTTCCATAGCACCATCTTTCTAAAAACACCTTAGTAGCTTTTGAAATATGTGCTGAGATTATCGTCCTTTCTAGCTTTGAATTTAATTTGTGGTGCAAAGTGATAAAAGTGATAAAAATACAGACCTTTATTGTTAAGATTTGATAGTAATGTAGAAATCTCTCCCAGAGCTGTGGCAATTTTAACTCAATCTATGGGGGTAATGTTGCTGTTTTCGCCAGGTTTCCTGGGGACTTGTTATGGGAAAAGAAATCCAACTTTATACGCAAGTCGGGTGATAGAATGACTTAAACATGTGCTGGAAAGGACTATAACTAGTATGCCTGGAGGTATGCCCCTTGAGGTTCAGACTGCCCTACAGCTATCCTTGTTATTATATACCCTACTCCTCTTAGGATTCCCATTTTCTTCTTTGGGTACAAAATCAAGTTAATTCATAGTCTTTCTGTTCATGCATAGTCATGAAGTTTTGCAAATGAAGTGTTACAAAGTGTGATAGGTCCTCAAAAAAGCACTGCATTTATGAAAAACAGTTTTGACATGACAACTTTAGTTATATATGCAAGTAATATTAACTGGAAGAACTGGCATCAAGTTCCTGACTGCATTTGAAGTGGCTCCTTCTATAGCGTCTTAAAGAATGGGAGAGTAAGATGGGTTTAAAATTGCATTATTAGGCCTCACAGTTCCTAGCAGTCTCTTTCTTTAAAGAAATGGGCATAGTCTATGTTTTTCTTGAAAACCAAAAGCAGGATATAGCAACTGTACTGTTAACACTTCCAAAACAGTTATTAAAAAAAAAGAAGGTAAGCAAAAGAATGACCACGTGCAATTTATTTTTTACAACAAGGGGTGTGTGTGTGGTCCACTAAGAAAAAATAATATGCAAATAATAAAACTTTTAATAGTCAAGTTGGGTCTAGTGAAGGTACTGGTGTATAGTCATCTTTCTACCTAACAGGGTGTTAGTAAGAGAAATTAAGCTATGCTACTTTGACTTTTTCTTAGTCTTATTGAAGGGTTTGTATGTAGGAATGTGTGCATTTATCACATGGTTCTGTAACAGCTCCCTTTTGAATACCCTAACCTTTTCAACAAACTGAATCCTTACATTCTAAAATTTTCTTTAGATTGCAGTGACTGGGCCTCTTCCTTCTCTGACAAATTTTCAGGTCAGGAGCTATGAGCCTTTTACCTTTTTACAGACTCTGGAGGCCTTGCTGCTCTAGCTGAATAAACCAGGGTACTTGTACTTCACAACAATTTGGGTACCCCTTTTCTTGGCTTACAGGACAGTCTTAGTTTGAACTACCACATGTGGCTGAACCATAAACTATGCAGACTTTGTTCCAAAAAAAATCACTTTTTATTTCAAACAATGTAAGAAATAGACTAAAGAAATAAATATATTTCCTTACCTCGTTTCTTGACACCTCTCAGTGAAAAAGACAGAGTTGCTTATGGCACCTAGAAGTCTTCATTTCTCTTTATTAGTGTCTTCTGGAAGGCGGAGTTTCTCTTTTGTACCTGCAATCATATTCCATCTGCTCTCTTTTTAAGAAAAAGCAAATCATCACTAAGCCTCGCTTTATAAATTCTAGTCATTTTTTATTAGATGACCTTCTGTCTGGTCTTATCAGATGATTAAAAAGTACGTCATCATCTAATGTATTACCAGCTACCACTCTTGTGCAACAAATATTGGGAAGGCACACTACTACCCCTCATATCCCAAAGGATATTTAATAAATTATTCAAAGCTTTTGTCCAAACAGTATTCACCAAGATTTAATGTTTCCTAGCGGCTAACTCTGTCTCATTTATCCTGTGGTTGGAAGTTCTATCGGTGTGATGGGAAGTTCACAAAGACGACACAGAAGACAAGTGTGTTTCATTCTTCATTTCTTCATGCAGATACACAGAAATGATGTAGTCAGATCAAGCTGTCACTAAGGAAACCTGTATGAGTATGTTCATCAGTAGAATTGGAGTACAGAGGAACTCAAATGTTTGAGTGAATTTTAATTTCTTCTGTTGCCAGTTCAGCCTATGTACCAAAGAGCATCTTAAAGATGCCCAAATTTAGGGAGTAAACTCCTACAAACTGCTATAATTACAGTTCCAAAGGTTTAAGCCGTGACAAGCTCCATTACAGCGTTTGGGTTTGTTTCTTTACGATTGCACTAGCAGCCCTTCTTAACACTGGTGTCTTGCCACGGTGAGGCTGCTCGTAAACTCGTGTGACTAGACGCACAGCAGCGGTGGGAGATCCCCTCCAGACAGTGCTGTTCAGATTGAGCAGACTGTGGAGCAGAGGACACATCTGATGAATGAAGAACAACATCTCCTCCTTTCAGGTCAGAGTCTTGGGAAGATGCACAGTCTTGTAGCCTCACCTTGTTCTTACTGTAAAAAGATTTTACTAACCTTAGCTCTTTTGGCATTGCAGGTAATATTCAAATGATCTGTATAAAATATACCAACTGAATTGTGCTTTGAAATAACGAATAACATGGATGAAATTAAAGGAACTAGTCTACAATAAGACTGACTGCCAATGAATGTTCTCTGGCTTCTACATCTGATTTTGAGACCTATAAATTGCAATGAGTTTTTGTGGCAGTCGAGCCTTCCGATATATACATCTCAACCAGTCACTTTCCTGATTAACCTTCATTTGCTCAAGAGGAAGACTCCAACATTGCCCACCACTCAAACTGAATATTTCGTATACTAATAGTAGAAAACATAACTACTAAATCTCTTCCACAGTGGCCATCAACCTGTGTCCTGGATAACTCTTGTCCTAAAACAATTACTGGTTTTATATACTACTCCTATCTAAACAAGAAGTCAAACGGAGAAGAATGTAATGGCCAATAAAGTCAGAAAGCTCCCAACACAATAAATCTGCTCTACAGATTATTTTCTGGCTTATGAAGTGGCACAGGTTTCAAGGCATGACCGTTCTCACAAAGAGCGCCAACTAGAAAACTGAAGACTATCTTGATCTGTTCTAGACAGTTAAATTTCTGTGGTAATGTGTTGTTGTTTGAGTAAACTTCCATAAATGTCAGGCTTTAGTGTTTTTTATAGTTTCATTTTTTTATAATTCCATTATGGCTGTGTTCTTTAGACAAAAGAGTAGCTTTCCCAGTAGACCTAGAACTGAGGAAGCTCATCGTTTCAATACCGGCCATGAACCATGGTAGCACTACTGTCCTCCCCCTCCACACCTTTTCCTCCTTTGTTTTCCTGCACTTTTTTGCAGATCTTGAGCTTCAACAGCATTTGCTCCAGCACTTCTCATTTGGATCTGCCTGCCACTCCGGTTTTATTTCAGTACTGTTTTCTACTTCACTCAGCAGCTATGCATGTGCCCTTTCCAAATTAATGGGTTGGAAAGGGCTTTCCATCAATGATTTATTTTCCAATTGCAACAATCCTGAAACGTGGAGGACGAAATTGCATTTTCACATAGTCTAGGAAGTTGCTAAAGAGACTGAAAAACTTTGCTCAGCATTCTCTTTTAAGCACATTTCTCTGTGATTGCTTCAGTCTTCCCCTGTTCACTGTGATAAGTTGCTTAATTCCATGTTGCTTATTAAGCATACTGCCATGTGTAATTTCTAGTTCTAAACACTAGAAATACCATCTAAACACTTTTGGAAATAGCTGCTCTTGCTTCTGGCTACTCTGGCATGATGCTATGAGTAACCAGTTATTTGTATTCTTAACTTCACAAGTAAAATTTCTACCTGATCTTTAGAATCCATACTGAATTTCCAGTACTTCAGAGTTCAGTAAAAATAGCAACAACTGCCAGTTGCGACATTGCTAATGCATGTGTCTTCCTTTTAGTTTACCTTCCTATGCATCATCTATTTAGTATTCCACACAAAGTTGATCAAAGCTAGTATTTTTCTTCTGCTTTCTGTGCCCATAAGTGATCTTGCAGTATGTCAGACAATTTGCTTCAAGTTAAGGTAGTTAGAAGCAGGAAGTTAAAGCAAAGAATTCTGTTTGGTTTTGGAATAAAAAGTCAAATTGTGTTTCTGTGCAAAGACAGAAAAATAATTTTTAAATAAACAGAATATTTCCTTTCAGATATCTCCAAACTAGAATGATCCTGAGAGTATAGGATACAGGGTGTCAGCTTACTCAGGACTTCTAAAGATCTGGTGCCCCTCAGTCTTATTGGACTGGCTGTGGACTGGTTTCAGATATCTATGAACCGTGGCTAAGCTGAACAGCTTTGGCACTCCAGTGATGTGGTGATTAAACTCCTGAAAGTACATAAGAAATTCCTGAGATCTGCTGGCACAGGAGGTAATTTTCAGCATTTCTAGTTTATGTCCATATGAATAAAAGAAATAGGATCAGGTCGTTATTTTTACTTCTAGTATGCATTTGTCCATGCTGTTTTATTGTTAGCATGCTCCCTGACACAGTTTTGGCTTGTGGCTGAACACATCTTAAGCGATAGCATGGGCTAAGTAATACGATATGGCAGTATGGGCGTGCATCCTATTTTTAGGAAACAGAATTAACTATACAGTTGTGAGCCTTGCCATTCTGTCCTCTGGACCTCAGGGCCAGAGGACAGGTTTTGTTTTCCCATTAAGACATAACACAAAGTTTCCTTTGGTCTTTCAATATCTCTCTTATGGAGATAACAGGCTGTCAGAGTAAAGGCTAGAGTTGAATTGTCTTCCAGGCTTCTTGCTCCACAGCATAGAGCCTGAAACCCTAGGACAGGTTACTGAAGCGTGGCTTGCATAGAAGCCTTCCAGGGAGTCACTGGAAATCACCTTTTACTTCATCAGAAGTTTGTTTAAATTGATGGGGGTTTTTTCATTTACGCTACTTTGCTTTCATAATTTTGTTTTCAAAGGAATTTCTGCTTCATTTTGCAATGCCAAGCAGCATCATTACTAATCTCATGAGACTCATGCTAGGAGTGAGATGTTAGTGAAGTCTGTGCTCTTTCGATTCTTGTTTTTTGAATAGAGAGTGCCAGCAAGCAAGGCAACTTCACAGACGATGATCGTTTTCATGATGTAGATCTGAGACCACCAGCTATCTTGCCTGAGCCATGGGAAAGTCCATCTGCTCATAGAAAATAATTTCTGCCGTTTTATAGACAAGATCAAGTGAGTGAGAAGAGGGAACAGAGCAAATTAGGCCTTGCTCCACATTGTGGAGGTAAACCCATTTCCTGTACTAAAACCAGTACTGAATACCAGCTTATTTAGGCTAACCCAATAGTATTGCTGTAGCACTGTATATGGCATTGTAACTGAACTGAATGTTTTTTCTGAAATGCCAGAAGACCTGAGTCAGTCTGTTTTCCAAAAAAGTATATGAATTTTACAGCCAAATATCTTCCCAAAGTAGTGGGAAAAAGAAAAACATCCACCCTCTTCTATGATCATCTCCTCCCTGGGAGGAAAGGGTAAGAAATACCAGCATACGTTAAAAATAATTAAAAAAGAAAGAAAAAAAAGCAAACAAAACCCTCAAATCCACAAAACATTTCAAACATCAAGGTTTAAAGTTAGTCACAGACAGCTTAAATAAATGTTTGACTTTCAGAGATGCTGACCACCCACAGCTCCTAAAAGTTTTTAATCAGTACTTTGACTCAGAAATGAAGTCATTTCCACTTGCTTTTTAAGTTTAAGCAGTACAGTTTTAAATGTGGTCTGTGAAACTTTAATCAGGTTCCCAAATTTTTATAAATATGTTTCCATAATGTGACAAGAATCTATATCCAAATGTTTATTATGTGCAGTAGCCTGTTAAAAGGTCTACTGTAAAATACCTTACACAAGACAGTGATACCATTAAAGTAATGTTTAAAGTTCCATAAACTTCATAAATGAAGACTAAACATTGTGAACATGTATGACTGAGACCAGTAAACAAAGTCCTTTGCTTTGGAACTATAACACATACATAAGCAATGCTAAACTTAATGCGCAAAGAAAATTTGCCTCTGTTTTTCTAAACATGGATGCCAACCTGTCAAGGTTTAACCATGGCGAGTTTTATTCTCACAACTGCCTATGTAAATATAAAATTAGGACCTCTGATGAAGTCAATGCCATTTAAACTGGTGTATTCAAGAGCAGAATTATGCCCAGGAAATCTAATGTTTATGTTAGCTAACAGAATTGAAAGGAATTTATTTTTTTGGTGTCCAGACCAAGCTGCCACAGGAAATAAGTTGGCAGATTTGATATAAATGGATCTGCACTGATTTTCATTATGTTAGAATGTGACCCATTGCATTCTTTCTTTGTTCAGCTTGCTTCTCATTACAGAAATTGTCTTCTAACTCATGTGGCTGTACAGAAAGTCCTTTTAGCTAACTTTTGATTTCAACTTTGCTCTGAAACAGACACCAAGTGCTCAAATTCGGGTTCCCCGTTTGGGAGGACGTGATCAGCAGTGGAGCCCAGAACTTTATTTCCACATTGCAGCCTACATTCATGCAACATTGGTTGATTGTTCCTGTATGCACAGTCCAAGCACATACTATGATGACTTGTGTGTAGCTGCAGGGTCTGTGAGTTCAGCTGACATTAGATCCACATTAGATTTATCCATGACCTCTCATCATACTTCTGTTTTTTCTGATATTACTTTTTGTCAGCAGTTAACTGCATCTGATTTGGCCAGCTTTTGACTGTATTTTTTCATGTTGCTGTGTCTTATTCTCCGTAATTCCTTACAATGGACATACTTCCCAGGAGTAATCTACAGATGCTATCTTGGGGTATACTTCTACAATGTTTTCTACAAGAAATGTTGTAGTGAACAAGTAATGACCACATTGGGAAGTGGGAGAAGGAAGGGAGCTATTTAGATTTGTTTCTTAAAGATCCAATAAAAACCAAAACAAAATCCTGGCAGATTTTGAAGGTAGCCACCTGTGATTTCTGCCATTTTTTCTTTCCTGCTAAAGTTGCACTCCACGTACTTTTGTATGAGAGTGTTGTTTCAAATCAGAGATAATCTCTTACTGTATGGACCTGTTTCTCCATAACCCCATTACTTTGCTTTTTACCAGCAAGAGAGCATTCTGCTCTTCATTTTACCTTAGTGAATTTTTTATTCTCAGTGAACGTTGTTATTTTAAGTTCTATAAATGCTTTTCTCTAAAACAAACTAGATCTACTATAACTTTAAAGAGGTCCAATTTCTGCACTGCATTTTGATATTCAGAGTAAAAACAATATTTTGCGCTCTCTGTGTTAATATGTGGCATGACATACTAACACTAAGATAATTTTAAAGGTAAACTATATAACAAATTAGAGATGGCTCTGAGCCCTCTTAAACCTTGACTCCCATTTACAGCAACCTTGCGCGCTTTTGGAGCTTGTCAATCTCCAGAGGAAGAAATGGACCCCACAAATTACTGTGATTTGTATTTTATCTGTTTCTACTTGCAGTCACTCACTTTATTTGAACCTTCACTTGGCTTCCTTGTCACTTTTGTTTCTTTAGAAATCTTCCTTCGGCTCATCCTTCTCTGGCTACATTTAAAGTATCTTGTGTGGATAACTATTCTCCAGAGTCTTCTCCAGACTGTGTGCTTTGCAATTCAGATTTAGCAACTGGATGTCTAGTTTATCCCCCCCCCCGCCTTTTTTTTTTCCCCTCTTTTCTCTTTTTTTTTCCCCTTTAGGGGCCAGAGAATAGCTAACGTGCTGCAGAACATTCTGCCTTGGCTATCTCAGTCTTAAAACAGTTTGTCTGGTTGACACTTAAGGACTTGTCTGTATATCTTAAGGTCTCTGGATAGTTCTGAAGAATTCATCCCACTCTGGAAGGAGAGTGAGTAACAGTGAAGTTACCTAAAATTTCATTGGATTATTTTTCATTGCAAACAAGTAAAAATATGTATACATGTTTACTTCAGATGAATTAACATATTGCCTAAAAACCTAAGTTGTATTATGGGTACAATTGCATGAATTGAACTCGTAGGATTATAAAAGGCGTTGCTCTTGATTACAGATTTGTGCTTGTTTCATCCAATAAGTCTGAAAATTAATCTAAAAACAGAAACTGAAAAAAACTGTTCTATGACTTTAGAGGAAAATATAAAAGGGATTGACCAAAAGTCCATTGCAGTTGCTGATAATTTTATCATAGATGTATAATGTAATACAGCTTGAAAGGGACATCCTGAGATCAGCTAGTCCAACTATCCACTCAAAGCAGGGCCAAATCCTGCTTTTTTGTTTAATTTTAACAAAAATTCAAGACAATCTCAGAATCTTTCTGTGAAGAATCATTTTTAACAGATTTAAAAGGATTGCTGATAATGTTCTACCACAGTTCAAGGGTAGAATAAAAATTTTCAAATATGACTAGCCTCTTTCGTAATGAAGAGTTCAAAACAATTGCATAGATTTGGGGGGTTTCGTGTGGTTGCAGTTTAAATGAACACAATCCATTGTCAAAGTTGAATCTACCATTCATCACTTGATAATAGATGCCATGAAATAAGGTAGAATTTTTCAGCTGTAGTTTTATTTGAAAATGCTTTGTCTACTGTCAGGGAGGGATTGATATTGCAGATATATCAAAATGCAGAACAACCAGTGTTGGAGTTGAGTACTGTCTTTATCCACACTGAGTAATGCTTTTCTCTTCAATAAGCTCATACTGACTCAGGAAGAACTACAGGTAAGCTAAGGCTTTTACACAGACATCTAGGCCTGCCTTTGTAGTGAAATGTCTTTACAGATTGCTTCGAACATTAAGGACATGAGCATTTGGTGAACCACTGGAACAGGTTGCCCAGAGAGGTGGTAGATGCTCCACCCCTGGAAACATTCAAGGTCAGGTTGGATGGGGCTTTGAGCAACCTGATCTAGTTGAAGATGTCCCTGCTCGTTGCAGGGGCATTGGACTAGATGACCTTTAAAGGTCCCTTCCAACCCAAACTATTCTACAATTCTATGATTTTATTTCAATCCCACAAAGCACTTAAGTTTTCGTGTGCTTAAGTGCTCTGGTTGTCTCTTTCAGGAGAAAATACCTTATGAGCAGTTTCCAAGTGTTTCAGACAAAGTAGGTCTCAGAGCCACTCCACAATGTGACACTCTTGTAGGGTTTAGAATTGGTTTCATGAGACTAGGAAGAGGAAAAGTGTGTCTGTACTCAGCAGGCTGAATAAGAAATGACTGTCATATTTTTTGACTGTACATGGAGTAAGTTACACCATTATGCACTTGTTAGTAGATAGAGGCTGTCTCATCTCCTCCTTTGCTATAGTTATAAAAATTATACAAGGATCTCTGAATAAATCCTTTTCCACTGGTAGTAACCTGAACTTGTTCTCTCACATTCTAGATTTCAGTGTAATCCACAAAAAGTTTATTTATCTTCTTTTAGGTGTTCACCTACTAGTTCATTCAAAAGGAAGATCAGCTTGCAATACCTCTTGAAACTTTAACTCTTCAGGTTCCATTAAGTTCCTTTTAGTTTTTAATTTTATTTATTTATTTTACAAAGGTTGGGTATGGTGTCAAGGACAAATGGAAAAGCAATGAGATTTTTAAGATACTCCCTAGATGCAATTTAGAGCAACATACACACTTATGTACACCAATTGCTGTTCAAGGCTAGCAGTTCTTATTCAGTTAAGTTCATTAAGACTTCTGGATTTGGTTCCTGAACTTTTGCATGAGCTGTCTTTTCAGGCAAAAGATCTTGGATTTCTCAGGTAAAGCCAGTAGGCAGAAGATAATAAAACAAATTCATCGAATTCAGTGGTACCAGTAGCTGTGAGATTTTGAAATATCTTTTCCTTTCAATAGGTGGCTTATTTTTAATTAAATTGGCAAGACTTCAATTATCTTAAGTAACTAAATACATTATGTATTCATTTAGAGAGCCTATATTGAGGCTTAGTACCAGTTGCACTCATTTTGACAAATTTTAGGCAGAAAATTTCTCAGGGGAGTCCTGCTTTCTGTCATTTAAAAAGCTTTTATAATCACTTAGTCCAAAATGGTGACGTAGGCCGAAGTTTGAATCCCTGGCATATTGCTATAATGCTGCATTAGCTTAATCCTTCATTTTCTTGTCAATTAAGGACTTATCTTTATTCACAGATTCACTTATCTGTTATTCTTAGTGTATTTTAATGCTAGTTGTTAAAATCCCTTTGTTTATGGCAATAAGGCACCATTCAGTTTGTGAACTTTATAAAACCAACCTCTGCCAATTTTGCTGTTTGAGAATTGCTGTAAAGAAGTGTTCCCACAGTAATTACTTATTCCAGAGATGTTCAACTAAAGAATGAAGTAAGGGGAAAGTGTATAAAACAATTGTACACCAACTGAGGCAAGTTTTACCAAGCACCTTCCCAGCAACTACAGGGCATTTAAAAAAAAAAAAAAAAATCCTTGCAAAACAGTACACAAAAATCTGTTGTCTTTAATGCAGTTGCATATACTGACTTTACAAATATTGGCAATTACTTAAGGTATTCACATTTAAATTAGATGTGGCCAAAAGGTTGGGAAAATGTGAGGGAGGAGAAGCAGGGGGGGTTGGCAACGGCTTTTCAACATGGGGCTCAGCTGCCCATCATTACTTGCTTTCAATGGTTTGGGTCATGGGTAGTGTCACTCATTTTAATACCCACTTAGTCACATTGAAGTAGGAATGGCGATGCTGCGATAAAGAAATATGTGATAAAAACCTTAGCAAAATCTTTCCAGTTGAGTATTTCTTATGGCACACATGGTTTTTTTACTTTGTTATTTTTGAAAATGTATTTTAAGTTAAAGTGTGGGGTAGGAGGGAAGAGAGTGTGCTACTAGTATATCTATAGTGATTGTGGAAAACAGCCATGAGTTTGTACTTTGAACATTTTGCTTTAGTAGTACTCATAGAACGTGCTTAGACCAGTAAACCATTGAGGAAGGCTTTGTGAAAACTTTAATGAGGCCAGGAGTTTACCCATGGCAACTGCCCCAGTCACTTGAAGCATCACTTCTGAGAAACAACTAGCAAATCTGGAAGCTTCTATTTTTATGCTACCTCAGCGCATCTGATCAACAAAAAGTATAAAACTTTTTACTTCAAAAATCGAGTAAATTCTACCTTGGAGGCCCTCAGTGGAAATACATCCTATGTCACACCTCTAGTGTGACATAGAAAAGACAGAAAGAAAAGAAAAGAAGCATGTAAATTTTTATTCACATCTAATTTTTAGTATTAATAATATAAGAGTTAGATGTGTTCTGCTTCTTGAGACTTCAAGGGCCATAGTTCTTCATGGGCAATAAGGCAGATGTTGGTTTGACAGAGAAGAGTTCTTAAAGGACGTTTCTTCTGTTTTCTAAGAAAAGAGGTATGGCCTGTTTTTCAGATGCCAGAGCTATTATAAGCCTAACACTTTTCAGATAGCTTCACCTGAATGGAAGAGCTTTACTTTGACAGGACCTTACACAGTGGTCTGATTTTGGGTGCTAGGTAGGCTTTCTTTTCTTAAGACCAGTTGAAATGGTCACATTTCTGGCCATGCATACATACAAGGTGGTGTTTTATTTACAAATGCAGAGAAGGTTTGGCTTCCTTTGAGGTCAGCCATGAATCGGTCAGGGAGAATTTGGGTGGTAACTGAAACTGGTCTGTGCTCAGTCATCCTACTAGTGCAGAATGTCTCCAGCACCAGGTGATCAACATGCTGCCACAAATAGAAACTTAAAAAGAATTCTAAATCTATTTAGCTGTTAAAAAATTGTAAATCTCTCTCTAGCATTTAAAATAGTAATTTCATTCTTATTGTACAATATAAAGTATTTCTCACTGACTTTAAAGGATACCTAATATTTCATTTCAATTTCGATAGTACAAATAGATGAGTGTTCTTGGTGGAGAAGGGGGGAGTAATGCAGGAGTTACTGAATTCAGTGGAGACTGATGAAAAGAAACTGAAGCTGAAATTTTGGTGTCTAATCCTTTAGTTTTACTATAATCAAGTAACAGCCGTTAAATGAGGAGCTTGTCGTTCAGACTCTGAGGTGATTCAATCCTCTTGCTTTTAGCTAAAAGAAGAAGAAGAAAAGAAAAAAAGGAAAAGTATGCCTGTTCTAGTGACTTTGTTCAGCTGAAGAAGCTGATGAAGATTTCTCCTGATAAACTGCAACAATCACTTTTAGGGTGCTTCTTATCTTTTCATTCATTATGGCTGCTTCAGGAATAAAGCTAGAATAATTGACTAAGCAAAAAAAACCCTATTACTTTGTAAATAGCTAAATATTATCCTGAAGGCTTGCAAGAAAGGATTCTAAGATCCTGTTTTAATAGGAACTTTCTTCAGCTTTGCATACTAGTTTTAAAGACCAAGCTTAATAGATGTCTTCTACTTTTCAAAATATTTCAGAACTGGGTTAGTAATTGGACTTTAACCTAGAAAACTGTGTTCTCTCATTATTGGTTTTTGCAAATGATGAACCATTATTCTGCCATTCACTTTTTTGCCTACAGCTTAATGGCACAGGATGACCTGATGCTACACTTCCTGCAAGATGGCAATTGTCAGCAGAAAGATCACAATTTAAAACTGATTCTTTCTGTCTGACTATCTGGTATGCTGCACTAGGCTAAATTAGTATATTTTTTGAGAGTGCCTGGTTTTGAGAGCTGTTATATACCTGTCATACCAGACAGACAGACGTCCTGTCTTTGTTGTGAACCATAGCAATCTCTCTAATCAATAGATTACCGAGAAAACGTATGGCTGCTGGTTCCAGCTGACCTGTATACTAAACCCTGAGCCCTGTGCTCATCTTCCTGGGTGAACTCTGACTCCGACTCTGCATTCCTCCTGTGTTATTTAAAAATGACATTTGCCTGCCAGAAGCACGGCATGAGTAATGGCTGTAAAATGTTGCCTAAGGATGGAAATGCTACTGAGACAGTTTCACAATTGGGTTAACTTTTCTCTTGCAAGGGAAATACTTTGCATAGCATTTGCTTGAAAACAGGCACTGTCTCTTT
Organism: Ciconia boyciana; assembly: GCF_034638445.1. Taxonomy (NCBI): domain Eukaryota; kingdom Metazoa; phylum Chordata; class Aves; order Ciconiiformes; family Ciconiidae; genus Ciconia; species Ciconia boyciana. The sequence goes on from NC_132934.1 coordinate 110,045,328, forward strand.
CCATTGCCCTTGCCTGTTTTTTATTTTTAACTGCTTTTGTAAAACTTGGATTCATGTGAAATGTCCTCCTTCTTTTTTAATTATTGAATGTCTCAGTATTTATATTGCTTCACAGGTTTTAATCCCTGGCCTGTTTTGGAAGGCAATAACATACATTTGTTTTAGCTTACATAATGCCCGTACTGAGTGAAAGCAGGTGATTTTGTACATATGCAACTATATAATTTTGCAGTATTTTCTACGCCATTACTTCTGTGGAATACTAGGTTAAAATGCTATTCTAGTAATGAAAGTGTAAACTATAATCTCCTCAGCCATGTCATGCTTCAGATTCCATTAAATGATCCCAAACTTATCTTTTAAATGATCAGCACAACAAATACTTAACTCTAAACTTCTGGATAATTCAGTTGTCATAAACAATAATTTATAAACTCATTCTTCTCCAGACTGCTGCCAGCTTGTGGAGCAGTGAATTCAGCTGTATCCTGCTATCAAGCTCTGTGCTGTAATCCAAATGATGGGACAGGAGACAACCTGAGCAAAACTTGATAAGTTAATTCACCAACAGTGCGTCTTACCTCTGTGTATTAAATATGTTTTTTATTCCTTTATTGAGTTGTAAGTGGTCAGTAAAAACAAGTTGCCCTTTAATGAAATTTCCTTTTGACAAGGTAAGTGGTGTATGTAGTAAAAATTCATATTGATTATCAGTTAGATCACCCAAGTACCTATATCACCCATGGCAAAAGTCAAATGAGCAATAATTGAACCCAGGTGCTGATGTCAGTGAGTAGGAAGAAGATCTCTAATCTGTCTATGCAGTGCAGTCAAAGAGTAGCTGTCTGGAAAGGGGCAAGCATCAGGCCTCGGAACTTGGCTAATGAGAGGATCTGCAGTTTGTAAGTCTTTCATTACTGAACAGTTTTCAGCAAGTGGCAGAAACTAGCCGTGAATGAAACCTACCTACCTGGAACTATAAGGTGCATGTTATTTTAGAACTGTAGTATCTGTTCCCTCAGATAGTATGGGCAAATCTGGCAGTGGAAGTAGATAATAATTTTTCTTTTTCCACTCTGGATCTCACAAACTGAAATCTGTTGACTGGGTGCACCAGTTTTGAGAGTCCAGGCAAGATCATCTGATGTATCCTATTTGTCTCTCGGAACACCTATCTGCTAAGTAGTTTCCAAAAGATCTAGTAGACTAAGTGTACCATTAAAAAAGCACCTAGTGATTTTAAATCTCATATTAAAAAAATAGTTTTGGAGATATGGTCTCAATGACTTTTAGTGAAAAAGAGTAGAACCTGAATTTGAGAGGATATTATTGCTGCTTTGAAAAGCCCTTAAACACGTACCCTTCAAACTCATAAATATGCTTTTCTATGCTTCTCCTGACACCTCTGCATCTTATGAACTGTAAGCAGCCACAAGGATAATATCCATGATGAGAGCATCTAAAGGGTGTTATTCCACCTCTTTTATATATGCTTTCTGCAGCCATACTTTGGACCCATAGATGTCCATGGCTAGATCTTTTGACTGCACGCAAATGTGAGAAATACGATAGATTTCCTGTGTGTCTGTCTTTGTCAGACCTCAGTATACGTCGTAAATACAACGACATTAGTTCTGATACAGGTAATGTCTTTGTCCAGTGGTCTACAGTTCATAAATTTAAATTAACAACATGAAATGCACACACATTTAGAATGAATATAATTCTTGGTAGTGTGTTAAAATAAAATTTTCTATATAAAGCACTTGGTCTGAAATGAAACAACTGAAATAAAGGCTTTTTAATATTATTTTTATATTTTTAATTCATTACAGTTTGTATTTCCTCCATTTTATGACAAAAAATATGTTTCTCAATGAGGTAAGGCAGTTTCCTTTTTTTGTCAGTAGTTTCTTGATTAAAGCTACTCTAACCTCACTTTCTGTTCCCTTGCAATACAAATAAATTTAAAATAGAGTATCTAGTTTTATTTTAATCAGTTTTAGAGGCATATTGCTCTCCTGTCATCAGGGATGTGAGATTGGCCAGTTATGATTGGCATAGTTCAGCCTGAACTACAACTGTAGAGCTTGGACTTTTCCCTGCTCAAACTTTTCCTTCAGGTGTAATCTCGATGTGGATTTTGTTACACCTACATAAACATATCAGATATATGCAGTACAATATCTAACCAATTACTAAGATTATTCTTCTGAATAGAAAATGACACGGTAGCAAGTTTGTGTAGATTTCACAAATTAGTAAAATTGCACTGTAGAAAGTATGGATATTTTAACATATAATATTCTGAAAACATGCAATGGTTTTGTAGGCTTTTGAAGAATGCTTCCACTTCCCAAATATTTTAGTGTATCTTTTACGAAAGTATTTTACTACTTGTTTCTTTAAACAGAATAATTTGAACAAGTTTTTTATTTGGGCCCAAGTCAAATCTGATATGTTGTATGTAAGGAAAAAAAAACCCCACCAAACAAACCAAAACAAAAGCTTGTAAACCCTGTCTTATTCCTGATCGAGGTAAATATACGAAGACTAATACGTAATGTCCTCTACTGTGAAAGGCTTGTGATTGAACATCCCCCTGTGGTGAAGATAGGAGAACCTATAGATGATCTGGTCCATCTAAATGGGTGATTTAAGATTATACTAGCCTTGGGAAGGCAGGGTCATAGCATATCAGTGAAAGCTGAGGTAATTTGAGGGCAGGGGGAGGTGTTCATTAACAAAGGCCAAGCTGTACAGCTTTCATTACTTTCAGTGAAGACATGAAACACTTATTTGCTGTTTAACAAAATTTCCAGTCAGAGTACCTAGACCATGGCACACCTCTGCAGTCTTGAATAATCTGTAAACTGCTTTACTAAGTCAATGAAATACTCATATGTTTGGGAAAGTTTCTTCTGGTGTGAAGAACTGAAGCAGATTGGGACATGAGATGGGACCATATAAACTTCAGTATAATGTCTATTCACGAAAGGGCTGAATTAGTTTGCTGTTAGTATTCATAGTACTGACTGTTTTCTGAGTGATTTACTGTACAGATGCTATTTTTATTGTTGTTGCAGAATATGGGGTAAAATTTCCTATGTAAAAGAAGGTAGAATGTGCACCGTGTCTAATATTTGCTAGGCAGCAATAAAGCATGCCAGCCTATATTCTGTATATAGTCAGTAGGAACTCAAACACCTGTTCTCCTCCATCAACATTCCATTTTATACTGTAAATTTTATACTTAAAATTTTCCTCACTTCACCAGACCAGCATAAAATCATTAGCAAGTCTGTTACAAAGCACAATTTTATTAAGCATCCTTTTATTAAAAGGGTGTTTGTCCAGTCTTTGTCAAACTTTGAGAAAGTAGATAATAGAATTGTATCTCCACTGATTTGAAAAACCAAAAAAAAAGAAAAAAGGAAAGAAAAGACATTAAAAACACAGAAAAAAAGAAAGAAAATACATTAAAAACCCAGACGTTAATTTAAGGTATCTGTATTTTTACACTTGGTCGATAACATTTTGAAGGCATTTGCTCCCTGCCTGTGAAAAGGTATCAGTTTGTTTTCAGGGGACTATTATGTTTACAACATGTTTATGTTAATGAAAATAAATATTATTATTTCAATGATCATTGACCATGTTTGGTTTAATACTGGATTGCAGTCATGGCTAGGATATCCTCTGTAGGTAATGGAGTAATGAATTAGTCTTTCTGTGTGTAGGCATGAGTTATTGCTTTGTGTGGGGTTTTTTTGTTTGTTTGTTTTTTCTTGATCTACTGGTTATGGTAGTGATGCTTCTGCTGTTCTGTAATGTTCTGGTAGCAGTTACAAACCTCATGGAGATTTAGACTCCACTCTAGTAAAGGCCATACAAATTTCAGCTAGGAATCCTTTTTAAGGTTATGTGATTTCTTAATCTGTGTGGAGCTTGCAAGAACTCTAATGAATAGTGCTCTGCTCTGGTTAGCTGGCAGTCACAGGCACGTGGACTTGAATTTAGAGCAGTTTTAACTTTTGGAAAGATAATCCAAACCCATCTTTGATCATCTGTGAATTTTTCCTGGGAGTATGTTTATTTTGGCAGTGTCATGTCACGCCTAGCTCGGTGACACTGCGAGTGCAGGCAGCTCAGAATTTACCTTTACCCCAGAGCCTCTCCCTGCAAGACGAAGACAGCCTGCCTGGCTGTCGTGTCTGTCCAGCAGGCTCAAGAAAGACCAAGCTTCTGAGCACCCATCCTTAAAAGGAAAGGAAGTCAAAAGTCGCTATTGGAAACTGCACTATGCAGTTTAAACTAATTTATGGCCAACCAATTCTACCTTTTTTCAGTATACTTGTACAACCTTTGTTTAAATGTGGTGGAATATAATTGCACACGCCCCCCTTCAAGCATTTTAAAGAGTACAGTTTTCAGCCTTTTTCTTTTCTCCTCTATTTGCTCAAGTGCAAAGTGGCCTGAATTTGAAATGTAACAGTTTAGACCTTAAGTCTGAAAGTTTCAAAACTCTTTCTGTCCTCTCTCCTGCTTCCTTTTCTGCCCCCTCTCTTTTCTCATCTGGCTTCAAAGAATGTGTTGGGGACTGTAGACTAGTGCAGAGTTTTCAACTGACAAGAACAAAGTTAACAGTGGATATTTATGTTTTAAGAATAAAAAATACATTCTTCAAAGTTACAAAATTATTATGAACCAAAATTGAAAGCCAACTACATGTGAAAATGTGTTTTATTATCTATTTTTGTCTTCATTTTAACTTATTCTTTTTGGTCTATTTATACTGAAGGAATAATAATAGGTCATGGTATCAGTAGCATTAATAGAGTTTTAATAATTCGTTAAGAATCAATCTCTAAATGTATTTTTCAGCACAAAAGTGTAAAGAAGATAAAGCAATGGTTATCAAGGGCTGTTCAGTTCTTCATTTCATTGCTATGTGTATAGGATGATCATAGGACTGTGTATAAATTGTGCTTTTTTCACATCTCCATTTCTAAAAGTCTTAGAAGTTCAGAATTGCAACATGAAATACAAAGATAATGAGAACATGTAAAATCTACCAGGTGAAAGTTAATGAGTAATTTAGAAAGGAATAAATACAAACACTTCTCTTCTTGGATTACTCTGGGATGCTGAAAGTGTATCACTGAATTTTGTAGCAGTTGGCAGGTTAAAAAGAACGCTGTGAACATTTGACGATTACAGCAGTGGTAAGTATCTATAGTAAAATATGATGCATTTGTGATGGGTAAAGTAGTTGGTAGGCCACAGACATAAGTTTATATGGAGAAGGCAAGTAAACCAAAACCTTACAGAGCTTAAGAATGGAAAATGTGGGAAAACATGGAGAACAGGTCAAATAAATGATGATGCTTCCTCACTATATTCTCTCATCCTTTAGTGGATCAAGCAGTTGACGGTCCTAAGCCAGAGGTTATATCTGTATCTTTGTGTTAATAGGCTATGATTACCTTCTTGCATATATTTTCAGATTTTTTTTTTTTTTTTTTTTTTTTTACATTTACACTTAATGAAGTCTTCTGCATTCTGTGGCAATGAGTTCCAGGATCTAGATATGAGCTGTTTGGAAATGTACTTCTCTTGTATGTTTTAATGCTGCTGCCCAATAACTGTATTTGAGGCTCCCTAATGGGAAAGAGTGAATAATCATTATCCCTCACATTCTCTATCCTGTTAGTGATTTTATAGCTTTCTAATTCATCCTGTTAGAGAAATGCTCTTGCACCATAGGTCATCCTCTTCGCTTTTCTGTTGTAGAGTTCTGGTACATCTTTTTTTGGCAAGGTTGCCAGAATTGTGCCTGGACTTAATCTTTATCATAATGGCTTTATATCTTTTGTTCTCTATTATTTTTCTATTAAGTTTCTAATATTCTATTTGTCTTTTTGACTCCCACTGAACATAAAATTGGTATTCTTATAGGGTTACAGACAATAACTGTCCTAAATTGTAAAAGCCAATTAAGATTGCATCATTATGTGTGTGTATGTATAGTTTGGTACACAGGGTATGTATACGCTTACGTACAGATATATATGCATAAATATGTATAGATATTTGAGTCAATTTTTCTCAAGCACAGTACTTTACATTTATCAACAATAAATTTCACTTGCTATTTTACAAACTGATGATTTGATATGACAAGATCGTCTATAACTCTCCCTACCCTTTTGGCTATACAAATCATTTTGTATTCGTAACAGAGCCTTTTCACTATTCCTTCTGCTTTTATTATTTCCTGTAACAAAAACTGTATCATGAACAAAACAAGATCTGGCATAGGATTGCTCTGGTATTGTCAAAACTTATTGTCAAAACCAAACATTAATTTCCTACTCTTTGTTTCCCTGCTTTTAACCAGCTCATAATTGTTCTATTTTATCCCAAGAACCATGCTGGAAGCCAAAGTAACGAATACGAGAGGGAAAACAGTGCTGATCTGTCCTCAGCTCTTCTCTTTGTCTAATAAAAGCTTGAATTTTTCCTAATTTTGCTTTTCTCCTGTCACAAACCTTTAAACCAACTTCAAAGCTTCGGAACAGTTTTGTATAACTTTGCATCATAGGAGACCACAGCGCAAATGAATATAACCTTATTTTTCTGTGTAGTTGATTTGTAACTATTGCTACTTAAATGCATAATTTGAATGACATTTGGACATTTTAAATGAAAATTTTTAAAATCAAAGCAAGAGAAAACAAAAGGTTTTTGGCATAGTTTCCTCATTAAGAAGAGCTACAAAGTCATTAGCTATTAAAACTTCAGCATTCACTTTGTACTGCAGATAGACCAAGTTGTAGCTTCTCAAGTGTTGCTGAGTGATTATCTCAGTACATTTATAGTAGCTGCATGTTTAGTAAGAAACTCCAGGTTTCTTTAGGTGATTGACCTATAAACCACAACAGGGCCGAAAAAAGTTAATTTTCCTATTTGTACACTGACTTCTTTAAGGATATCTGTATGTCACTTTGGTCCCTGTTTCTCTGCTGGATCAAACATTATACTTTGGTCGCCGAATGTGACCTTCAAAGTCCTCAGAATTAGCTTATAGTTAAATGTAGACAGCAACAGAAGAGTTTTGAATCACCTTATCACCTGCCTGTATTTTCTTTTTAATCAGACCTAAATTTAGATTGGCCCAGCCAGATTCCAGGTTAGTGAAAGAAAGAGAGGGAGCAGAGCAATGCTTCATCAGTCAGCCTTCTCTAATATTTTTACAAAAGCATGAAAAACAGAAAGGACTGGAAAATTTGCCACTTGCAAATATCTGTGCCATGCCGTGACCTGATTTGAAGTCTGACTGAAATTTAAGAATGTATATTTGGTCCCCCGCTACGTTTTGTCTTTACCAGAAAGGTCTTTTGGTTTCCACTGCACTGAAACATAAAAGATGGTTTGTAAGACTACATCAGCAATGCATATGGTCTGTGCCATATGTTTAAAAATTAGTCATCAGGATTCCTTGATAGGAGCGCAGGTTAAGTACCTGAAGGATAGTTGTCACTGCCAGAAGTCATTTTTGTTTGTTTTCCTGTGAATTTTTTTCTTTGCTCAATCTACAGCAGTGTGGCAGACATACTGCTCTCAACACACTGTACTTGGTGTGGGTCTTGAGGGTCTAGTGAACATTAGGAATACTTAAATTTCTTTATCTACTTCTCTTTGATGATGGGTATATTAGGGCCAGCACGCTTGGGCAGCAGAGTCTGGTTGAGATTGCTGGAGTGCAGGTTACATACGCACCGCTCATGATGCCCAGGTCAGGGCTAATTCACAAAGACACATGGTGGCTTAGTCATTGCTCCTGGCATGGTGCTCTCCCCTGTCTCTAACAGCATCCAGTCAGAAATGGAAGAAAACTGAGTCATACTTCCCTTCCATGAGAAGACAGGCAAATACAGCCTGCTTTAAAACATGGCAAAGTTTCACTAAAATGATCCTCAGTAGAAACCTAAGGTAAATAAGCAAATTTTATTTCAAAATATTACCCATTAGGACATGACTAATTTTAAGCTTTGCCTGGAAGTCAAACATAGTCATTTTTATAAATACACTGTCTGCACTTACTCATATTGTTGTCATACCTGTCAAAGTATGCTACCTATTTTCCTAATCCAGGCATGGCCGGAATGTATTAGAATATTAAGAGTAGTCCAGGTGAATGTGCTGAGTTTTGACATGTTTGGAGGGCAAATGCTGCCTGAGAGAAAGCAGCTGATCAAAGGAAAAGAGAAAAGAGCACAGTAGTGGGGCCGGGAGCCTCACGAGAGCCAGCGTGGCTACCAAACCCCAGTGTGCTCTCGGTGGTGTTCCTCATCCTGCAATTCTCGAGGTGGCCTTTCTGATCCCAGATGCAATCCTCGTGGCCTGTAAGATATTAGGCACTTGCGCTTTGCTTTCTAGTTGCTTGACCTTGCTGTGTGATTTATGCCCTAACAAACTAATTTATGTTTTCAGCCAGTGTGTACCCACCGTAGGCCTTTTACTTGCCTTAATCCTAGATCATAATAATAGTATAGAGAGCCAAACTTCAGTCCACATCTGTGCCAAAATCTGTGAAGTTCCCAAGCAGTTAAATTGGGGAAGTCTTACTGGGCAATTTATTATTTTTATTTTTTTAACAACAATGAGATTGTTTTATGGGCTGGGGAAATGGCAAGCATATGTGATTGCTGGTTTTTTTCTTTCGCATTTGGCCCCTATTTTGCACCTTATGCTGATTAGAATCTCATGTGGCTGTTGTTTAAGTGAAGTGGCTACAAAATTAATGCAAATGTAACACACTTCTCACAGTTTTGTACACAGTTCCCACCTATATCTCTCAGCACATATCTCCATTCTTATAGGACTTTAAAACTGGTTGGATTTGTGGGGTGGTTTGGTTTGGTTTGGTTTGATTTGGGTTTTTTTGTGGGGGTTTGGGGAGTGTTGGGGTTTGTTTGTTTGTTTGTTTGTTTTTCTTTTGTTGGTGGTGTTTTCTTACATGCCAAAGTATTGCTTAGCTGGGTCCTTGATGATGAGGGTTTTCCAGAGCAGAGAGAGAAAGGGGTCTCTGTGCTATGCGGGGCCCAGAAGAGAACTGTCTCCCATTTAGTCTGACATGAGGGCATAAATGAGACCGGGAAAAATATCCTTCATCTTGTGAGTATCCTTTTGGCTTCTGCCCGTTTCCCTCAGTTGCCAATTTCTCTCCGTCTTCCAGAAGATTCTCGGTTCTGGGGGACGCAGGGACTTCCCGAGGCGCTGGCCGCTAGAGGATGCTCCTGGTCCGGCGTTGGAGAGCAGCGTGCCCGGGGCCGGGCATCCTCCTCCCCGGCACAGAGCCCAGCCCAGCTCCCCGAAGAGGGAGGAGATCGCCTGTCAGGCATTACCCGCATAGCCTGGGATATATAAAACGCAACTTTGTGCTGGGGAGAGCCGGGATATTTTCCACCGTCTAAATGGAAAAGAAATTCCATCCAATTTACAGACAAAAATGCAAAATGCTAATGGCAATAAGAGAAACACGTTGTAGGAATTTGAATGTGTTTCTTCTGGTGAAGTCCTTGGGCTTTTTTAGGTGATACTTTTAATGGCATATTTGCAATGTGCCCCACACTATCGGAGTCCTGCTGTGGGTGGTCACACCTTGGTTATTCAGATGTTCAGCTAGCTTTCGTTTTTCATCCAATCTTTTTAAGTGATCCAAATCTCAGTGCTTATGAGACTTCAGTTTTATTCTTCTATAAATATAATGGAAAATACATTCTTAATTAAATAAGGGACTATTTAGCATGTATAGTTTTTCACAAAAGGCACACACATGAAATTAGTTCCATATATTTTAAATAAAAACCAACAAACACCCCCCCAAAAAAACCCCAAACCAACAATGCCTTAAGTAAAAAGCAAAGCTTAAAGTTAAAAGAAGTTATATATGGAAATATCCTTCTTCTAGTCCTCTATTGCCCTTCCAAAATTGTAGCATAAGCAAGTTCTCTGATGTTCTCTGATGATAGAGCACAGGATTTCGTATGGCAATAGCATGAAAATATAATGTAGAAAGAGTATTTTTAAGGTAGCAAAGTGGAGTACTCAAATGTTATAAAATGGCAGATTTGAGGTTGTTTAAGATAGCTCATTTGTTCATGTGCATTAGAACACAGTCTTTAATTATGTAATCACATACTGCCTCTTTCTCTCTCCGTGTGTCCTCACCTCCTGTGGGATTTCTGCCTTATCCAGACTACAAGTTAGACCTGCTCAGAGATACATAGGCTTGTGCAGTGGAAGAGACTGTTCATTTCTTGCAGTTGGATGGCGTGTAGTAGATAAATCAAAGACTACAGGAAAGGAAATATATAGGTGAGAAGTTTAGATAAGGCTCTGAAAAATAGGACTGTAGTCTTGTCTCTGCCACCAATGTTTAGTAAAGTCAGTAAATTTTTCATATCATGCGTGTACTCCCCAGCTTCTGCATGCTGACTGTGAGATCCTACACTCTGATTAATCAGAAGTGTTGAACACCCACATCTACTCCTGAAGTCACTAGAGAGTTGTGTTTTGAGTCTACAGAATAATGAATAGTGCTATCTACTGTTCCAGCTCATGTGCCAGATGTCTCAGATTTTGTGTACCTATATCTCTCTGACTGTAATCTCAGTGCACATCTTTTGTCATCTGTAGAAGACAGATGCAGACTTTTTCAAGGCTGCAGTAAAAATAATACGTCTGAATCACTTGTATCCTCTAATGATGAGCACCAAACAAATGCCTGGACAAAGTAAATAAATTTGTCTTCAGAGCAGATTTTGAACCACGTATAGGAAATAAAGCCCACTACAAAGGATTACAATATGAGCAATGGAACAAAAGAAAATACTGCATAGTGAACTGCTATTAAAATGAGCATTGTCCATCTTGTGCATTAAATAGAGCAACATTAGCGCTATGTATTAAAAGACTGTATCATAAACTATTTATTAATCAAGCCTAGATAAACATTTAGGCTGAGTTTAGATTGCACATTAATTCTGCAATTTCCTGACACATAAGTACTGGATTCTGTAACCTGACTGATATTGCTTAACATGTGTGTGTAAAGTAAATAAAAAGGAAACAATCCGAGTACCCTCAGTAATAGCAGGCTAGCACTTTTTAGTAAGGAAGGTTGTACAGTTCCAGGTAAGGTTGTAAAATATGGTTTAATTCTGATTTTTTCCTCTTCTATTTAGTTCCTTGAGTATCACAGAATCACAGAATCTAATAGGTTGGAAAAGACCTTTAAGATCATCAAGTCCAACCGTAAACCTAACGCTACCAAGACCAGCACTATACCATGTCCCTAAGCACCTCATCCAAACGTCTTTTAAATACCTCCAGGGATGGGGACTCAACCACTTCCCTGGGCAGCCTGTTCCAATGCTTGATAACCCTTTCCGTGAAGTAAAATTTCCCAATATCCAGTCTAAATCTCCCCTGGCTCAACTTGAGGCCATTTCCTCTCGTCCTATCACTTGTTACTTGGGAGAAGAGACGGACCCCCACCTCTCTACAACCTCCTTTCAGGTAGTTGTAGAGAGCGATAAGGCCTCCCCTCAGCCTCCTTTTCTCCAGGCTGAACAACCCCAGTTCCCTCAGCCGCTCCTCATCAGAGTTGTGCTCTAGACCCTTCACCAGCTTCATTGCCCTTCTCTGGACACGCTCCAGCACCTCCATGTCTCTCTTGTAGTGAGGGGCCCAAAACTGAACACAGAATTCAAGGTCCAGCCTCACCAGTGCCGAGTACAGGGGCACGATCACTTCCCTATTCCTGCTGGACACGCTATTTTTGATACAAGCCAGGATGCCATTGGCTTTCTTGGCCACCTGGGCACACTGCTGGCTCATATTCAGGTGGCTGTCAACCAACACCCCCAGGTCATTTTCTGGAGGGCAGCTTTCCAGCCACTCTTCCCCAAGCCTGTAGCGTTGCATGGGGTTGCTGTGGCCCAAGTGCAGGACCTTGCACTTGGCCTTGTTGAACCTCATACAATTGGCCCCAGCCCATCGATCCAGCAAATTGTAAAAAATTGTAAACTGTAAAAAAGTGAATTGTATAAAGGTAAATTGTATAAAGAGTAAATCGTATAAAAGTGAAATCCACTTCCTGCCACAAGGAGCAAGGAACTTAGCTGTTGGAGAGCAAAAATTCATGTAGGAATGGGTCTATTTTCTCTGATTGGAGGTTCATATACCTTCTACAGTCACTATTCTTAACATGATCTCCCCTTTCCTAGGAAGAATAGTGGAGTTCCTGTGTTTCTGTCCCTTATATCTGCATTGCACTACATGTAAACAGAACAATTTTATGGCATGTGCTGAGCGAGTTTGTTTCTTGATGCTCAGGAAGCATCAGACTTACCACACATGCTCTGCAAAGCCAGACGGGGTGATGAGCTGCATCTTTTCACAAGCATTAGACTCAACAGCAAGTACACAGTGATGCTATGCGGATAGCTACTCCACCTGTGCCCTTTTGCCTTTCTATGCAACTTGTTTTGTGTGCAGAATTTTGTAAGCTTGCAGTTAAGCAAATTGCTCTCTAAACTATTGAAAAGAGACACTGGAAGATTTGCAGATGGTGTTGTGTGGGCGTGATAAGCTAAGAAACCTCCTTTACATCAGCCAGCAAACTCAGCTGCCTTCTTGCCTCTGCAACTTGTTTTCCTGTTTGTAAGAAAGAGGTTTAAACACTGAAATCCAGCAAAGTAACCCAGAAAAAAAGTTTGAAGATGTAATTCATAAAACAGAATAATTCACCCCATTCTTATGTGTTTGGAAGCAAAAGATGTCTATTTTTGACTTTGTAATTTGGCCTGGAATATACTTGTAGGATACAAGCTGTGATTTTCATCTGTAGCATCCCTTTTTTTCCTTATTCAACTGTTTTTGTTTTCTCCCTAGTATAGTTGTAATGGGAGTGTGAAAGAAAGGGAACCTCAGAAATACTAATTTTAAAATGTGTTCTAAAGTGTGCGTTAAAGCTGCTGTCTTTTGCTATGAAAATAAACTGGCACTTAACTTCAACGTAAATAGAGATAGGGAAATAAATAAAAATGTTAGGAGACCAAATGACCAAGAAGCTTAATTGATATTCTCAAGTGATTTAGGAACCATACTCTAATTCACTGCTCAAACTGTGTTTACAAAGTTGTTTAGCTCCTAATTCACACCCACATGTCAGGAAACCTTCTCAGGAAAGGTAAAAGAATGGTGGCGGCTGTGGAAGTTATTAAAGTATTGTTGTTATTTAAGGTAATTTTTCAACAAATTCATTTCTTGAACTTCATCTTGGAATTAGAAAAATTGCTGGAGGCTTTCAAAATTTCATATCACAGAGGAAAAAATAAGGAGGTTGCAGAGCAGAATAGATTTCTTAAATCAGGTTAGAAAATTTCCATCAGTACCTAACACTTTGAAAGCTACTAAGGTCGAAGTTACTTTTATTACTTTTGTGTTTTTCTGCAGTGATAGCATTTTGTTAGACTATTGAACGAGTTACACTGTGTTTTCCTGGTCTTTTATGTTTGGTTTGATATCAGTGTCTTGGCTTGAGGATGAATATCTCTTTAATAATGTCTTTTTTAATATGTCTGTTTTTATGAGTAAAGGTATTTGAACAACCTTAACTCTAATCAAGTGAAACTTTTTGTGAAAGAATATATAAAACTGGAATTTGGTCCTGTTTATGGTCTGGGAGGTTGTGTTGTGAGAGGTAGTGAGGCAGGAGGGGATCATGGAGCCCTGCTTGCACCCTGGGGGAACGGATGCACATTTCCAGGCTGTGCCTTCCACTGGTGCAGCTGGCAGGGAAACCCGCACTGCTGTGGGCACCAAATTCCTGTAGCCACATCAGGCCCTGCCTGCTGTGCCCTGACACGGTGTTCCTGATCCAAGTGTCCTTGGTCTTTTTTTCCTGAAATCTCCTGTTTTCCTGTGGGGTCAAACATAGATAGTCACCACCATCTTATGCCTCCCAGTCCATAAGGCAGTCAGGTGTTAGTGCTGACACTTTACAAATGAGTTGTTTGCGGAGCTCAGTCAAGGTGATTTCAAAAAGATGGGAGGATGGCTCCATCCCGTTGGCAGATGGGTAGCGTGGATGGGCAGCCTGCCCCTCTGGCCAGCAGATCGAAACACGATGGACTGACAAGCCGCTTGTCCATGCAGCAGTGGTGGCTGGTCTGGCAGAGGTGAGCGACTGCTCCCAGGGGTGGAGGCCTGGCTGGGGGAACGGGAGCATCAGCTCATCGTGGTGATGTCTGCTGATAGGCAGTGGTGACAGGGGGAACACTGTTTCCCCATTTTTTTCTTGGTTAATTTCAGTGAAAACTCATTGGTCAGAAAAGTCTTGTTGGTAATTTATGATGTGACGTGCAACCAAATATGCACTTCAGCCATTTTTCATGTGTTTTGCTAACGATGGGTCACACAGTTTCACTGGAAGGTTTCAAAGATTAAAGCCATGAGAAAAGGCAGCCCTGGTGACTGATATTCTCTGACCCCATGACCTACCAAAGGCCATAGTGCCACACTAAATAAAGCTGTCTCAAGCTCATCACTTCTGTTGGGCTTTAACACAGATTTTAAAAAGATGATCAGGCTTGACTTAAAGACTTTCAGGGTTTATCTGCCATGTCCATAAATAGGCAGTTTTAATTAACATTTATTCTTTGTGTTAAAAATGTCATTCCTCTAATAGGAATTTGTCCAGCTTCCTCTTACGACAAGTTATTTTCTATAAGTAGTCTCTTCCCACCTACGTACCAGAAGGTACTCGTTGACTTGATTTAATTTATTTTTTAATAGATGCAGCTCTGGATTATACATAGGATGTGATCTGTTAGCAAGAGACCTCTCTTTGTTATGTTGTTGTGAAGTCCTCCTTGTAAAGTACAAATATCCAAGAACATATGTGGGCTTCTCCCATCCATTCAAGTAAAGAGCAGTCCTGAAGTCTGCAGTTCAGCATGACAATTGCTATGTCTTCTTTCTGGATAAAAGGCATTAGAACAGCTCTCCTCAGCTCAGTCTTCAAGAAACATGAATAATAGAGAGAATCCTTTTGATTTTCATTCTTTGTTGTCTGATACCTTACTGTTGGCATTTGAACCTGAGCAAAGTAGATGCAAAATGCTGGGATAGCAGCATGAGTCATCAGCGAAGCGGTTACATTAGGTGCCACAAAGTGCAGACTCGGCTCCGCTTGTAAGTCCAGGACTCCCAGCAATCATGTCATGCTGAAACAGAGAGGATTACAGCAAAGGAAATGTTGCAGTCTTCGTATGTCCCTCTGAGTTGTCTGTAACCTGGCCCTAATACAAGCAGGGAGCAGCTCGTGTTTTCACTTGGCTGTGGGGTGTTTTGAGTGCCAGGAGCAAGGGGAACACAAAAGTCCCCAGCTGCTTTCTCATGCCCTTCTGCATATGGCCCACACTACAGAAAACTAGTTTTTTTACTAGCTTAGCCAACTCTTCAATATAAAGCTTTACTGTACAGCTGTTCTCCAGTAGGAGATCCACTATATTATGACTCTTCATACAATATACAATATATATTTAGCCCTCAAGATTGCACTTCTTGTCATTCTAGTTTTTTAAGTTACTGTGTTTCTTGCTGCTAGCACCTTTGAAACTCAGTGGAGCCCTGGGGGGCGGGGGGTCTCAGTCTCCTGTTTCCTATCTCCTTTGAGCTATGGCATTACAATCATCTGTCAAAGATGAGCAAGAGTCAAGGAAATGGAGCACCTCAAGTGGCTGACACTGCTGAGCAGATATCCTTCTATTTTTGCTGAGTGTTCACATACCTCCAGAATACAGATGTGTCTGAGCTGGATTAGATACAGAGAAAGTTTGTAACACCTCCGTTTTATAATAATGACAGCACTGATTGCATCTGAAAATGATACAATTTTAGCAACTGCTGTGACCTGTAAATACAGTTCCTTTGCCATGGATGCAGTCAGGATGTCACCTTATGCCAGACATAATTGCATGTACGCTGTGGTTGTACTCATTTAATGTTGTAGTTAAAAAAAAATTATTGCACCTCTTGCAAATTGGTTAAGGCAGTGAAGTTCCTGAAAGAAATCAGTCTGAGGTGGAGGAACTTTGTTCGTGATGCATATGATGTTTTTCTCCTTCCTAAAGTCTCCAGACTGCACATGCTGTCTGCATCTGATTTCCATTCCACAGCAGCATTATGAATGAGAATGTAGGGAAAAGAAACCATCACAGTGTGGTTGTCCCAGTGGTAGTGACTGGCACTGGAATAAACTACGTAGGATCTATAATAAGTATTTGACAGTTTAGCTAGTAAAATTGATGATTGCAGCTTAAAGAATATATACATTGTTGTACTACAGAATACACTTTATGGTGCTAACAGCAGTGAATGTTTAACTACTGCAGGTGTCCTGTGGCCTAAATTAATATGTATTTTTCAAATAAGACTCTCCCACTCCTTTTTCTTACAGTTTTGTAGAAGTAGGTTTGTTACAATAGATGGCTTTATAATTATGTATTTTTTCTTATTCTAAAACAAAATACAAATTTCCCATTTGTGTCTTAAAAATTTTGATGTGGCTAAGTCTTTGTTGACTCCCTTGTTCTAAACCCAGTATTTTATTGGAATCCTCAATTAAGCCAATTTCTTCCATGATTCATTTCACTTAGCAACAGACATGTAAGCTACGGCCTCTGGCCCTAATGAAATCCTTTAAATGCAGTCTACATAGCAAAAGGTTAAGGGGGCAAGGCACAGTTTAATTTCCCAATACCGCTTTATGGGAGTCTTTGTAAATGTACTTGCTTCTGGAGTTTTCTAACGCCCCTCTCTCTGAAACTGTAGTCAATTTGTAGCCTAGAAGTTGCTATATTAAAATTACATACATGAGAGAGGTTGGAGGGCAGTGGGATACAGGACCTTCCTGCTAAATTGCTAATCCAAATTGGGCCTTAGTCAATCTCTTACAAAGTTGTCAACATCCAATGACCTATATGAAATGAGTTGGTAGCTTCAGTCCGGTTCCTAGAGAGGTGTGCACATCAGAAGAGCAATCAGCTGGCACTAATTGGCACCCTGGCTAGCAGCCTCAGCAGAGAGCCAAAGGTCTGTAGAGGAATGGAGACTGAAGTGCTCTCTCAACCTTAAAGATGGTCCCTCTGGGTCGGAGTGTAGGGCACGTTTGTAAAGTCATATGTGGAATTTTGCTGTGCATCTTGCAATGCTAGACTGGAGCTGTGGCTAGGGAACCACACTCCTCAGGGCTTTCGTAGGGCATTTCGAATGCCACAGGGCATTTTAAACTCTGAAATCACTTCAGCTTTCCTTCAGACATAAACACGAAGAGAACATTCACTAAGCAATAACCTGATATTCTGAGGTGTCAGATGACAAATAACCACTCCAGTTAAGGGACTGCACTGGAAAAGGGAAAGAGAGGGAGCGTGTATTCCTTAGAGGCAAAGCTTTCTCAGGTCCATGCCCAGCATGCGTAAGTACCTTTGCTCTGACAATTTTTCCACCTGTTGGGCTCAGAAAAGGTATAAATTAGTGCTGCTTAAATATTAAAAAAGTACGGTTTTGTGAGTAGGTTTGTGAAGTTCTGTTCATTATAAAAGCATAGTAACACATGGTCTTCCTACACTTGGAATTGTTCCCAGACCATAATAATTTCAGAAAGTTTATTATGGGTTATTATCTTCCCCAAAGCCTTGCATTTAAAAAGTTTATTTCTTCTTTTGTTGTTCTGTTTGCAAAGTTTCAGTCATTCAGGCAGGGTGGAAATAATGTCATGAACTTGAAGCCATCAGCCCATTCAGCATGAATAGGGTCAGTGAAGTAGCACTAAATTAAGAAATGAGTAATGTACCTACCTAGTATTTTAAGCCAGGCAGTCAAAGGTGAGAAAATATATTGTCCAAATTAGAAGTTGAGCAAATTTTCTTTACCTCCATTTACCCTTGAACATAGGAATGAATAACGAGCAGCAATGACAAATGTTTGGTTGCCTGTGGTTTTCTGCTAAGCAGAAAAAATAGGATCATTTGATGGAGATTAGTCTGTTTCACAAAATATTTGGTGTCTTCAGAGAGCAGTTTTTGTCCACCTATATGTTGTCCTTACTGATAAAGATGAAATGAAGGTCCTGCATAGAGCACGCATACTTCCAGAAATCAGAGCATACCTTTTTTTTCTCCATAGCTTTGCATTACTGGAGTTACCAATGGCCTACTGTAACTTTTCCCCCCTCTAAATCAGATAACAAAAGAAACCAGGATCACAGCCATAACTGAAATGATGGAGTTCTGAAAGTGACACCCTTTTCCAGGCATACAGCAGCCCCCTTTCACTGCCTCCGTGCTCTCTCACCGGATGACGTGGTGCAGATCTAGCTGACAGACTAAGATTGGAACAGCACAGAAAGTAAGGCGGTATTTGCATCCCTGAGCATGGGATTATCAGCTGCTGCGAAGAATCGGGGAGTTTGGAGATAGACTCTGCTCTCAACATTGCTACGGCTCAATGCAAAATAATCAACCTGAATAATGCTGTATGCTTGTGTTTTAATGGTTTGCACTGAAACACAGTGGTGCCCTAAATGTATAAAGTGTTACCATTTGCGAATTCCCACCTGTCATTTGTGTTTCTGGAAATAGTATCCCTCCCTGCAGTCTGGACGTTGCCCCAGGTGGTGTCTGACTCTTAACCCAAATCAAACAGTAATTGTTCAGACACTGTCTGGCTCTCATGCAGTGGACAGGGAAAGCACAACAGCCTTCTAGTTACCTCTTAGTAAGCCCAGGCAAGGATTTCCCTCAGGAACTCTTCAGCCTGTTTTCCTCATAGGCCTTTAGGGTAAGGTTTTAGGGTCGCAGTCCCCATTGCCCTCCCTATTGCTGTAGGGCCCAGCACGCTTGATGAGCGGACTGCATACTGTGAAAGGGTGAGATGTAAGAGTGGTACTGCAAAGAGGATGAGCACAGGCTTTCATTTTTCCTTTTGCTGGCAGTACCTTGGTAATGTAACTTAACCTAGGAGTGGCCAGATTACAACTCTGGAGCTGTAAATGGTTTGCCAGCAGTTGAGATGTGGTTGCCAATCCAGTTCTGAAGACCACTGGCAGGATTCAGTTATTGCAGGGTAACTCAGAACGCTGGCTGCTGAAAGAAAAAAGTCAGCAGGTTCCTCTGAGGCTGCCATCTGAATGGCTGCAGGTCCCAGCTGTTCGCTTCCCTCAGCTCACTCTGCAGCAGCATTCCTGTAAGCTGTGATCGTACCCTGCTCATGAGCTGCCCCTGCAGCCCCCCGTCCTGTCAGTTCCTCAAGGCACGGGGCATGGATTCAGCCTGGCTTGCAGAATCAGGAATTCTCCTCCAGAGGTATTAAAACGAAACTGTTAAACACCGATAATTCTTCGAGAACTGCTGGCTTAACGCTGGTAGCCCTGTGCCTAGGACTGCAGCTCCTGATACTGCAAGAGGTGACAGTCTCCATGCTTATAAAATCAGAAAGGTTCTAGCTTGGATACAAAGAAAAGACTAAAAATAGGACACAGTGCTTGAAGATGTATGCAGACAGTAACAAGCACTCTAGGCAGTGTGGACTGCCCTGCTTGACTTAACCAAAATGTATCACTGCCTTCCAAGGGCAGGATGTGGTATGGGGTTTATGTCCAAGATCCCCATTTATTTGGTCCTGACTTGAACCTATTTATTTGTCCTTTTAGCCTGAACTTGCGCTGTGTCATCTTTGGACCCAATGAAAATATCAACATATATATTGTGGACCTGAGCAACAACCAGTGTCTTTTGTGAAAGGGGCAGAGAAGTAACTGCTCCTTCAAAAATAAATAAATGGTTCAGTGTTATGAAAACTAAAGAACAATAATGCTTTTACATTCAATGAAAAATAGTTACAGCTATAACTAGTAATTTGATTAAGTTAAGAAATTATATGTTCATTTTGGAGAAAGATTTTTTATATTAAGAACTGTTACAGTGAGAACTCTGGTGACAGTGTACTGTCTGGAAGAGGGAACCAGCTAACAAGAGAGACCTCTGATACCTGTGATTATGAATTGTTACTCTGTTCTGTAACAGTTTACAGTCTTATTTTTGAATGTAAGATAGTTCAGCTGTTCTAATTCACTTTCCTGGGTGACTAAACTAAGCAGTATAGCTTTGCACTTTCAGATTTTTGTATGAACCCCATGCCATCTCTGGAAGCTCATGTTAATCCTAGGGAGGACCAAAAGAATCTACTAACATATGCACACTGCCAAAATAAATGATGGCTGGATTCCTGAGCTAATCTTTGCCTTTGATCTTGTGTATCAGAAAATTTATTTGGTAAAGTAGTGATGAAAAGATTTCTGGCCATTCTGAAGTATCAGCTGCAAATAACCTAGACTTTTTGATTTTCACAATAAATCAGGAATTTTTTTTTTTCCTCCCTTTCCAATCCTTGGTAATTTCCATAGAAAGCTTTATAATAAAGCAATTCAGAGAGTAGCTATAGCCATTCTTTTTCTGGCACTTATAACCTTGTATGTGAAATTGCATGACATGTTATGTCAGTGTGTGGAAATCTGACTGTATTGTTACCTCTGAAAGTAATGTCAGAAAGAGATGGCAACTTTTGTCTTACATTTTTTCCTCGTTGGCTGTTTTTTCCTTCTTTCCTTGATCTGCGTAAAAGTTCACAATTCATGGTGTTTCTGTGCTCACAGAAAATAACATAAAAGCATAGTAATGACACATGGTCATGTCTTTTTTGCAGTAGATCTCCAGCATGGAACTTGGTCTGTTTTTTTCTACGTTTTCACAAAAGAACCCTGAAATAGCACTGTTTTGTGCTCTGGTTCTTACTGATCTTGCTTTGATGGTTCCCTCACTTGCCTTTTTGTTGTATGGAACCTTCCTTTTCTGGCATTGTCCATTCAGTTAATATTTTCAAATGTTTTTATGGTTTCATATTTTAACTGATTTATCATGGATTTTTCAATACCGTAGAACATGCCCTTCCATTTTTAACACATAGGGATGTTTTGGTGTAACTGCAGAAATCACTGAAACTTGATCTTTGAGTCTGTTTTAGATCCTTCCTGAGGAGGGGTTGGGTTTTGATTTTTTGGTTGTTGCAGGGCTTTTTTTAGGTAAAATACAGCCTACTTTTTGCAAAACACCTACTTCTTTATACTGAATAGCACTTTCTTGTTTCAGGACTTTCTGATGTTTACAGCCACATGTGAGAACAAAACTTAAAGGCTTTTACTAGTTACTGTGTAAAACCTATAAGATAATAAAGTCCGTGCTTGAAACAACTTACACTGGATGGAGATTTTACCGATCAGAAACTGGGGTACAGAAAGATTAAGTTGTTTCATTGAAGATTAAGGAGATCTGGGGTGGAGCTCTGCTCAAATCTGGAGCATGTCTCAAGAGTTGTCTTCTTTCTTACAAGTGTAGATCACCATGGCCTCATCTACTAGGCTAGGAAACACATTTATAGAAAGAAAAGTCTAAGTTGTCATTATCTTGGGGGGGATGGGGAGAAATCACTGTAACAGTTGTCACTGCTGTATTATTTCTTTTGTTGGTATGTTCTGTCTCTGTCCTGTCTGCTTTGATCAATGGTATCCAGGAGTGTGGTATAGGCTTGAACTAAACCCACCAAACAGTCCCATCCCTTTCTCCAGAGGTGGAGGAGTGACTGCAAACAGAATGGCCAGATGGGGAAGGTTGCCTTGCCTGCCCACACGCCATCCAGCCAGACCCTGTACCTTATCTTTGCGCTGTAGTGGGCGTGGAGGCAGTTTCCTGTATGTCAGACTGCTGCTGGGTGGAGACAGGGACGCTTAGGGAGACAGAAGGGTGTTAGCAGTTTCCACAGGAACCACAAGGTGCAGAAGAAGAGAAGGCAAGAACTTCCAGCTGTGGTTTCTAACCAAGGCTCAGGCCTTGAGGGGAGACGGAGAAAAGGGCATGCCTGCTGCACATCTGTAGCCAGCAATGGCTTGAGTCATTTGTGAAGCTCTTGCAGTTTGTGATGATGTCTCCAAGCTGGAAAACAAATTTCCTTGTCGCTGAGTGTGTATCTCCTTCAAATTGTAAATCTGAGTTGATGGAGTCCCAAACTGCTGCTCATTGCCAAGCTGTATGGAGAAGGTACTCTTTTGCATGCACTTGAACACAACAGTAATGAAAATCCTTTAAAAAATTAATAGCAATTAAAATAATATTAAGCATAATCAGTAATCTATTAGCAAAGAATGGGTTCTTATTATTTCTTCTGTACTAGTATGCTTGATGGATATCAGGTGGATAAAATATATCTGCTTGTGGTGTCTTTGTTCCCTTTCTAGTTTTTTCATTTAGCTCATGATTTCATTTAATGGAAGAGTCACTTCTCACATATTGGCTTGACAATTTACAAGCATTTGTTTGTGCTGAATTAAGCACATTTCTAAACTTTGTATGTTGCTGCTGACAGTTTGGGGATTGATTTTCATCCCTAGAGAGATGCCTTTTTGTCTTTAAGGCAAATTGAAGTTGACTGCTGGAGCATTCCCTCGTAAGAGAGAGAATCTACTTTAGGGATATTTTTCTACTGAGAATTCATTTTTAACTGAGAAGCTTCAGCAAGGTCATGTTTTTCATGACACCAAAAAAAAAAGTTCACAGACAAAGAAGTAGCACTAACTTTAGAGAAAACAAATAGGAGCAAATATTACCAAGTTTTTTTCCCCTGTAGTTCTCTGTCAGGGAAGTGTGCCTAGATATGCAGTAGGCAACAATTTTCCGGACTTTTATTCTAAAAGCACGTGTTAAATGCTGGTGTGGGCAATGGCAGAAAACAATTTTACCTATCCATGTTTTTTCATGTACGTTATGAATTTAAATTTTAAAACTTCTGTAACATTTTTTAGGACATTCAGATTCTTTCAAGAACAGATTCACTGCTTGTCCATATTGGCCACATGGGGCGGGGTTTGCAGACATGAATGGATTAATATAATAAGCTGTGTGTGAGGATGCAGGATCTCCACCAAACAGGTGCTGTAGGAAGTCTTCATTCACATCAAGTAGAGCTAGATGCTCTCTTTTTTACAGTAGGCTCTGTGGCTGGACATGCAGGGCTAGAGTTACTTTCTAAACTTTCTCCAACCTATATCCACCCACCCCTCACTCCCTTCCCCCCAGTCAGCCTGGCACAGTTTTTGGATACAAACATTATATAGTTGCTATATTGACAGGGATGCTGGGATTCATTTATGTATCTGTCTCTCCCTTCAAGGTCTTTTTGGCACTAGATTTGTTTTATAGGAATATTTTTTACAAATAAAAATACTGCTAAAATAAAATAGTGTCTATGTATATATCTGGTCTGTTTTATGTGGTCAAAATGAATGTTACCTCACACCTGAACAACGAAGATTAATCCAACCATCCTGGCCAATGAGCAAGTCTAGTGAGGTTTTTTTGTGGTGGTACCTGGCAGGTTACTGGTGAGGTGATGGGCAGACCTCATTAAATTCTTATTTAATGCTTGTCTCTGGAATGACTGCATTCTCTTTAATCTTCGTCTTTGTATTCAGTCATACTTCTAAGACCCACGTGACTTAAAAAAAGGAAATAAATAACAACCTTAGTCTTTCAACGAGGTACCAGATGACAAACTCGAACCCACTTTTTTTCATTTCCTGGAAATCACACCAGCTGAAGCAAGTTTTTTACCACAATGCACATAAACAAGTTGTAAGAACCAATTTCTTCAGGAAAGTGTTATCCTGCTGGTTATAAAATCTTGTTCAAGGGAGCTGCAGGTCTCTGCAGTCTTCCTTTAAACCTTCTTTGGGATCTTCTTATTGGATTTTTCACACATTTGAGTCCTAAAACTTTGAGTTATCTCAGTATGTTTCTGGAGACCTGGCTATCAATTGCCAGAATTTTCATTTGCCTCTTTGATCTTCATTTTTCCTTCTCAGATTACTCCTGTAATATTAGTGACAGCTATCTCTTAGTAGGTACCAGACGAGGACATTTGTAAACTCCAAGAAACAAAACTTTCAATGTTCATCATACTAAAAAGAAAAAAAAAAGCATCGTCAAACTTGAACATTCAAGTGTCTTGTATATGCAAAAGAAAACACTTGGCTGGGGTTCAGGATGGGGTAGGTGAGGGATGAGAGGAAGCAGGGACTGACGTTGCTTAGTAGCAGCTGGTAAGCAACATCCCACAGCTACCACACTCCCAGATCCAGGGGGTAGCCCAAACAGCAAAGAACTCACATTTTCTGCCATGTTCTCACTTCCACAGTTTTGATAAATTATTTTTAAAATTTTTACTCAACTTCAGCTTGGAGCTTGGATCTCTTCTTGAAAGGAAGTTACCTTTAACTTAGATCATAGCATTTATTAATAGTATGAAAGCCCAAGTAATCATATTGTCTCACTTTCTCCTCCTACTTTTTGTTGCAACTAGGCCAGTTAGAAGTTCATTTTTGTGAACTGTACCTTTTCTACCTTAATCAAGCTTGTTTCTGTTTTGTCCTTTTGCCAGAAGACTTCTGGTGTTCAGAGTTAACTTTGTTCTGAGTCCTTTTCCATTTTGTGTACAGCTATGCACCTAATTAGAGGTAATTGTTTCCTTGTTCCTGCAGCATCAGCCAAGCAAGCAGATCTCAGCTACATCTGCCTATCTGGGGGGGCTCCATCCTAGCAAAAATGTAGCAAAGACATTGGTAATTTAGTAGTTCTCTCTAGCTCTTTCATTATTCTGTAGCTGTAGCAAACATGCCTGCAATGTGTTTCACCTACTTCACTATGCTGTGGAAAATCACGGAAACCTGTGTATGCTGAGTGGTCAGGGAATGGTAGCATGAATGTTATAACACTGTCACAAAGGTTTTAAATCAGGATTTTTTTTTTTTTTTTAACAAGACTTTAACATTTGTTAGCTTTGTATAGGATTCTCTCTTGGTTTTTATTTGTAATTAAGAATAAATGCATAATTTTACTGATTTTGCTGCAACTTTTTCAAACTTCAGAGTTCCAGGAATTAATTCTTATATATTATCCAGCACTCAGACAAGCTATTTCATGGGTTCTAATAATGACAGAATGCAAATTTCCATTAATTAAGTTTGTAATTGTGGAGCAGGAGGGAGAACAATTTATAGAGGCAGGGGTAGGAGGAGAACTTTAAGTAGCAGTGCATGGCGAATGAGATGCACAGCTTCCATTATCAATAGGAGCTGCATGTCTAATCCACCAGACTCGGTCCTGAAGAAAATGTACCCTGGGATGTCAGGTGTTAAGGGGAAGAATGGGCCTCTCACGTTCTTTGCACTTACAAGCCGGCTGTAACCTTTTGACTCTCTCTCTCTTTCTCTTCTTGAGTTTTGTTTCCTGAAAGGAAAAGGGGGTGGGGGAAGGCAGGGGAAGAAGGCTTAAAGAGTGGAAGATCTGTTTCAAAGTACTGTAGTGTATTTGCAAGCTTTTCCTTTTTTTCTGGAATTAGTTTTGTTTTGATTTCTTAAAGAAGCGGTTGCTTTTAATGTTGAGTGTTTAGAGCATGACTTAAGATATGAATATCTTACTGAGTGCCACTATCAACACTATAAACTTTACACATTCTACCACAAGTGTTTTGCACATAGCTTTTTAATCTTTCTAACTAAAAGGAATATAATTTCGTTTAAGAGCATAACAGAGGAGGAGAGCTGGGTCTGTGAATTAATGTTACAGGTATTGCTTTTTATATGGACCAGTGTTATGCAGAAAAACAACCCCCCAAATAACAAGAAATCTCATTTATTCTCAAAGGGTCCCCTAATGTAGCATGATCATATATTGATCACATTGAACTTGGGTGTATTCCAGGCCTGAAGACCTGCATATGCAAAGAAAAAGTTTATATAATACTTGTCCATTTCACCTCCTTGCTACCTCTGACTTAGTAAGTATGAAAATGTCTCAGTGCAAGGAGGAAGATGCATGCACCCTAGGTGACCATTACTTGTTAGTATGAAAATTCATTACTTTTGAGGACAAAGAGCAGAATGTGGAAAAATATGTGAAAACTTACATTATCCTTCCTTGAAATACAGTCTGTTCTGGGCTGATCTTTATTAGAATGTAAAAATGGAAACACTAAGGCGGTATTTACTTCCATGAATTAAAAAGACTCTTGCTCATAGGAGAGTGCCCTGAGAATACTAAAGGAGTTTTATATATTCCCGGCTACCATCTTTGTTTGAGGACCATGTCCCTCTTCTAGCTTTGCATCTTTCTTCATTAGGGATTATTTTGAAATGGCTCACGTTGCCTTTGCTTGGCTGAAATGTGGCAACGATGGAGTGGAGCCAATGGAGGGGTAATTTTACAGCCAGCAATCAGGAAAAGGAAGAGCCCTTAGCCAGGGGACTCAACAGTGCCAGGAGGAGCCATTATTCTATTATTATTTCCAGTGTGGAAGCATTGTTTTAAGTTACATTAAAAACATCCTTTAAATTTCTTTGTTATTTGTGTCGTAAATTTTCCATATCAACCTTTCCAAAAGAAAGGTGTGTCAATCTATAATGTATATCCAAATTGAGTGCTTGGGATGTATCTGGCTTTAGAAATTGTAGGTTAAAGAAGGGAAACCTGAAATTAACAGTAATACCTCTGACTTAGCCTGGAAGTTCACGGAGGCTGGCCAAACACGGAGCGAGTTCTCCATTTCTTAACACTTGCTGGGAACAACGCTCTAGGCAGCCTTTCTCCAGACAGGCACTGTCTTCCCATTTTTTTCTACTATTAGGGACTCCAACTCTTTGTGATTTAAGGGCCCAACCCTGTAAGCTTTCTGGGAACCTTACATTTAGACGGCTAAAGGAGTGAGAGTGAAGTGTATATCATTATTCATGTGCATGGATTTGCATTTATCTCCTGGAGATTGTGTGTATGTTGAAGCACATAATGGATTTGCATGATGTTTTGGGAGATCTGATGTAGACAGTTTCCTTGTTTTCAGTTATTCAGAAGTCCTGTGGCAGTAAATATTTTATATACAATACTGCTTTAATTCCACTATGTAGAGTATGTGTTGTGAACTGGTATTGAAGGGATCCATATATTGAATATTATTATCACTTTTTTATTGCTAGACTTTGGGGAGGCAAAGGCCTTACATCTGTAAGGCAAGTGATATTTGGCATAAATGCAAAAGATGAAACAATATCTCCCAAATCATTTGGGCAGTCTCAGACATGAATGGGAACAGAACCCAAATATACTAAATCCCAGTCCAGCATCTTAATCCTGAGCCCATTTTTTTCATTCAAAATTGAAGTTTCCATGATTATTATTTCTACTGCCAGGGCTTTCCAAGGATTTAAATGTGACCTAATTTATTAAATGCTGTCTTATGTGCAAGACAGAAGCGAAATCCTTACCCCAGGGCACTTACTCAGTGGCCCTGATCCTGCAATCTGATCTCTGGAATGAACGTCTGAACTAACACAAGTCATGCTGCCTGTTCAGAGAGTTTGACTGGGATTCTAATGGAGAAGAGACATGTAGATTGCAGGTTGGCTATAACATCCTCAGTGAATTTCAATACGTTACCACTAGTTTCCTATGTTATTATCCCGGAGTCCTCTATGAGCTTTTGTATAGCTGTTACTCAGTTACCTTAAGTAGAGAGTGAAGTTTGGGCTGAACTGTTTTCTAAAAACTGTGTATAAGCCTTGATCTGTGGCACTACTTAAAGATGCTTTGCGATGCACCTTGAGATTAAAGTGCATTGCCCCTGCAGTGCATTGATCTTGTCTGGCCCAGAAAGGGGTTGTCATAGATCTGCTTTTGAAATCAGGACTCCCTCATGGGTTTTTCCAAGGCATCATCTCCATGTCATTGGGTTGGCAGGATATGAAGCTGAGGGTCTTTTTGAAGTTTTCCTTCACACCAAGGGGTGTATACTTGTCGTGTGGGAACTGTGGTAAGTTACACCCTCTTCTCTCTGTGTGTTCAATGCAGGATAACTTACTGCAGTATTTAAATATTCCAGACCTTTTTTAAAAGTAAATTGTTTGATTTGTTACGTTGGAGTATTAAAATGAAGAATGGAATCTGAATGCTCAGAAGGCGTTTCTTGCAGAGGACTGAAATACGTGGGCTGAACTTCATGAATTAATTAAACAGTCCTACAAACATCTATTCTTTTGCAGCTACAGACAATAGTCTTATTTTAGGAAACATGATCATGTGCTTCGTCCAGTATCACTCATGCCGGTATTATTTAGGTTTTGCATAATTGTAAAGCAAATATCACTTTAAAGTCTGCTTGTGTATCTCACATCTCAATCTCATTTTTTTTAAGTACAAAAAAGTTAGTTTTCTGCATCAAATGATTTGTTATCGGAAAAGCAAAGTAACATTTCTTTACTCAAAACTCTTTTTCCTGCAAAACTGTGGTACATGGAAAATATTTTCCAGCTTTCAGAGTTTATTTGATTTTGAACACTTTTGGTTATGTAAGTTTTAATAAGTAGCTTTGGTGTACCCCTAAAGGCACACCCCACACACTTATGTTGTGTGACCTAGGGTCACAAGTAATGGCTGCAAGCTAATTGATTGAGAAAGGCTTGTCTGACTGGGCCCCTTTGAGTCCTCCCTTTACATTCCTAAATTTCTGTAAAGGAGGCACTGGCAGCTTCGCCTGGCGAGAGGAGGGGTTGGGGGAAAGGGAGGAAGTTTCTCAGTTTCTGATTATGCGCAGAGTTTCCTTGTACTGAGCTTATGTTCTCCACCCACTACTTAGTAAGAACTCCTTAACAACTTAAAGCTTTATCCCTGTGAGTACCAGAAAAGTGATCTGAGTATTTATTGAGCAGGGAGAACAAACTGCTTGCTCCAGGCAGGGAGAAAGCTTATGGAAATGATATTAGACCTTCAGCAAAGTACACAGCTGCATCATACAGAAGCTGAGACTCAAACTGACAGGCAAATAAGCCAGATCACGGAAGGGGCCTCTGTGTGGCAGCTCTGAGCTACCAAGTGTTGGACAACTAGGCAAAAAGTGCAATGGAACAGGGCAGAAAATAACACACTAACTTCAGGCAACTGTTGCTTTTTCATGGTGAGTCCAGATTTGAAATGTTGTTTGAAATGTAGCTATTTTTGTTGTTTCTAAAAACCCTTCCGTTTTACCACAGCAATCCTTTTGCGAAGCTCATTGTGTTACAGATTATTTGTCCGGATGTGCACTTCAATTCTGAACGATACAGAAATGTACAGGGATAGTCCTTTCCTTGCTGCTTGCTCTCTCTTTTGCTTTTGCTTGCTTCAGGAGACAGGTCCCATTTCTAAAAGCACACTGCATGGCTTCCGATTTGGAAAGACATAGTTTTGCAGCTAGCACTTGGTGTGCAGCTGCACATCGGTGAATGAGTGAACATAATTTCTATGCACAGTTTTCTGCAGTTTGAGCTTTGTGGCACCTCTCCATTGCTCCTTATTTCACTGCCTTATCTTGAGAATGTGTGGCACGGTCACTATGAAAAGAGCTTTGTGTTTGAATTCCTGGTGAGTCGAAGGGTCAGGGCCTATGAGTTATCTGCCTGCCAGCAGGACTCATTGCTGTGTCCCTTTATTTTTCAAGCTGAAATAGAAAAAACATGTGTCCTCATCCCTTTTTTATAAACTTATTTTGAATTCAGGTTTTACATGCTGTTTGTGTGTGCTTTGTTCTTTTGACAAACTCGGGTTTTGGGGGGAAGCCAGTTTTATTCTATCCATATTTATTTTATTTACTCAAGCTTTCCTGCAGCTTTTTTGCATTCCTTTGTTGTGATGCACATAAATTTTTCTTAAAACAACATTCAGTGATTCTGATTTCTGGTAAGAGAAAAAGGATTTATACTTGGAAACATATTTCCAAAAATACCAGGGAGCTATCTAAATTTTAGGTAAGTTGCAAAATTATACAGAAGATAAGGCTTTTGTAACTTTTGTCTCACTTAAGGAGGGAAACACAATACTTCTGGATAAGTTCTTGAACAGATTGTGTTAGATACACTAGTCATCTAGTGTAATGGTAATAAATATGATCTGAGCTATAATGTTTTTTCAGTTACTTAGTTTGAAAAAGCTACTTTATTAGCATAGGAAGAGAATTAAACATTGCATGTTGACAGTAACATTAGAAATATGTTTGCAAAAACTGCTGAGTGGATGAAATTTAGAGCAATAAATCATCAAGGCATGTCAAAGTTACTCTGTATGTGATGTTTTAAGATGCCTGTGATTTAGAGGAGAAATGAGCCTGGTTTTCCTCCAGCAGAAGTGTGATTCTGTACAAAATGATCTTCATTGTATCTTTCTTTAAATAAATAGTTTGCTTTTCAAAAAAATAAGTAACCAAAGTCAGAAGGTGCAAGAAAAGTCTCAGAATTATGTAGCAGTTATTTGGAGCTAAAGGAAAAATGCTCATTTAATAGAATAATTCTACTACGCAATGTAAGAAGTTGGTCAGATGAACTCTACACAGAGGATATGTTTCTACTTGTTTCTTGACCTGTCTTTCTAAGTTTGTATGCTCATCTGAAACTTACTGACAATTAGCAGAATGCCTGTTTTTTTAAAAAAAGATGATGCTTCAGATCTGAGTTGATCAGATGTTGCAGTCCCTTTCAAGTGCAGTTCATGTTGTTCACCTATTGTGTCCATTCTTATTTGCCAGTCTGAGATCTTGAGTTTGCCCATCAATTTTGAAAATGTTTTTTTTTTAAAAAAAAGAGGGGGGGAAGATTGTTTCAAAGAAATGCTAACAAATACGGAGTTGAGGTTGATGCTGCAATGTAAGATGATCTAAACAGACTTCATACTTCTTGTTTCCTTACTGTGAATTGGATTCCTATCTATTTTGACTTGGGCTAAACCTTAGACTTTCTACAGGAAAATTCTTGGCTGTGTCCTTAGTGCAGTTAAGGGTGTGCTTTTCTTTTAAGAGTTTCGGGGTTCACTTTGAGGGAGAGAAATGTGTCGTCTTATGTAACATAAATGCATGATTTTCTTCTTGGCTGTGCTGTAATAGAGGAATACCTGCTGAAGTGCTCTTTACACCCTTAAAAACTGAAAGTAAAAGAAACTTTGAGGAGGTGGTCTCCTTCCAGCTTTGGTGGCCTGGACTGCTGGGGAGCCGGCCATCTCCTGGTGGTCGCAAGGCACTTGGGGAGCAGGGGATGGTGGGTGCTTGCATGTGGCCACCTCCTCCATAGGCACACAAGCAGAGGACCAGCCCTTTCTGTGCTGTGGGTTTTCCATTGGCAAAATAAGGCACCAGTGGTGTTGTGACACCAGATTAGAGGATTATGAAACGTTTCTTCATGCTCTGATGACCAGACTGATGAAGGGGAAAGGGCTTAATGAGGAGGAGAAGAATTTACTGAGGATTTTATGCCTACATCTATCATTAAAAGGAGAATATCTGCTCCCAGTAGTTGTGTTCTGTGATTCATGGAAACCTCTACAATAATGATGCGAATGATGATTAAATGTGGTGTTCTTACTGACCGTCTGAGGACTGACACAATATAATGTGACTGTCAGGAAGTTAAAACATTAATAGTATATCTCCAAATACTACTATTTTCTCTTAGAGAAAGTCAAAGAACCATGAGCTCAGACTAAAATAATTATACTGGCTTTTACATTCTCTCTGACACAGAGAAAAAAGTAGTTTTGAAAAGGTTAAAACACACTTGCTTTATAGCTTTCATTTCTTTGAAAGGTTTGTATTTAGCATCTAAATGTTTAGTCAAGGAGGAACTAGATTTGTTTTGTGAATTACATAGAAAAGTAATTTTGGAGGTTCACTTTGAGGTTTGTTCTGTTGTTCTGTGCGGAAGGAAAAACTTTATTTACTAGACATGTTCATTTTATTGACATCTGTACATTACAGAAACAGGTCTCCATGGTACCTATGGATATCTTTACTGTCACATGAGAAAGGATGGAAATGCAAGACTAACAGTTGATTTCTCTGTCAAAGAGAGGAACTAGTTTGAGGAACAAGGTGATGTCTAAACCGAGAGATTAAGGAAAATTGACAGGAACAGGAGAATTGTAGCACTCAAGGTGTCAGGGAATCACAGTGTTGGCAATACAAATTAAAAAGAAAAAAAAAACACCTATGTTATATCCTAGCAATTTTGAAAGAGTTTTTTTTTTAACGAATTTTAAAAAAAGAAAGACAAAAATTTCTTTCATCTTCTCAGCTACAACTCATGATCACATTTTAAAGTTCTTTTGCGACTATAATTACTTGGGCCTTAAACTTCTTTGATCTCCAAGCTTTATGGATCCAGGAACCACAGATCTGTTAAAAAAAAGAAAAAAAAAAGTGAGAATTGTCAGCACTGGAGTTCAGTAAATAGTTGAGGGAGCAAGAAACAGAAGATGTACACATGCTTTTCCATGAAACACAAAGAAAGAGAGCAGCGACCTGGTCTTCAGAATACCCATGTTGACTTTCAGTTCATTTTTACTCTCCTGCAACATATTCAAACCATCAGCAGAAGACTGTCCCAAAAGATGATGATGAAGGTGAAAGAACAGATAAAAGGAGAAACATTTGTCTCATGAAGTGATTTAAGTGATTATGATATGTGGGTAAAAACAAATGGACACCGAGAACAAGCAGACGTAATTGGATATGAGGATAGGAGCAGTGATAAGGGACAGGACCTTAAGGAGCAAAACAGAGGAGATCTAAAAGTAGAAGAAACATGGCATGAGAGAGGAAAGCCACCCTATCTAAAATGGTCTGTCACTCACTGATATGAGCCTGTGCCTTGTCAACTGACGTGCAGTCATCTGGTTTCAGTAAAGCAAGAGGAAAAACACCGAGGAAAAAAGTAGGAAAAGCAAAGACAAAAGTGCTGTCTTTCTCCTGGTTTGTTCAGAAGCATTTCCACTGCTGGCATTCAGTTTCATACCTGAAGTAATAAACTCACCCAAGAAAAAAGGCTGTTCCTTCCAAAATTATGGTCGCAGCATTTCAGAGAGGGGGGATGGGGAGGGAAGGAACCTCTCTTTTCCATGTAACATCCTCTTATATTTACTTTGCTCTGTCTAGCAGCGAAGGTAGAAGTGAATATGGATGGTTACATCTGTTGTGACAGGTTGTTTTTTGAGCACAGGTTAAGTTTCTTTTTTCAGCTCCAGTGGGATACCAGTAACTTTTTAAAAAATCTTGTAAAACCCTTTGGAAGGTCTTTTGGCAAATCTGATTCTTGGGTCTGGGAAAGATGCAAGCCATCTGCAGCATGAAACATGAGACAACAGAAAATAGGAAATCAGTGGAGTGAAGGACAAGAGAAATGGCAATTGATTTTTCCTCTACCTCTCCTCTGACCAAACCATCCACTTTATATTTTTTTTTACCACTCAGGGCTTTATCTAGGACTCTGTCAAAGATCCTACTGACTTTGGTACGGATTGGGTGAGGCCTTATATTCAAATCACTCATCCATCAGTTCAAAACAGTATTCACAATGATTTGCAAGGTATGTATGTGGCACCCATAACAGTTTAAGTTTTCTCAGTATTCTGCTGGAAATAACACCCATACTACACGACCAAGGCAGTATATACTGTAGTGCTACCTCCAGTTAGTGAAATACCTACCTGTCCTTTAGAGAAATGTCCAGTGATTCAAACAATAACTAGATGACTTTTCCAATTCCAATGTTACCTTTAGAGCCCAAAGATGGTATTTTAGTGTTAATTATGTAATCCCAGTTTATTTAGCAATATGATAGAAGTAGGTAAGAAATACAGCTTCAAGTACTGCAAAAAGCACCTTCTTCTCCTTCTTCTAAGCCATTTTGAGTGAAAATATTCCATTTATATCACCAACTCTCCACATCTCTTAACCCCAGAAATATCCTATGGACCATAAATGTCCCATGGAAGATGTGCAGGCCCTTTAATTGGTCCTGTTTTGAACAGTGCATGCTTAATGGTGTTAAATGATAAAGCAAAATATGAAAAGAAGGCCTTACCCTGAAGTACATGTCCCATCACTGTTGGTAATTTTCATTATTTCCGAGACATCCTTCCAAGAATAGTCCTTTGTGGCAGAGTTGGTTGAAGGTACCCCAGTGCTCTTTCACTGCCTCTTCTCCCACTTCTCTGCTGCCCCTGAAATAGTATACATCCTTGGAAGGCTACTCAGAGAAATGGATCAGAATTGACCCTGGTTAAAAATAATGCTGAAAAAGAAGATTTTTAACCTGGATTGATCTGGTTCACCATATACCCGACTGGCATTTTTACTAGATTCAGGGCTGTGCAAGCAAAAGAGTAAAACTGCAGGGAGGGAGACACAGTAATTTCATTCACTGCTAACCAAAAATGTCTAGGTTATTATGGGCAGGCTAGTGGAAGTACCTTTGAATAGCTGTGTTTCGTAAGGCAACTTGACTTTGCTGTGCCTACAGAGTGAGGATCAGTGTCCTCTGAAAATATCGACT
This sequence comes from Ciconia boyciana, assembly GCF_034638445.1. Taxonomy (NCBI): domain Eukaryota; kingdom Metazoa; phylum Chordata; class Aves; order Ciconiiformes; family Ciconiidae; genus Ciconia; species Ciconia boyciana. Next base: position 110,079,913 of record NC_132934.1, read on the forward strand.
CCGGTTTTGGTGTATATTTTATAAGTTACTCATGATTATGACCTGGTTGCCACTGAGCATCTGTTATTTCAGCCTGTGCATAATAAATTCCTGAGATAAAAAATCTGTGCCACTAGGAAGGAAGAGTAAGTTATAAGGAGTAAATAAGGAAAATGCAGAAGAAAGTGATCAGAAGGAACTTTATTCATAAAACGTACAAAATGTGACACAGCAGAGTGACAGAATCAGTCTGTGTTGAAAATAACTTTGTATTTATCATGTGGAAATCAGACTGCACTCTGTACTGGCCCCATAAAACTTCTTTCAAGCTCTGGCTGGAAATTCACAAGGAAAGTTTCTCCAGAAGTATCCAGTATAGGCCCAGCTATCCTTTCACAGGATATGAGAATTACAATGAGAATTACATCAGTATAAAGCAAAAACTCTACAAATTGATAGTTTGTGCTAAAGAAAAAGTAGGACTCTTCAAATTTTTTCCCTTGTATTTTTTTCCTTTTCATTTACAATCTACTGCCAGCCTCTGGAAAAAACAATAAATTTGGCAGGATCTGGTAACTTAATCATGTTTTAAGTTATATTAAACTGTTTGCTTTCTATCACTTTGCCGGTTTTTAACTGTATTTTTTGGCCTGAAATTTTCCATTGTGTAGTCCCAAACCACAGGTGATTCTTTTTTTTTTTTTTTTTTTGTTAAAGGAAATATGTTAAAATTATTTTAAGCAGCAGAAGTGGGAATAAATTGTACTTTTCCTGTTAAAGTGAAGTAAACAAAACAAACTCAACAAAAGTCTTTGAACAACAATTTTTGAAACAATGTGATCAACAGGTGGTTTGTGGACTATTTTTAAAGGGTTTGAGGTAAAAAAAGATCGAAATTGTTATATACTGGAGATGTTAAATTATAGCTATTTATTACATGTCTTTTGACAGTAAGTGTTAGGGTACACACTGATATTTTTTTATTTGCTGTGAGGATCATATCACAAATTGGACATTGTATAGCACTGAGTGTCCTGTCCTTAGAGACCATGATGCTGAAAGAGCTTGGCGTGAGCACGTATCCAAGGTTGACTTAGTTGGGTGCTGAGAAGTAAAAGCACAGGAAGCAAGATTGCCATCCTGGGGCATCTCACATGGAGAGGGAATGAACGCTCTCTCCATCTTCCAGGTTCTTCAAATATTATTAATACTCAATTTTGATGTAGATTATTCATTTTAATGCTGCTGTTGGCTCTGTTTCCCATAATTGTTTTGATTTCATTACTGAACCAGAAGTTAAGAATCACAATCAATTTTTATTAGAGGTTTTTTCACAAAAAGAAGGAATGCCACTATGAGGCATTCTGAGTGAACAGGGCTCATTCAAATTTCATATGGATGTTGCTATATATATTCATATGGCTAATAAAACAAGGAGATGCTTTTTTTTCATGAAGCCTTCCTAGACTGTAATTTGAGCAGCAGCAGGCTGCATTAATTCAAAATCTACAGATGTGTTGGGGTTTTTTTCCCGTCTATCTCATGCCCCATATAGATCATTGCAATAATTCAACAACTTCTCTATCTCTCCTGGCGTTACCACCAGGCAACTGACAACAGTGCTGTGACTAGTTAGTAGATACAACTCAGCTAACTGGCCGTCTGGCTGCTCTCTGGCAGGACAGGCAGTGGCCACCTCCCCTGTCTTACCTCAAAGCTAGCACTATTTTAAGTTTCTTTATTTCATTCAACCGCTTATATTCAAAAACCTGTTTTTTAAATATCATCATGCCATATACTACTAGATTATGGAGTCTGTACATATTTTATTTTTGACATATCAGCAGGTCATGGCGAATATAGCTTTTGAATTGTTTTTTAAATAGAAATATGGAAAATTCCATAGAAAACCACTGAACCAATATTTAATTATTCTGGTTAATATTTAAGTATCAGGAACAGTGTGACTGTGACACACAGAATCTTGACTTTATTCCATCTATTACATCTTTTATTTAATATTATTAAGACTTCAGTCATATTACATATTTTTTTAATGGTGCACTTAATTTCTTGTATTGAATCCACAACACGTTTGCCTAAAATTTCACCAAAACTGCCCCCCCCCCCCCAACGTATATCTTTCTGGGGAAAAAAAGAAAAAAGAAGATGATGAGCAAAAGCAATACATGACAGTCTATAGGGAATACATATGTTTTTAGGGGAAAGGGAATTTAAATACACTTACCTTATGTTATATTTAGTAATATCTGTTAAACCAAATGATGCTATTACTGTAAACATAATTTCTTTGTGCCTCAAACTTCTCAGTCATAAATTGAAATTAGTAAACCGTTTTATACGTGGTCTGATACTGTGACTGCAAAGAACTCTTCAGTCATTGCAAATAGACTCCAAAAGGGAAAATGTGACAGCAATTTTTTTGACCTGGCCAAAACTGAAACATCAAAAACTTTAGATGGAAATTTGATTCTTCTACCTGAACTGAGCAACATATGATATCTATGTATAGTTGCACGTCAGCCTGATTTTCAGGTGGGGGAATTTGTTCTTAAGACAGTCCAGTTATGAACTGTTGGAAAGAACTTCCAACTTCAGACATCAGCTTGGTTGAACACCTTGATTTCAGTTTAAATATTTGAAAAGGTAACCATTTTATGGGGGTTTACAAACAGGAATGTAGTAAACATTGGCATTGACATTGGGTCCATCTCTGGCATTCTGGGTTTACTCTGGGTTTATACAGCATTAAGAAGTTCTAAAAGTTTCAGTCTACATCTGGATTTAGAATTCTCAAGATGTCATCTAACTTCTTTGTACCTTTGGGCAAATCACTTTAAACATGTAATTTCTTACTGCTAAAATATTTTTAGTATTTCTATTTATTTTATAAATTAACACGTTTCTTTTTAGCTCCAAGTACATTAATTTGATAATTTCTATATAGAGTGGGTTTTTTTGTTGTTTTTAACTTTGCAGGTCTAATTTTCTGTTTTCTATGTGTAATTATTTACATCTGGTTGGATGCGTTTGTAGGTGTTCGTTGGTATATCTAAAGTCAGGAAGGGAGAGCCCTCTATTTTAAAGTCCTCTGTTTTAAAGTGCATGTCACACTTAAAGTAAGATGCTAGATTCCTGCCATATTGAAAGCAGGGTCACTCATCACAGTTCCTAAAAATGGATTTAAGAGCCTAATCTTAGAATTGATTAAAAAAACCCAAACAACCTGAACTGTGGCCTGGCATTTCACAGAGCTGGTGAACTGTCACATTATCAACAGTATTATTCCTAAATATTTGTTATTACTCTCACTTTTTAAGAAAGTGAGACTTCTGCTAAGGCTTGTCTGCTCCCCTTTTTCCTTTCCCTCCTCCATGGGTTTGAACCCTTTTGTATCTCTCAGTTAAATTTGAAAGGTGAAATTCTCAATGAATATCATGTTTTATGAAAATCTGTGACTGTATGCAGGAAAGAAACCCAGATTGGTGCCAATTTTGAGGAAAAGGCAGGCAGAACATAGCTGTTATACATTCTGTTTGGCAGTGGCTCAGTGGCCAAACAAAATGTGTGCAGTCCCAGACTAGTCACAGCACAGTTTCTCCTGCCAGGTGATAGTGTAATAGGCAATTGGAGAGATCTGGCCATTTGCAATGAGAAGAAAGAATGTGGAGTTACAGAGTAGAGAGCATAAATCTGTAGGAAGGCAGGTTTCATTCAATCTGGTGCTTACAGGACACCTTGGGTTTGCTATTGCAAAAGAATAAAGGACCAAATGCCAGAAGATCTTAAAAGGATGTAAATTGCTTGCTATAGGCAAACAAGAACATCTTGTTTGCGTTTTTTTTTCTATTTACTGAGCATTTTATCCTGTATGGAAAAAAATCACGTACTATTTCAGTTATCACAAGCTGCACTGAACACATGAGATTCATACTAATCTTTCATATGAGATGCCCAACTGCAGTTAAGTTCTGTATAAATAATAAGATAGGGATGCCGAGATACTAAATATGATAATAAAAATTAAGTTAGAGGAAACCTACTTTCTCCAACTGGGAATTGAGCCTGAACTTGGTTCTTTTCTTGGCTCTGTTGAAGTCAGCATAGACATGTTTAGATGAGGATAAAAGCTTGATTTTAAAGCAGTTCAGTATTTTCTGTTTGTTTACATTTAAAATGTTTATGTATCTTGGACAAATTGCCTGCTTCTGTAGACTTGTGATTACCTTCCTAAAGATGAGAATGATAATACTGAAAATATTAATGCTTGCCTATTCTTTTTATTTAAAGAATATTTATAAAGAGCATTTTAATTCTCGGCCAAACAAGCTGCATCAATGGAAATTAATCACCGTTGCCTTTTATGATTTCATTGATTACATGGATACGGCTTTCTGAAATGTTGGAGCTAGTGTCTAAGATAATTTTCCTTCTCCTAAAGTCATTCAAGATAAGGGAAAACACCAACTGATTCCTGTTACTATGCTTTTGTTTTATAAGCTGAATGAGTGCCAGATTATGACCATCAGCAATCACTCGTTTATTTATTAGAGGAAAAAAGAAACCTGTGACATTTGAGTATCAGTTGCCTTTTATGGACTATTTTAGAAAGGTACTACTTCTAAATATTCTCCTGGGTATTTTTCAAGATAGGAATGTTACTACTAGCAACAGGAAATCTTAACGATTCAGGTCACTGCAGACAGAAGTCCATTCAGCAACAAGTTTTGGATGGAATTTCTAGCTGAATTTAAAAAGTTATTAGCAATTAGGATGTACTCTGTACTTTGAAATGCTGAATAACAGAGGGAACACTAAATACATGCCTCTTAAAGCAAAAAACCTGTGAAATGTTAAAACCCTGCGTTTCAGCAATAGTGCAGATTTGCATGTGTTTAATATAGTAAGAAGTTTATACTGGACCCCTTTTTGCCCCAGTAGCCCTCTCCTTCTTGTTCATTTTAAGTGATCTTGCATGACCTTGCATGCAGTTATGATCCTGAAGGTTGTCTAAGGACTTTGTTTTTAAGGAACTGTACTTCTTATTTGGTGCAAGTTCTTTGTGTAGGGCTAATAGACATGAAAGTTCATGGTTCTGTGTGATAGTTTTGGTTCTGTCTAGGAGCAAATTTTGCAGAAGCCTCATTGCAGATTATGCTATGGGCACCAGCATAAAGAAAAAACAAACAAACAAACCAGAAATTAAATCACAGAAAAGAACTCCAGCTGATCATGTTAAAGATATTTTAAAGTAACGATAAACTGACAGAACAATAATGTGAGAACCAAAATACAAAATTCTGTTTAGAAGTTGGAAACTTTGATTGAATACTTTTGAAGTAAGATTTAACTATCTGTTTAGATAGATTTCACAAGATGGAAGCATGTGCAAATGGGAATAGATTTTCGTAACAGCTCAGTGTGATGGTAGACACTAAGGCAAGCAGTCAGATTTTAAAAAGCACTTGATCCTCTTTAATATACAGACAAATAATACATAAAATATGTTTTAAAACAGATCTTGCATGTCTTCATGGGAAGCGTTGAGGGCACAGTGCTTCCAAAAATGGCTATTGCATAGGTGTCTGAGATTGCCATTTGGCAATACATCTGCAAACTCTTGTGCATCTGAACTTAACTGCCAGCAATAGACTTCTCTGGCACTTAGACACAGTGGCCATTCTCCAATATCTGCTGTGCCTACAAGTCCAGCGCGCAGGATGCCAGTCTTTTCCCCTCTTCAGGGCAATTTGAGTTTGAGGGACTTCCTTAGAGCAATCTTCCGTTCTTACAGCTGCTAAAGCAGAGCATAAAGGCTACTGTGAAAGTGGCACATGAAGGTCTTTTTGTTGCTCCTTTTTGTGTATTTCTGAACACCCTTTCTGGTGGGTAAACCATGGGGATTCTCTGAAGGAAAAGATTCTTCAGTACGTGCAATAGCAAATTATTGCTTCTAAGCAAGGGTTTTTTTTCCCCTTCAGGGCTCTCCCATTTCATGTCCGTTCAGTAACCAGGGACCAGACCAGTAGTGTGCTTTTCCTTTTAGCAGCATGTTGTGATGTTAGAACTTCCTGCAAAATCATGTGTTTCATATGGTTTTTATATTTTAATCACATTTTTTAAAGTGTTTCCAGATGTAAGCATATATTTGGTTACAGTTTACTGCACATGCTTACGCACTGATAAACTGGTAAGGCCTGCATCCAACAGCCTTTAAATCAATATGTGGCTTTCTGTTGACTTCCAAAGGCTCTGGTTTGGGCTGTTGGACTCTTACTGTTGGTATAGTCAATGGATTCAGGTCGCCAATTTTCTCAGAGATGTTCAGTAACAGTGCAATAGTTACAATTACAGTAGCTTAGTAATGTAGAGAGTCCTATGGCAAGAGGAGATGCTTTTCCTTTTTCTTCCTCCTCTGTGAATCAGACATCTATTCATGCTTCAGCTGGCTCTTGCCAAAGATAGGCGAAGCACCAAGTCAAACAGAGGCTGGGTATGTGCTTAGGACTCCCATGTATCTGTGGAGGATACTAATGCAGGAAATACTAATGCAGGAAATACTAATGCATGCACAGCAAGACTAATGTGCTCTGGACTTAGGAAATCCTCATGCAAATGCACTGTATGTGCTACTATAGGAGGTAAAATGACTTTATTAATTTTCCTTTTTTCCCCTTCTCTGATTGGGAAATTCATGTCTGTTCATGGCATCCCTTCACCAGAGGCCCTTGCTGCTTTCCCACCAGGCAGTCCTTCTGGGCACAAGGAATGCCCCTAAGGGAAGCAGGCCACAGGAAAAGGAAGAGATGAGTTTCCTACATAATGCAATAAGTGACTGGAAGTGCATGTGAGGTAAGTGAAGCACATGTTGTCTTTGTAGAAGGCTCAGTCCTACTTGTGCTTTACCCATTTTTCCTTTCCAAGCAGGAATCATTAGCAAAATCAAATACCAGCAGGTCTCCTGTTGCTAAATCAGGTTCTGTAGGAGCTTAAGCAGACATGTATGGAAAGCTGAAAAGCATAAAGCAGCTCTATGTAGTGCCCATTAAGTGCAGGTGGTGGGAGGCAGATGAAGCTGCTTATTTCATTTCACAGAATGCCTCTTGAAAGTCTCCTGGTTTGGGGTGGGGGGCCCCTTGAGAATCTAGTGTCCTAAACAAGAGGAAAGCCGTGGGATAGGTACCTAATTGCCATTGAGTAGATTTCCTGGAAGAACTGGAGGCTTTGGGACAGATAGAAGTTCTCAGCTCATACGCAGAAAAATCAAGAACTTAGAAGTTTGTCACAAAGGTAAAATTGGAGTATTTTGCAAAGGCTCAGTGAATGAAAGCTGAGAAAAAGAAACTTTACTTGATATGTTTATTCGTAGTCAACAATAAATTGGGAGAATCAGGAAGAGATTGATGCTGAAGTTTGTTCAGGTCATGCCATGCAGGGGCATTTGTTGGTAGCTTGAGGAAAATCTTCAAGAAAAAGATTGTGCGAGAGAGGCACAGAAATGTTCATCATTTATCTGAACTGCTTCAAATGTGGTAAGGTGAACTCAGTCTTGGCTTAGCGGCTGCGTGCTGCTGGAGTTTTACAAGAAGCAGATTTTATTTGGTTCACTTGGGACATCCCAAATGTTGATAAACTGGAAAGGACTGTGCCAGTACTTCTGTCATATGGTGACAGAGAAAAACATGTACAACAGAAACGTACTGTGCAATGAATCAAGTAACACAGTTTCTATTCAGATCACAGCCCTGCGGGTAGATTATATATAGAGTAATTTTAGCCCTCTTAGAAGTGTGTTCCTAGAATTGCTCTATAAAGAGGAGAAATAACAGAAGCCTGGTAATTAAACATGCTGAACTAAAAAAATTTGGAGGGAATATATTTATTGCAATAAGATTGAAACACTTAAAATCTTTTCAGTTAGAAGCACACTAGCCTTTGTGCACCAGTGGCATTTAAATTAAAACCAGTGTGTTTCCATAAATAGAAAAGTTGGTTTTGATGAAGGGAGAATTTTTGATGAAAATGGCTCCCATTTGAAATCCCTGATTGCATCTATAAAGCAACTCCTTTGAACAGTATCCTGCTGGCACACTGTTGATGACAATAAAGCTAAATATAAGTACAGAGAGATATCTGCAAATGTGTGCGTGCATATATATATTTATATATGTGACTGAAAATTGGAACTAATTGGGAAACTCGGCTTATCTAATTCAAATGCAGATGTGATCTTATGATCCTTTTCCCCCAAATCTGGTCAAACAGATATATTTACAGTTCCTTGACAGTGTAGATAACAAGAGGTGCCCACTGCAGCACACCCATTATGATCAGATTATAAATGCAACCCTGCCACAGTACACATGCTTGTATGAAGACCTACACACAATTGCTGAGAATGGACGTCTTGGATGGTATGTAGTGCTAACATAGGGTGGAAACCATGGGGTAGAAATCTAAAATTTTCACAAGACAACATTATTTTTTAAGCCTTTTTGCTGTTTCTTGTAAGAAGTATGTCTTGGAGTCATTGTTTCACAATACCTGCCTTTAAAAAAGAAAAACTACTGCTACTTTTTACTATATATTTATTCACTACTTTTTATTATACAATTATTCCTATAACTAAGATTAGGATGGTTTTGATCCATTGAATTGTTCCTGCTGTATCTGTTTTTCAAATCCTACAGCAAGGAAGTAAAGTTGATTTGCTTACGTGTGCATTTAAAATGAACGCTGAGACAATCTTCCATCAAAATACTTGTGATAAGGAAGGAACCATTGCTGTATGAAACTTCATCTTTTTTAAAGGTGAATTGTGGTAAAATAACAAAGACAAACATAAACTGCAAGTCTGAATCCGTCACCGATGTTGCCTACTTGTTTAATATGCATTCAGATAAACCTATATGGTCCCTCTTTTAGTGCTTTCAGTCGGTTGTAGTTGATGGCAAGATCCATTAGAGGCTTTATTTTCAGATTTTTTTTCATTATTCTGCTTTCACTGTCTTGTAGTTACGAACATATCTTATTGTGTATTCATAAGGAGCGTGAATTTTAGTCCAGTGTATGATGTCTTTGATAGAATCCATAGAGCATCTACCATTCTACAAAGGAGCTATATTTAGACTGAGAAAGCAAGTATTTACTATTGCTCATCATGTATATTTTTAAGCATATTAGTATTTTCTACGCTTCTGAACTTGGAAGAAAAATATAACTTGGGACAAAGAAGTTTTGCTTACCTTTTATTTTCTTTACCTTTTAATCCCAATAGTAATAATTTTCTAAATCTTAAATACGTTAGTTATTAAGCAGTATCATTTTTTGCAAGTGACTTACTTATTGCAGCAAATGGCTAAGTGTTATCCTGGATTAACACTACTGCAGGTGTACAGCATGTGGGAAAAACATGCTGAGAGACCAGCACTAGGAATCACTGGATCCTTTAACGCAGATCTCTCCAATGCAAGGAACTTATATGGGTAGCACTGGCAACTTGGAGGGTTCCTTGAGGTTTTAAAGTCCTGAGATCATGAAATTAGGCAAAAATCTTAATTTTCATTTTAAAAAAAAAAAGATGCATAGTCCAAATTGTTACAGAAAGAACTAGAAAATGTGACTTTAGTGTGAATTCAAGTCATCAGTAGAAGGTGAAGTTTCAAAATCCATCATGAGTTTTAATTCAATTTAGATTTTTAATATCACAATCCTTTTAAGTCTTACTCTTGAGTTTGTACATGCCAGAGTTCTAGCTTCTGTAGAGGCATACAATATGTTTGTGTATATATATGTAGAAAAGCAAGAGATCACCTCAAAATGTCATCCGATTCCTCTGGTCCTTGCTAGCTGAAGGTACATGAAGACATGATAAATGGAGCAGAAATCAGAGAGCAGAAAATGGTAATTGGCAATTTAATCAATAAATAGATAGACCACAGTGTAAATATCTGTTGATGTTTGTAGTGTCTGAGATAACAGGGAAAGGGTTCAGTGCTGCTTCTGCTTTGTAATGCTTGAGCAATGCTTGTAGCCATAAACCTGCCTTAAAATGCCAATTAAACAGGGTTTATGACTGCTTTGTGTTACTGAAGTGATGCAACTGATCAACATGTATCAACGAAACTAGCCTATTGTTTTGCCTTTTTTAAAAAACAAACCTGAATAACGTAAAGTAATCTGAGTGCCTTGTGTCTAAAAGCAACATTCCACATGTTGAATGGTCCTCTCCCGCCCTGTAAATTAACCACAAAATAAGTTATTTCAATGAACTAATTGGTTATAGGCTGTTTGGCCCATAAGGTCCATTTGAATTGTCTGGCAGCTGGAGCATGTAGATGCTGGAGACTCAGACCACCGTCCTAGCCAGGATGAGAAGTGGTGCACAGCTGCGGGAGGCCCTGGGCTGAGGGCTGGCAAGGAAGGTAGGCAGCAGCTGGAGGGTAGAAACATTGGGTACCTGACAGTGAAGATTTAGATGAGGAGAAAACCTGCAGCTGGGAACAGGTTTGTGAAGATTTACCTTTGTGGTAGCTGCTCCTACACAGAGCTTTTCCCCAAAAGCTTTTATTTGGTCATTTTATTTGGTTTATTTGGTCACTTTAAAATCTTGTCATCCACCTCTTTTCCACATCTGTATATACCAGTCTAAACTGTGCAGTCTATGCCATGTTTTGTATGCTGTAATTTCACTATATATATTTTATTCTTTGCCGTTCCGTTAATTTAATATATAAGAAGAAAAAAGGTATCTTTAGTAAGTGACTCACCAATATGGGAATCACATCATATTAGGGAACCAGTATTTCCATGAACAGTATAATGCTATTTCTCATCAGAGCTTTTAAGACTGTTTTACAAAGTCTATTGAATTACATAAGCCTAAATAATTGTTACATATAGTGGGTGCTTGTAGATCAAAAAGAAAAAGCAGAACAAAAAAATTGTGGTCATTCAGGCTAACCTTCTGTGTGTAATCTGAATGAATTCCTATTTGAAGTATGATTTTCAGAACACAAGATCCAATCTTGATTTAAAAGGGTCAAGGCCAGAGAACCTGTCATCACCCTTGGGAAGGTGTTCCAGTGGCGAAGTACTGTTCCCTGTGTATCTGCATTATATATCTGATCTGGCCGTGTCTGCTGGAGCTAGTTTGTAGTGTTGCCTGTTACCTGTAAGATCCTCCTGTCAAAACTCTTTTAGACAATGATCGAGTCAGACATAATTTTCATAGGATAAATAGAGCTGTGCTAGAGTTTCTTCTAGTCCTTTATTTATGAGGCTCTTTAGTGAGTTTCTTGGGTTGTACACACCAGACATCGATACTGCCTTCCAACACTAGATGCTTGAGTGCCAAGTATACAGTTAATCCAAGCTCTCCAGTCCTATTCAGGCTTCTTCCGCAGAGGCCTCCAGGGATGCATTTTTCCCTTCGGCCCTGACAGCACATCGGGAGCTCATGTTCAGCAGAGTCATGTCCACTGTTAGTGCCAAGTCTTTTTAAGAATTGTTGCCCCCAGCATAAACTCTCTTGCTCTGCCAAGAGGACCCTACTCTCTTGTTTAATTTATAGATATATAAATTGGTTCTCAGAGTGAAGTGACTTCCCCAGGGGCTCACAGTGGCAGAGCCTGGGAGGAACAATCAAACTCCTAAATATCATACTATGTCCTTGCCAATGGACTATTAATTTACTTGTTTCTTCCCCTGTACTTTATGTTCTGTATGACTGAATATTTTCCTGATGTCCCTGCATGGGCTGAGGCTGTACATGCTCTTTCTTTTAGATTTGGTCTAGTTTCATCTGATGAACAGAGTATACCTTAGGGATTACAAGTTGATAATGCTATTTCTAATCATGTTTGTTATTATTACTACAAAATCTTATCTATAGGGTTAATTATTTCCTGTAGTTGTATGATGAATAAAATATTAATCTCAAGTACATTACAAAATCTCATTTAACTCAGGATTAAATTTCTTTCATTGCTGCTGGGCCCTGTTCAGGGTGGTACTCTTCCCCTGCTTCCTCTGGAGAGCTGATATCATGCTGGTTTGTAATATTCATTACCAGCCCAACCCTTTTTCCAGGGATAACCTCTGGTTATGTCCATTTCAAATGCTTCTGCTTTTAAAAAGTGCATCAAGAAATGAATTATTTCAAGAAAAAGGAGCTTGAACCTGAAATCTACTTCATGGGCTGAATACAGAGGAGGAAGAAGAAGCCCCTGTCTTCTTGAAATGAATTAACATTACCAGCATGACACCCTTGCACCAAGGGCAGAAGCTATCGTTTCGCTTCTCAGATGGTAGAAGACTATTCCCTGGTGCTAAGTAGAAGAGTAAGACTACTTTTTTAGGAATACTCTGTCTTTAAATGCTTCCATATAAATGGAGCAAGTGCTTTATTGAAAAAAACAAAACTTGATTCCTTAGGATATCAAATGGTTTATGAAAATAAAAATGAATCCATGAAAAGCTGAACCAACTTGAAGTTAGCAGGTATTCTTAACAATTCCTTGAACAGTTGTTCATCTTCCTTGCTATGAAGGTGGCATCTTCTTTTATTTTTAGTTATCCTTTTCTCTTGAAATCTTTTGCTAAAGCAGTTGTCTGGTGTAAGTTATACAGATTGTAGGCCTGCAGTCAAGCGCAGCCATGCTGGGTCCGACCAAAGGCCAGGCAGTGCAGCGAGCTGGCAGGGGTGGCAGAGAGAGCTGCCTCCTTCGTGGCAGGGAGCAGCGTGCTTGATGTGATGTGGGTGGAGATGGCAGTGGCTCCCTGTTTCTGGTCTCCTGGCGGACGCTATGAACTTCAAGGTCTCCCACCGCTGGAGGAGACACATTATTGCATGTGGTTACAAACTGTCTGGCAGCAGGAGGGTTGAAATACCACCAGGGCTACTAGCTTGCATCGGGAAGGAGAATACTGGCATGGACAGGGAGAGCTGCCATGTTGAGGGGAAGCAGACAGTACAGACAGGTCTTCAGGGATGTGAGGCTCCTGGGCCATCACGCAGTGCCCTGGAGCAGTGTGGCATGGATGCCCATCATGAGGAGTTCAGATCATTCGCTCTGTGTCCTTCAGGGGGTGACTGACAGGGCCAGTGGGGAGGTGATGGTGCTCTCTTGGGCCTAAGGCACATGCCATGCTGGGTCTGGAGGAGACCCCTGGGGCCAGGCCCAGCGCAAGCTGCTGCACCCCAGTGCTACATCCCCTCTGAGGGTGCCAGGCTTCGGGGGTGGTGAGGCATCCCTCAGCCTTGTGATCGGCATCAGGCCTGCAGCACTGTGGACCAGACCATAAGTGGCTTCAGCAGCCTCAGTGGTAGCCAGAGGTGGTCACAGCACATGCTGGCACGTGCCAGCTCTGCTTGGCCACAATGCAGAGAGCAGGAATGGGACAGGGTCTCCCTCTCCCCATTGCAATGCTGGTGGCCAAGGCCCCCATGTCCTTCCCCCTGCTCTGACCTCTCAGAGAGGGAACACGGTGACCAGCACAAGGTATTTTAGGAAGGGCAAGACCAGCAGACAGACTCTTCCTCTTGTAAAACTCTGTTTCCGGGCTGGCTGGTGTGACATGCTTTCTCGTGGCAGTTCTTGAGTTAAAAAGCAGATGGTATCTATGTGCTATGGTGTAAGTGCATCAGAAGCACTTGGAGGATTAAAATGACGACTCATTGGAGTAAAGCAGGACAGGGAGATGAACAACCGAAAGAGACATCTTTAGTCAATACAAAGTCGTTGGCTCTTTGGAGGCATGTAGAAATGTATTTTACACTACTCAGAAGTGCTAAGTTTTCAAAGTTGTAAATCTGCTCTGCAGTTTATATGTTAAGCTAAGTAAAAGACAACCTCAGGTATTTTTGTACTTTAGCTTTGTGTGTTGTTTTTCACCTACCAGGTAATGAGTCCTTATGAAATTAGAAAAGCAATCCTTGACTGGCTTGGGTAAATAGAAAGATTGGCTTGTCCTTAAGTGATTGATTACTTTTAAATTACTGTGAAAGCTCCTTTTAAATAGGTCAATGTAAGTGACAAAGTAAGCAAAGCTACTCCTTTTCCCCTCTTTGTTAGGGGTAGCTTTAAAATTTTTGGCATACACTTACGGTGTGGAACTTAAGATAACGGACCTCTGACACACTTCCTAAATGATACACAGTTACTGTGAATGGAGTAGAGGTGATACATGTAATGAAGTTTAACAGGTTTTCCAGTTTTCCTTTTAGATACATTTTTTTGGCATTTTAACGGCTGTGAAGCTCAGAAGCTGAAGTGGTTTCTGCTTTAGAAAGTGGGGGGGGGGGGTGGTTTGGTTTTCTTTGGTTTTCAGGAGGAAAGTAAATGATAATGATAGCATCTCCAATTCTGAGACAAGGGAGAAAAACACAATACTTTAACAGCTTTTTTTTTGACCCACTTTTTGAAAATTTCTGCAGCTAAAACAGCTGGGGAGAGATGAACCAATTTTGGCAGGGAATTCTGTAACAGTTCACAAAGAGGCTGGGTTTGATTTTAGTGCATTGTGAACTATTAAGCATGGACAGTACAGTTTAATAATAAGCATTCAAGCTGCTCAGCTAAAGAGTCTGCTGACCGTGCTCATAAGACTAAGCTAGCTGCATGTTGGAAAGTCAGAATTTGAGATACGACTAGGAACTAGAAAGATAACTGGAAAGAGGCAGATAACATACAGCATAAAAGGGCTCAGGTAAGAGTTTTGCTTTTTAAAACTGAGCATTGGTCTCCTCCCTAGAGTTTATCATAGAATAGTAAGTGGTCATATTACACTGCCTATCAGCAAGGTCCTAACTCTGCAGGACAGCCTATGTAGTGACTTGATTTATGAAGCCAACATTTAATAGAAGAGTCAAGTGTATCTATTCATACAACCTAAAGTTGTAACTGAGATTTGTAACTGAGATTTGCTGCTATGGAATAATTTACACCGCTTAAAGTAATCTGTATAGTAATGTGTCCTTACATCTAAGGATAGCAAAAAGTAACTGTTTTAAAACTAAGGAAAAGTGTTTTACAGAATGAGTGTTCTAAGGTCTGTTTTCTGAGCCTGTGTGTGTTTGAATTCTGTCATAACGCCAATGAAGTAGAGGAGCTAGGCCCACCCATAGACCTCATCATATGAAAGCAAATTTTACTTTGCTGGTGTACCATAAAAGTTTGATATCTTTGGAGAATAACTGTCTGACAAGTCTAATGTAATAGAAAATATACATGTACTGCCAATCATCAGAAATATGAGGGGAGCTAAAGCCACTGAGACTGAGATAAAATTCAATACAGTTGGTTAACTTCACTGTAGGATCAGAAAACTCGTTACTTTGTCATGTATTTCTTTACTTCTAAATAAGTCCTAGCGCAACTTGCTCCCTGGTCTCCCACTGAGTCTCTCTGTTGTTCCTGTCCATCCTGTTTTGTGGGCAACACAGGTGCCTAGTGGCATTTCTTCAGAACTGCCTCTTTGGTCATTGGTGCTTCTTCTCCAGAGCAACATCTGCTGAGCCCTGAGTCACCCAGTATCTTTCCAGAAGAGAGGTACCATGACAGAGGGAATTTGTACAGCTTGCGTCTTCACTTGTTGCTGCAGAGGAGAGCTTAAATCTGTGCTGCAGAAGCACTTACAAAGGGCATGGATGGGGACAACTCAGCCCAAAACTCAGAAGGGAGTTCGTCAGGACAAAAGAAAAATAAAGTGGCTGCAGCTCGTGCAGGCCTCCCAGAGGCAGCTGAAGCCTGATGTCTTTGGCTCTGCAGCTTGCCAAAGAGCAATTGGATGCAGAATGAGGATTTAGGAGAATGAATAAATATTTGGGGAGCGCAGGAGTGGAATGAGTCTACTTTACTGTGTAACTTGTTTAAAGGACACAGTTTGGCAGCCAGAACTGTTTGCAGGTCAGTCGTATGCCCAGTGGGGAGTCCAGGGTACCTGTCAATGCATTTAGTGGTTCTCTGCCTGGCTGAAATCCTAGGTTTGTTACAGATGTTTGGTATACAGACATCTTTGCAAATTACTTATATAAAGTTCAGGCTGTAATGCTGGCTAGCAGAAAAGAAACACTTTTAAAAATGTGTTTGTAAAAAGCTAGGAAACCACTGAATATTAGTTTCAAAAATCTCAGATCTTTACGGTTTGACTTACACAGCTGATGGTCCCAGGATTTTTGTTCATATTCATGTGGCTGGTGTTGCAGTGGACTACGCCAGAAACGTGATGGCTGCCCACACCACGTACCACCACTGGATCCTGCTGATGGTTCAGGTCAAATCACCTTTGAGTAAACAGTAGTAAAGGTCCATTTGTTTGAGCCTCTTATGTTTACTTCGTATGCCTGTAACCAAACTAAAGATTTGGCACTACAGTTTCATTACATCTTTATGAGAAGAGCTGCACTATGCTGAGAGCTTATCAAGATCTTAAAACTTTAAATGTAGCTCTTCAGAGTTAATCATAATTAGAATTTAATGCATCAGTTTGCTTGTTTACATTAGCAAATATTAAAGTGCAATAGAAGCAAATCTGAAAAGCAAAACATTTGGTGCTGAGGACCTGACGTCCACACCTGGGGACACTTTTGGAGGTTTTACTTCAGATTAGGTCCAGTCTGGTTCTGTAGACTGAGTGTTCATTTATGATCAGAGAGTATATTGTTCATAAACCAGCAGCCCCACTCTTTTTTTACTCTTATATTTATTTAATATGTGTTTTTTTTCTCTCTGGCAGGAGATGCATATGATGTTCTGATATAGGCTTGGGTTGTGTGCGTGACATATAGCAAGTAGCACAATGAAATGCAAATTAAACTTATGTTGATTCAAGAAGGTTTTAAAATGAGATTCTACTTTACAAATACCGCACATTTTAATGAGGTTTCGCTACATATTTTATTGAAATTAATGTTTTAGGGCCATGGAGATTGCAAGCTGAAACAGGTTGCAGGCCATCTGCTCAATATGTTTTCTGTGATGGCAGCCAGTTCCAGGTGCTTTGGAGTTTAGAAGTCCCTATATTAGATGGCTGTGGAATAAAATAGCCCCAGGGCAATATCTTTGAGGTCCATATCATGTTCTCTGTTTGTTGTATTACCTTAAGCAAAATATTTTGAAAACATTTTAGTCTGAAAACAAATATGGTTTACTTCATACATACCAAGACATTGGCAATACAAAGGACCTCTCTGTGTCCGAGCTTTAGGTACAGACAACTTACAAGCTTCACCACAATGTCTTCAAATGGCTTAGAGCATGCTCTACAGAGATGATCTACAAGTTATAAGTTTACTGAAATTTATTTCTAATTTCTGTAGATCAGTTGAATCCATTTGGAAGCCGCCTTGTCTGATTAAAATACTTGTATTTTGTTAATGATGAAACAAGTTTCTATTCATCTAAATTTTTTTGTTTTGCAAGTAGACGTGTCCCTCAGCAAGTTATTTGAGCTATTGGGCCCAAACCAACTATGGAAACACAGTATCCATCCTTTACCTCCCAAAATGGTTTATCATTTGTAGATATTAATAAAACAAAGATTTGCGCTCTATGCCTGACTAGAAATTTTGTAGCTTTTTGCAGTCCTTCTGCCTCAGTAGCTATCTTGAATCTTTTGGATTATGCTTTCTAAAGTTGCAGCTAGGGCATTTGAAAATAATATTTAAATACTTGCGGAAAAAAAACCTGTATCTCCAGTGAGATGAGCTTGTAAGCAATTGCAGTGTTCATTTTTTTCTATATTTTTTAATTATATATAATATTTCACAGTACACTGAGACTTTCTGTATTTAAACTTTATTTGTGTACCTTCCTTTGCCACTGGCAACATTTTTTTTTTCCTGTTCACTTCAGCATCCATTTGTGAACAAGCACATTTCATTAGATTTCCTTTTGACATTTGTGTATTTTTTTAAAACTGGAAATGCAGTAACTTGTCACTCAAACCCCTGCAGAAGACCTGGTTTTGCTCCATCTGTTCCTCCCAGGCTGATAGGGAAGGGCAGGATGGCTGGCTGCAGGGATCACTTATGCAACCCAAGTTGGTGCTCATGAAACACGATGCCCAAGACAGTAGTGAAACTTTCCACTCGGAGCACAGGGGTGTCATTTTTCCTTTCTCCTCCT
The DNA here is from genome assembly GCF_034638445.1 of Ciconia boyciana. NCBI lineage: Eukaryota > Metazoa > Chordata > Aves > Ciconiiformes > Ciconiidae > Ciconia > Ciconia boyciana. The sequence continues at coordinate 110,098,041 of NC_132934.1, forward strand.
TCCTCTGCCTTGTGAAAGTAATGGACAGCATTCACAGCTGGCTTAGCTGTTGACAGGGAAGAGCTGTGGAAAACTAAAGCAGATGGTTTTTTGGAAGCCTTTTTTTGGTGAAAATGAGGCTGAATGCAAAGCGTTTATATTGTGTTGCGAGTATGGTATATAAACCAGAATGAAGCTGAAAGTTGTGTGTATGGCGGAACTGCCTACATCTCCACCCATCTTCCTGTTCCTATTCTCCAAGCTCAACATGGGAACATCCTGACAAAATCCAGTTCTGCCCAAACCTTACATTTTTGTATTCTGTTTGAGTCTAGTTGATGTTTGTGCCTTCAGTAAAATACTCTGCAAGTCATCTAGCTGGGCCATTTGTTTCCTTGATCTGTATTCCTTCCCACTCTTCTCCCAGTAAGTACCCTCAGACTCTCCTGAAACTGTTTTAAGCTTTTGCTTGCTCAGAAAATCACTCCAGTGGTTCTTATTTCAATAACATTAACAAAGCTGTCTTTGAAGAAAGGCAGAACCTGTAATAAGGAGCAGTGTCAGGAGTCTTGCTAGTTCTAGTACTGAAACCAATGTGAAAATGAAATTACTTTTCACTTTACTTTGGGACAAGGTGGAAGAATAAGTTTTTGCAGTGTGAATACTTAAGTAAAATGTGCAGGAGATATACCATTTCATTCAATTGAACAAATAAGCCAAAAAGCTCTACCTTCTTGTCAAGTGACTCTTTCAACAACTGACACTTTGAAATTCAAGACAGTGGATTTTTATTCATGTGTCTCTTACTAAGCATGTATATTTTGCTTTCTCAAAAGCAATAATACAAAGGTGAGACATTAATAGCTTGCTTTGGGACCTTGGCTGTGGGTTTCTTGCAGTGGATCTTGATTTCTTTTTGATATATTGAGGAACGGTAGGAGGCAGGAATTGATAGAGAGAGACTTGAGCAGAGACAAGAGGACCTCTCCTGTCCCTTCCACAAACTTTTAGCCTGCTTCTCTTTGGGAGCAGGTAGTTGATTCATGCCCATGTCACGTACTGTCTAATGCTGAGCTGATGACCCTTACTGCCTCTACATGCTCCTTTTTAAGGAGACCGCACTTCTTAAGGGCAGCGTTGAATTGGAAACAACTTTATGGACTTGCTTTTTGTTATGCGAATTAACTACTTGAATTACTTGTCTTTCTACTGTGTTTATGGACTTGCCTGTTTCTTATATGAACCAGTTTAATTAGCTGTGTCAGTTCCAGTGCTTGCAGAAAGATTTACAATGGTTGATCTTTGCTGATATTTCCACTCCACGGTCTCCATTATACGTAGTGTTAGCACTCCACAAGGGAACATACGTAAGTGGAGATCATGCTGTGATGATTTCTTAAGGACTCTGGCATTTGTGTGCATGTGTGTTGGTGTGTGTGTCTTCCTTTTGCTTATAATTAAATGCTATCTGTAAGTGCTATAGCTATATAAGAAGTACTACAGCTATATTGGAAGTAATGCTATTTCTGATTAATACTCCTTCAATTTATTTGGCTTTAGTTATTGGTTATACATAGCTTCTTATTTACTGGGAATAACATCTGCTGAATATCATAAGAAAAATGCTGATTTAAGAAATACATAGTATATTTTGAAATATTAGATCTAACAGTTATTAATCTGCTTTAATAATCTTTTATGTTTCTAGCAATATTAAAAGTCCAGATTGGTGGTTAAAATCTCTTATAGGTTACTTCAAATATACCCTCAGTTTAAAAAATCAAACAGAAGCACTGAGTTTGTACAGTGTTTTCCATCAGAATTATAAATATTTTTCTCATTTTTGATTTTTCTTCCTCTGGCATTTTGTATGCCCCTAGTGCCAGCTTTCTCGCTAAGTGTGTCTCAAAACAAAGAGTTTTGGTTTTGAAGGTACTTGAGGAAAAGTGGTTATGTTGTAGCTTCTTATTTTGGAGTCTGATTTCTCTGCATTCTGCAAGACTCATTAACTTAGACTATGAATTGGTTGAAAAAGATGCTCTGATATTTTATAGAAAGATTGTAGGCCAGTTTATTTATCTTGTACCTAAAGAGATTTCATAATCAGAATCTGTAATGGAGACAATCTTAATTGTTATTTCAAGCGATAATGTAAGTATTGTTCTCCTTAGTGTAAAGTAATAAGTTAGGGAATTTTTCAATATTAAATTAGGCAAGACCTTAAACAACATGGACTTTTAAAACTATTTTTTTGCACCGAGGAGAACATTGCTTTTTTTCTGACCTATCATAACTGGTATTAATTTTGGTGTAGCACATCTCACCTACTTTGACATGTAAGTTTAAAAAAAGAAATATGAGGAGTTTGTGTGTTATTTACCAAGTAGATACGGGATATTTTGATATTCAAATTAATTGTGCTCTAGTAGCCTTAGAACTATCTGTTCTATAAGAAAGAAAATTAATAAATAGATGCAAAGGGGTATTATCAGTGTCTTCTCAAAAAGAGGGATTTTGAAGCAATGTGGAAGTGCCTCATTCCTAAACAACATGGTCAGGTGAGTTCAGCCCAAGGACTTGAAGGTAGCTATGAGCACAACATTTGGTATGTGACTTAATGATTTAATGTTGCCAAGTTAGCCTTTATGGGCACAACAGTGTTGAAAATTCAGAAGGCCTCAGTTCCAGCATCATTTAAATTAGCCTCCCACTGATGTGTTCAGCTAGATCTCAAAACAGGAATCATACAAAATTAACAGACCTCCAGTCAAACTTAGTAAAACACGTGCTTTTCTAACTGCCTTTTATTGCCTTCCTTTTCTAGGTCTTTAGGGATTTTACACTGCGTATCTGGAAAAACAAGTCACTGTTTAAACACTAAGTCTACAGCTTGAATGGTAAGGGGTGGCTGCATTACCGTGTTGTTATTACTCAATTAGTGTGAAGCTGATGACTTGGATGAAGGAAGTGCAATTCCAGTTTCTTTGCTTGGAACTTTCATGCTTTAAGTCAATATACACCTGAAAGAACTACTTTTTAAAAAGTCACATAAGTAAAGCACACAGTTTTTAAACACTTTCACACTTATAACTATGCATTTGCTGCTAAATGTTGTAGAGACTTTTCAGCTCCCATTGACCTCACTGCTGTTCCTTGGACTTTGTACGTAGGCCTTCTGTTGTATAGATTTCTATTTTTTTAATATATTTAATGTTTTAAAATATTCAGTATATGGTCGCTTAGAATTCCTGTTTTGTATCATCCAGGTTTACAGTGGTTTTGCCTTCAGGCTGGCAAGTGTTGTCTATGAATGGTGCCTAGCATTTTCCTCTCTAGGATCCTGCTTTCAATCAATTTCTGGCAAACTGTAATTTTTAAAGTTAAATTATCCATCTTCTTCACTCTTCCCTTTCCCTTTCTGCCAAAAGGATTCAGAAATTTAGGGAAGAAATTTAGGGAAGAAATTTAGGGAAGAAATTTAGGGAAGAAATTTAGGATTCAGAAATTTAGAAATTTAGTTCCTTCCACTAATATTCAGGTAACCTCTTCCGGAAAGTGTCTTCTGCCCTTCAGTTAATGTAGCAGGGCAGAAGGGATGGTGCCTTTTATAGTACTACAAAAATTGCTCAAATTTGGCCAGGTTGCAAGCTTTCAGGACGCTGCAGTTTTTACATGCTCAGTGGAGAGCTCTAGACCTTCACAGCCACACAATGTGGTATTCTTTCCACATTGAATAAACACCAACTTAGGACTGAGCAGAATATTATTTGCTGCTTCAATCAGGAGCTGCTTCAGGCCAATTTGGATTTTGGTATAGAAGCCCCACACCAAAAGCAGGTTGACTGTATCTTTCCTGGGCTCTCAGTGACTGTGCTTCCAGGTCTGACTCAAGTGCAAACTAGACACAGAAGGAGGTTAATTAGGTTGATATCCTTTGAGAGATATTTATACATGGAAAGCGAGCCCAGAACTGAAAGTGTGTTTAAGAACTTGACAAGTACAAGAGTGCGTCAAATTAAGGTTGCCCTTAGAAAGAGAAATTTATATTTATTACAGTTGCTCTGAACCAAAAATCAGATTGTTTTCTACAGAATTAATTGTAATTATTTATAGCACACATTGAGTGTATATTTTTGTTTTGGGGTGGTGATAATTAATTACAACATTGGAATAAAATAGTACAGCTTCAATACACTGAAGTTTGAACAACTAAAAAGCAATAATGTCCATGAGGAGTACAAATCATTCCTCACTGTGTTTGAGAACCATTTGGAATTCACTGAAGGAAAAGTAGTCCCTGGATTTCTAAGGGGGTCTGCTCCAGTGCTTCATAAAAGTGCTCTAGGCTTTTTTATTTCACATTTCGGTAGGTCTCGCAAGGGCTCAGTTGGTCTCTTTTAGGTTTCAGTGGGTTTCTGAAGACTTCAGAAGAAGTCTTTTCTGAAGACTTCATATCCACCTTTCTGAAGACTTCATATCCACCTTTTGGCCTGAGCATACTAATGGTGAACTCTGATACTGGTTCTCCAATGTCTCCAGTGTACCCAGTATATCAGTCAGGGGAAAACTGAAGAAAGTAAGGTCAGAACCTTCAACTATTTGTTGAACTTATGCCTAAGTGAAAGGACGAGCAAAAGATAGAATAGAAAGCATAGCAGAGATAGGCAACGGCAAAATTGGTTGCATAAGTGATTACAGTCGATTTATTCACATCTGTTACTGCATAAATGAGCAGTACGAGTAAGGGACTGTATTAGAGGTTTAGAGTGAAATGAATCAAATGAGAAAACTTCACAGAAGTATCCTAAAAATATTATTAAACGTCCATAGATGGTAGATGCTTTCAATTGATTTTTAAGAATAAAAATCTGACCACCTCCTTTGGGTGCTTGTATATGAAGCCTCTGGCTACTGAATTTATCTTTGGATCCTGTTTCAGGACAAGCTGGCCCTTTCAAAGCAGGCTTCTGAGATATTAAAGATAGTCTAAAACATGCAGTTTCCTAGAGAAGTAGCCTGGGAATACAAGCCCAGCAGAAAGCAAACACGGAAGGCTGGAAATTAATCTTTTGGAGGAAAAGCCCGGTAGGAAAGAATGAAGATGCCCATCTTAACTCCCTAGTAAAAGATGTGCAGGATGATGCCTGCAAGGGATTGCTAGGCGGAGGAAAGCACATGGATGACATTTGGAATGTATTTCTCTCAAACAAAAAATGTAACCTAAAACTCATGCCCTGAAGAAAATTAACTTAACTCCTATAGCTCATAGAAACTCTCTGAAACACTAGCCAGTGAATTAAACCACTGATTTAGAGGTTTCTCGGGTAGCTAAAAAATATATGAAGTCTTCAGGGCAGGGAAATCTTTTCTAATATATTTCTATGTCATCAAGCACAGTGCCAAGAAGTGCTGGTTCCATTTATGCCAGTAAGAGTGTAGTATGAAAACTACTTTGGAAGTCTGTAGTTTAATTTCCTTTTAGGGTCATTTCTACCAAAAAAATGTTTTATTATATAATTGGTTGCTTTTTAAATTTTTTATGTGGTTTTGGCCCTTGAATTTGTTGGAGAAAGTGCATGATGGTAGCACCGAAGTAACAGTTCATATAGCATCTAGAATCCAATGTAAAGAGATACAGCACTTCTGTCTAGCTGGCATCTAGAGCACAAAGGATCAGTAAACAGTTAAAAATCCCTTTTGTGTGGGGGAGCGTTCATTGCCAATATTTGTCTATGCAAAGGGCCTGGAACAGACAAGGGGTCTAGAACAGGATTCAAGGAATGGTGAACTTCAATGAAAAATAAGGAAGCATGTGAATCTATTTACAGACCTGTTTGTTCCAATTTTTTTCCGCTGTGAACAAATAGCAGAGCTCTCTGAGGCGTTTGTTCTGGTCACTGACTGCTCTGTCATCAGTCCCAGTGGGAGCAAACCCGAACCTAACTGGAACCAGTTGAGGTACTCATGGAGACAGTAACGCCAGGTCTGGTCTGAGGGGAGGAGGTCCAAGCACGTCCAGCCAGAGATAGATGTCAGTTTGAAGTCCAAATCCTGGGGCTACAGGGCATGTCTGTACTGTAGAATTGGGTAAGGGGCAAAGGAGGCACTGCTGCCAGTATATTATCCACCCAGCACAGTGCCGTGCAGGCTTCCTAGCATGCTTGTGGGAGAAGGGAATCTCTGTTTATATAGTGCCAAGGCTGAAGGGACGAAGGCTTTTTTTGCATTGGTATTATACGTATGAACAAGGCCATAGCACATCAACAGCTGAGCTGATTTCAAGTGTCTGCCCAGCACATCCCCTCGCCCTTTGGGTTTTGCCTTTAGTGATGGTGGCCAGCATGGGGTTGTACCTGCTGGTGTTGGTATGCTTACTCAGAACAAATGTTAGAAGTATAGTGCAATGACCAGCTTCATCTTCTGCCCCTCCCCATGCCACCACCACACACACACACACGTACATCTGCTAAATATTTTCAGGATTCTTCTCTGGCATTAATACCTTTTTCGTTTTGTTTTGGTTTGTTTTGCTTTGTTGGTGTAGGTTCTCTTAATATTACTGGTCTATCTTGTCGTACATCCAAGAACCTTCACCAGGAGTTAGAGAACACTTGGTTCTGTACAAATATCTGTGAGAAAGAAAACCTGCTGTCTTGACAGGGTAACAATCAAAAGTATAAATGACAAGTGACTTCAGAAGTGAAAAGCTTGCCATCATATTTGTGTGATTTGTTATGTACTTAATAAAATAAATGTAAAGTAAGTGTCAGTTATGTAAATCTTCCAAACCAGTCTTTGATGACAAAGGTAACTTCTTGCTGATAGTTTTGCAGAGATGATTCTCAGTAACCAGTTTGAAAGAGGAGAGGTTCATTGCCTTTTATGACATGCATTGTTTTATTCCTTTAAGTTTCATCAAGAAAAAAGCAGTTACAAGCTCCTGTGTGTACTCCACATACTTATGCTTGTAAAGTTGCCTACAAGTTACATTCTTAGTCTTTCTGCAATCATGGTGATCACAGCATCACAGTATAAATGAGGCTGGAAGGGACCTCTAGAGGTCTCTAGTCCAACGCCCTACTCAAAACATATCTAATTAGATCTAGTTGCTTGGAGTTGTGTCCAGTTGTGTCTTGAATTCCTCCACCGAATTCCTCCATGAGGAGATTCCACAGCCTGTCTGGACTCCCTGTACCAGTGTTTGACCACTCTCATGGTAAACCAACCAAACAAATAAATAAAAGTCCTTATATCTAATCAGAATTTCCCATGTTCTGACATGTTCGTTGCCTTTTGTCGTTCCGCTGTGAAGCTCCAAGAAGAGTCTGGCCCCATCTTCTCTGTATCCTCTGGTCAGGCAGTTGTAGACAGCAATGAGGTCTCCCCTGAGCCTTCTCTTCTGTGGGCTGAAGAGGCCCAGCTCCCTCAGCCTCTCCTCCTATGTCCTGGGCTCCAGCCCTTCAGCAGCTTGGTGGCCTCTGCTGGATTCGCTCCAGTATGTGATGTGGATCAGAAATCTACTTTCATCTCTGTATATTTTTTTTTTATGGATAAGCCAAGTCTGTCTTCACTTTACAGCTTTCTCTTGTAGCTATGTATCCACTTGTCTAACTCCAAATTGGTTTTGATTTCTTTTTTTCTCCAGCCCGGATAATTTAATATAAATAGGTCTGGTGGCTGAAAACAGTGAACATGCAACTGTGTTGTGTTTTACCATGAAGTTTATCATAGTGCCTAACATACAGAATCAGAGACAGGCCGAGGCAGGAAAGCATCTCTGGAGATCACCTGATCCAACCCCCTGCTCAGAGCAGGGTCAGCCAGAGCAGGTTGCTCAGGTCCGTGTCCAGTTGGGTTTTGAATGTTTCCAAGGATGCAGACTCCACAACCTTTGTGGACAGCCTGTTCCAGTGTTCAACCACCCCTCACAATAATAAAGTGTTTTCTTGCTTTAAATGAAATTTCCTGTATTTCAGCTTGTGCCCATTGCCTCTCATCCTGCCAAGAAGATTCTGGCTCCGTCTTCTTTATTTCCCCCATCAGGTATTTACAGATGTTGATAAGATGCCCCTGAGCCTTCTCTGCTCCAGGCTGAACAGTTCCAGCTCTCTCAGTGTCTGCTCATATGACAGATGCTCCAGTCCCTTAATCATCTTTGTGGTCCTTTGCTGGACTCCATCCAGTATGTCCCTGTCTCTCTTGTACTGGGGAGCCCAGCTTGGGACCCAGCACTCCAGATGTTTCTCACCAGGGCTTTGCAGAGGGGAAGGATCACCTCCCTTGACCTGCTAGCAATGCTTATCCCAACGCAACCCAGGATGTCAGCATGTTGCAAGGGCATGTTGCTGGCTCATGATCAGCCTGGTGTCCATCAGGACCCAAGGTCCTTTTCTGCAGAGCTGCCTTCAAACCAGTCAGCCCCCAGCGTGTATTGGTGCCTGGGGTTAGTCCTCCCTGGGTTTGGGACTTTGCATTTCCCATTGTTGAACTTCATGAGGCTCCTGTTGGCCCATTTCTCTGGCCTGTTGAAGTCCCTCTGACTGGCACCACGCCTTGGCATATCAGCCTCTCCTCCAAGTTTTGCATAATCAGCAAACTCACTGAGTGTGCATTCTTTCCCATCACTTGTGTTGTTGAGGAAGATGATTAAAAAATACTATCCTTGGTATCAACCCCAGTGGCAGACCACTAGTGACTGGCCTCCAGCTGGACTTTGTGCTGATCACAACTCATGAGCCTGGCTGTTCAGCCAGTTTTCAGTCCACCTCGCTGTCACTTATCTAGTCCATATTTCATTACTTTGTCTATGAGGATGTTATGGGAGGCCATGTAAAATGTCTCAGATCATGATAAACATTCACTGTTCATTTCATCATAGAAGGCTCTCGGGTTGGTCCAGCATGATTTTCCCTTTGCAGTCCCTATACTGACTACTCCTATAATTTCCTTGTCTTTAATATGTTTGGAATGTTTTTCTGGAGGATTTGTCCCAACGCCTTCCCAGGGACTGAGGTGAGGCTGACCGGCCTGTAGTTCCCTGGATCCTCCTTCTGGCCCTTCTTGTAGGTGGAGGTGACATTTGCTTTCTTCCAGTCCTCAGGAACCTGTCCCAGTCACCACACCCTTTCAGAGACTATTCAGAGTGGCCTTGCAGGGACATCAGCCCACTCTCTCAGCACTCATGGGTAGATCCCATCAGGTCCCAGGGACTTGTTTATGTTTACTTCAGTTCATTTAAAAGTTCCCTAACCTGATCCTCCTCCACCGAGGCTAAGACTTCCTTGTTCCAGATTTCCCCTCATGTCTCAGGGGCCTGGGATTCCTTACCAGTAAAGACAGAGGTGAAGAAGGCATTGAGCACCTTGGCGTTTTCCATGTCCCCTGTCACCATGTCCTCCGCTCCATTTCCACAGCAGGCTGACATTTTCCCTTGTCTTTCTTTTGCTGCTGAAATCTCATAGGAGCCCTTCTTGTTGCCCTTCAGATTCCTCACCAGATTCAACTCCAGGCAGGTTTTGGCTTTCCCAACCCCATCCCTGCACACTCAGACAGTTTCTCTATGCATATCTTCAATCAGAAAATATAAACTTGGACTGTCAGGAATATATGATGTGAACAGCACTATGCAGGAATATATGATGTGAACAGATGACTTAGATTAAAACTAAGCACCCCAAACCCCTCAATAACATAAATATGCAACACAACAAAAATAACAGTATTAACTGTGATCTAGAAACAAAATATTTTTTCCTAGGAAAAACTATATATAATTATTTCTTCTGTTCTGTATAGAACATGCCTAACCTGCCAGTGGTAGGCAGCATGTTTTGTTTGTTATGTATTTGCCTTTGTTTCCTTCTTTGTCCTACTGAGTTGATAAAGATAAGATTAACATGATCCATAGCTCCTTAAGTAAAGTTTCTAGCATTCCTTGTTAGAATGTTTTTCTAACATTCAGAAAAACAGTTAACGTTTTTCAGTCGTGTTATTTAAACAATGGCCAGATATTGGAGTAGGTACTAAGTGCACTTCCTTATTTCTTAAATATATTTGAACCACTTACAAATAGTCCTACTACGTTTTGTTTGATAAATAAAAACATCTCTCTTCTAGCCCCAGACTTTGTAGGCAAAAATATAACCCAGATCACCTTTGGAAAAGGCTTCATCTCACTTTTCTAGAGGAGAAGTATATGCTAAGAAGTGTATCCCCGGCATACTGAAGTAGTCTCAAGTTTACACCTATCTTTATCTGTCCTGCTTATATAAACAAAAGTTGAAACATAGGTAGGTCTCTTGGTGGTCCTTCTTGTAAGTGACAGAAGCTTTTAATCTTTATCTTAGTTGAATTTGTGTCCAGTATTCTGCATGGTTGGTTGATATTGTCAGCCCAGTGCTGATGTTAAAGTTAGGTAATTCCTGTTTACTCATTATCCTCTTGAATGCTCTTAAGTGAATGTGGTTTCACTGTACTTATGGAGAGGATCAATTAAGATAATCTTGGATTAATCCCATTACACTCTTTGGTCTTGTTTATGGCTTTCTTTGTCATCAAATTCACACAAACACTGAAAAGACAGTATTCTGTTTGTGGTACCGTCATTATCATTCATTACAGAATTTCCTCCCCTATAAAAATGTAAATGTATCCTTCATTGAATCCTACTGCTCACAGATATACGAAACAGAAACATACCAAAAATTTTGTGTTATGTTACTTTAAAAATACTGTCTTTTAGGTACTGCTATTACACATATTAATATGTATAGGGTCACCTTGATACGCTCCTGTGAAATTTGTGGTGCTGCTGACAAAACTAACTTTAGTTTCACACTTAAGTTTTAGGAAGTTCAAGACTTTTAGCGGGGCATCTAATTTAAAACTTTTCACTACTAATGGAGGTTAAAAAACCGGGGCTTTTACTCATCAGCTATTAGAGAGCTTATGAAATGAGTCTATGCAAAGCAGCCTAACATAAGGTGCGTTTACCTTTCTCAGTTCAAAACTGTTAGCACAACATTTATGGGATCATAAAAAATACTTCTTGTTGAAAGAGTGCTTTGATGAGCAAACCTACTAAGAGCATAGAGGTGTATGGTACACACTGTAATTTCAAGCTGAGCCGTAATCATATTTTTGATGTGTCAATATGTAGGGGAGTAATCTGTTTCACTTAAAGAAAAAGTGAGTCTGATTCATTTTCACTGGGTCAATTGCTGTCACTAATCCAGAGTCTTTGTCAGCTTGTGGGCTTTCTTACGTGTTGTGTTTTTTACACTTTTGCTTAAAAGGCAGGTAAGACGATACTGTTAGCACTTTCTGCTCTTGTTTTTTTACTTAGAACAATAATGCGATAGACTTTAAAACAGCTGCTTTTAGCAAATTCTGTTTTTTGCATGTGTATTTATGGAGAGACAGATGGCCGGAGAAGGATAGAATGACTTTGATTTATTTACATTAACCTTTTTTTTTTTTCTGTTTATGGTGGTGTCTTTAGTGTCACACAATGAGTAAGTCTTGAAATTCATTCATGAAATAAAAACTTTGATAGTCCTGGAGAAAAAAAACGCTACAAATGTTAAAGAAATGTAGTTTATTGTGCTAAGGTTTGAAGGAAAAAAATGCGACTTTGTGCTCTCTGAGTATTTAACCAAAGGAAAATCTCTCAGGACTGTGTCATGTCCACAGTATGAGCTCATCTCCTGTGTTTTATGTTTGGATTGCAGGAATAATTCTCTCTCCCTACTTTGTGCATATTTCCTAGTGGAATATCTTTGCTGTGTTTCTTCTTACTCATCTCACGCGTTTTTAAATTTTGCATTCTAATTCTCACTATTTCAGACCGGTATTTTTGTTGCTATCTCTTAGCAAAATTTCATACAGAGTGAAGTAATAAGTCTGCGGTTGCGAGGGGGTGTGTTGTCCGAGGTATACAGGGAGGTAACTTTACTGAGTGGCTTAGACTTGCAGCGAATCCACATTTAACAATATTGTTCTAAGTACCTGGCACGCAGGAGTATTTCAGGATTGGGTCCTGCAGGCAGTCAACACAATAAAGAGCATTAATTCCAGTAAATGAACATACACATGAGGACTGAGGGCTTTCGAAGTTGTGTACCGCCTGTATGCGTGTGCATAAACACATTGTAATGACTTTATTTCCTAGATTTTTCTTTTTGGTATTTCAAACTACTACAGCAGTGGGAACTACTTTGCGAATTCTAACTCCAGTATATAAAATAGATTAAGTCCCCAGAGAGCTAATACTGCAGACTCTGTAGAGTCTGGCACGGCTTTTTTGTAGGCAGGATATTTTTAAAATAATCAAAGCCGCTCTTTTTCTTCGTTTTGGTAGGAAGGTTTTGATGTTTTTGTGAAGCTGGAATTTTGACAAAGAGGCAAAACCCAAATTGTACATTACTTTTAAAAGGATTTAAAAAAAAAAAAAGTGCAGTGTGAAGAGCAACTCGGTCTGATCCCACGGGGAAAAACAAAAACAAAACAAAACAAAAAAACCCCCAAACCAACCCAACCCCCACACAACCAACCAACACCCACGAAATGTTTTTTCCTCCTCCTCCTCCCTCGCCAGCCGGAGCAAACCGAAGTATCCCCTCCCCCGCTTTCCCCAACCTCCGCTCTGCGGCACCGGGGGCCGCAGAAGACGCTGAAACCGGCGCTGCCGCGGAGCGAGGCGCAGGCCGCCTGCGCGGGGCCGCCGCCGCCTTTGCCGCCTGGGCGGTGCGGGGCGGGGCGGGGCGGTGCGGTGCGGGGCAGGCTGCTGCCGGCCCGGCCTGGCCCTCCCCCGCCCGGCGCTGCCCGGCCGTCGCGCCCCTCTCGGTCCCCGCAGCGCCCGGCGGGTCCCGCCCGGGCTTGGCCCCGCGGGAGAGGCCCGTCCCCGCGCCCTGTCTGCCGGCGGGCCGCGCTTCCCGGCCCGGCAGCCGCAGGGCGCCGGTGGGCCCCTCCTCGCAGCCAGCGGGTGCCGGGTTTTCTCCTCTCCCGCCCGCCTTTTTCCTCAGCGCACGGGGGCTAGAAAATCGGAAATGATCTTAATTAAATCTTTTCTATACAGCAACAACCGGGCCCTTTTTGTGTGAAGCGAAGGCAGCAGACCTTATCGCGAAAGACAAAGGCAAATGTTTATCAGAGAACAAAAGATGTCCACGGTTGCTTGCGACGGGGGGGGGAGATTTTTCTTGCTCTCCTGGTGAAGATGTTTAACGGTGTAAGATGTTTATCGGGACTCCTTGTTGAAATTCTTTGTTTCCCTGTAAGACCTACAAATGAAACTGTTTTTCTTTCTGTGAAGCACACAATGAAAGCCATGAGTTAAACTGCAGAGAATGCAAACACCTGCTTGTCCCTCTGTTGACTTTGCGTTTCAAGAAGATCTTTTCTGTTCCACACGATAATGGTTTGGGGGCTCGGTTTTGTTTGCGTTTTTTTATTCTGTGAGGAGAGAAATGGTCATCTTGTCTGTCTTCCCTTTATGGCGCTTCTGATGCAGCGTTTGTCTCCGTTAAAGGAATACCAGGTTGTTCAATAAAAGTATTCCTTCTCCCACAGAATGGTACGTGTCATCGAGTGAATACGCTGTTAGATTTTGCCACTGTGCCTGTCTGGTGACTGCTTATTTTTGTACGCTTATTTTTTTAAATGCTCTGGTTGATAAGCTACACGGTTGACAACTTTACGTTTTAAGCTATGAACGAGAGAGAGGAAGCGTTAGGATCTGTGTAACTCTCGACAGCGTTTTTGCCTGTTCCCCTTGACTGTTCCGTACGTGGGAACACACTATTTCAGACGTACTTGAACGCTGGTTAGTCAGCAATTTCACATACGTGTAGCCTTAACACGAAATGACTTTAGTTGGTATTTGGAATGTGCAAACGCTTACTTTTATGAGTATGCAGCCCCAAAAGCTAAGTCATCAGTTACCTACAAAATCTGGCATAAAAGTTTAAGATTTTATAATACAAAACCCCCCACTTTCTCCAAGTTGTGAAGAGACTAGTTGTGATTAAATTTATTCACATGGCAAATGTTCAGCCTCATAATAAGCATTATAAGCTGATGTATTGCAGAGAGTTCTGGCACTGAACAACACAAGTCATAGCAGCGTCTGTGATCCAGTATTTGGGTTTTTATTATCGTTCACAGGATTTGAAGAATACTTTAAAATATTTTTCCATGGAAATTTACAATAGAGCTTTACCGCAATATAGGCTTTTAAGTACAATGCTGTAGAGTAAATATACTGCATCATAACAGAAGTGTTATACCCGGTCAGGGCTTGTCTGCTGTTTTAATATATTTCATAAATATTGGGGGGGGCGTCTGGTTCTGCAAATGACTATACTTGTAGATAGTCCTGTTTATCTGAGGAAATGTATTCAAGCTGGTGGGACTCCTGGGAGCAAGCACTTGCGGAATCGACAACTATCTATTTCATATACATCATTGAATTTTAAATTAATAATGTAAAATAAAGCTTTGTAATGTGACACAGATTGAAGTATTGTTTGTTGTTTCTTCATTTATGACAGTAATATTTTTCTCAAACTTCTCCATCTCTGAAACTTCACTGGACTGCCTGCTTTTGAAGAAGACTTCCTGGGTGTGTTTGGAAATTATTTACTTTTGTGCAGAACTTAAAGGTGTCAGTTTTAATGAAATCAAATTATTTTAGTTCAAATTTAACAGACGAGTTCTAAGACAAAGATGCTGTATGATTCTTTGTTTTCATGTATCTATTTTTATTCTGTTTGCAGAATAGAGTTTGCATTCTGTTTTTCTTGAATTACTGAGTCCAGATAGTTTGATACAGTTTCTCTTTCCTTAAAATTGTATAGAGAAGCAGTAAATTAGATGGTCTCAGGGTGTTCTTAAAACAGGTAAAATTACCCTTTTTTATTTTTGCTTGGCTTTCTCAATTCAGAGTTTTTTCTTTACTTTCCCACAGGTAAAACTTGGTTCTATGATAACTTGCAAAACGTCTCTGTTATACGAAAGTTTTTTGTATTTCTGATAATATTAGGGTGTGTGTCTGGAAACTAGCACTTAAATATAACAAAGTAGATGGTATTATGGTTTTTCCATTCAATTGAATAAAGTGATTATCTAGGCTACCTTGGCTTGAACTACTGTCATTTTCTCAGGCTGTCTGACAAGACACAAGTACTCTAGTAGGGAGAGATTTATTCTTCAGAAACTCAGAGTATATTCTGTAGAAACATATTCTGTAAAACATTAAATGGCATGTACTTTTGGACTGCTTTTGCCCTCAAGATAAGTTTTCTTCTTAAAAAATAAAGTGGGGCTGCTCCAGGTTTCTTTTCTAGCAGCATATGCATTATTTGAGGATTTTATTATTTTGAGTTCTATAAATACTGTAGTGAATTAGTATTACCACAGAAGCAGGAGAGTAAAAAAGAAGGGAGAAAAAAGCAAGAGGAAAAAACTCTGAGAATATGCCCAAGTTCATAGAAAAAGCTCATCTTTTAAGATAATTTACCTTCCTGTTTACTTCTATCCAATAGCATATTAATAACATTTCTTTTATCTATATATAAAAAAAATTCATAATGGTTAACATAGTCAACAACTCAAAAATAGTGAAAACTAGTGCTGTTGAAATGAATTCACTCCGACATTAGGAAGTAGTTTGTATTACGTTCATGCATTGTTGCTTGTGATAACAATGCTGACCATTCGATAGGGTGGTTGGTGGTGAAGAACCAGCTTTTTAAATGGATTGTTTAATGCGAGCAAAGTATTTAGAGATGAAAGGGAAAGATATTAAAATATGAGTATTTTTGGTACGATTTTGTACAGATGGGACCGTAATTGGTGACATGGGAATAGTATATATACTGAAATATTTGAAATGCTAATTCATTTTTGCTTCAGTTTTCCAACTGCCAGCTGTAATTATGGATCTCATTTAACAGATGCTAACACAGGGACTAACTTCACTCCTGGAGTAATTCCACTGAGACATGGAAGTAAAGTTAAGGCTCAGGTACTTAGGCATTGATGTAGATACAGTTCTAGGAATTTGCTGGATGATGCTACTAATGACTTTCTGGTACCTAGGTTATAAACCATTTGCATTTTGAATATATTTTGTTATACTTAAGCTAGATTATTCACTAATTTTCTTCATCAAGATTAATGGAAGCCTTTAGATTTAAATTTACCACTGTTTACAATCCCTAAAATGTCATTATTTTTTGAGAGAGGGGGATGAATCTGAAATCTTTTCTAGCTCCACAGAGCTCTCATAAAATGAGAGATGTACGTGAAATGGTTTATGAAGCTATTTCAATTAGTTTTATATTATTTTCCAATGGGATTATATTGGAATTATAGACATAAAAGTGTTCTATCAACAGTAATAATGTCTCTAAAATTCCTCAAACCGACTTTTTAAATTTTTTAAAACATCTGAATAAAACATCTGTTTAAAGTAAGTTCTATACAAGCTAGGGTTCAATTGGCAGAATAAACTGAAATAACAACATCAGGCTTCCGTCAGCATCTTCCTTCTGTGAAAATGATACAAACCCATTAAAAAGACAATCTGTTTTAGCCTATCTTTATTTATTGTTAAAATACAAAATCAACTAAATACATAGAATAAAGTTTTATTTTTCTTTAATTCATATTTAAATATATGTACCATTTATAGTTCCATTTTTATTTAATGGAAAAATTGCATTTTGCTTCTATGAGAAACCCTATATTTTTCAGTCCAGTTTGGAAACTTAATGTTGAACTTTCAGGTCAAATGAAATGTCTTTGTAATTGTAAAATTAAATATTATTAATATCCTGAATGACTTCTTCAGTCCCATAGGACTTTTCTACAAGGATGTAGTAGGAATGAATCAAAAAAAGTTCTTTATAATATTAATGGAAATTACTTTAAATTCTTTGTCCTGTAACAGGAAATATGTTCCTTTTGTAGCACTTTGTGGTTGTTGAACAATTCTATAAGATTTTGTAATAGAGATGTGATTTTGTTTTAGCTTCAGAAATTCTAGGACAGGGTAATATTCCCCCCCCTCCCGTAAGGACAGAAAATCCTTACAGGACAAAGAAATAAAGGCATGAAGGAATGAACTACACAGTAGAACAAATTTTCTTCAATTCCTGAAAAGGAAACTAAGCTTATTATCTTGTGGGCTTTTTTTTTCTTAATTATTATTTTCTTTCTTTTTTTCCCCAAGTAATTTTAAGATGCTTTAAAAGTTAATGAGAAAACAGAAAGCACATTTTGAAGCAACTTCTGAATGCTTCAGAATAAATGAAAGAACAACCTGATTCTGTGTTTCCTTTTGAAACTTAAACTTGGACAAAAATATTTTTGTGTTTCTTCAGATGCCTTTTTTTTCTCCTTGATTTGAAAGCACTGTAACTGAGTAGTGATTTGTTTTGATAAGAACTAATATAAGTGTAATTATAAAAGGGTGAGTAGACAGGACAAAAGATTGTATTCTTTCAGATTTTCTAAAATACTGAATCATTGTTTTCTTTACGTTTATGCTGTCCTTATGTCAACGCAAAAACGAGGATGTGATTAATGCAGTACTTAGAAGGTTAAGGTGAAGTTTCAGGCTGGATTCAAAAGCAATAAAAAGTGTAACAGGAAACTTCATATTGCTTCACGTTAATGTTCAGGGCCAGATCATAACTACTAGAAGGATAAGAGAGTGTGAAGTCATTTGCTGTCTGGTTTTACATGAACTTGTCTAAAATGGCATCTAGGGGGAAGGAATGAATGCTGTACACATTGCTAAGGGCTCACACATTAAAAAAACAAACAAAAAAACCAAAAACAAAACCCCAAAACTTTATTCATCTCATTAGTTAGATCAACATAGCAAAAATGCGCTAGGTACTGTACAAACAGAGATACTACCAATGTTGGCTTTCTGCTGGGAAGCAGCTGAGTACATGTTTATTTCCATTTATAGGAATAATTTGATTCTTGTAAGGTAGTGTCCATGAATCAGCAAGATCAAGCAAGATCATGAATTGGCAAAATCAAGAGTATATGATTTGGTTAAACATAACTATATAAAGCAAGGAGCATGCCATATGTTCATTAAATCTGTAAAATATAGAATGAGTGCTCAATAATATTGCTGTCTTAATTGGTAGGTGTCTGGTGGGTTTTTTTGAAAGTACCATGGAAGAAACAACATACTATTTTTTAGGAGTCAGTAGGGATTGATTTAAAAAAAAATAGGCTCCTTGCTTTGTCAACCAATACAATTTATTTGCTTTATTTTTTTGATGCATTTTTCAAGATTGTTTCCTGGGCAAATTCAGAGATGGAGACTGGAACTGAGGTGGCTAATTATTCACACAGTTTTATGGAAGGTAGAAAAACCTAGTTTTCAACCTTTTGTCCCTTACGTCTCTTACTAATGCATGTTCTTATTTTGATACGTAGTTATTAAAGCCATACAAATACATGAGAGGTCTCCATCTTGCCACAAATGTACTGTGCTTTACTTTATACGGTCATGTTTGTTTTCTTGATGTGAGTGGAAGGTGGCAGCAGTTTAATCAAATCAGTGTATGATGGGCTCCGAGAGGTTTTGACCCTTCACTTATTCCTTGCAAAGAGGTACCGTTCCCATCTCTGTGCGATGCATGAAGTGGTTAATGCAATACCCGCACTGAGTATGCTGTGCCAACATCTGGAGGATTACTGGAGTAGGTTTTTTTTGTCAAGCTTATCATTAACTTAAGAGAATAAACCAAGAGTAATAGCTATATGTACACAGCATGTATATGATGGAGTGTGATAACATTTAGAAATAGGAACAAGTGAGACATTACTTTAATAAAGCATATATGTGTGTGTTTATATATATGTACACACATGTATGTATAAACGTGCCAATTGCTATGTTAAAAAGCTGTTTAAAATCAGGCTATAATTCTGTTTTCCATTACAATTAAAGCCTAAGGAACCAGGCTGCGTTGAACAATTTTGCTTAGTGATGGGCAGCGTAGCTGCCTTTTTTAATAGAAAAGCTCAAATTTTGAGCTATGCAACCTTCCAGCAGAGGAATAGTATTTCCCTAGAGCATAATATTAGAGTGCTGGGCATGCTAGGGTGTGGTCGGTTGTTTGTTGGGGTAGTAGGAACAAGCGTAAAACTGCCTAGGAAGCAGCTCTTCTGGGACACAGAGTAAAAAATGTCTTTTGCATGAAAGGAGGAGATGAGTGAGACCTGTTCTGTGTCCCCCTCCTGCACTGTCCTGTGCCCCGGCCATGTGGGCTGCCTCGCAGACACCTTCAGCCGCTTTCAACTCTCTGTCTCCATCTTCCTTTCCACCCCATATCTGCAGCATCTGGATACAAAATGCAAGAGAATACACGCCTTTTTGGTGAGATTTCAAACCAGTCTTGAGCTATTTAGGCAGGAAGGGAAGAGACTGTATGTGGAGCCTTGGTGTGACCTTAAAACTGCAGGTGAGAGAGAGGATGGTTTTGATGAATAGGCAAGAAACCAGGGCAGGAGAAATTCCAAGGTGTTTGCCTAGCTGTGAGGTGGACTTTGTTTTTAATGATGGGAATGAGACAGCAAAAGAGGAAGAATTCAGGCATTTGTTTTCTCTGTAGTCGGAGTAGTACCGGAAAGGTGTTCATGTTTTGTATGCAACATTAGGAACAGAATAAATGTATTGGGTTTAAGGATGTTGCTAGTATCTCTGTTGTAGTGAAACATGTTTGTTTAAAAAATGCATGTTGTAGATAAAATTAGTTTTAAATTGATTTGTTTTCAAATTGGTTTAGCCATTCAGATTCAATTTTATCTAAGACATTGAGGATTTCGAGACAACTCCTTCCTGAATATCACTACAGAGCTTTTTGGCATTATACCCAAATTAACAGCATGCTGCGTCATTAAAAAATAAAAGAGCTGCAATTTTTTCTTGGCGTAGATTTCTGCAAAGCGATAAAAGACTCCCTATGTTGATTACAAATATTGTAAAATGTTTCCTTTGCACTATAAACTTGGGGCATTTCATGTTTGGATATATTATATGTTGCCTCTTAAGACCTTTTCCATTTTTCTGCTTGTATCTTGTTTGACCATGGTTTCAGTTCTCATGTGCAAGAGAGATTTTTGAAGGACAAAACCAATGTGCCCTACAGAGAAGGTAAAGGCAATGAAGGCAGAGAAAGTAAAGGCAATGAAGGCAGTTGTAGGCAGGATACACGTTAGTTAGGAATCTTGGATTTAGTTAATGCCTACTCTTTTACTGATGGCAAGTTGCACAGTTTCCCAGTGCCCTCATTTCTCCGTATTTAAAACAGGAATAAAATTGACCTGGCATGCAAATAAGTAATGCTGTTCTTTATTTCTGCATTGAAATACTGGAATTTCTTTGCTATTAGATATTTGCTCATTATTAGACCAAACACAAGTTTCTCTTTCTTCAGTTCTAATGCTTATACAGAGAAATCCCCAAGCCTCATACATTGTAGATGTTCCCAGCTCTTGGAAGTATCAACTGAAGAACCACATGCAACTTCCTGGTGAGATCTGTGCACCTCAGATCTCTTCCTGCATAATCCCATATGAGCACAAACCCTTCCCAACCAGAAAGTGCAGTCTTCAGATTTTATGAATTGTAAAAAAAGGATTACAGCTGGCTAAAAGCTTCTCAGAAGTGTTGATAAAATTGCCTTTTGCTGTGTCTGTAATAAAGAGTCAAGGATGGGCTACTTCTGCCTTGGGTAGGAGAGGAGCTGGCATTGGACTTTTTCTGTGGGACAGTGCAGGGACTCATTTCTCAAGTATTAGACTTAAGCTACGCATGTGGTTGCAGGTCACATCCTAATCCCTAGAGCTGGCTGAAAGCCAAGAATTTAGTTTCATAAGATACTTTTGTGTTGTTTAATTTTGCTTTTGCATTTCATTGCAACAGAAGCATGGCTTTTCATGCCTTTTGGTGTAGCACATGGATAAAGGGTGTAGCACATGGGAATAGGAGAACCCATCCTGGAATAGCTGGTGGACTGGAATCCTGAATGTCTCTTGCTGTGCTTGAACAGAACAGGGATGCTAATCTGAATCTCCAACTTTGTTTTCTGTTCTGAAAATGAAGAAGTTCTACTTTATAAAATATGTTCTTACAAAAGGCTCGTATTTTTACTTGTTTAGCTACATTTTTTGCTGGTTCATTGTTGGTAGCATTCAGTGGATAGCTTTTACCTATCCTGCATAGCAGTAGCTGTAGCCTACTGCTATGCAGGATTATTTTCCAGATATCTTTCATGTTGAATAACACACAATGTCAGACGGAATTGACATTTATGAAAAATAGCAATATGAGTGCTAATGTTCCTGCCGTGAAATTCTGGAGGCAGTTAGTAAGAAATTTTAATCAGCCATTAAATAATCAATAGTTACTAGTTCACAGAAGGTTTTTCAAAATTTTAATTTCTTTCATTTCAGGATATTGGAAATTACAGATAGCATTTTCAACAGGCCTTAAGGAGTTAGAAGTCTGACTCCCATTGAATTGAAGAGTAATTTGAATATTTTATTACCTCAGGCTTCCTTGAAAATCCCAGCATGCATGGATTGGATGAACTGTTCCTTTACTACTGAAGGCAGTGAATTGTGGATTCTAAATTTCTAGTCCTTTAGAAATGTGTAGATCTGGATAAGGAGAAATGAAACCTCCTTAGTGAAACTCTGAATCTTAGAAGACTTTGTAGAGGGACTTTTAAATACCTTATAATGAGTAAATTCAGTTTCATTTTTCTCCGTGTTCACCTTTAGGATCCATCTAATTCTGTGAAAAAGACCATGTGTTCTCAAAGATTTCATAACCTTTTCCTTTTTGTTAGTTGCATAATTTAAATAAGATAACTCCTCTGTACTGGGAAAGATTTGTGGTGTGAAGACTGTTTTCTTTACTGAAAAGCACTTTTATTTTTTTCTATTCATAGTGCCAACAGAAAAAAAGTAATTGCCATCTCTGTCTCTCTCTAGATATCTAAATTTATCTTTGGGCTGTTATCTTGAATTGCATTGGAAAATATTCAGACTGACTTACTAGTCCATTACTCTTTAGTTTATTTTTATAATTTTAAGTTCATCAGTCTAAATTTTCGGGATGAAATGTTTTAAATTAATAAGCTTTTCTGAGTATACTCGTTACCTTCTCTTTTAGTATCATCTGTTCAATAATTCAGCCACCCATCTCAACTCCTTGGATCATACTGCTTCTAGGTTATATATAGTCTCCATTAACTTCAGAAGCAGTTCATATGGATGCATGTGAAACAGACTTGAAGAAAAAATAATCTCTGTTTATGGTTCATTAGGTCTTGGAGGACGTAAACCAGTTTCATTTCAGATGAAGCTAATGTGGAAGATGCTCTCCAATCAGGCATTCAAACCACAGAAGCAAACTAGAGTTAAAATGTTCATAGCATGGACATCAGGTCCTCAGTACCAAGGTGTAGCCAGAATCACCTGTAGCCTGGCAGTTAGGGCATTTTATTGGAAAGGGTCTTGTGTGTATTGACCCTTTCATGCACAGGAAAGAAGTGGCTCAACTTTCATGCTGTCTGAGCAACTGGTCTAAGAATTATATTCCTGTATTTAAAATAAGAAAAAAGAGTTGGAGGAACTAGCCAACAGCGTTGCCTTTCCTCTTCCATGGCTGGCATGGCTTTTAAAGAAAAAAAGGTAAGCTGGAAGGAAACGCCGCTGAAAGCTAGCCTCAAGAGAGGTCTCTCTCTACAGGAATCATCTCATTGCTAAAGGTTCCCTCCTACAGTTCTGAATAAAACATATGAGCAGTGGCATTAAGTCCTGTCCTTAGTATTCCTTATCGCCTAACTTGAGACAGTGGTCTGCTAAGCATGCCAAGGACTTTTGTATTGTCTTCTTCCCTCCCTCTGTCCCTCCACCCCTCCATCCCTCCCTCCCATCCAGCCTGTTCTTCAGTTTAGGGCAGAGCTGAAGGACAGAAAGGAGAAGGAGGAGGAATCCTCCTCCTTTTCTCTGGGCTGATACAATCTTTTCCATCCCTGGACTTGGGAGCATTTGAGCTAGTGGCTACCACTTGCTGTACAGCAGCCTCCCAGCTCCAGCTTGCTTGGCCTCTCGTGAGTCCGAGTAACAGATGTGAGGTAGCCCAGCCTGCTGTGCCAGGAGGAGACCTGAGATTTCAGGATGTTTGTGCTGGGTGGCTCCTACAGATAGAGTGGGAGGTGACTTGAGGGTCAAACTCCAGGTTTAGAAATGCATAGTCCTAGGCTGGACATAGCCTTGGTCTCTGTAGGGTATAAAGGCTCCTGACTAATGATAAATAGGAGCAGCCTATTATTACTGGGCAGTAGGATGAGATCTGCAGGGAGGGCAGTTTTCTCCACTTCAGAAGCGTGGGATGTATTTAGCATGGTTAGGCAACAGTTGTGTTTGTTAGGCTTTGAATCTGCTGTGGCAAGTGACACGTTCCCTTGCTAGATTCTATCATGTAGCCTCTTAAAAAGTTGCTAAATGTCCTTTCTTCCTTTTGTTCTGCTCCACAGTTCAAACTAAAACATGCTGCGGAAAGCTGTCCGTTTTGTGAGAAGTTCACATTTTTAAAAGCAAAAAGTGGTAATACAAGAGTGATTCATCTCTGAAGACACAGAGATGTCTTCTTTTGATAGTTAGATAACAGTAGAATAATGGAGCTCTTTCAAAGTATTTATGCAAAGCAGCATATTATTAAGCCACAAATATAGTCTAAATTCAAAAGACAAAATTAGGGTGCTTTAACTTCCTCTGTTTGTAGTCTGTTCTGTATATCACAAGAAGACAGCTGTAGATCAGAAGAAAGACATGCTCCTGGCAAGTGATGGGTATATGTGAGCAAGAACTTCCTGTGAGATATTGACCTGGTCATGGTCAGCTGCTCAGAAATTTGTTAAGTAATCTATCTAATATGTCTAAGGAGTAGCGTATCAGAATCAATCCATCCAAATGCCTCAGGAAGATCAATAAAAGGATAATAAATCCAATAATTCTCTGTGATCTGCTCTGGTGTGAAGCTACTGGGAAAGCCTTGTACAGTAGGAAGATTAATTCTAGTACACATTTGTTAGGGTGACAAATGCTCTGCACCAGAACTGGTGGCTGGTGCAGAACTCATTTCAAATTCATTTTCAAACTTTATTTTCTGCAGTAATCTGCTGTCATGAAATTGAATGTCAACAAATGGCAATTGCTGAGGACGTTTTCAAAAAGGGAAACAGACCCAAAGTTTACAGAAGGAGCTTTCCAGCCTTGTTTTGCTTTTGTGAATCTCCCACTTAATTTCTGTTCAGCAAAAGAAATGTCTCTGTCTTTGATATTGTTCTAATTTTTAAACCACAGTAATTATAACAATAAACCATTCTTTAAGTATAATACAGTGAATACAAAGGCTGAAGGGGTAATAAATGTATTTAGATAGTTAATACACTTTACCATATTAGGAACATTAGTTATCAGTCCTTTATGAGAAGGGAACAAAAACCTCACTGTTCAGGCACAGTCCTGGGAGTCAATAATTTTTTTTGTTTCATTAGACTGTGGTAGGTATAGAATCAAGTATATAGTCTAGAAATGATGCCACATACAGTTTGTTTATTATTTTTCCAGTTGTCACACCGGCTCAAACACCTTTAGGAAAGAATCCTAGCATTTCTGCTTCTGACTGAATGACATGAGAAAAGTGACCTTTCTCAGGGCAAATTGGCACATCTAGGAAATATTTTTGAATGTTTGAAAACCTCAGAATTTTATTTGTGAGCTCCATTCTAAAAATGTTCAAAGATTTGGGCGCTAGCTGCGTCTTTTCAAATCAACTCCAGAGGCTTTGAAGATGAAGAATAGTACTTTAGCCATCTAGATCTTGGTCAGTGAAAGCAATTGGTATTTATTTGAAAATAAAGAACAGAAAGGAGGAGTTGAAGCTTCAATTTACAAAAATAAAAGCAGAGCAACTATTAATTCACATAAAGCACTATTTTCACAATCTTAGTCTGCTAAATTGCAGCATTGGTATTACAGACTTTTTAAAACTTTGTAGATTGTGATTTTTTTTCACATTCCTAAATTTTTGCTGCACAAAAATCTGACCATGCCTTAAAATCAAACAGAATACTCTTTGTCCTCTTTGTTCACATCGCCATACCATCATAGTATCTGCCTTCCATGAATCCAGATAAGGAAAAAATTATGTTGAAAGCAAAACAGATGATGGAATCCAAGCACCCCCCTACCCCCAGTCAGTGAAGTCTTCTTCCTTAGAAATACAATCTCTGCTGATGCCAGCTCAAAGGGCTTGTTGCATTGCTATAACTTCAAGTCAATGATATCTCATCTTGATGGGTGCCAGTTCTGGGATGCATCTGTGAAGAAGATAATTCAGCCTTACTTTAAATGTCATGTTTATTTGTAGACACTTAATGTTGCACTGTTTCTGCTCCAATTAGTGATATTTCAGTGAAGATAATAGGTATAATTTCATTAACCCTTTGCCTGCAGGCTTCTTGATGTCTAATGGAAGTCAGCTCAAAAGTCTAGGTGGCCAGCTTTAATAAGTACAGGTATCCTTAAGCAAATTCAGCAATATAACATTCTGGATGAAACAAAATGTGGCAGTAATACTGGTGAAATGAGGAAGTAAAGAAGTCTTTATAAGCTTAGTGACTTGCTTCTTGGGTTAGCCAGTAGTTATATTGTCAGAGTTGTCTTCAGAAACACCAAAATGGCACTACCCAAGTAATTTTGGAGATTGTATTGGAGCACTGTAATTGTTTTTATTACAAAAATGTCAGGATTAAGGAGGAAGTGTTTCAGGTTCTGGTTTCTAGTGTTTCTTACTGTTGGGAAAGAAAAGCAGACAATGGGAAAATAAGACATGAAAAAGAGAAGTTAGGACTTAGCCTATTGCCATTTGAAAGGAGAAGGGAGAAGACAACACCTTGGTTCACTTTCTGTATTTCATAAGCTCTCAGCTCTTGTTTGTTCCCTTACTTTCATCACCAGACTGTAAATCATCTGCTGTCAAGGCATTGGGTTCTGAAGGAGTATTTTAGCAAAATGATACATCAAGGAGGCTGTAACGGTGGCTCAAAAGCAAGGATAGGAACATTTTCTTTTATCCAATGAAGAGGTACTGGTTTAAGATGTTCAAACTATTAGCATAGCTACTTTTGGAAATAACCAAAGATGGCTCATAAAATATTTTCTTAGTTTGTCAACAGCAAATTCAGATGTTGTGTGTTTATTTTAGTATGTGGACAAAGCTAGCATAAAACCACGTTCAGACTAGTGCAATAGGAACTTTTTTGCCCGGTGTGCTTTTATTAGGCCACAGATTCATCCGAGTCATTAGAGTTCAATTTATCTATACAAGTGTCTCAGAATAAGGTGAGATGATAGCACTAATGCAAATTAAAATCAGCTCCTTATGGCAGTGTAGAAATACAAGTTATTTCTGATTAGTGGCACAATGTTTCATTTCTGCTCATCCCCTCTCTGTGAGGGTTATTTCCTAACTGGAGCAGACAAATTCAGCTGCTGGGTTGCCTTGTATGAAAAATGATGCAACTTGGAGATGATACATTTGAGGGCTCATGCTTGTAGGCAATATGTTTTTAATGCTTATAGGAAATACCAATAGATAAATAAATAAACAAATAATGAGGCCAAAAGAAGAAAGGAAGGATGGTGCTTTCCATAACAAATTGATATTCAGAAGTGTCACCTCGAGTGGACAAAGATCAGGGATCAAGCACACTAAATGAATGTTGTCATTTTCTGTCAACTCATTCTGAAGCTGGAATGGGAACACATTGCAATGTGACGGAGTATTGAAAGTCCAAGGTGCATTAATAGCACATAAAGCTTCCAGATTGTGTACGAAGAAAAAGCTCATTTCTACTTTTAACAGATTTTTTTTGTTTCTTGTTTTCTGAGTAGGCTCTCTTCTGTTGAATTTTTTTAGTGCCTAAACATTTACAATTAATGGTCATGAGGGACTGCAGTTTGTACTCTCATTTTCTGTATTTTGAGACAATAATCAGTGACAAACAATGTTCTTAGTTGTAAATGTGATAAAATCAGTCACCTTTGCTCAAGTAGTTTTGAACTTTATTGTTCTTCATAGTCATTTGTTGGGTCTTTCACACTAATTCTTGGGAAAGGGGAAGAGCACTATAATGTCTATTCACCCAATGATGACTGTTCAGCACTGTACAGAATGAACTTTTCGGAATATCTACTTTTCCTGTTTGTACCAAATTTTTTGGACAGACCTGAGATCTTCCTTTCTTTTCTGCACAGTTTTGAAAAAGAAGACCAGCCTCTAGATGCTCAGGTGCTGCTCTTGGTGACTGGCTGAGAAGATGCAGCCCTGAGAGTGTGGTGTTGAGGTTTCACTTCTGAAAAAAAAGAAATAATACAGGACTGGGTCAGTAGCTTGTTTGAATTTAGGGCTTGGCTGTGAGCAGAAATTTATTGCGTCTTTCCTTTAGAAAATGTTTCAATCCATAGAATTCTTAGGCAGGGCTTGAAGATTTTATTTAACTGTTTATGTTTTACTCTTTTACCTTAATGTGGAAAGCAGCAGGACACTGCTATTTCATGGTAGTTTGTTCCTATTACACTTACCTTAATAAGAGGTTATTCTCATTCCCTGTCCAAGAGCAGAACTGTGATAGCATTTAGCATATAATGTCTCAGTATCATAAGATCTGATTTTGGTATTTTTTTCCCCTCCCATGAGCTCTGTTGTCTCTCACAGAGTTTGGTTTTGCTTTGCTTTAGGAACAAAAATTTTGATTTCCATTGTAGCTCTACTTCTGACCCTCCACAAGATGTTGATTTGAGATAGGTGTGCTATAGTCCCTTATTAAAGACTTACTTACACTTTATAATTTTGAACATACCTTATAATTTCTTATACTATGGGCTTTGATATTTTGTCTTCATCATTTATATATTAAATGCCAAGTTTGCTCACCTATCAAGTAAAGAGTGCTGGTGGGACCCCGTTTCAGCATATTCAAAGTGGATCTGACCAGAGTTCCTTGACACAGATGACTTTGTATCAAGCATTCTGCATAAACGTGTATCCCCTGGAAGCTCTGATTTTTTTTAGGGCAGTAGCACATGTTTCGGGTTATTCTCCTATGCCTGTTACTCAGATTGACTATCACTGTGAAAGTGAATAGGGACATTGTGTTATGCAAAGTAGTTGTAGAGATATTCAGTATGTGTTTTTTCTTTATGGTACATAGTTATATACCCTTTTCTCACCAGGTTGAAACTATGTGAAGTGAAGGAGAATGTCATACTGTGGTACAATTATTGAGTTTTGTATTGAATGGCTACCAGTTGAGGGACTGAAATTTCAATTTATTCCATAAGCCGCATAATAAAACAACGCCAGTGCCTGACTGCATTAAAATCTGTATTTCAAGGGTTAGCGATGTTATGCAAAAAGTAGTTGAAACCCAATAATTTTACCTGTGTATGGCTTTGCCTGTGGGGATTTCTGTGTATGCTAATAAAGAAAACCAATTAGAAGCATGCCAGGCTTGTTTTCTTCTTTGGACCTCCTCATCTACAGTATATGCATGGCTGACATTTTGAACCATGGGTCTCTTGAGGTTTAGTCTTGTAATCATATGTGTATCCATATAAGTAGATACCCAGACATGATAAACACACAGACATAATTCAATACTTGAGGTTAGTGAAAGGGATGTATACTATATTGGGATCAATTGCTTTGTGTTTTTGTGTACCTAAAGTATGTATTACTTTCAATCGAAAAAGAAATTTGCCTTGGAGAATAATTATTTAATTATCGGATACGTCAATAAGGAAAATATTTTATTTGCATTCTGCAGGTAGGCACCTGGTTTACAAACTTCTTAGAACAAAATATTGAAAATATTTATTTTCTGTCTTCAGTCACTAAAAGAACTTCAAACTCAGAAAGACACTCTGTTACAAGACATTTTCTTCTTGCATTAAAATGATATACTTTAACTGTGGTCTGTGGTGCATACCTTTAGTTAAAACAGAGTGCTTGTGAGGTTCTGCTACTCCAAACAAAGAGGGTAACGGTTATATGAAGTCATTGGTACTTTATACAATAAAGGATTAAATTAGTCTCTTATAAACTTGATTGCCACTCTATTGAAGTTATGCATGTTTACAAACTATCTTGAATTTGGCTCAAAATCTGCTGATGACTGTAAAAAGAGAATGCTTGAAAATTTATAAATGCTTGAAAGTTTATAAATTGTATATATTTTTTTAATGGGGTTTGTATTCTTTGTGGTCTCAGCTTGTTCTTTAATAATCAACTCCTCCTTCTCCACTTCCCCTTTCTGTGTGTGTTCATATTGGTTGTATACAAGTCCATGTGGATTTAGGAGCAGAAATCAGTTTCCACTTCGGTTAATGCATTATCAGAAAAATTAATGAAAGTCCAATAATATGACCTTAAATTTGACATAGATAGCTGTCTTTAGTTCACTTACCTCTGATTGTATAATGCTTATCTTCACACTTCTACAATTACTGCATATTTTGAAACTGGTATTCATGGTATTCAACATGAATATGGTATTCAACATGAATATGGTATTCAACATTCTATTGTACACTGGATACGTGGCAAATACAAGAAAGCTCATAATCCAAAGTAACGCTGTCTTTACTTCTAAATGGTAAAATCAGTTTTTCAAAGAAAGGCACTTTATTATATTTATAAACCAGATCAAATTTACTGATGATGATGTGTAATGCATAAAAACATAGCTTGAACTCTGGGTGTCAAGTTGAGTTTGCAAGATTGAGGAGTAGTGAAATCTTTTTTTTTTTTTTTTCCCCTTGTAAAACACCAGACTTGGTAGGGATGAATTGAACAACAATAATCTTGTAATTATACAGTGCAATGTTTTTACAGACCCCTTGTTTCTGAAAGAACTGTGCATTGTCTTTATGTTACAGGCCTGGAAGGTAACATTTTCTGTAGATGTCAGCTTCTGTCTGGTGTGATGCCACATGCAGCACTGAGTAGTACTGGCTAATGGAAGAGGTCTCTTGGAATAAGGTAGGTTTATTTCTTTTCCACAAGGGCATGGCTTGATTAAGTTCTTCATAATCACTTTTCTATTTAATATAAATGAAGTCAAACAGGTATTTTGTCTTTTAAATTTTGGAGAAATGTTACCGATCTCACAGCTATTGCTCTTACTTGATTGTACCTCTAAAATTATTGGCAGAAGGTATTTTCAAGGTATTACCATTGCACTGCAGCAAAAACCACCATTCATGATCAGCAACAGAAACTAGGAAATAAAAGGATATATTTTAATTCCTATCATTGGTTTTGTGAGAAAAAATAGTGTCTATAATATCAATGATTTCTATAACGGACAAAATTCATTGCTTGTAGATTTGAAGACTATTGAAATAGCAGCAGAAGAATCACGTGTATATGGTCTTTCTTCAACACGGTGCTGCAAAAAATGGGTTAGAGCAAATTGGAGCTAGGAAAGCAAAAAGGTATATAGGAAAAGCTTAGAACTGGGGAAACTGGGAAAGAGACTTTTGCTTGGAGAGGACCCTTTGATTAGCAAACCCTGAAGAAGTGCTATAGGATAATTGTGGAAGTATGACAATGGAGGGGGGCAGTTGTGAAAATAGAGTATTGTGCTGGATCTACGTTTCACTTCACCTTGACTTGTCATTGGTTTTGGTGGCTTCCTCTTGTTGATATCTACCAAACAGAGCTATTAATGTATCCAGGTGTTATACTGGGCTACAACGTTCTATGAGCTTTCATTAGTTTCACAGTTTTGTTCCAAAGCATTCCTGGGATGTTGTGACTGTTACCTGTGACTACAAGTATACTCTGTAGTCCCTGTGCATGTGTTGGCAGAAATAGCATACCTTAATTAGTGCTCCTTAGCCGAGGTTATTTCCTAATAGAATGGTTTAATGAGAGTGATTTTGAGAAACGTTTGCATATTATTTATGCACATCATCTCTGGTGAAAGTGCAGTGCAATGAATAGATACTGCCTAAAGGCATTGGTTCCAGTTTACTATTTTCTCACTGATAAAAGACATATTGAGGTGAGAGTTTGTTACTTAAACATGGGACTGGTAAATATGACACAAAACCTGCAATAGACCCACAACCATCTGGCATGGCAGCTGAGCCCTTGGCAGGATACTGTAGGGTATGCAAAATGCACTAGTTGCCTATGCTTAGCAGTCCTATCCTATATATTAGATTTCTATTGCAGAGAACCATACAACCTGACCTGATTCAGTTTGGATTGTGACAGATTGTAATCCCAGATTCAGAGGTGATGTTGTAAGTGGGGGTGCCTGGACACCTGCAAGGAAAGAAGTGTTGAAATGAAGCAAGTGGTAAGGCAACCACTAGGAAGATGTAAGACAATAGGGGGGCTTAATTTATCTTATTTTCCATTGATTGCTTTTCCTACTTCTACTCTTCATGGGCTAGCAACTCACCACTTTCAAGAGAGCGACGTCTTTTCTGAATTGTTCTGTCATGCATTATTTCACAAAAATAAATATATTAATTGCTTGATGCTGTACTGCATCCCCTCATTGTGTACCAAGTGTAAGGGAAAATATTACGGTTGGTATCTGACATGTGGAACTAATTTGCCTCCCTTGGAGTTCAGGGAGAGGTCTTGGCTATTACAGTGGAAGAAAACATTACGCATTATAGGCACCTCACTTCATGATGCTTCATTTGTAGTTTCCATTTGTGATGATATACTATGAATAAAATATGGGGATGATATCCCGGCCCCATTGAAATCAGTAGGAGTTTTTCTCTTAACTTCAGCTAGGCCATGACCCTGGGAATCTCTGCTGGCTCCTGGTGAAGGATTTGTTCTATTCATGTCTCTAACTAGACCTCCTCTGAGGACTTAGTTTTTAATATTACTACCAGATCTACTTCTTAGGTAATAATTCTCTCTTATTGTAGTTTATTTGTACTTGATTTGGGGGATCCTATTCTCAAAGAAAAACATGTTTCTGTACCTATATTTTTCTACCCTTATATTGTATGACAGTATTGTTAGGGGTAATTATAGACTGAGTCTCAGGAAATACTATCTGATAAAAAGAGAGAAAGGACTTCAGAATAATTTCCCAAAGGATGGGGTGGCAATCCTACAGGTAAGATACAATATAAAACTATTCTGCTCGTTGAGGGCTATAAAATGGACTACAAGAAACAAGGCTTAACTCTGAGAGGAAAGACTAGATCACTTAATAGCTCTTTAATATCACCAGTTTCTATGATCACAAACTCTTTCCTTGAGCGTGTTGTGGATTTTCCTTTACCAATTGTTTTGATTTGATAAGCTTGTTTTTGTCCATGGGTGAAAAGTTGTTCTTAAGTATTATTCTTGCTTTAGTAAGAGACTCTTTCACACTCCTTTGGTTGGAGCATGTATCACCCAGAGGTCATTCATACCTTACAAAACGTTCTACTAAAGGGCATCAGAATTCTTATTTTGTACATAATTGTTCTTTCGTATCAGCCGATGTGCTGTTTAACTGCTCCTTCCTCTACTGTATTCCCCTCATTGTAAAGAACAAGCATAAAAGTATGTTAAAATTGGTGTGTGAGATATGAGGCTAAATTTTGATTGTCAAAAACATGAATGCTACATCAAAGCTTTTTCTGACTCTGGGATATTTTCTTAATGCAAGTATTAATTGCTTTGGAAGAAGGGACAGATGTAAAATGCTGAGTGTGCTCTCATCTGATATCTTATTTGATTTCTCTGTTTCAGTATCTCAGGCTCATTAAGCTCATTCATCAGCTCTTATTGGAAGTTCCATTCTAGTGGTGGACATTGTTTTAGGAAACTTACAATGTTTTTAATTAAAAATTCCTCCCAGTTCAGGCTGGGTCTTTAGAATTACAGCCGTAAAAGGTTTGTGCAGTGTATGTGTGCATATGCATATGCATATGTATGCGCATGTGTCTGTTTATGTTGGGGGTTTGAAGCTGATTGGTAGAGATATTTTAAAAATCTTCTCTTCTACATGTTCAGGCCAAAGTGTCCATAAGAATGCTCCTGTTATGCTTTGTTATACAAAGTTATGCCAGGCGGGAAGGCCATGAAGGTATTAAGCTGTTTATTGCCTAGTCCTATGGTGCTAATTTACCATTTTATGCTCCCTGCATTTTGCTTCATTCCTTTAAAACTATGTATAAACCATACTTTCCAGTTTGAAATCCCTTGCTGAGACATTACTCCCATAGAGAAGTATCCTTGCATTGGCACTTCCTCTTGTTTAAGATGGTTAGCATTGCAAAGGGGGTGGGGGGGTAAGATTATTTTCACCAGGGAGGAATCATGGTGTCTGTCTACCATGGCTATTGCTGCACTTAATTCTGTGTGCTCTTCCTGGTGTCATAGTTTGCTACCTTCTCTATTAAGTTGTTAGAAATCTTCAGGACACTGATGTTGTTTGCATGTATATTATATAAGTAATAAACCAAAATATTTAATCTTGCTAGTTCCTGTTACTTTTTGATCAACATGCTGAATCAGTATTAAGCCTTTGCTTTGTTAATTAACTTGCCAAAGCATACCACTTATTCAACTGGAAGAGTACCAAGAAAACAAGACCCTAGTGTTCTTCTCATCACAGTTATCCCAGGTTTTCAAAGTATTTGAAGTACCCTGGAGGTAGATAATGTTAAACTAATTTGTAAAGGAGCCAATATAAATAAATCTATTTTTATACAAGATTTCATAGTGATAAGAATGTTTGATGGAGGGAAAATGATTCAGTGCAATTTGTAACTTGGAGAACATAATACATTTGACTCCTTTTTCTGTATAATACAAAGAGTTCATATGTTGCACAATGTTCATTTTTAATTAAACATTTTATCATCACACAGCCTTTTATTGACATTCCTCATAATGGAGCTGATAAGATCTTGACCTACTCTTCAATAAAGCAATGTATAACTCAATATTCTGGCACACACTGTTCCCTTCAGAATTAAACACATGATTTTCTGATTTAATTTAAAAATCTTATGTACTTTTATTCACTTTTATTTACTTTAACTTCTCGGATTTATGCCCTTGTTTGACTTAGGCAATTTGGATGCAACCATTTCTTGGACTATTACTCCTGTTCGCTTGAGCTTTTAGCTAGCTGGACATTTTACTGAATTTTTCCTCCTTCTTTTATTTTCCTTTTAAAAATTTGCAATAAAAAATGATTTACCACTTGATCTTGTTTCCTACTGTACTTTTTGAGTCCAATTTTGATTAGTTGCACTAACTTCACTCACTACTGCCTTAATCATAGGTTTATAGAGTTTCTGCTATCACAGAAATTCCTTCAGATACTTCATGAGAAGAGATTCCTGAAGAAGTCCCCCAGAGGTGAATTGCAAAGTTGATCCCTGTCAGTAACCTTAAAAAGCCCAGTGATATAAAGCTGCCCAGGATCACGCATTTAGTCATACTGATAAGCATCCCTTTAGCTTGGCCAGATTTTCTCACCTCCAGCAGAGCTACAGCAAGGGAGCAGGAATTGATCCCTTCAAGTGGTAGTGGCTGCTGTGGTGCCTGCTGACCCAGGAGACAGCTGGAGACAAACCAGAAGTTGGCCGTAGAGCAGCATCCAGAGGGAATAGGCATAAGTCTCTTTTCCAGGGTCTGCTGTCTCCTATGTTAGGTTTATTATGTCAGAAACTGAAGTATTCCTCTACATGTGAAAACCAGGATTCACCAACATTTTGCTGTAGCAAGTCACCCCTTATGAGTTAAGCACCCACCATACTCACCTGAAGAGGAGTCATTATGTAGAAGATATGACATCTGCCTACTTGCTGATCATCAGGTGTTGCAGGACCCACTTTCTCAGTAATATCCTAACCTCCTGCTATAGCAACTGTCTCAGATGATAACCACTCAACTACCCTGCGCTTCTTTTTCATACTTCGTAAGACCAGCTCTGGGCATTTGCTGTTCGTCCTTATCCTTGTATCCCAGTTCTGTCACTGTTCACTGTAAATGTATATTGATTTTAGCTGATAATTTTGAGATAATTTAATGAATTAATTTGAAAATACTTTATGTAAATAAAGTAATGCAGAAAATGCAGAACTGACTTGCACTTTGGAAAGGGTTTTAAAAACTGAGGAACACTAAGCTCTACTATTGAGGATGTATTCCTTACACCCTCACAGATTTCCAGTCTTGCTTTGTCAGTGTAGCAGAAGTTAAAAATCACATAGGGCCTCTGAGAACAGGAAGCTACCATGTGCCAGAGGTGTATCTTTCAAAATTAAACCTTTCAAGCTTCTTTCTTGTCAACAAGGTCCAGGTCCTCAAGGATAAATAGATATGTAATATATTGAACTAAGTAGTTATTAGATGCTTGAACTAAATCTAGATTTCTGATTTTGTTCTGATTTTTTTTTTCCTTTGGGATGTTCTCCCCCCCAAACCTCCAGGAAAATATACTGCCATGTTATTGGAAACGTAGAGGTTCGTATTCAGACTCTTTAGCTGTTGGGACACAGAAGTAGTGGAGAACCTGGAAAGTCTGAAAGTGTGTGACTTGAAAGAAACAGTGCATTGTGTTTTGTTAATTGTTCTAGAAGGTAATTGCTTAGGAAAAAGGAGTAAATCTAACAGCATATGTAACAGATTCATGGCTAGCTACACCTAGCCAAGGTGGAGAATAGTATCAAGGGAAACACAATCAAGGTGTGCCTGGGGTACCTAGGAAGCTGTCAGCACAGGTGCCAAAAGTGCCTCTCTGTCTTTTCTGCCACTGCCATCTATGCTTGCTAGATTAAGCTAAATCAGATAAATGCCAGCAGAAGCTTATGCTGTTGTTTGCTGTGCAAGCATATGATTGGTACATTAAAGGTGCAGGGCCTCACCATCCCCAACAGAGGAGGGGGAAAGATATCTGAGAAAATGAAAAAGATTATGAAAAAGCATAAAAGTTTTTAGTCGTATCCATCCCGGAAAGCTCACTTGTTAAACCAGACCTAAGTCACGTCAGATAAAGCTGCCCATTACATTAGAGATACTGGCCATCACCACTGAAATGAAGATACCCAATTTTAATCAGACTGTTGGAGCAGAGAGAGTCAATTTATGCATAGGGGGACCCTGTGCATAGGGAGACCCTCTTCAGAGGCAGTGGTGAGTGTGCTCAAGAACAGGCTTGTTTGCTCTCCCTTGTTCCTCCCACCCCGGGCAGTCCTGCAGCTGACACAAAGAACAGGAAGGAGTAACATGGGTATTTTGCTTGCTCACTTTGGTTTTCTGGGTTTTCTTGGTTTATACCTCTGCAACTTTGGGCTGACTGGCAGTGCTTGAGCTAGCTGAAGAAACTGTGCAAGCTAGGATGGTGACTGGCATCTTCACAGATGCATTGGTATTGGTTTTCCCCCAGCTTTTCACCACAATCTGTCCTCTAGGTATTTTAAAGGGCTTCTAGAATTAGGAAAATAATATCCTGCATTTTAAATGTACTTAAAACATGTTAGAGAAAAAAAATCTGTAGTATTTGCTGTTGAACATTTGTCTAAATGCCCCCTTATATGTAGGGGACTAATAGGAAGATCTTTTTTTCCATCTTTAAACAGAAAGTAAAGTAGAATATTTATAGGAGAATGAAAAACCTTAAAATCTAATCCTAATGTCATCAATGTAAATTTTGCTAAGTATTTTAAAATGCACCATATAGTACGTAGAAGTTTGTTTTCATGAGCACCACTTTAAAAGCAAAAGTTAGATTGTGTCTTTACTGACAGAACTCAAAGAAATGCAGATGGTATTTCTCTGATGAGAAATATTTTATATTGGTTAATTAAATAAAAAAAAGCTTGTGTAGCTGTGGTTTTGATATTCAAAGGTACACCCTTGCCAGAGGGAAGGTGAAAGTGCGGTTTAACTAAGTCTGTAATCGCATTTCAAGAGATCTGTGTTCAAATTTACGTAAATTAATATTTTAAATCCGCTTCCTCGATCACATTGTTTACGTTATACATACAGTATATAATTTGGCACAGTTAGCAAGTCCATGCAAGTACAAGTCAGCAATGGGCCACACCAGTTAAGTTCAGGATGACCCAGATAGGTAGTTCTGGCTTTGTTGCATGCTGAATTATCAGCTTTCTAAAAGTCATGAAAATTCACAGCCACTTCATGTAAAGTCTAATTTGCTTCTGTATACACTTGAGAGAGGAAAAAAGTGTGCTTTAAGAAGAGCGGAGTTATGCAGCATTGTTGTTTCTGTGTATATTTGTTTAGTGCTTTAGATTTTGTTGAAAGGGAAGTCTGTTGACTATGTGCTGTGGTTACATTCAGTTCCTTAAGAATGGATGTGTTTTGTTTATCAGCTTATTACCTGACAAAATAGCAGTTAATGTTAAGTTTAGAGAATGCTATTGGAATATTATAAGTACATTATTTAAAATGAGTGAATAAGCCTTATCTGGTTGACGTTTTATTGAGGTATACCCATTGCAAATCTCATTATTTTATAGAAAACAGTTTAATGATTCATGAACTACCAAAGTTAATTGTTAATATACTGATATCAAACTCTAATAAAGTAAAAAAAAAATCTATTAACTCTAATATTTAATTCTATTACATTATTAATATGGACATTTAGGGTGTTCTATTATTTTTTTTTAAAAAAGAACAAAACCATCTCAGTATTCGGACCTTTTTCAGTTCACGGACCGTCATGTAGAGAATACATACTGTACCTAGAACATGTATATATAAGGTAAAGTAGGAAGTAGCTAGGCATTGAGGAAAGCTGGCTGTTTAGTTAAGGCATTTAGCTAGAACTTGGAAGATGCAAGTTTAGTTGCTGAATTTTACCATGCTTTTTCTTGATCTGCCACACCAGGTGGATGCTTTAATCTCTGAGGAGAAAATAAGTGAGAATTTTACCAGATCATTTGGAGGAGCCTGCATTTTAGTCCAGCTTCCTTTTTTCATAAGATGAGGTTGATTTTCTACCATTTTTTCTTCTCCTTTCCTCTTAGCTTTATTTTATGGCAAAAGCCTATTAGAACTGTTAAGATTTGTTATTTCAAATTGGATAAAGACAACA
The DNA here is from genome assembly GCF_034638445.1 of Ciconia boyciana. Taxonomy (NCBI): domain Eukaryota; kingdom Metazoa; phylum Chordata; class Aves; order Ciconiiformes; family Ciconiidae; genus Ciconia; species Ciconia boyciana. The sequence goes on from NC_132934.1 coordinate 110,136,236, forward strand.
GATTTTTAGCCCTGCCATTCTTTCGGGGGAATAATGATGAGAGTATTTCAAATAAGACGAAAATATTTATATTTACGGATGGGACTTCACATTCTTGGCTAGTCCCAAGGATATATATTATATGTAGGAAAGAATTGTCCAAAAAGTACTGGTGTTTTGACCAAAAAGACCCTAATGAGAGGACTCTTTACTACTTTTACTACACTATTTCCATTGGTCTTGACAGAGGTTCCCCCAGAGTACAAAAGATTAAGTTGAGGTTATAGTTGGCATGTGTTTTAAATGGATACAGTTAAAGAAAAATAGTGAGACACGTACTCTACATTGTACTGGGGTATATACATATATATATATGTCATTTGACGTCATTTTTATGCAACTTCCTGCTATGATCTCCTCCCGCCTGTATCCACTTGCACACTGAATTGCAGTTCTGGTCTGGCTTTAATGAAAGGACATGCTTCTGCTCTGCAGTTGCTCTCAGTTGTTGTATTAGTGCTCTGATAAGGCAGCTTTCACTGTATCCATAAAATATGAGTGAGCATCAATAAGCTATCCAAGAGAAAGGAGTTTTAAGGAGGTATTTGAATGAGGTGAGGATGACCGTACAAAAAGGAAGGGGAGTTCTCTGAGTTTATACTCAGGCACCAGGGAGAAAAGCAGAAGGTCATTTGGGCAAGAAAGCCTGTAAGCATCCTGTCACAGGGTTAGATGATATGTTGAAATTGTAAATTCCACACGGCAATCGGTGTGTTCTGTGAGTGTGCACGTATTGGTGTAATGACGCTATCCAGTCATCTTCTGCTCCCTCTGCAGCTTTCCAGGTATTCATAGCGTGAAGTCAAAGCCACGTTCGCGTCACAGATTCTGTGGGGAAAAAGGACAACCTGCAACAAGTATTTGCAAGAAGAGTTGCACTGAAAGTCCCATTTGAACAAAGCATTTTAACTGATGTGCAAGTAGATTCCTTAGGCAGTTGCAAGCATTTGTGGAGAACTGGCAGACAGAAGAAGCCTTCTTGTCTACATGGCTTGGGCTACCCAATCAGGAAAAGAGCACAGTTTTGTGAATTAAGTGACCAGTCACGCGTCGCAAATAACGAATAGTGATTGTTCGTATCGGTCAGTTAAAAATTGTGTCATAGGGTCAAATATGTTTGCATACACTGCTCAAGGACTTGTGACTAACGAAGTAATTAATAACACCCATGACCTATTTGCAGACACCTGGTGAACAGATTTAAAGGCTCAATCCATTGGTTATGTTTCCCAAGGAGCAATTCCACCAGCTCTAGCTAAAAATGTGTAAAATCAAGACTAGAACAGAAAGAGTTTCATCATGTACTAGCAAGGTCTGTCCTCAACACCTGCTGCAATATATCCTTTATTGATATGAATATAATATACGATGGATTCTGTACCCAGTTGTGTGATCCCCCTCAGTCCAAACCAGCAGACCCCCAGGCCTCCAGAACCTTCAAATACATATATTATTTTTTAATTAGCTTTTGAGTATGAGATACTGTCACAATAATGATATTCTTCTACTAATGATGTTCAGTAATGATTCAGCCAAGCCCTGTTCAGAGGCAGGCAAAGGTCTAATCTGCTTTTCCAGGAGTTTGTGCTTACTGCAAGGAGCAAGTCCTTTGAGGTTGCCGGGCAGAAGAGGATGCCTTGGTGAGTGAAGTGCTGGGCAGGATTGGTCCCAGAGACACAGCTTCCATAAAGCTTTTCTCATTCCAGCGACTACTGCAAACAGAAACATCTTCCCAATCGAGGAGGAGGAGGAGGGAGCAGAGGCCAGGGCTGGGATCATGCAAAACTCAGAACTACAAGATTTTAAATTCCATTGTGTATTTAGTGCAGTTATTGTTCATCCGGGGCTGATGAACTACTACTCTGAAGAACAAGTGAAAACTGCAGGAATCTCTCTGAGTCATTGCATTTCACACAGGTTTTACTTGAAGACTGTATTATACTTTGTCCCTACAAAAAAAAAAAAAAAATGTTTTTGAGGAAGGAGTAAAGGGGGGTACTTTGGTTAGAAAACAGGGTGTAAACTGTAAGACATGTAGTTTGTAAAATCTTTAGTCTCTCTTTTGCTTTTTGTTCTGTAATTGATTACTAGCACCCCCTTTAACCCACCTTAAAGGGCAAGCAGGAAATTCATGTTTTCGTTCATCAGCCCATCCCTCTGAAAAGCGTTCAATATTAAAACAGTTTGCGAGGAGCAAAGGCAGAAGAAACAAGAGGCCCAGTTAGACCGTGGCAAGGTTAGGAGATGCATGTCTGATGCCTGCAGCAAATATCGGCTCTTGTTCCTGTACAATTTTTGCATGGGGAGACCAAGTTAATTGGGGTATGGCTCTGTTCTTTCCTTTATGTGTGACCTTTTATTATCTCTGGGGCCCTGTAGTTCATGCAGTGTCATAAAGCTGTGGGAAAGTCTTGCAGCTAGTGTTATCAGCTGTTGGAAATTAACTTAAAAAATGAAATATCTGTGTTTCCTTTTGCCTGAAGGTGTCTGGGAGTCTGTAAACTGGTACGAAGGTGCAATTATTGTGGTTGTGATTTTGCTGTAGCTGAGCGTTGCTTGTGCATCTTTCTCCCTTCTTTCTCTCCTCTTCTTTCCCCCCCTGCTTTTGAGTGCAAGCTGTGGGCTGGCAATCAGGTGTTGTGCTGGGGGGAGGGGGTTACTTTGGGGGGGGGTTACATGGCATAATTCCCACGAATGTAGGAGGAGGATGAAAAAGATAAAGAAATTTTGTTTTTCTGAGCTAGAGGATTCTCTGCATGACTTCCCCACTGATGGGATCATGTGCTTTCAGGCTGAGATTTTATTAACAATTCAAATGGAAATTGAGGGCACAGGAGGAGCAGATTCTCACATAAACTTGATCTGTCCATGAATGCAGTTCTCTGTTTGCCCTGACCCTGCATGGCTTAAGACACTGCCTGTGAGGCCTGAGTGCCAGACACAAAGACCGAAATGAAAAGCAAGCACATTCCAGTAGTCTGCACAAAGGCAATGGAGCAGTTTCTAGCCGTCTCCCCAGGGAGAGATCTTATCTCCTTGCGGCTAAAACCCTTTAGAGTGTTTATTTGTACTCTAGCACCCGAGGTTTATGAATTGATACGGATGCCGATTAAACACTGTAAGTTTCCTCAGCGAGTCTTTTTGGGGGACACAGAGGTGTTCTGCGTGCGTTTTCTTTCCCAAATACGTATCGATATTTATCAAAAGGTTGCTCCGCTTTCCTGATGAGCGAACTCAGACGAGTGCCGAGGGAGAAGGCACTCCAGAAAGTACATTCGTTAATAAAAGTCATCACCAGCCTTAGGAGAGTTTTGCAAAACTTTGGCTTTAGGACACGTCGCCTGTTTTTAATGTTTAAAACATTAGCGCAGACTGTCACCGATGCCGGATGCTTGTGCTTGCCAGGACTCAGGAAGGATGCTCCTGAGTAGCTGTACCGATTAAATATTGTGTATACTTGGTTGACCTTGTGCTACGAAGCCAGCGGCGTGCAGCACTGGGCAGAGGGAGGATGCGTGAGGCAAGGCTGCTGTGGCCACATCTGCAGGGCCATTGCTTTCCGCCAATGGCAGTCGGTGGGTGATGCTGCCTGTCAGGGAAATTCTGCTGGGGATGAGAGCTGGGGGGTGAATGACGGGCGTTTGCTGGTGGGTTTTGTCGTTTTCTTGAGACCGGAGGTGGGAAAGGCTAGGAACATATCCCAGTGCAAAAATATAATTCATATTCCCTGTCACTGCCTGGTGTTAACATTGGCAGTGTCGGTAAATGCTGGAGATTCCTTGGTCAAACTATTAAACATTGATATTCCTGGCTAATCAGGCTTCCTTTTATGAAAGCTCTCTAAAATGGTAGGAAAAATGTAAGTAAACAAATGTTTTCACTGTGGTAATTCCAAAGAGTCAAGATTTTAATCGCCCCGGTTTTCCTTATTTTCAGCCAGACAAAAAAGGAGGAAAAAAAGCCCCAAACCAAAAGCCAACAACTTTTAGGTAGGAAATCATAACCATATGTTTTTCCATTTTTCTTAAGGCGTTTAAAGGTTTCAAAACTTTTGATACTCCTTAAAGTAGTTAAATTAGTGGAAAGAGACTAGCAAAGCATATTGATTCCAATAGTTTTGTTCCCTTAATTTTATGGGGGTTATATTAGCCAAAATTAATGGTTGTACTTAGGAAAATTGTCAGTAATTGGTAACAAAATTGCTTTATTGCTTTTCTTTCATTTGATGCTAATTAATGGCCCTACATTATTAAGTTCAAGCCTCTTCTGCATTTCTCCTCCTCCATAAATATTCTTAGTGGTAATGTGTCAGAGTAAACTTTTTTCTTCCACGTATGCAATAATGGCTATATAGAAATGTGATAACCAACAGATATCTGGCATAATTTATAGAAATGTGATAACAAACAGATTTCTGGCATAATTTTTCCTGAAATAATGTAAATGTTATTTGTTGAAGTGCTTGAAGTAATTTTGATATGAAAGAATACATTAGTAACATAATGTGTTAATTGATTCATGTGATAAAACATTAGTTTTTCATATCAAAGTACTCCTTAGCAACTTACCCAGATTACTTTACAAAATCTAGCCTTTATTTTGTTTTACCGGTTAAAACTCCCCTACCTTCTCTCCTACTATTTTACAGTGTGTTTGACAAAACAGTTCCATTTCAGTGGACTAGAATAACACCACAGAATTTGTCATCATATTTTCTACCTATTTGGTATAGAGCAGTGTTTATCCATGTTTTCCAAATTATATTATTTTAATGCTGTGTAAATATTTTAAAGTCTAGAATAAATGCAGTAAGTAAAAGACACTTCTAGGTTTTCATACAAGCACTATGGAAAAACCAGCTTTGTGTGTGTATGTTATTTGTTTGTTTCCTAAGAATTTTTTTAAAAAAGGGTAATGAATATATGTCATAAAATTTGATATATTGAACATAATATACCAAAGTTTAATAGAGAAGGAAGGAGCTAAATATTAAATGACTATTAAAAGGGAGTTTTGATGGCCTTGTGAGAATAAATTAGTAAAAAAAATTATTGAAAGCCAAAAAGACTTCAAACTATAGAAGGAAATATTTTATAAGCTTTTATAGTTTCACAAATTATACTTATTTTCTCTGTTATCTAATCCTGTAGTACAAAACTCAGAGAAAACTACCATTTCCCTGATAGAAGATTGCACCAGTGATGAAATATTGTCTCTGTGATCATTGCCCAAGTCCTTTTTATCTTTAATCTTGGTTATACTCAGAAAGTTTACAAAATTATGATTTCTTATTCCTTGAAGTGGTGTTTTCATCTTTTATCATGAGTTAGGTTTAAAAATTAATTTTAAAATAAGGTGTATAAATTTATAAACATTTCAGTCATTGTAAGGTGGTATGTTATTTAAATAAATCTTTAGAATTACTAAATTATATAAGCAAATTCATATAAGCAAATTCATACCTCTTTTTGACATGATTATTTTTGTTAATTCATTCCCCCCTAAAAGCAGTTTTTGTGAAAAAGGAGAAAGAAAATTGACATTTGGAGTTAGAAATTTTTAGTGTTATGTAAGTGCTGTTTCTTGGATTAAAGAAAAATGGTGATGTAAGATTCTTGGCAAGTTGAATTATTTTAAATTTGCTGAAGGAATTTTATTTTTTTTAAAGCATGCTTCAGTTATGAAAACTTTGACTTTGTAGCAGAGTCACAATGCACCAGTAATTCTGAACTCTGTCCCATCCCCGATTTCCACTGAGGGCCCCGTACCTCCATGTGTTTGGAATGAAATATGTGTAAACGTCTGTATTTCGAAAGCAGCTAAGAGAAGCCGTGGCTCTTTAGCGTACCAGCAAAGAATGATATTTTGCAAAACAGCTTGAGCTGGTTTTAGTGAAGTATTTGTCGGTGAAAACTGCCCCGGCAAAAGACAGAAGGTTAGTGCTTGCCTGTGTTTCCACCTGCAACCCTTAGCTGGTATAGTTGTGCATATCCTATTTCTTTGTCCTTCTTGCACCTTGGTGTACTTTTAAGATCTTTGCTCTGACTGTAACTATAACTGGGAGTGTATATGAGGAGAGGTGTTCAGACTTCAATAAGACATCTGTACTTGCTCACTTATCACTGCAGGCTGTGCCACTTGCCCTTCTTAATCTGCAGAGGTACAGCTGCACCATCTCAGATCGCACGGTGTGGAGGTTTATCACCAGTGAGCCTTGCCTGGTTTCAGGCATGGCGAAGCTCTGGACCGTCACGGGCATGGGGGGGCGGCTGTGGTTGAGGAGCATCAAACCACTACTGCGACTTGGATTCACATGGTTCAGTGTGGGACAGGTGGGGAGCTGGTCCTGCCCCTTGTCACCTGTGCTGGCTGCTCCCTGCGACGCAGTCTCCAGGCCCCAGTCCTGTGGTGGCCTTGCAGGGAAAGGGGTTGGAGCGGTGGCCTTCTGCCAAATTGTTGTCTCCTATCCAGAAGACTGTTGAAGTTAACTTCATGGCTCTTACCTACAGTAATGTAACTGAAAGACGTAGCCCATAGCTTCATGCCAAATACACTTGAAAATAACTTCACCAGTGTGTGTGTGTGTGTGAAAAGTCTGAAGTCTTTTTCACACAGTAGCACAGATCACTTACCTTCATTTCTGCATTTGCAAAGAGACTAGAGATGAATAATTTCCCAGTAGGGCTGAGAGTTTGTTGCCACTGTACATGTGGGAGGTTTCCACTGTGAGGGAGTTTGTGGACCTGGGGAGATTCCTCTCACCTGGACATCAGGGGACACCCGCTGTCCAGGCAGCCCTGCTTTCACTATTTCACAGAATCACAGAATCGTATAGGTTGGAAAAGACCTTTAAGATCATCGAGTCCAACCACAAACCTAACACTACCAAGACCACCACTATACCATGTCCCTAAGCACCTCATCCAAACGTCTTTTAAATACTTCCAGGGATGGTGACTCAACCACTTCCCTGGGCAGCCTGTTCCAATGCTTGATAACCCTTTCCGTGAAGTAAAATTTCCTAATATCCAGGCTAAACCTCCCCTGGCACAACTTGAGGCCATTTCCTCTTGTCCTATCACTTGTTACCTGGGAGAAGAGACCGACCCCCACCTCTCTACAACCTCCTTTCAGGTAGTGGTAGAGAGTGATAAGGTCTCCCCTCAGCCTCCTTTTCTCCAGGCTAAACAACCCCAGTTCCCTCAGCCGCTCCTCATCAGACTTCTGCTTTAGACCCTTCACCAGTTTCATTGCCCTTCTCTGGACACGCTCCAGCACCTCCGTGTCTCTCTTGTAGTGAGGGGCCCCAAACTGAACACAGAATTCAAGGTGCAGCCTCACCAGTGCCGAGTACAGGGGGACGATCACTTCCCTACTCCTGCTGGCCACGCTATTTTTGATACAAGCCATTTGTAATGTCCCTTGGTGTTTAAACATGGCTGAGGAAGAACGTGGTGCCTAGCTCTGGCGGTTTTCTCATCTGCATGTGTGTGTGTCTGTGCTTTAGTTTTGCTTGAATGTGAGGATGACGGTATTGCTGGACTCCAAACATCTGTCTAGTTTGTGTGCTCTGAATTTGGCCTCTGGAGGGAGGTACATACTTCCTTGCAGTGCCTACACAGAGAATTTAGGTCCTAAACTTAGGTATTTTGAATGTCATCATAGATTAGATACATAAGTTAACCTCAGGTAAACAGTATGAACGCCCCTCACAAGTAAATGAAAGGAAAGGAGAATAATTAGAATCACTGGAATTAGGCAAATAAGTGGGAGTCTGTGTTGTAAAAATGTGATTTTAATCTTGCCAGAGAATCTGAGTCCACAGCATTCACTTCTCAGTGCCTGAAGTAACGTAGTCTTTCTCAGGCTGCTGTCCAAGCAGCCATTTATGATGCTTTGCAGAATTAAACACAATGAAAACCAACCAAGAGGAAGGGATAGTTGTTTAAAGATGGGGACGGTATGTAAGATCAGCTTTCCCTGAAAAAGGAGACCTTGGAATGATAGAATTGGGAACTCACTCATGTAGGTTATTAGGAAGCAAAAACTAGATCTCTGTAAATTGATGTTAATGAGGGATTAAATTAAAAGCCTTATGTTTGTTTATGTGTTGTGGTGAAATACAGACTCAGTTGATAAAAAACTTTTTGTAAACCACTGAGAAATTTACCATGTGGATGGAATTGGTTGACGAGAAGGCTCTGTCTTCATATGGAAACCTGATGAAACTTGCAAATGTTCTTGGAAATCCCAAATCTTCTAAATGTAATTCAAAGTAAAAGTGAAGTAAATACTTGCACTTAGAATTGCCTTTTATTTCTTTTAGTATCCTGGGGAGCTATCTTCAAGTGATACCTATTGCACTTGTCATAAATGGCATATAGTGTGTACTTAGTGTGTTTCTTCAGCTTGTGTCTATAGTTCTTATCCACTCGTGGGAGCAAGGGAAGCGGAGGGGAAGAAGCCTACTGCACTCAGCCCCCAGCTTGCACTGTCCCTTTCGTACATGGGAAATGTTATATTTTCCCTAGTTTCATAGAGTGGGCACCAGAATAAAATCTGTGCTGTCAGCTCTGTTTACCCTTTGTAGCAATGCAAGCACTTCCAGAGGGGCATTCACACCATCCCACCTCAGTTACCCAGATTGGGTACCTAAACTGGGTGGTTAGTCTCTGTATGCTTCCTCCGTTGTTGATAGAAAAGCTTTTCCCAAAGACGGTCTGAGCATCCTTCTTTCGACTCTCCCTTTTAGAGTAGTCTCTTTTCTCATCGACTCTGTAAGCACCCTGAAGTCATGGTATTATGACTTTCCTGAAACTGTGGCATTAAGACTTTCCGAGCTTACCTCCCTTCAATGAATGTTGCCAGCTTTTCTGCCAATTTATATGATGGTGATGTCTAATATTTAATATTGGCCATATTCTAATAAGGCATAATCTGCAGTAGGTGTAAGATATTTCATCTCTGATTTCTGTGATTGGAGGGTTTTAATGATACCCTAGTTATTTTCTGCTTTTTAGCAGTAATTCTATAAGGAAAATGTATTTATCTTAGCAAGTTCTGATTGGTCTGGGTGAGTCTTACATCAGGAGACAGTAATCAGACCAGAGAAACCCTTTTATTGTAATTTTTCTATTGATAACTCAGGATTAGATACTGTTTTGAAAGGTGAGGAGAATATACAAAATTTTTCAGTACACTTTCAATAATACTGCCTATTTGGTGATCATTAGAGTAATGTGATTTTGTGTACTTGTTGTAACTTTGGTATAATATTGAAAACTAGTTCCTTTTGGGTCTGCTGTGTAAATATACTTTCTAAAAAAAGCAGAAACTAAAGGTGTTAGGCACTTAAATTTGCTAAATAGTGATGAATTGAGGAATCTTTCTAATTTGAGAAGTCGTGAGTGTCTCAGCCTCGTACCTCCAGCCAAGTTGTATTTGATTGTTGGTACAGGAAAAAAAGCTAAGTAAAAAAAGCTGCTCTAAGACTAAGCATGAACATAATAATGAAGAAACAATGCAACATAGTCAACCATGCATGAAGAATTATCTATTGAAGCTAAGAGGCCAAGTGTCTCATCAGTTGGATTTTAATAATGCCTGGCAGAAGTGCTTGTACTTGTACAGCAATTGTTTTAATATCTAATTGAGTTTCAAGCTGAAATATGACAGTCTGTCTTGAAACATGAAGAGAACATTTCCTGTGATGCAATGTCTAAACATTTCTTTACGTACTAAACTGAGACTAGAAAATTGGTAATACTTGTGTTTTCAGATTCCAGGAGCCTTCTAATTATGCATAACTAAAGCTGTATCCTGTCCAGTTTTACTATTGTTGACTCTTTCCTCTTCCTGTCTTTTTAATTCATTTTGTTTACCATATTCACTTGATGTGGCTTGTTCCTTTTTTTTTTTTTTTGTATTTTTTTATTAATACTGTTAGCTGTTTGCATTGGGCACTTTCATTTGCTTTGTGGTTAGCAGAATACCTAGTAGAATGTGCCCTACTTCTGCTTGGGGAGTCTAGCTACAACAGCAATGTAGACTTTAAACATAAATGTGACTCCAAAGCTGACATACGAATTATGCTCCCGATAATCTAGCATTACCCTTATACGGTCAGGAGTACAAGATCATCATAATCGAAGGTTAGTAAAAAAGAAGAGTTTCAAAAAAGCTTAAATTTTTACTTAGCATGTGTAATGAAATGGATGCAATACACAAAATGTAGCCTTGTTTTGAAATGGGCTTTTTTTCATTTTATTTCTCCTGATCGATTGGTATGTGAAGCTGGAGCTTTTCAGGAAAAGTCTGGGATTATGAGTGCGTCAGCCTCTGCTTTTAGCACAGCAATGAGGTTATCAATAATGCATTGGAGATCTCAGAATCCTTGAACATAGGGAAATCACAGCTGGTCTGGGTTTATTGTCGAAATTGCAGATTTGCGCCAAGAGGTCACGACAACTGCATGTCAGACGGTCACACACACACGCACACAGACGTGTCTTGGGGGAATGAGGGGAATAATATCTGAAGAATTGCCACTGCCCATGTTATTTAGAAACTCTTCATATATTTCTATAGTACAGCTTTAAAAGCAGCATACTTAATGCTGCTTGCAGCGGCCTTTTGACATTTTGGCCTTTCCCAGTATTGTAAGTTTTATTGTTTTCCTGACAAGTTTATTCATATACTAACAGCTTGCTTGGCAGCAATGTTCAAACTCAATACTTAGGCCTTCTGGTCACGGTGATGGCTGGCAGTAATAGAGAGGGAGAATAAGTGAGTGTGGAAATGCAAAGCTGTCTCTTGTTACATTTTATCGATCTCATTCTGGTGTCATTCAATTAAGACAGAAATGTGATGGATAGTGTCTGCATAGATTCCTTCTTTGCTTTCCAGCCACTCTGTATAAAGCTTTTTGGGGGAGGGAGGAGGGGAGGGAGGGCGAGAGGAGAAGGGGGTAGCAAATCAAAGATATAGTGTGATTTGAATTACAGATCAAACTTATCTTTTAAAAAAAAATCATTATTCTAAAGCTACGTTGAAAAGCAATATTAGCAGAGCTAGCATTCTGTGTTGTCTTGCTAATAAGTATCCGTAAATGTCCAGCCCATTGTTCATTGTAGTACTGGTTTTTTTTGGTCCAGATCTTGTCTGTGATTTATGAATAAACACTTGATTCTTCTGAATTTAGTACACAGATAGAAAGGGCACAAGAAATGAAAGGACTGACTTGCCTAAGAGACTTGCCTGCATGCTGTAGGGCAGTAATTTCAGATAAACATCTGAAGATAAGAGTTGTTCATTTCAGTCCATTGTTTACTTTAAATATAGCAAAAAAAAATCATTGAGCAGTTCTGTCAATGTAATACAAAAATGCAGAGATTAGCTCCATAGGCTTAAGTAGACTTACATCAGTTCACAACAACTGAGCCTCTTGCCCAGTCTTCAGACTGTGGTAATTTCAGAACTAATAAATTACTTTCAATCTAACTCACAGTTTTCTGCCTAAAATGTGAACAAGACAGTCCTAGAATGCATTGGTGATTTCCAGAAGCATTTTTTGTTATCAGACCTGGGGCAGGCTCCTTAGTCAGACAGAAGTCCCCTGGGAGAAAAGCCTTGGTAACTCTCACCTCCTGGTTTTCCTTCCCATCTTCTGGACTTAGAGGCAGCAGGGCTGTATGTCCAGATCTCCTCTGTTCCCAGGGAGCTTACAGGGGAAGGGTCTGCAACTCAAAGGGCAAAGTCCAGGGCAGTTTTGGGATTCTCTGCTGAAATGAGGTTACCTGGGAAAAAGTCAATTCGCCAGAATCGAAGTATTTCACAGATGTATATTGGCTATTACAGCTATCATAAAGAAAAAAACAACCAACCAAACAAAAAAAGCAAAACAAATAGATTCCCACCAGTTGGCTTGATGAGCTTCTGGGAAACGCAGATTTCCAAGGTCTGCAGCTGTGCCACATGCAATATGCAGGCTTGGTACTCCCGGCTTTCCAGGCTCCTGACTTTGTGACTGGTGACGATGTTCTACCCTTCGTGGCTTGGCTGTGGCTCCCAAAGTCCCTTTTCCTGCACTGGGGAGCACAGGAGCCCTAGGAGCCACATTTTAACTAAGAGCCTTGGGGCTTTGATGTTTAGGACTGTATTTTCCTTGCAACCGCCGTTATTGAATCTACAGTTACAGCTTTGGGAGGCATTAATTACTCTGAGAGCTAATTAAGTTTTAAGATTTTTGAGTTTTAAGGTAATTAAGTTTGAAGTCACATTTTAAATGTGATGAGACTAACATTTTAGAGACTAAAGAGCACATTTCTAGCCCTGTTAGTCATTCAGATAAGTATTCTGACTGCTCGTTTGTGATTGCTGCGTGTCTCAGGTTGGCAGTAGTTACTTTGTGCTCTGTAGAGCCTACAACAGAGTTATGGGCCTGAGTACCAGATTCATGAGCCTGCAGATCAAATGTCAACTGGGATTTGAGTTTTCAGAATTACAGAATTTCAGAAGAGAGGTTGGGACTATGGTGAAATGAGGATTCTCAGAATAGTTTGATCTTCCTTGTGCTATTAATTAGATGCTTCTCCTAAATTGATCAGCAATGTTTATACTGCCATAAGTATAAAGTATCCTCCCTTTGTGCAGGAGTTCTAGAAGGGATCTGTAACTTGTCTTCTGAGGACTCTAGGAAAGGAATCATATGAGCAAGGTGTGGTCCTCAGGCAATTCCAGTCATTTCTGGTTTTTTTTACCTAGTAGCAAAGCCAGGTACATTCAGGACTCTTTGAATTACTGCTGGAGCTGCTCCTTGTGGACTGGTCTAGAATGGGGAGGCTGCTTAGGTGAATCATAGCTATTTAATTCCTACTCCCTTATATGCAGTTCTTGGAGTCTCAGAGGTACTGAGTATATACAGCTTGAATACTTGCTTCATTGCCAGTATCTTTGGAAATAACTTTTAATAAAAGACGGTGGGGCGGACTCTTCTTATGTTCCTATCCCCCAAAAGCGACATTGTTTTTATTGTTAAAGTTACGCCATGGCATAACATGTTGTCACAAAGACAGTGTTGTTTGTGCGCCGTCCCCTCTTTGTTGAGGAGACTTTCAGTGCTGGACCATTTGATAAATCATCCTTTCTGCATTTGCCACTCAGGTATGAAATTAAAAACGTTAGCATGCTTATAAGGCAAACAGTGTTTCACAGATTTTATGGGCAGTCACACAGCAAGTGGTTTGGGTGCCAGTGCTGTTGGTGTAGCTTCTTAACGTAAAGCAGTTGAAGTGATTTCCTCATTTAACTTCCTGAATAGGCAGAGGTTTCTGTTTTTTTCTGCACTCCAAACAGGCAGCTTGCATTGCTTCTTCCTGGCTTTGCAGGCTCATGTAATGTAACATATAGAATCATTTTGCATTTTTAAATAGTGCTCATTTCACTGCAGGAAGGAAAACATTTGTGGTATAAAAAAGAAGAAGATATTTTTTAAAATAACGTGACTTTGAGGGAGGAGATTAAGGGGCCTTGCTGTGGCCATGTGAAAAATTTATAACTGATGTAAGAGTTGACCATGATTTGTGCTGGATTTTTTTTCAATGGTACATTTAAGTATAGCAGGTTCCAGTAGCCATACATAAACTAATATTAAGGAAAAGAAAGCCAACGAGTCTCCAAATTCAGCACTATTTAATAAGCTCTACAAGGCAGCTTTTAATATCATTTCTCCACTACAAACTTCCATTTTCCCTGACCTGATGAAAGTTCATTGAGGTGTGCTTTTCGATAAATCCAGCTCACCTACGGCTAACCCTTGAGCTGAAACTGAACAGACATTAAGTTCATAAAAGTTTAGTTAGATGGTTTTGTGTTGATTTTCACACTTTTTGTAGATGTCTGCTTTTCACAGTGCCAGAAGTAGTACCACAAGAACAAGTTGTTTTATACGGTATTTTAATCTCAGAAGGGAACAGCTATAAGAGCACAATACAAACTTGCTGTATTGAGATGTCCACTTGAATTTCCAGTTTTGCTTCTAGATTTTAGAAATTCACAGAAGGTTGGGGAGAGGAGTGAGTGAGGGAGGGAGGGTTTCCGAAGCATAAGCACATAAGTGGTTATGGCCTATTGTACATTTTTTAGAATTGAAATATTTCAATAGCTTGAAAATGAGCCAGACAGCCTGTATATTGTGAACAGGGAAAAAAAAAAAGATAAAAATAAATAAAGAGCAGCTGCAGTTCTGTTAGCAGTGCAACAGAGTTAAAAGGGACCTGAAAAATTATAGCCGACATTATGTATACAAATCTAGGAGAAAAGAACCCTAAAGTATATCAAATCTTGTCATATTCTGTTCTGTTCTGAAGACTTAGGGTTCAGTGTTTAATTTATGAGCAACAATTTTTTTCCTCTTTCAAGTGCTTATGGAGAATTAGGATTAAATATGTAAGAGAAACAACAAGGCAGACCTTTAAACAGCTTGCCTTAAAACAGAAAAAAATAAGTCTCTCAATATCGGAGTTAGTTATGTATTTGACTATTAGCAGCTGTAGCAAGAATTTACCAGTTACTCAGGAACTGTCTAGCAAAAGTAGGATAGAAAATAATAGTGTTGCTTAAGAAAAAATACTTTTTCTTTTGGCGTCTCAAATTCCTGGGCTTTCCTACTTCTTGATATTTAAGTGTAGGTGGATTCATAGACAATCACATTTTTCCCATGTGGAATTCACCTTTATTACTTCAGTGTGCAAAGAACGTCTAAAGTATTTTCACATTGGTCATTAGAGCTCTTTTAGTGAGAAAAAGAGAGAAGTGGTCAGGGTCTGCTTGAATTTTAGAGACATTTGGTTCCAGAGTATGGTGAACATTCATTCAATCTCTGTGTGAAGGTGAAAGAATAAATACTATTTTTCTTCCTTGCACTTTATCCCATAAAACAAAGCTAGTAGTGTAGCCCTGTTTTTGTCCTTTGATTTTTCAGTACTAAGTGTTCTTCCCCATTAATCAGAAACTGGACAGTCATAGACAATGTTCC
Source organism: Ciconia boyciana (assembly GCF_034638445.1). Classification (NCBI taxonomy): domain Eukaryota; kingdom Metazoa; phylum Chordata; class Aves; order Ciconiiformes; family Ciconiidae; genus Ciconia; species Ciconia boyciana. Next base: position 110,151,309 of record NC_132934.1, read on the forward strand.
AACTGAAGAGGAATCAATGGTGTTTATACTTTCATTCCACCTGAAGTTCAGTATTTAACTCATGTACTAATTCTGGTTGTCAGCAAATGTCAGATGGTAGATATAAAAAGAAGCGTATGCTAGAGAAGAGTAAACTGAGTTGCATCTAGGAAAGCATCAATAAATAAAAGTGGAATGCATTATGAATTTAGTCATAATAATGATTAGATGTGGTAATGGTGATTACCCAGATTTTTGAAGTAAAGTCAGGAATACAGTCATGTTAACCTATTGCAAGACAAACAAAGACCTCCTCTTCATTGCATCTTCTATTTCTGGGCTGGAGCAGTTGAACAAAACTCTTCACACCTAATTGGGTACGTGCAATTTTAAAAATCGGTTCTCATAATGCTAGGTAATTGGAAATAGAGGGGAGTAGTGGGGCAAGTCATATTAGCAATGTGGACGTTGATAGTGATTTTGGGAAGTATAGCAGTTATCAATTTACCAGTTCTGTATCTTTATATTTTAAAAGGAAAATTGCCTTTTTATGTGTATTTTAATATAGCAGCTCTAATTCTCAGTGATCAATGTTTCTACACCGTACTCCAAGTGTTGGTAAATAAAGGGAGGTGGGGGTCTACGTGGTGGTGCCTTTGTCCTGCAAAATGATAGTTCCCCGCTCCTGCTGAGCTCCTGCAGGTGCTGCCGTGATAAGCAAAGAGGCTTGCATGAGGGCAGGTGACTCCCAGTTTTGCGGGAGAGCAGCTCCTGTCGATGCCTGCCCTACCTCACTTGCTGGAGCCCCCAAAGAAGGAGCATGCTGCTGATGCACCTAAGCTGGAAAATAGCAGCAGTTTGCCTCTGTGCAAGGCTCCTCCTTACTTGTGGTGTGCAGAATGTAATGTTTGTCCACAAACATGTCAGTGTGGCGTTATTTTGATCAAAGGTGGTGTCCACTTTGAAAACTACAGTAAAGGTCCTTTTCTTTTAAAAAAGCAGGATAGACTTTTTTAGGTTCTCCCTTTTGCTGGCAGCTCTCTGCTAGCACTAGGGATTCCAAAAAACTGAATCGTAACTTCCCAGGAAATGTCAGATGCAGAGAGTGAATTTGAAAATAAGATAAATAAAGTTTTTTATCTTTATAGAGAGATAAAGTCTAGTTTCTACTAAAATGGATAAGAATCTTCCTGTCAAGGTCCATTTTCTTGATTGAAAGGAAAACCTTTCAAGGCTAGTTGCCCAGAATATGCATCACTACATATATTTCTTCTTATTTAATATGGAAGCTGTTGAAGCTCTTTACAGTTTGTGCACCTTAGGATGGCTTCTAATGATCAGTTTCCTGTATGCTTCCCAGAAAGAAAGAACTTCTGAATTTCAGTTTTGTAAGGCAGTCCTTTAAACATTATTTTTAAGTGGGGCTAGTGGGCAGCTGACTAGTGATTGTATGTATTGAAATCACTTGCAGAGGGACCACAAATAAAAAAATAAAATTTTAAAAAAAGCACAGTAAAATTAAAACCTTTTCCTGACCAGCAAACATCTTGTTTGTTCTTGGAGAAGACAAAGAGATGAAGGCTTATTTGTCCTGCTGGAGGAAGACCAAATATTCCTTTAATTTTCTTCCAGGGAAGAGAACTTTTAATTGACTTTTTCTGAATTCATAGCAGTCTTTACAGAACGTTACATGATGTTCTTGCATGAACCCTGCTTGGTGTACTTAATCTTCCTTGAGACGCTGCATTCTCTTACATTGTGTAAAGTTAGTCCCTTAGGATCACAGGGTAACTTTGTGAGTAGAAGAATAGTATTACATAGTTCTGGAGAGGTGTCCCAAATTATCAGGAAGTTTTGTCCCCGCCTTTTATGATTGCCTGATTCACAGAAATGCAGATGCTTTAGAATAAAAGTGTGGGCAACCTTCATGGCTGTTGCTCAAGAAGATTCCATTTCATTTTCCCAACAGCACTGCTGTCTCCTAAATAACTTCATGACTTCCCCACCATAAGACACATGCAACGGTGCAGCCAGACTGCATTCTCCTGTATATTTACCATTTCGGAGTATAGAGAATATACAGCCAACAGAAGGGCAACTGGAACCTCACCAAGTCCTGCTGAAAGGAAGGAGTATTGTCTGTGGGCAGGAGTTGGGGATAAGTGCTGGAAGGAAACTACAGCTGTTTCCTAGCTGTTGTCAAGAATGAGATGTTTAGTCAGAGGCTTCTCTGAGGAGGAGATGAGAGAGGGATTTTTTTTGTTTAATTTAATTTTCTGCTACTCTGGCCTGGGTTCTGTCACTGCCTGCTAGGTGGCCTGTCTGTAAACTGGCGTGATGCTTCTGTCATTTGTAATGTGGTTTGGCATGCTCTTCTTAATTGGTTTGCTTTCCTAAAATTCAGGCTATGTTTTGAAGATTTTGTCTCCATGAATAGTGTCATCTTCCCTAAGTTATTCTTGCTAGTTTCATAGTGGTAGGAAAAAAAAAAATCAATGGCCTTTTACTTTTCCTGCTTTCCTGTTTGGCTGTGCTACAAGCAACATCCAAGGAATCCAAGATCATCTTCTGAGAATTAAAAAGAAAAAAACATTGCATTTTTAATATTAATCTCATATTTGGAACACTTGCCTTGAAATTGCTGAGAGTAGAGATTTAAGTTGCTTTTAAAAATAAGATTCTGTCAAACTCCTGAGCTAGGTAGCCAAATATATTACTGAAAACCTCCCATTTTGGTCGTGGACTGGATGAATTTTTTCTATCTCTGAGTATATATTCTAAATACTTCTAAGGAAATCTGGACAGCATACCAAAGTACAAAGGACTGTACCTTTTCAAAGAAAAGAAAGCATGAAATGAAAATAGTAGTTCTTTGTGCTCCCTTAACTTACACGTTGCTCAGACTGTGTACATTAGGTTTCTTTCAAATATCTTGGATTGGTGGACGGATGGATGGATGGATAGATGGGTGTACCTGTGGATACAAAAATGTGTTTATAGGATCATAGTCAATATTTGTGGTCATGATCATAATGCTATTTCATATTTGTATGTTATCTATATTTGTTTCTGTTTTATGCAGAGGCAAAAAATTAATAAGCAAAACTCAATATTAGAAAAGCAGTCATAAGTTTGTCTTGTTATGTATATGAGAATATATTATTTCCCTCAAATTAATGAAATACTTGAAGTCTGTTTGACAGTAAAATTCACATTTGTGAAGCTACAGGGATGCCAAAGGGTCTGGGGAGCATCTCCAGATAAAGGAGAGCTTGGGTGAATTCATTTCCATCATTACAGGTACCAAGATTCAGTCTCCTTAGGCCTTTCCTCTTCTTTGCTTTATTTTCTTTATATACTTTAGATGGTCATACCTAATTGATGGTTGACCTTCTCTATTGTCAAACTGGTAAATCCTGAACTAGTTATATTTAGATGTAAAATGATGGGATGAAAAATATCTTACAGAACGGTTGATCTATAGCAATCAGACTCAAAAACTGTTTATTCTAGTCCTTGGGAAAAGGGGATTTTGGAGTTCTATATAACGATGAAATAAAATTCCTGTCTGTTCCCAGAAGGATGATAGTGGAATGAGAATACAGATACTGATGATATCAGGTGCTCCAAACGACATGGATATCGGAGCTCTGGTTCCCTGGTCCAGTGAAGGCAAATTTAAATCTGAGATCCTTAAGTGTTGATCCATGTTGTTTCTTTTGTTGATTCTTTCTCTTTTCTTGATTAATTTTATGTATGAAACACATCTTGAGTCCCAGTATAAGTCCAAAAAATACGAATGAGAAAAGGTGTAGGTAGGAGTTTTCTAGAATATCATGATCTAATATAATTTAATATTTGTGGTCCAGGAATGTAATACCTTATCACTGAGTTTAATCACATCAATATTAGTAATTCATTTCCTCAAAAAAATTTCCCCCCTTGCATGGAGTTTTGAAATGGCTGTATACAATCTTTAAGAAACCAAATAATCCTGGAAAGCAAATACTAAATGACAGAGTATTACATGAAGAATAACTGTATAATACTGTCTTAAACAGTCTAAGAAAATAGCATATGGATAGATGCGATCAGGACAGTAGTTTAAAGGTCCAGGTTTCTAGCAGGTGACTTTATCTTTGTGGATTTCTATCTGAATTCAGAGTTGGCTCAATGAATGTAGAAATATGCAGTCAGACACTGCTCTACAGCTGCTCTGTTTAGGGGACTCAAGAGCATATCTTTTCTGACTTTAAGTGGGCAGTAAATTATTTTCAATAATTCCGGCTCCAGTTGTTTCCGTAGGTAGCAGAGGAGAAGTGCGTAGTTGTTTCACCAATTTTTACCTGCTTATGTAAGCCATTGATCACTGGCCTACAGTGACTTTTTGTCAAATACAAAAGTAAAGTGGACTTTAATATCTTTGTGGTGGTGGTGTTTAGACATCTGTGAATTTGCAGCTAAACAGAAATGTCTCCTTACCAAGGAGGCACACTTTTCAATTGTTGGATGTGGTAGAGGTCAAAGAAGGGGATTTCTTCTACTGTGGTAGTTTTATGGCTGCTACAAGCTCTTTTTTTGTGAGGCTCCAGTTGCATGTGCATGCTTATACTACTGGTTTTGTTCTGGAGTATTTTAACAAACTTATTGACATTAAGGGTATAACGGCAAAAAAGGTGATTTCTTAGAAGGGACTTTTGGACTGATTCTATAAAGTTGAGCCATCAAAATAAAGTAGAAAGTTATAAGATGATAATTATTCACTTTGTTTGAGGATTAATATGTATCAGTCTTGCTGCCTGTTGATATATGCTTTGTTGTCTTACCTCAACAAGCTTTCCTAAAATATCGACCGCATTCTGCTACAAATGCGTTACTTGGTATGTATAAAGAGAAAGGGCTATAATGATTTGAACATGGTTTCTAACCTGGAAGGATAACTAATGGACGTAGAATAGAATGGAACTTGCTTTCGCATTTATTTTTAAAATACTTCAGAGTGCATTAGAATAATGAGCTAGTTACTGATAATGGAATGAGAATAAACAAGGCCCGTTTGTACGGTACGGCAAATTAGACGTCAATTATGTGGCAAAGCAGCGCTGAAGGATGTAGCAGACTGGGAATTAAGCTGTAGTGTTAATTGATTATGAAATCATTTGATAGCCTTTGGTTTTATTGAAATGATTCTGAGAGTGCATCATAAACTTAAAATCCATTATAGGAGAAGCACGGCATTCTGTACTGAGGGTAACCTCAGTAGTGGGCCAACCTCTGACAACAGTGAAAAACTTAGTTCGGGTTTTGCAGCTCTTTTGCATAAAGTAATTAGAGGATTGTGCATCTTTCTGGCCATAACTACGAGTACAATTTGGATCTACATCCTTTAGTTTTGTAACATGAATATCTTTGTTTCAGCTGTTGGTATAACTAGTTAAATGACAAATGTGCTCTTAATCTTTTATGTATATATATTTTTCTTTCTTAAATTAGAGGCAAGTGTGCCAAGTGCTTCTGCTTGAAGAGGCAAGATGCTACAGCGTTAGCTGATTAATACTGTCCAGCCTCTGTGTAAGGTGACAGCTCCCAGTTTCTTTTGAATTTGGAGAATGCTGTAGTTTTGGTCTGTTCTTATACCCCTCCCAAGGTTTTTGCCCTTGCTGTCTGTGGGAGATCACCAGACGCAAGATGGGCCACTGGCAACCTACTGTACCTTTGGATGTTTTAAAATCTGTACTTATGCCAAATTTGGTGCCTGCCTCGCCAGGTTACCCACTTCTTTTTTGTACTGTGTTTTGGTGGGTCTCGCTTTGTCCTCTGCTCCAGTTCAGCCTCCTAAACTGGCTGCACCTTTTTCGTTTTGGAGTTAGAGCAATTGCCATAAATTCATAACACTTAGGTTCTAAGTGGTTTATAACCTTCTAACAGCTTTCTCCGTTGCTGCTCTTAGTGCAGGACTCCCTGCCTTTTTTAAGAGAAGGTCTAGGCAGTTTGGCAGCCATACTCATTTTCATTGCCTCTCTTCTGCCTTGGACACGATCTCTTTTTGCTGCTTCCCACTTTCTTCTTCTAAGGGCAGGGGACCCGTGTCTGTGGAGAAGCCAGAATGTAAAGATAAAAGGAAGATGAAACGGGGAAACAGAGTAGTATGAAGTACAAAAAGCATAAAGGGGCAGACTATAAATCTGCGACACAGGTTGGGGAAGACATAGGTGTATTATGTGGCCATTCAGGATAGCTGCACAGTTGTGCTCTGTGCAGTCAGTTTTGCTCTCCCTGGTGAACTTTGACATTCAGTTTTATTTCTTTTTGAGAACAAATGTTGTCCTAGACACTAGGGATGACCTGCATTTTGCTGGGGTGTACCAAGAGGTTTTAAGTTCTGCTCAGACAGCTGCTGGGGATTGGCAGAAGGTATCTCATTTTAATGACTAACTTGAAGAAAAGAAAGAAAGAAACCCTGGCAAAAAACCCCACCACCAGAAACTTTTGTCCCCCATCATTCCACTGAATAATGTTACCTTTGCATCCGAACTTGTACTGAGTAATAAGACTTCTGGGTGTGGGATGAGATGGAAGGCAATTGAGCCAGTCTGACATTATTTGGTTACTAGTGCATATAAATACTGTTCTAGTACCACTTATACATAGGTACCATACATATCTTTAATGGTATTTAATTGAGATTAAAGAAGCTGTTGGAGTGGATGCTGTGAATGCATATTAGGAATATTACTTAAAACCATAAGCCTTGATATGATAAACCATAACAAGTCTGAGGGACTTATAATGGCTTATCATGTCAATAAAATGCACTTAAAAATCCCCAAGTGATTAGAAGGAGCCATTTCAGTCTATTATATCAACTGTTATATGCTGAGAGCATGAGAGATTTATTTTTCTTTTCCATCCTCTGTTTAAAAAAAAGAAAGGAGGAAATTAAATCATAATAAGCTATGTTCAAATAGAATCAAGGTACTAAAATAAACCCACAGAAGGAGATTTACAAATTAAGGAAGGCAGTGAAAAGTTCTCTCCAAGCAGAGAATACTCTCATGTTACACTTGGTCTCTCATTCCTGAGCATTGCAGGATGGTTAAAGGGTGGGGTGTGTACTTGCACCAATGCTGTTCCTGTCGAACTGTCGAGAAGCGTGAATGTAGCATTTTGTGGCAAGAAATCAGAATCATTTTGGCCCTTGTACCAGTGATGACCTTCAGCACTTGCACACAGGGAAAACTGAATTGCCTTTACTACCCCATGTGGTAGTAGATGCTCAGCAAGGACTCTAGCAGGAAAGAGTGTGGTGATGTTTTCCTGTCCTGGTACTTTTCCTGACTGATTTTTCCAAGCATCTTCTTCAGGAGACGGGCAAAGGGTAAGGAAGTAGCACTCAAGCTCTTGGGGGCGTCAGGGGCCCTGATGTTTGTTGGTATCACACTGACAGAGCTTCGACCACGGGCAACTGCTCTAAAGCAGCTGTTTCGTGGTACGTTTCTATACTGGAGACAGTCTGTTGGCCTGTGTTTTCTCTATGTGTTACTCTGCCTGTTGTCCGTTTGCTTTTTGTCACCTTGACTGGCCTGCAAGGCTCATGCAGACCCAGCAGGCTTTGGGAGATGCCAGGAGGGGCTGCCAGAAGACATGTCCTTTGGTTAAGTGAGGGAGGAGCTAATTTTGGAGGCGATGACTGCCCTGGTCCAGTGTGCATTTTGGCCAGGGGAAAAGCTGGTTTGTTAATTTACACAGTTGAGTCAGGAAAATTTGGAATTGTTTTCTGCTAATAATAAAGAAAGATATTATGTTTTCCTTCTGCAAGGAAAGGTAACTCTCCTCTAAAAAGTGGACTTTACTCTTTCCCGATAAATCATTTAACTGTACTGGCATCCCACATTTTGGCTTCCTTGCCACCAAAATTCATGCAGAGGTGAGGAGCCAGCGTGGATCCCTTATATCGCTTGTTTGCGGCTCTGAACTGGATTACATAGCCCGTCTGTAGCATTTCAAACAGATCGGAGCTGGCTCTCGGGGGCCAGCTTTGCAGATGGGTCTGGTACAGTCTTAAAATAGCCCCTGGGGGCAGATTGCTGGTAAAATTGGTGTTGTGGCTCCCCAGGCTGGTACGGTAGTTAGAGGGAGAGGCGAGGGCTGCTGAGTAGCACGGTGTCCTGCTCTCAGCTGGCAAGCTTAACCTCTGCGGCGCCCACGTTTCAGCTGTTTAATGTCTGAATAGATGGAGAGTATTCTGGGAAAGGGAATTTTTCTCTCTCAACAGTATCCCTGCCATCTCACTTGCAGATACTACATCTCACATTTAATGCAGTCCTTCCAGATAGGCCAGCTTCATCTTCTCAAGGCCCGAGTCATGCCTACTCCTGCCTGTATGGAATTAACCTGTTAACTCCTGCACCCCGTTCACACGCTCAGGGTGCCCCTGGGATGGGAATGCGTGGGGCTGCAGCTTTGGGGGGATTCTTCAGCGCCGCTGCTGGCAGACAGGCAGGAGAGAGAAAATAAACAGGTTCAGGAGGTGGGGAAGAATGAGCTGGTGGAAGCCAGGGGAGGGAAGCAGTGGCAAGTAAACACAGCTGAACAAGAGGAAAAAGATGTTTATGTATGCTTATTTAAGGTTTGCAGGGGGGATAAATGCAAGTCTGTCAGGACAGTTTCTCTCCTCACAGTGCTGTGAACCCTTTGTCTATTTACACGCTGTTATATGTGAGTAAGAAATTTGGCGTTATGCAATTTTCTTTATGACTGGAATGCATACAGGGAGGTTTGGCAGAGGGAAATTTAACTGGTGCATGAGAGTCCCAGTTTGAGACTCAGCTGAAATAACAAGCTAGAATACGCACATTCACATACAGACGTATACACATATGTACGTGCATGTGTGCATGCCGTCTTGTTACCCAAGAGAGGATGCTGCTAATTGCTTGACCACTTGGCAGAAACAACAACTTAAGAGTGACTTAAAAACATACACTGGATTAAAAAGGAGATGGCACCCTGAGAAACACCCAGAGATTTCATGTCAGTGCCATCTCAAATTATCAAAGCTGGGGAAACCAGGGACATCGAAACACAGCCTCAGTGCTGTTAGCAGACATCTGACTGCATGTTCTGGAGCACTATTCCAGGCTTCATTTTTCATTTTCTCTGATATGTTATTGGGGAGGGAGATATGTAGTTGGACAAAGTGATCAATAAAAGAACAAATAAGGAACAAATGCTAAGAATATTCAAGATAAGGTTTTTACTTGAAAATCACAGGCAGCTTTATTCTGCAGAAATCTCTGAACAGAGCATTTTTCAGTCTATGCTGTTCATTTACAGCAGTATTCATTTGACAGGCTTATGTTTCAGGCAGGCAGAAGGAAAAATAATATCAACCCCCCCCTACAAATACTAAGATGCAGGAGAAAATAAGTTGAGAAAATAGGTTGGGAACAAAACCAAACCAGCAAAATAAACCTGTAGAAACGTACCATAAATAAAAGTACAGTTTGGAGTTTTACAGTTTTAAAATCTGATATTATGCCTTGATTTTAATATGTTGAGCTAGGACTGTAAAAGTAATTATGAACATTTAAAACATTTATTAAAAAGCCTAAATTACATCTGCCCGAATGATCATACCAAATTCTTTGAGTGTGCAGGGAGAGACATTGATAATATTTTGCAGTTTTTAAATACCTTGGCTTTGTGTCCCTTAGGAACCTCAGAACAGCATTATGATGAATAGAAAAATGAGAGGGGCATATTTACAAATATTTGTAGGTTGATAAAATATATCCTTTTAAGACAGACTGCTTAAATACATCATCTGCATTCATCATGTGTGTCTGCATGTACGTATGTCATATGGTTTATCTAGCATGTAGTCCTGTCTTATTACAGTTCTAGAAATAATCGTGACTCAGTGTGACTTAGACACTTTCCTCCATAAAATTGTTCTTTAATACATGGTTTGTGTTATTTACTGAAGTACAATACTTATGCATCGGTGCTGGTATCAGTAAATTAGTGTATGCTTTTTTTTTTTCCATGCTTTGAACTAAAAACAGGCGAAGCCAGGATAAGTTTGTTTGTGAAAGCTTGTTGCATACTAATGAGAAGAAAAATCATCAAAGTCAACTGAATAAATTCTGTAGATAGTATGAAGGATTTTCAGCAATCCATATTGTCCTTGGACTTGGCTGTTGCATTGTAGTTTAAATGGAATTGATTGTGTGGTTGTAATGAAAGTAACAGATTGATTTCTATACAGAGTTACACAGAGTAAATAGAAAAATGTTCTTGTCTTGACCTGCATTCATAAACTAAAAATCAGTGGCTTTTGACCTAATCCTTAATAAAAAATGTAAATGTAATACAGGAAATCGGAAGGTTTCTTTAATTCTTAGAAAATTTACTGTTTATTGGGTTTTGTGGGCCTGCTTCCTTGGATTTTAATTTATTTTTGTTTAGGAATTTTAATAACTGTATTGCATTTTCTCTTCGAGGAACTTGTACTTTTTGATATTTGCATCATTTGGGAAAATATATTTAACTGTTTTCTTTCTTATTATTCCTTGTGCTTTGACTACATAACATTTTCCTTTATTTAGGTAGAATATTTATCATTTTCAGTACCTTTGCAGTTAAACATTGTTAGCATAGCATCTTTGTGAGTGTATGACCCATACGTTTTTGGGTTGCTACTGCACCCTTTCATAGATTATTTCTAAAAGATAGTGTTTTCTGAACTGAATATGCAGATTAACAGCTTTATGTTGTAATAAAAGGAGGAAAGCTGTTGATTGAAATAAGGTGCAACATTCTTTCTATTTGAATAAACCCCAAAGAATGTTTATATTATTGCAACTATTATCTCAGTAAAAGGCCATAGAGATATTTATGAGCAACGTTTATTATTCCAGTTTTTGTATGTGTGAGATTGTTGTTCAGGCCCCGGTAAAATGAACCATCTAGCTGGTAAATTCTCTCATCGAGCTGTAAACTAGGGCTACAATAAGAAAGATCAGAGTTACTTCATTCATCAGTTTCTCGGTGAATTTTGTGACTTTAGTTTTGGTGCTTAGAGTTTAATTTCTCGCTGAAGTAAAGCAGCGCATTGTAACGATGCACAAACAAGACGACCAAAACAATAGAAACCCTAACGCAGCGACGGCCACCGCTACTCCATTGTAGCTTCCAAAGGCACTCTATTCTTCCCAGCCCACTTGATATCCTGCAGGTTGCGGCAGTACAATTCACAGGAAAAGCTTAGACATTGAGCTTGCACGCTTCTTGACTCCATTTTAAACCCTTTGTTCACACCGGGGTGGCATTTTTTCACACCACATGTGGCAGCTTTGACTCCTATCCAGCTTGTCATATAGAATCAAAGTCTGTGTTTTCTTACATTCCCAGTGTTGTCTCCTGAGCCGCTGTATTCTTTGTAGCTCCCAAAATATTACGAATCTTAATTTCATTCACGGTTTTTTAACGCTTTATAGGGTATGGGATGAGACAACTGTACCTGCACACTGAGATTTGGTTAAAATCAAAGCTGTTTGCAGGGGAGGGGGAAAGAGCTCTTTTTTCCTCCTTCTTCTCTTTTAAAAAAACCTCAACACTGGCTATTAAAAATGATGTGAGGAACTTGATATATATTCAGTCAGCCTGATGTATGTTTAGATGTATGACTAGAATAATGCGTAACACTAATATTTTTAGATTTGTAAAAGATATGAGTGCTTGTAGTTTGATTCAGTATTAAAACATTGTTTGTTCATCTTAAGAAAGGTGTACTTATTGTGTTGCATGCAAGCATGATCTGAGATGCTCTTTTCCCTACTTTTCCAAAGACAACCTTCATCTACAATTTTGCTGAAAGTTTTATGTGCCATAATGTCAATAATAAATTCTACTTCAAACTAATTTTAAAGAGAACAAAAACATTCTACCAATATGAATAGCCCTAAAATATACATTGGTTGAAAGTTTATTAGCAGAAGATATATTGCTTAAATTAATGTCATTCAGTGTAGCAAAAATGCCACTTGGCTCCTTAAACAAATGCTTAAGTATATATTTCTTACTAAGAAACTTTACGATGGATGGCAAGCGCAGTGTGACATGGCAACAATAGCATTTGGATAAAAATTGTCACAGGAATTAAAGTAACTTGTATTTTACACTTTTTGATACATTTTTAAATGATCAATGAAAATTAAATGGTTGCATGATTTGAAAGAAACATTCTCAGTTCTCTATGTATTTATAAATCTTTATGTTCATTGTTACTACTTCATTCAGCTGAAGATAATAGAATAATTTCTCCTTAGCACATATGCTAGCCTGTACATTGACATGACACCCTAATAAATATTTTGACTCGAGAGCTGTTGTTTGTTGCTATTTGTCAGGTGGTTAGAACGGTCTTTTGGCTGCTGCTCCCTTTGCGAACTAAAATATTAAAATGTATGCTTTCAATCTAGCAGTTTTCTTATTGTATTTTGATACATTTTCTGACTGTTCATTCCTTCTTTAAGAGTATAGTACTGAGGTGTGCTTAATGCATACTGCTCGTTCACCAAAATCTAACTAATTGCTTATGGTGTTTATGAAATACTTGTATTGGTTTTATGCTTACTTTTATATTATATAAAAGAATAGTTCAGTAACACAGCTTATAGAAAGACAAAATGTCAGTGTTCTTTGTTGGTTTAGAAAATATAATTAATAATAATTTCACATGCATATTTTAATGCCGTTTCCTTGCCATTTATTTGTGTAAGATTTGGTGTTAAGTTGTTGCATTGTCTTAGCTGGTCTGATATATAGCAGCACTTGAATAACAGAAAGTCTGTCCAATTAATCTTTATTTTATATTTCAGTCCGAAATCTGAAAGGTATGAACTACCCCCTAATAATAATTTATTTTCAATTAGCAGCACAGTTTTATTAGCTCTGAGTGCTAAGCAGTTTTTGTGTAATTAAAAAGTAAAAATATAAGAAAGCAAACATTTAACTCATGGTTGTTTGGGGTTTTTTGTCTGTGATTTTCATACAAGATGAACACTTGAAAAACACATTTAGAATCTGTATTTAAAAATGGTTTTATTTTGCATACTAAATTAAACAAAATGTATAGAAACGTTCTTTGAGAAGATCAATGATTACTTTATTAACACTTGCATTAAAATGGATTTTTTAAAAGTTACCTATTGCTTAAAAAAGTAATTAATCTAAATTAACATTTCTATAGACAAAATGAGATACTGTTTACTCCTTTTGCCAAGTACCTTAGCAGTTTCTGCAGTTTAACTAGCTACACATGGCCAGACATTCTGAATGCAATTTTAGATCATAAAAAAATAGTTGCTATATGAAAACTGAAACAGTAAAAAGATAAATCCTTTCAGAATGAAATACAGTAATTTATGCTAAGCAAGTCTTTTCCAAAGCACACTATAAGGAAACAAACATATAAAATACACATGCAAGCTTACCCATTTACTGTTTAAATATTAAAACAGTGACTCAGAAAAGCAATGTACACGTTTAGCAGAAAGTTATTTTACTGTCACAGTTATCTACATCTAAACTTGGTATCATACAGCATTTTTAGAAGACTCAAGTATGAATTTCTCTGAAGCAATACGAGTTCAGTAAGTGTATCAAAATTAGTTTACCTACTTTCACAGCGCATATTTACTGAAGAAATGGCATGATCTTATTTCATTTAGGTGTCATGAAGCAGAAATATAGAATAATTATTTATCAATATCCATTCCAGAAAGTCCCAACTTTTATTTCTCGGCATTTCTTACTTTTCCCCATGTTTCTTCAGACCCTCTTCACGGTAACATTTCTTCTACTTCCAGAAAAGGGGGGGGGGAACCCAACAACAACCCCCCCCCAAACAATCAGCAAAAGCATAATTGGTTTACATTGCCTTTCAGCTTGTGGCCTGTCCTCATATTATTAAATCAGATCATACATACTCCCCTAAAATTCAGCTTGGAGTAATCCTCTGCTACTTAAGGCTGGATGAAAAGAGTACTCATTGTGAATTATGTTTCATCTGTCACAATAACCTTCTTTATTCTTTAGTGCACCTCCCCTTTGCCTGCGGCAATTAAAGAAAATAGGTATGCCTTGAAGTATGAGATAGTGGTATCTCAAAAATATATATACTGATGTCATATACAGACAACACTGGGTAAGCAACACCCTGAAGAATATATAAGCCCGTTTTGATGCGATCTGAATTTTATTAGAACAAAGTAGAGGCAGGCATATTTTACAATGAGTAGGTGCTGATGGCTGCTAGTAGGTTATTGTTTTTTGACAGGCAGTGGTCAGAGAGTTTGCCATTCTGTTAAAAGAAGAGTAAAAACTTGCTTACCAACTGATTTCAAGAATGTATCATTTTCCACGTTAGCTACAATGCTGTCTTTTTTATTCAAGGTGTTAGATCATCTTTTTCTTCACTCCCCCCTGAAATTCCTACAGTTCTGTTGAACTCTTCGACTGAACACTTCAGCTCCATTTTCTCAGTGGCTTAGCATAATTTTCATAATTCCTTGCTATGGTTTGGACATTTATCTATACATTTTTTAAAAGGAAATGTATCTTAAAAAAATAAGCTGGCCAGTGAATATCGAAAATGTTTGTGCAATAGTACAGGAGAGTAAAAAGTATTTTAGAGCTCCCATGTTATCAGATGTTAAATTTCCAAATTATTTCTCTTTGTATATCAAGGGAAAAAAGGAGATAAGATTCTTCTAGGTTTTTAGCTACCACTGTCAGGTTATTTTATCTATTACAATATCTCTTTCCTTACCACTATCTACTTTATTTGTATTTAACAAAAAAAGAAAAAAAAAGTGCCGTATTTGCTGGATTTTTTACTTTTTGAATTTACCTTGGAAGCTTTCCAAGTTCACTTCTCCCCCCCTGTTATTTTTAAAGCCTTATGGTAGCAAACCTCCAGCCAGTATCTTTTTTGAAACCCCTCATGATTCTGGGCTATTCATACCGATTCAAAATCAGCCTCCCTTGCACTTTAAGAGGGCTGATGTTCAACTGGGAATGACTAAAAGAGAAAGCACCTTTAAAAAAAATTTAAAAAATTAAGTGCTAAATCAAGCAGATTACAACAAAGAGATTCTGTTGTGAGGCTGGTCTGACATTAGGACACTGTTATTAAAGTACCTAAGAAATTACTATACTACAAAAAGCAATAATACTTGTGAATAAAGGAAGAGAGTTTGGCCCACTGCACAGGTTTGGGCACAAAAGTGCTTGCTAAGCTATCTATTTCACACATGCAACGACAGAAGGTTCGATATTCATTCGATCGATGACTGAAAAGGCACAATGGCAAAATCGGACGGACTTCTTTTCAAATACAGATCTCCGATGTCCCCCTACAGTCTACAGTCGCACGGCTGGTGGTGTGGCACAGACGGAGCAAGGGTTACATCAAGGCTGTTCTCTGGACCGTGCAAACAGTCTAGACCAATGACCTGCAGCATCATGCCCTTTGAAGAAGAGGCAAGTTCGGTCACGACGAAGAAAAATCAAGGCGTACCCCTTTTAACAATAGGGAGCAGCTCGTGGCTGCAAAGAGGTAAGCAGGGGTAAGCAAAAAAGGCATCTGCTTCCATGGTTACAGGCCAAGCATGGGAACCTTGCTTTTGAAGAGGGACGGTTCTCAGGCTCCCTCACAGGCTATGTCATGCATTATAAGCAAAGGCAGGTTGAGCTGAAATCCGCAGAGTTATTTCAGAGTAAAATGATACGCGAGCACATGGCTGTTAGCAAAAAAAAAGTCACATGACTGTTTAGAAGCAGGCTTGCTGTGTTTCCGAATCGAGCCTTTCGTTTGGGGCATTTTCTTCTTCTTCTTTTCTTTTTTTTTCTTTTTTCTCCGCTTTTGCAGCAAACTAAGAAAATTGGGAGAACGTTTATACAAAACAAACATTTGTTTGATACACAAGATTCTGGCTGTTCTCCTTCTCTAAACTGAAAAAAGGTCAAGGGTCAATGTTTTTTCGTGACAGGGCCACAAATCCTTTTGTTAGCGTAGCTTTAGCAAATGCCATTTAAAATAAGATTTTGCTTTTCTTTCTAAGTGCATATTATTATAAGTTTGACAGAGCATGAAAGTAATTAATTTCTATCTCTCTGCAATAACTTCTCTGTTCCAGTATTTTGCCAGTTATTTTTCTGCCTTTTTTGGCTCTACGACGCTAGTTTTCGAGATTTGCACTCCTAGGCAAGACAATTAGAAATGCACACAAAAGTCAGCACATAATAGTCTTACCTTCGTCAGGGGAAAAAAAAAATATTATCTGCAGGCTATAGGCAGTAAAAATGTGATCAGTGAATATAAGCCAGTGGTGTAACCATTAACCTTTGAGAATCGTTATGTTTGTACTTTTTCTTTTTGCTTTGTTATTCCTTTAGCTGCAGCGTATTACATATCCTCTTGAAAAATTAAAATGCGTAGTGTATTTGCTCCGGCATAAGTGCGCCTGTTTTATTAATTGTATTTATTAAATCTGTTCTGTGAAATTTTAACTGTTTGTGGTAGTTTGTAAATTTTGATGGCTTACTATTTTTATTAGAATTTTACTGTTAAAATGGTTGCTTTAGGACCAGTAGCTTCTGTTGTGTACTTACTATATGTTGTTCTGTTTTATTAAAAGCTACAGCATTTGTGTTCTTCTTATCAGCAGGAGATTAATTTTATTCCAACTATTCTTGTTAAAATTGGGGGGGACACCAAATATCTGGTGAACTGTTGAAGAGAGTTTGAAGTTTCAGGAACACTAATAATTACTCTGGTCATTTCTGTCGGTATTTTTTGCTGCTCTTTAATAACTGCAGGGTCCTGTGGTACTTGGCAGAATTTGTATTGCTATCCTATAAATGTAATTAATATTTATGAGTTTATCAAGGGGAGTAGTTTCTCAGGGGGTATTCTGAAGTTCCGTTGATCTATAGGACGGTTTGATTTAACTTTAGACTGGGGACTGCATATTCAAAATGAAAGTATGTATGCGAACCAACTGTAAGTTTCCTCTAAATTGTGATAGGTTTTTTTGAAAAGTCTTTGGCCTACCCTGCACATTTATGGGCCAAAATTATCTAAGAAAACAACAAAAAATGCATAGGACAATATAAGCATGCAATATAAGCAATTAAATATTAATAGCAAAAGTAGGAAGCCCATTATCTTAAAATGGTCATGATCTGGATTCATTGGATTCGTTCTGGATAATTTATATCCTGCATATTAATTCAGTTTTCAGATAGGCTTTGACATGATTGCAAATTGTACCTTTTCTCCAGAAGGTCCATTAACTAGTCCCATTATCTTAAGAGAAAAATCTATTTGCTGGTCTTTTGTGTAGGCTGTTACATGTAATATGACATTTTGGTAGTCCTGCTGAACTACAGATGCGTGTTAATGATGACAAACATGTTCATATACTGACTGCACTTTAGAAATTCATACACCATGTGGAAGTGTTGTGCCTTAAGCTTTATTTAGACTATGTGAGATTCTCTTAATTTTTGTTTGTTACCTTCAACAATAAATTAAAAGATTAAATACTCAATCTTATATGTATGGCATAAACAGTGCAAAAGACAGGGCTGTTGTATTTGGTATCCAAGTACTGCTTGAAATTCAGCAATGCAATGGCAGCCATCACTTATTCTCATGCTAATAACACAGTAAGTTTTAATAAAAAATAAAAAAGGAGAGGGAGAGAGAGATTTGCTCCTTGAAGGAAAATTTTTTAAATGAAAGGCCTCCCTCTTGTTCATTTTAATGTAATCGATAAGAAAGTCATCTCTAGATTCACAGCAGTCTGCACAGTGTACCAAGGGGTGGATCTGATCTTAATTATATTCATGATCATTTCTTGAAATAATTAGTCTTCTCCTGTAAGGAGCTGAGGATAGAGCATTGCAATGAAAGATGTATAGGACTTGGTGTTGAAGGGGGAAGATGCATCTTTATCAGCAATGAAAATAAGATTGTGAAACCATTAAGTTTTCTTTCTGTTGTTGTAGGGTGGATTTTACCATGTGTTGATGTGTTGCCCCAAAGTACATACAGTCCTCACCCTCTTCTGTTGTTGACACTGAAGTTCTGCAAATTCATTGGATCATACTGGGCTGTTGCTTGAGTGACGTGCCAGCTTTGCACCTGGTTAGTTCAAGCTAAAGTTCAGGCTGCCAGTTGGAGCCATTTTACTATGTTAAAGCCAGTGATGATGATTAGACTGATACTTCTCTTTACTTTTCCCCTTTGAGCCATTCATTTAGATGAAGGAGCAAGTCATCCAAACATCTTATTTCCCATCTTGAATACCAGGGCTCTGAGGGCCTCAAGAAGCAACACTATCTTCTAACCTCCATTGTGATTTAGAAGCCAATTCAGCTTCTCTGAACAAAGGGAGCACATCACTGGTTCTGAGAACAGGGAGGAGGAGGGCTTTTTTATACTGGAGATGGCTCCTGGATGTTGTGAAGTTTTGTGGTTTGCATAGCAAGGATTATCAGATGCAATTTCCTTCATAATCAATGCAATTCATGCCCCTGTTGTCTTCAGAACTAATTCCTTTGTTTTCATAAGAGAGGTGGACAAAGATTTAACACAGTATGCTATAGACAAGGTTCGCTGTGTCATCAGTTTATTTTAGAGGAATTTTAGACTGAATTGCTCACTTGAATTAAGGGAGGTACCAATCCTACCAGAATGGTTTATCTACCTTTTCTTCCCTCCATTTTTTCTTCCCTGAATAAATACAAAGAATTATGGAAATCTGTTAAGATAGGTGAACCAATTTGGAACATCTAGCCTATGAAAACTTCAGCAGTTGAGAAAAAGGTTGTATAACAGAGTTAGTTATTTCACCACGTCTCTTAATTTGAGTCACCCAGGTAAGCCTCTTTGAAAAAAAGTGTCAGCTCTGTCATAGCATGCTGAACCAAAACAAAGCAAATACCCTGAGAGACCATGATCCTCTTGCTCAGTGAAGAGAAGGGTTCTACGGTTTGGTACTATCTTTAAGCAATTTGTACACTGGCACTTTATTATGATATGCAACAATGTTGTAAGTCATCATTTCAAGGGTAGGCTTTTTTCATGTTGCACATTCTAATAATCTACTGGGTAAAGTAAAGGCAGCAAAAAAACAGAAGAGAGCCCAGGTTTTAGTCTGGTGATACAAGAGGAATTATAGTTATCTGAAATTTGAATGAAAAGATACCTTTTTCAATTCAGGGTTTCTAAATGTGCTTCCAGCTTTAATCCCCACCAAAAATCCTTTGCTTTGCTTCTCCAGGATCATCCTTTTCTACATTTCCTTAATGACAGAGAATATTCAAACTTGACTGTGGACTTGCTCAGAGCAAGGACTTGGAGAAGCCCATTTAGCAAAGAATCATTAAAGCTTAAAACTGTGTTGTTTGAATTTTGGTAGCATGTGAAAGTCTCTAGACTTTTCCCCTCAAAACCAAGGTACCCGATAGATGAGTTAACCCAGTAACAGTTACAGTTATTTGCTTTAGGTACTGTATGTGTATTTGCTTTGTTATAAACTTGGGAATGATTAACTGCATCAGCTTCAATTTAAGATACAAACCAAATTAAGTCTCTCTGGCTCTTGAATATTCTTCATGGTCTATAATCACCACCACAAAAAGCATCAGAAAATCTACTTAAGTCCTTGGTCCTTATTCTAGTCTCCTTCCAAATGCTTGGAATATGAATAACAGATGCAGGATGAACTCTGAGTCAAATGACCAGAAAGGCATATTTTCTCACTCAATGGCATGGTTCGATGATGTTTTGTCCTTGAAATGGAAGTTAGTCTAATTCCAGGAGCATCTGAAGTATATGACGTTCACTTCAATACTGTCATTTTCTGAGCCTCTGATATTGATAAGCAGAAGTCCCTTCAATGCTTATGTTTATAGAAATGCTGTTTATAGAAAAGGAAGCTTTAGCATTACTGAAATAATGTTAATCCGAAATAACCTGTTATTTCTTGTAGCTTTTTAACAGGGACATGCAGAACAACAGCAATAACAGCTTTGTTCTTGTGCAGACCCTGACTAATTTAAGATCACAGTCTTCGTGATATGATCCCATGGCAAAAATATTTCCTGTAAAGAGCTAGTCATGCTAAACAGTCATAGATTCGTAGAATCATAGAATAGTTTGGGTTAGAAGGGACCTTTAAAGTTCACCTAGTTCCAACCCCTCTGTCATGGGCAGGGACATCTTTCATTAGATCAGGTTGCTCAAAGCCCCATCCAATCTGACCTTGAACACTTCCAGGGATGGAGCATCCGCAACTTCTCTGGGCAACCTGTTCCAGTGTCTCACCACCCTCATCGTAAAAAAATTCTTCCTTATAGCTAATCTAAATCTAGCCCCTTTCAGTTTAAAACCATTACCCCTTGTCCTATCACTACAGGCCTTGGTAAAAAGTCTCTCTCCATCTTTCGTACAAGCCCCTTCACATACTGAAAGGCCACAATAAGGTCTCCCTGGAGCCTTCTCTTCTCCAGACTGAACAACCCCAACTCTCTCAGTCTTTCTTCATAGGAGAGGTGTTGCAACATTCTAATCATTTTCGTGGCCCTCCTCTGGACCCGCCCCAACAGGTCCATGTCTTTCCTGTGCTGGTGGCTCCAGAGCTGGATGCAGTACTCCAGGTGGGGTCTCACGAGAGCCTAGTAAAGGGAAAGAGTCACCTCCCTTGACCTGCTGGCCACACTTCTTTTTATGCAGCCCAGGATATGACTGGCTTTCTGGGCTGCAAGAAGATGCATCATCCTAATGTAGAAAACGAGCTTTTCTAAAAAATGATTGCTTTTATCTTTCTAATATTTTCAGAAGAGCATCACAGAGATCCTTCTCATGCCAAATATGCCGCCTTCTCACCATTTGCCTCCTCTTGCTACATAATGACTTTATGGAAAATCAAACAGGACTTGTGAGGGACCAGAGTGTGTCTAAGCTACTGTTGGTCTTGGTTTTAAAACGTTGTGCTGTCTGGGGAGTGACTACATTTTTTTTCCTTATTTGATTTCTTCCAAAGAGATAGTCATGAAAGAGGGAGTTCTCAGGATAAATATTGGTTATTTTATATACATATATGCCTGTAGTAGAATTATTACATCCTGTTTCAGAAACAGGGGTGGAAATTTCCCCTGTGTTTGTATCTGTTGAAGAGCTCTGGAAGTTTTACATTACTGACAAGAAATAATTCTAAAGAAATCTTGTAATACTTGCACGCTCATGAGTAAAGAACCTTGCAAACTTGGGCAAGCATGCAAAGTTTGCACTTAGCAGTATGTGAAAGAGTACGTAGCAGAATGGAAAATGAGAACAGTCATTTCAAAAAAGAGAAACTTTGAAAAGGTCAGCATATATGCTTAACAAATGCCACTGTCAAGGACATGTTTATGAGAGCTCTGGCCTAAGAAAATAGAATTTTTGTAGAGAATGGAAAATCTGATGATTTTTGGTTTATGAGAGGCATGATGGCTGATAGTTGGACATTAAAAAAAAAGTCTGAAATTACATCCTGAACAAAATCTTTCATATTTCTGTGAAATGACATACCTTTGATCCTGCTCTGACTGGGATTTTGGGTCTGAATGCGTGTTATGTGAGAACCCTAATGGTATTTCTTCACTTATTAGTTCTGACTAGGTGATCTCACTTATAGGCCACAGTGTTCAACAATTTTAAACAAATATCTTTTTCCCTCAATTTTATTTGAGTTTCCTCAAGGTGATACCGAAGTCTATCTGTTTTTTTTTTTCCATAGAACAAGATAATTCAAGAAATGCTCTTGTGGGCCAGACTAAGGGTCCATCTATCCTGGTGCTTATTCTATGACAGTGGCAACATGGCATGCAATGTAGGGAGAGTACATGGGCCTCTCTGCTTTCTGTGGTCCATTTCCCTTGTACTCCCTTGGCATCCATCATTTTTGGATTTGTTATGTTAGAGGGGACATCCCTACCTGTACCCTTCAGCATCTGTTTATGGACCTTCTGTCCATGAATTTATCCTTGAGCCTGAATTATATGGCAGTTAATCCTTTTGGTATTGTGCTTCAGGGAATGAAGTTGTTAGGTGTTTGCATTTCTGACAGTTATCCTGAGTTTTGGTTTCTGAGCACCAAGTAGAATGAAAAGTATTCATAATGACTTCTGCTATCGTAAATAACTCAGTTTTGAATTGTTCATGTTTGTGTGTTCAGTAGTCTTCCAAACATTCTGTAGTTTGTATTTAGCTTGGGATTGACAGTGGTTTGGATGAAAACTTTCCCCAGTTATCCCCTGTCATAAGGAATTTTGTCCAAACACTTGTGTCACATGAAGAATTGTTCAAATGCTTGTATGTAAACAGCATTGGTGAGATGTGAAGAAAACCTTCATGAGTATGTATTGGCCAAAACTGAAACTCACAAGATAGTCGGTCCAGCCTGTTACTCGCTGCAAAACCTCTGGGATAAACCTATTTATCTGTGCTAGCACTTCCCTCACAAAGCAAAGAAATACTGGTATAGTGGTAAGACTTTTTCCATTGTATAGCTCATATTTGGAGGATTTAAGGTAAATCCTTAAGATTCAGCAGTAGTCAATTTTAAAATATTAATCCACTGTGATGCCATACAGTATGGTAACTACATTGATTTTTCTATGGAGGTGAGGGACAGTATCGACTTCCTTCTGATTTTAATTTGTTCTTTGTGAAGCAAAATTCTGTAGTTGTTCCATTGGAGAAGAAGAGGATAGAAATATGTGTTTGTGCTTGCTTGTTTGATTTTAATGTTTATCTTTTACTATTCAAATGTTTCAAGCTTCTTGCTTAGAAGATGTAGTTAAGGAGCTTTGATAGGGGTGGATTGCCAGAAAGCATCCTACCTACTTCCCCAAGTCTACGTCCTCTTATTTATGATTGATCAAAATTCAGCATCTTATTTTAACCTCTGAATGTTACGACAATCTGATTTCCTAAAATACCTGTTGCTCTTTCTCATGTTCTTGTCTAGAATATCAATTGTCAAACTGTAATCCTGTTAAAGCATTACACAAGCACTTGATTTTTGAGGACAAATTGTGCTACCTCTAGTTACTGTGGGTTTTAAAGGTGTACTAGAAGAGCCATTTTCAATATGCAGTTCGAAAGTACTGTCAATTTGGAATAATCCAGAGAAAACTTCATGACTCAGAGACTGTGAGGAACAGAAACAGGACAGAAGTCTGAAAACATAAAGTTATATCTGTGGTTATGATTACTTCTGCTATTATCTGATATCTTGTGATTTTTGACAAGGAAATGAAGGAGCTGATTATATTAATAAACCACAAAATAAGCTGTTCAGTGATCCAGTATAGCTCTCTCCAGCTGAGGTATTTGTTTAGACATGGTCAGTGAAGAGTATTTCTAGGGCACAACAGATTTCATCCAGTCAGAATCTCTAAAAATAGATCAGATGCATCATGCTGTAAAGTGTCTCTCTAATTATAAAAGGGGCCTGTGGTGACTAGCTCAGAGGTGCTGCTTAAAACTAGGTAAGATGAATTTCATCCAAAATGACTGAGACACCAATGTGATATGTCCATAAACCAGATTTATGCCATTTTAAAATGTATCAAGTTAGACCTCACAAGTAGTGAAATAAAATTATTAATGTCTCCATGTGAGGCACTGCAATAACTTGCCCGGGAATACTGCCTAGCATTCAGAGCACCCAGGTGTAGCAAGCCTGAACTTAGTTGTAACAAACAGAGAAAGGCTAGTAAAATGAATGGTGGGAAGGGAGAGATTATTGTGAGGATACTAAAAGCTTTATTTCTCTTCCATAAAATAAAAGCCAAGAGAAAAGATATGCTGCGGGGAGAGGAGAATTGCAAGTGAAGGAGAACAATCATTTAATCCGAAGAACAGAGCTGGGACAGAAATAACTGGCAGAAAATCAGACTGAAAGTTAGAAGATTTCTAGCCATCAAAGCAGTAGCGTTCTGGAGAAATCTCCCAATAAGGTGGTCAGGTTTTGTTTTTCCACAGACGTCTAACTGTTTGCAAGGTGGAAAATGATACCTTTATGAAAGGGAATGTGAAACATGGTTGTCTCTGATAGCAGGGGCCTGGACTCAATATGCCACCACTTTGATCCTAGAAGGGATGTGTATGCATGACTGCACTTATTGAAGTGACAGTAATTATGCTGTAGATATGCCTGTACTATCAATGTGAATATGTTGTGGTGCTTCTTTAAACTTGTAATTAATACTAATTGAGCTCTCAGAAACTAAAGGGTTCCCCGTTTAAAAATCCAGTGCGTTTGCTGAATGTAACAACAGTTTACTAACTTATCCCACTGTTGAGAAACTCCATGTTAATGTAAGGAAGGCACTATATGCGATCTGTTGATGACAAACAGCTCAGAGGATTTCTTACTGCATAAATTAAACATGTTTTGCCAGAATAGTGCTTCTGCTACGTGTGTTTTCCCTTGGTATTATATTTATTGCACTAGAAATGTGATTATAGATTAATACTTTTCCTAATAAATTCTACTAAACACAACTTTGTGTTTGCTGTGAAGATGTTAGTAGAAATGAGAAAAATTATAGGTTTTGTGCATAATTCAAGCTATACGTTTTCTAACAATCTACAAAGAGAAAAAAGAATTTCCAGGTGCAAAAATTCAGTCTACAAAACAGAGTTGGTTGCCACTTTATAAAAGTAATACAAGTAATAAAACTGATTTTATTTGCATACATAGCTCAGCACACAACTGAACGTGCAGCCAGCAAGAGAGTGCCCCCAGTTTGTAACGTGATGGAAGGCTGTGGGGCCTGCAAGAGAGAAGATGGCGCGGGAGTAAAATAATTTACGTTCTTTACAGCCTGCTCCCTGCCTGTGTCTGCTGCAGCCCTTGGAAAAGCAGGGTCTGAGGGCAGGCCCCGAGCTGCTCCACTGTTCAGATGGGCCGAGTCGGGTGAGCGAGGGGTCAGGCACTCCGCCTTGTGGTACCGGCTTATTTTGTTGCTTAAGCTGCTGGTATATGACAATTTATATACATAAATTTGTTAACCTGTTGAAGTTCATCAAGCCTTGGGAAAAAAGGTTCCTCTTTTTTGTCTGTATATTTTGTCATTATGGGATATAGCATTACGTCTTTCTTTGAAACCGGGTTAATTTTAAAATAACCAGGTGAAACTCAGAGACTCGGCTAGTTTATTGCGCGAGTCCCGTATCCTTCTTTTGATGCGCTGTGTGTCTTTCAGGTGTACAGCTGCCTTTCCGTTTCGCAGCGGGACCGTGTTTGCTGCTGCACAAGCTGCAGGTAAGCCTTGAGACTGTTACTCAAAGTTTCAGTTGCCAAGTCACCGTGACCGAGCTCTGGCACGTGGTACCACGGGCAGTGCCGCTGCTGTCCGTCCCACAGCAGCTTTCTTGGGACAGAGTTAGGAGACACTCTCTCTGCGTTTGAAATGGGTCCCAAAGAGCGCAGTCATGGCGCTTATCCTCACAGCACGTGGCTGCCTGGGTGCAGGGCCAGCCATGGCTGGCAGCTGGGACAGCCCCCCCCCAGCACTGGGCCAGGCTGGGCAGGTGTCCCTCAGGCCAGGGCCCAGACGCTGGGCCCTGCAGCAAGGCCAGGCTGGGCCCTGCTGTGAGGGAGGCAGGGTCAGGCCCACCGCGGTAGCTGGCACCCATGGCCCTGGCCTGGCTGGGATGGTGCAAGAGGGCCCTGAGGCTCCTTCTGGTGGGGATGTAGCTCAGCTCCGGCAACAGCAGGACTGGGTCTAAAATCTCAGCGCCATTAAATTTGATGGGAGTTTTGTGATTGTCATCTTCACTCAGATGAAAAATTTCCCCATGAGTTTCTAAGTAAGGTTAAATGGCAAGCCCCTCGCTTGTGGGAAGGCTGGGATCGCCTTGATGTGATTCAAAATATTTTTCCTTACAGATGTGGCTAATTACTTCACACCTTTCATGGAGAGTGATAGTGTTTCAAATCAGAATGTGCCATTGGACCATGTAGTTTAAGTTTTTATGTTTTGTACTGTTGCTCCCTTGTAGTTTGTCTTTGAAGCAGGAAAGGATTTATTTTTTATTACATCCACTATTTATCTTCATAGCAAGAGTGGTTCATTCCTGAAATAAACTGTCAAAAATTGTGCCTTTTACCTGATTTAAATTTGACTGGCTTCAGCTTTGAGCCACTGTTTTCTGCTGGCACTTATAGATGGTAGTTGTTTTCCTATAATCACTGCTACATATTTGTTCAAGTCAGCTAAAATAGATCTGATATCTCTTAAGACTTTCACAATTCTCCTGTATTCAGTTTTTGTTGCTCTTCCTTCACCTCTGTCTATTTTTCCCATATCCTTTTCAAAATACACAGGAATTTCTAAACATTACTGTAAGATTACTACTGATACTGCAGCTGGAGGAAAAAGCAGTTGTCTGTAACTCCTACTTTACTGGCCCTTTGAACATCGCAGGGTTGTGCTAAACTCTTTACGCTGGGACCTTATGTTGAACGGATCCCTGTGCTTACTCTGTCCACTTCAACAATGACTCACTCTGTTTGTCTTTGTGATCTAAGGATGGATTTTGAGTGCGTGGTTATTCACACAGGTTTGCATTCTCCACTTAAAACCATTTTGGCTAGGTTCATACTAAACATTCCGTGTTACTTTTACTTTTCCTTCAGATGTTAGGAATAACTTACTTTTATGGTGGATTCTGCTCGTGCTTCCACCTGATGTGAATGTGCAATCTCAGAAGAATATCAAGCCATAATGAAAAGTTTATGAAAAGGTCTTTTGAATTATACTATATCTAGAGATTTTCTTCAGTTCAAATTACACTGATTTGGGATGCCGGGCATCTAGTATACATCCATGTAAATTGGACTTACATTTTTGGTTTACGTAGAGGAGCTGCTTATGAAAAGCGAAATATTCAGGAATATTAGCCATAAATGTGAGGGACAAGTACAGCTGGCTGCTTAATGTTGAATTAGTAGAAAGTAGTCATATCACTGTATTCTTGAAAAGCAGTAGTTCACCAGCGTATTTCAACTGGAACAGGTAGTTAGAGGCCTAGATTTTCTATGAAATAAATCGAGCTTCATTGCAATGGCACTCCTAAAGCCAGGCTTGATGGCAACACTCTTTGGCTTTCCTTCACTGTCCTCCTCTCTCTTCCCAAAGGCTTCACAATCATAATTTCTTTCCCTCCTGCTTATGTTTCCTCCTTTTACCATGAATCTTTTGTTAGGTCTTGGTTCCTTTCTTTAATTTTTCATGTGTCTAAGATCAGTTTCTTTTTCACTGCCTTTGTTTTCTCTCAAACTTCTATTTGTCCATAAAATCCGGGTAATTTTTTTTGCTTTATTTTTGTGGTCTTTTCTTTCCATCACTGTACTTACTTTTGTACATCTGGAGAAAATTTTGCTCTACTTTGTCTTTCTACCTAAAAACTAAAAATCATGAAACAAAACAGGATCTGAATCTGTGCTTGTAGGATAGTGGAAGCCAGCTGTCCAAACAGACTGTGTATTTGGTCATAAATTTATTGAAAGATGAGTGTGTTTTATTAATAAGAATGTGCATTTTTAATATTTTCTTTGCTGCCGGCATAGAGCTGAATATAAACCCACTTAATCATTCTGAATACTAATATTAGTAGAATAGGAGTGAAGTCCTCTTTTTATAATATATGACATTTTCTTCTGGCAAATTTCTTTCAAAAATGAGAAGTTAAATAAAAGGCAAGCAATAATCTTTTGGCTGGAATCTACGGACGAGTCACTCCTAAAGCTAGATATCCTACAGAGCAGTCCCCATCCACCAGATTACGTTCTTTTTACAGTGCCTGGACTATGCTGACAAAAACTTTCCTACTCTTACCAGTAGAAGCAATTGTTAGCTCCCACATTAAAGACAATTTAGCCTATAGGTAATATAGTACGTGCTGCCTGCAATAGTTTTGCTGTAGATGATGCCCTGAATTTTTCATAAGTCAAGAAGTCTGCACACTCTATACTTATGTCAAACAATTATGCACAAGATGTTTGCCATTTTTTTCCCTTCTTTGGAGTCCTTTAGTCATTTAAATTATTAGCACATATTGTAAAAGTTTATTATGCAATTGAAAGTTCCCCAGTCATTTCTGCTTGGGAATTATTCTTGGAAAAAGACAATGACTGGAAATAACACCCATATTTCTCAAATTTGACAAAATTACAGTATACTGAAAAAATAACAATATGGGGTGATGCATGTTTTAAAAAAACCTTGTAGGATACGCTGATCAAAGTTGAGCTTAGCTCTTAGCAGTAAACTTTACCCTTCAATTTGTCATGAAATAGAAAGAAACGGGAATAGCTCTCCATGTTGAAAAAACCAGCATTTCCCTCTTACGGAAAACCCCAAATATAACGAATGCCATTGTTTGCTGCACATGTGGCAACCAGTCTGGTTTACATTAAGTTGAAGTTAGTGCCATCTGGTGGGGAAAATCGTATTGTAGCACTACAGTTGGAAGCAATTCTGTTAGGGTTACTTTCTCTGCATGTAGGGGCATATCGTGTGTGCCTCTGTGTGTGTGTGTGTGTATATACACACCTATATAGATATAGATATATATAATATTAGCATTTGGGGCTGATTTTAGAAGAATTTGAAAATATTCAATGATACAAAATGGCCTGCTGAATCAGAGATTACTCAAGGGTATGAAAATGTGTGAAAGAAAGTAAGGAAAACGTAAGAGGTAGAGAACATCGGCGTGCAAAATGTACGCTGTGGTACTGCCAGTGCACCCACACTTCTGGCCTAGATTAACATATATAATCATGTACAAAACTTGTCCCCAGAAGATTCCTTTGTACTTTGCACAGCTGGAGATTTTACATTTTGTGCAGTGGTTTTGTGTAGCACTTCCTATGTTAGGGATGACCGCTAATTATTGCTGCAAAAACATCTGGGCTAGCTCTGCCTTAGTGCTCCATTCTTTACTTAGATTTTCTCTTTGGTGCAGCAAGTTTGCTCCTCCTTGAGTCTTGACATATACTTGTGTTAACTATTGTCTGATTCTTGAAGGATCAGTGCAATAGGAATGGATTTGTATGAGTAGTGCATCAGGGCAGTCTGTGGGGCATCTCACACATACAAAATTAATTATGTTGTTTTCTCAAGGAGCTAACACTCTTATGTTAGATGTAACAGTGCAGTGAATGATAGGCAAAGTGGTAATAGAAGACGACAAATTCAGTTCTGGGAGACTGTCAGATACCTATCTTTAGTAATAAATTGCTTGGTAATCATATGAGAATAATAACTACTATCCAGAACTTGTTTTTCTTTCATTGTTATAGTGTCTGAAGACTCCAAACAAGATTAGGTCTGCTTTATGTACAAATATTAAATAGGCTTTGTCCTTCTTTTATGCTGTGTTTTCTTCCGGTAGAGAACAGTAGAAGTGGTCCTTTGCTCGTAATCTGCAGAATAAACTGCCATTTTCTTTACTAAGAAGGCATGTCTTATTAGGTTTGTATCAAAAGTGTATCTTTAACTGGCATCTTCTCGTGCTAAGAGTCAAAGAAAAGTTAGGAGGATCCAAGAGTCTCACGGGGTGCATAGTGGCACGGTCAAATTCCCAGCACTGCTGTGTTGTCCAAAGCCCTCCAGCTCCATGCTTAGCCTCTGATGGCAGCCCAGCTTTTATCAGTGTGCAAGTGCTGAGGTTGGCTGAGGGAAGGCTAGAAGAGGCACACATGGCTTCAGCGTTGCTCAGGCTCGACTGTCTCCAGGCCCTCAGTGGCACGTGGTTAATGACAAACACTAGGCACAGGACTTGAGTGGAGTTGAGGCCCCTGGACTCTGAGTCCTGCTAAGTTCAGGTCACTGAGGAGGCTTGCTTCGGGCCCTTGTGAACATCAGACCTTATGCTGAGCTGGACAAACAGAAGTAAGTGGCAGAGCAATATTAGATTCCTATTTAAAGGGATAAGTAAATACTGTCACCCTGTGCTTTCTTACAAGAGGAATATTATTCTGATGACATTCTCTCCATTGTCTTTTTTTTTTTTTGGGAGGGGGAACATTTTTCTTCTGTGGAAATCTTGCGTTGGTGGGCTTTCTAATGCTCTAGTCCAAAGCGACATTTTGTTTTTTTGGCTGCTTACTGGCCTCAACAGTGATATCCCAGAGAGGCCTGCTGAATGCTTGTCTGATTGCATGTTACATTCCTGTAGATGAGCTAGCTTGACTTGCAGGAGCTCACTTGGTTGATAAGATTTGGGGTTCTGCTTCCTATATAGGTGGATTTTCCATTCCTGTCCTGTACAGAGCAGCTTATGAGATTCTTGGTTTATACATTTACAAAGTGCTTGGTGAAGTCTGGTTTCTGTGAAAGCCATATTCTTCTTGCTCTCATAGTCATGAAAACTGTTTTCAAAACAACAGGTGAAGGGGCCTTACAATTTTGTGAATTCCTTTATCATTGAATCTAATAAGCAAAAAACCTAATGATACTGACTTTCTGTACATCTCTTAGACATTACTGAATGGGTTAAGCGTGGTTGCAGAACAATATTTCTCATCTCTCATTATTTGTGTTTATTTTGTTTAAAATTCTTTTTCACTTGGTTAGTTTTTGCTGCCTGTTGTAGTTTTTTGTTTGTATTTTGTCTTTTTCCTTTTTCTGAACTCTCTAGGAGTCGGAATCCTGCCCAGATAACATCTTTCAAAAGGAAAACCATTGACCTTGTAATCCTGTCATTCTGCTTTTAAGACTACATTGCACATGTAGGTGTCTGATTTCTTCATAGGCTTTAGAGGAAGTACTTTTTCATGACTTTGCAATGTAATTGCCTAATTGTTTTTCAAGGAGACAGACACTTTTCTCACAGTAAGACTCTTACTGGAAAGGTTTAACAGTAAGAGTTAGAGTGCTGGGTAGTACATGACCACATATTAAGGAAGCGCCTCAAACTCAAGCCCACAGCTTGAACCATACAGTGCAAAGAGCTCGCTCTGACTCAGTCTAGTTTGCACAAGACAGAAAAGTGGAACAGCTTTCAGAAGGAAAATAATCCTTGGTTCCCTCTTCCAGCCTTCAACTCTCAACATGAAGTTTACTTTGTGCTGTATGACAGAAGTACCTAAGTTGATTAGCTCTTGATTACAAAACTGGCTGCTTTTTCTTTTCACTACTGCTGATAAAATGACCAGCGGTTAACTGTTCTTTGAACTCCTGGTGGCACTGAGATGTAAGCTTTCTAGAATATCTTTTTCTTTTTGTCTGTCTGTCTGGTTTTTTTCCCCCTCTCTTTTTCCCCTTTCCCCCCGCCCCCCATATAGCTTCACATATTTATTTATAATCCCCTGGGATTAATAAACAGTTCGATAGCTAGAAGGTAATTGATCTCTGTGCTTAGGATAACTGAACTGTAAAAGAAGCTTTTGTAGTGAAAGATGACATAATGCAAGACAAGGTTAGAAGGATCTATCTTCTGAACCAAAAATGACCATCTTCTAGACAGTGTGTTAAGATGGGATAGAGTTTAATGTTATATGATATGAATTATACATTAGAGTGTGGAATGCATTGAAGTCTCTCCAATTTCAACTCTTTAAATCAAAATTGATAATAGATATGTCCTTACTCCACAAGAAGTTGATACGGAAATTACTGAGTCCAGCTCTTTGACTTCATTATGCAGGAAATCAGAACAGAGCATCATAGTGATCCCAGCTAGCTTTGAAAACTTATGAGGACATGGATGTGCCTCTCCAGGAACAATCTGCTAGGTGTGATACTTGTATTTGATATTTGAATCTCCATCGTTGGAATTGGTCAGGACTTGACTAGAGAAGCTGCTGAGGAACCTGGTCATAGACCTGCTTTGGGCAGGGGATCGGATTAGATGACTTCTAGACATCCCTTCCAAGCTCATTTGTTCTGTGATTCCATGATATGAAATCTAGGCTTCTAAAGACAAGATGTTCCCAAAGAACAGAGATTTCAGTACAAGTTCCTACTTCTTATCTTGAAGGTGATGAGTGGCTGAAGTTACTTTAAAAAAATTGCCTTAATTTTGAGGTAGAAAATCACTATACTGAACTCAGTTTATGCACACTGGAACTTTTTATCACCTTTATAAAGCTTGTGTCCTCAGCCTTTCTAAGGACTGTTCGGGGTGGTGGAGCCACTTCCTATGGAGATTCAAGTGCAAGGCACAATTCTTTTACGTGGCTTTGTCTGACACAAACGCAGAAGTATGTGTATGCATTTGTTAAAACAATAAAATAAAAGAAACCTTATCAAAACATTATATTTTACACTTAATTTCCCCCTTAGGGAAAGAGGAAATGAACCAACTATGACAAACACTACTTCTAGCTCTTAATGGACTACTGAGGTACTTTGATAACCTGGTGCTAAAGGCAATAAAAAGACTATACCTCTAATAGAATACTAAATATTTTTAACGGTGCTTTATTTGCTTTTTAAAGCAAAATAATTTAAGTATTTCATAAATTTCAGACTGCCAGTACTGTATCTTAAAATCTTGTGTGTTAGCAAAGTGAAGATCAGTAAAATGCAAACAATACTTTCTGAAATTCTTGTGCCGTCATCTCTGGTTTAGAGGGAACACCCTCTCTCTGGGGTAGAAAAGTAATTTAGTCTAAGACACTAAGCAATTATGGCTGCTCTTGAACAAATATCTCAAGTAAAACAAACTTTTATGAACTTCATGCTGTTCTTATTCCTACATACTGGGGGAACTTCAAAACTCAAGTTACTCAGAAGTGTTCATTAGTTGAATTCAAGGAGCACTTTGTAAGTTGACATTAAGTTTGCTACAGATGTGTTTAGATTACATTTTGGGAAAAATCAGTTTCAATAATATGCCACCACATTGATATTCCTTTTCCTGGTGTGCTGTCCTTCCATTTAGAGAGGGATGCACAACTTATCCACAAGAAAGCTGACCCATCATATCTTTGAATTTAGTCTCGACTGATAATAAGCAAAGAAATGCCAATGAGCTGTGTTGTGCTTAATTTATGTATAACATAATTTGATCAGCTACAATACTAATATCTTTTGCAGTGAGTAGCCAAGATAGGTAGACAGACAACTGAGATACAGTTATCATTCAGTATTTTGTTGTCATTCAGTTTTTGGATTAATCATGCCACAAATGCAGAGCCAGTTTGGGTCCATATTTTTATACCTCAGATCTCAGTGCTGTATTAATGTGGTTGTATCAATTATAAAACCAGCTTAAGTCCACAAACAGATTAGGTACTGTCACGCTGTATAGAGCTCTAACTCATAAACCCTGTATGAACCCAACAGGCTCAATGCATACCTAACTTGAAAGTCCCTACATCACTTTTGCTGGATGAGGAACACAGAAAATGTATGCAGAGGCAAGTCCAACAGGTATTATCAGTTTGGACTCAATGTCAGCTGTCCCAAACCCACAGTGAATCTATTTGCAGTCGCTACCGCTTCCTCCTGCTCCATTCCCAAAAGGTCTTATTAGGTCAGGTGTAGCCAACATGCAAGCACTGAGAGGCAGCACTGGGCTAGAGCTGGTAAACTCCAAGAGATCAGACTTCACTGCAGTGCCTTTTCTCTACACTCCCTGAACAGCACAAGAGCACTTGATAACTTGAGCACAGCACTGAACCCACATTGGCAGAGTCTGTTTGAACTGTACCGGTGCCTGGCCCTCCAGGAAGCAAAGGCTCAGAGCACCAGTGTGCTGTGATGGATGCAGAGCTTTGCTGCGTCACAGCCAGCTATGTGGAGCTACATCTCTGTCTCGGCGTTCTCTCTAAAACTATCTGTATTACCTCTCCACCATTCCCCTTCCCTCCTCTCCCTCTCCAGCCTCCCAATCCCCCCAGTTTCTGGGGAATGCAGGCTCCTGTTACCTTGGACAACAGAGAACTGATGATGCTGCAGTGAGGAGGTAACTGAGTGGCTATAGTAATGCAGCATAATAATAAAATCCGTATGTTTTTAATGTCTATTTATGTTAAAGGATTGGATTTAATTTTGCCTGATTTTTAGTTTTGTTTCTTAATCTAGAATGGTCTTTATGCTTCATATCAGTATTTCATTTATGTACCACTTTAAAATTACTGAACAGAAGATAGAGGATTTCTTGTAACATCTTTTACGCAAGTTATGTTACAGCAGGGCCTATACTCTCATGTTTGTGGGCTCTTGCTTCCCTTCAGATTACTTAACTGCTTAGTGGTGTTCAGAATGAGAGTTGCCTTGATGAACATTTAAAATATGCAAGCTTTACTTTCCCTTATGTTTTGTGTTGTTTTGTTAAGGAGTTTTTAAATCTTCTGCCCCCATGTTGGAGCAAATGTAGTCGTTCTCTGGAATGGAGTTTCCAAAAAGTCAGAGGGAGTTAGGCACCTTGTTTGGAGTGTGTCTGATGTGTTGGATTCACAGCTGCATGTGCATCTGCTTGGGGGGGCTGGGGGCCAGGGGAGGGTCAGCAGCAGCTGCCGCTTCACATCTGAGATCCCCACTGCATGGCAGCACATCTCTCTTGTTTGGATCAGCCCTGTACTTATCCCCCAGGAAGAAATTAATCTGTGTTTAGAATGGGTGACTGGTGCCCTGCAGAGCTGGGTCCTCTTCCTGTGCCTGCCACACCACTCAGGTCACATATATACTGTATATACATACTCCTGCTCAGATGGACCCCTATCATTTGTTCCTTATTTCCAGAGTACTTAGGGGAGGTACTTGTGGCTTCCAGTGCAGCACCTGGGAACTCTCACAACTCCAGCAAAAGACAACAGGGGAGATGTGTTTTGAATGTAGAGAAACAGGTACTCTGAAAAACATCAGTCTGTAAGAAGTTTGGTTTGGGTACCCAAAATAAATTTACCTTGATAGTTTTCTGCCCGTTAAACTGAAACAATGCTAATGGCACTTTTCCACGCAATGGTCTCATGTATGCATGTGTTGTGTTCTTTTAGTCAAAGTGATGAAGGTTTGTGGAGTGCTTGGATAGTATGGTAATTGCCAAAGAAACAACCTTTCAGAAATTAATGTCATGCTAAGTTTTAGGGGATCTGAAAGGTACCTTCATTAAAGGAAGTAAAACAATGAGTAATGAGACCAAAACGATGTGCTAAAAGGCTACTTAGACAATGACAATTGTCCTTTCTAAGCATTGAGCGATGTTAGTTCAGATTATAAATTATGTATTGTCCTATAAAGACTGTTTTGTAATGAGAACATAAACCAAGACTTATTGTTCAGGATTGTTTTTTGGTTTTAATGTGCTTTCATAGTAAAATACATGTATATATTATATTACATATTACATATGTATATATTGTATACATACCAAATAGCAAAACCTCATATTTTGAAGCTACTTTGAGGTTACAAAGTTGAGCACCAGAAGATAGCCTATAAATACATGCATAAGCACATCTGGAAATTAATATGTAATATATTTTTCAATTTTTTAAAATATATTGAATGTTTCAATGCACAACAATTTTTCTTCTTATGGGTACTATACTGGCACTCAAACTTGGATACACTTTCTAAATATTCTGTGGATATAAATATTGTTCTCAGATCCTTTGGAATCAGTGGTTTTGATCAACTTCACTAAGCAAGCTTCATTTTGAGAATCTTTTTAGAGAAATGATGGCTGAATATGATGCCAGATGAAAATTTGGGAGAAAACAAGTGTGTTTTTTTGGGGTTTTTTTTAGAGTTTTCACATCTTTCAGGAAGGTTATGTTCCTTACTGAAAGGTTTAGTATTTTGATTTCTGAATCATCTTTAAAATTTTGTGACTTAATTCAGCTCAGCGTAGTTGTAGTGCAATGGACGTTAGTAGGATAGCATAGTGAAAGGCATCATTAATTTAATTTTAAAGTGGTGTTTTCAAAGTCCACATGATTATGCATATATATGCTGTAACATCAGCACACTGTTAAATCTCTACAAATAAATGCCTCAACACTTTTTATTGTGTGTTATGCCTCATGCACTGATATATACCAGAGATATCACTGTCTTATTCGAGAACGATCTATGTAATTATTATTGACATGGCATTCCAACTTTGCAAAACCAAAACGAAGACCAACACACAAAGTAGGTCATGAAGAAAAATGAGGAACCATTGACAGAGTTGGGCATTAGGTGAAAAATTGAGAAACTTTATAACCAGGTAAGGTGAAAATTGCTAACTGGCTGTGTAACTGATGTGCCAAAGTGTGTGAATTATTGATCTTTCCCTCCTTCATGTCATTCACAAAAAGGTCATAGTGCAGAAAGAACAGGACATTCTATTTGTCTGATTTTGCTGAAGAGCTGTTTTCATGGAAGACAGCTGAATTTACAAATCTGAAGGCATACAGGCTTAAATGTAATCTAAATAAGAATTAAATGTAGATGGAAGAGGATGTATAGCTGACCATGGGGTAGCATTATAAGCAGTCTGAGCATCCAGTCGGCACAGCTGTTCTTACATTTTTAGTAGTTATGGTAAATAAAAATTTTGAAGAAAAACCAGCCATTTTGCTGAGAGAGGCTGTGGTGGGAGATTGAGAAAATGATAGCAGACCAAAGCATCACATAGTTAAAGGTGCTTTTACACTTGTTACTCCCTAGCATGATGGGAAGCATGGGAAGTAACACAGTAATGCTTGTTCCAAAGTGTACTAATGCAGACTGTCAGCATAGCCCGCTCTGGAGATCCACATCAGGAGACCTTGCCCTAGGGGATAACCAGGGGGTTAAAAAGAAGGATAGCATGAACTCTTGGGCTAGGAATATTACCTTTGCAGCAAAAAACTTGGATGGATTTGAGCATATAGGTTTGTCAAAGCCAGAGAAGAATACCTTGACATAATCGAGAAGTGATATTTTGGGAACATGGGAGAGGCATTTGATTGAGGATGTAGGTGGGAAAGGCCATACATATGGCTGATGACATAAAGAAGGAGTATCCTGCTTATGAAGACATAGAAGGAAATTCATGGGTCCTATCAGTGAAGGCCAGATGTTAAAGGTTTTAGAAAGATTGAAAAGCATTTTATGGAACGGACTTTTGTGAGACAAAGTCTCAAAATTTTGTTTTAGCCATACCCAGCTTGAGTTGATGGCCAGGTGTCCATAGAGAGATAACGGAAAGGTAGTATGAGTTTAATTTGGATAAAAGGAATGCTACTTCTAAAAGATTAAATAGAATGGGGGATGGCATGAGTATGTGAGTTGTAAGCTGGCTGTCTCCATGTATACTCTACAGAGATGAAGTGTTGTGTATGTTTGCTTTTTCACTGATGTGAGTGACATGTAGTTCATTTTTGATTGATCTGCTTGGAAGCCAGGTGGAGTTTGAGAGACATCTAATAAAAATGGATTCATCAATACTTGTTGTATAAGCTAAGAAGTATTTACACTGACTAAAAAAAAACCCGTCCTTAATGTTAGGAAGACTAGACAAGACTATTTGAGTAAAACTGTCTCCTTGAAGAGTAGATGCTATTACAAAAGAAATTCTGAATAACTGCTAATGAGAAAAGACATGAGGTAGTTTGTTTTTAAACTTTACGGTACTTTTCCATTTCGCTTTGCAATCTTCTTCATTCAGAGCTGTTGGGGAATGGTACAGACAGTGAGATGTGGGTCAGTACTCGGTGGCAGTTTGAAGGAAGAACAGAGCAGGTAAGTAGCAATCTGATTTACAAGTCATTTTGTGTTTTCATGTAGATAGCCAGTCCTGGTCAGAATGGGAAAATTGCCTGGTACTGACATTTATTCAGCCCTTTCAAATGAAGTACAAAAGATTGCTGTTTTTTTTTCCAGACGATGTTAGTGTAAATGTTAGAGAAGAGTTGCTTGTCTATTTTCAGCAAAACTAATTTTCCAGATCTGAGCTCTGTTGGCTTCAGTTATTGGAAGTACATACTAGATAACCACAAAAAGCACAAGAATTCAGTGTTTTATAAGAAATCAGTTAGTATTCATTTAACTGCATTTGGTTTCATTTAACTATATTTGAAAACTTTAAAGCTGAGGCTGATAGACCAGTACTAAACTTTGAATCTTGTTCATCTGTATTAAACATATATAAACTATATATAAACAATTGGGGTCACTTTTTTTTTCCTTCCCCCTCCTCCCCCCACCCAATGATGATGGCAAAATATCCGGTCCTGGCAAGAACGGGAAGATTACTTTGTTCCTTGTTATTGCTTGGCTATCCAATTCAGTCTCAACATCTAACCAAGTACGATATTCCACTGTAGCAAAGCAAATAACAGGCTCGGCTGCTTCATTGATGTTTTTATGTTCCTTACATTTAAACAGATTTTCAGTATAGTACCTTAGAAATAACTGGAGTTAATTTATGCATGTATCCTCATGTGACTGTTCAGAAAGTAATTGAAGTAGCTAAGGCTATGAACTGCTTTTATAGCCTCCGTTTGGTTTTCGGAGGTCTGATTAAAGCAGTGGGCAGTGCCAGCCGGGATGCTTTCTGAACTCAGTAATTATGGGGAGGCTGGCTCTTTAAGGGAAGTAGTATAAAGACCATGTTGAAGAGACAACGCAAACTGTGAAGAGTCAATATAAGATGTCAGTTGTATGTAAAACCTTTTTTAATTTGTTGTGTCCCTGTACTGTGATAGGATATACAATTTAGTGGGATCACCTGCGTCCTAGAGACCGGTCTTGGCATTGGCTATCGCAAGAGTCAGCCAGCTGCAGTCACCTGCAGTAAGAAAGAGGAAAAGACTCTTGGCTGTTCTGTGTGTGGGCATTAAGGACATAAATACAGAGATTGACTGATTGAGTGGCAGATGTATTCCGGATCACTGTGTTTTATGAATATTGTATTGTTCCAGTTTTAGTTTTCATCTGTTCCCCATCCTTTGCCTCCTCAACTTTTTTCGTATATGTAGATGACAAACGTTGTCCAGAGGGGCTTTGGAAACATATCTCATCTTTGAACTCTTTGTTGAGTACAAGATGGTCATCTGAAGCTGAGTGTATTAAAGCTTTGAGGATACAGTGTTTAAGAAGCATAGGTAGGAAGAGTGCTGAAGAGGCAGCACTAAAATAGGAAATAGGATACTTCACTCAAATCAAACACAGTGAAAACTTGAAACAGCAATGACAATCATGGGAAAACTGCTGTTTAGAAATGAACATCAGCCTGGATAACCAGGAGCAGAAATTGAAATGTAGAAACTGCACAAAATTAGGATCAAACAAAGAGCCTTTTTCTTCTTTTTTTTTTTTTTTTTAAGTCCTTGGTATATTATTGATGGGATACAGCTAGAGATCACACAGAACGCTGATGACTGCCAAGACCATTCTTGAGGAAAAAGGTAGACCTGAGACAGAAATTAATTATAATGAGGGAAATAAAAGAGACAAACCGTCAACTCTTGATACAAACGTTTTTAAAGGCTTCTCAGAGCACTCTGGCAGTTGTCTGTGTGCTCCATCTTCCAGACTTTCAGTGCAGGCTGGGGGTTGCCTATTTTGCATTACTTAAGTTATTTGTGGAATTTTTTCCCCCCTCTATTTACACTAATCTATAGGACAGAATTACTAGTCCGATTTTATTGATGTACCAAAAAGGCAGAGAAAGAGAGAGACCAAGGCCAAGATCTTCAAAAGTACCCAACTTCCATCAGAAAAGTTTTTGGTACCTTGCTATTTTGGTGGATCTGTGGCCCAGGGCTCAGCTCATAGTTGATGAAGTGATCTGGGCTGGAATGAGGGATTTGATCTACATCTGCCATTTCAAGGCTGGTACCCTAACCATTAAGACTTCTTTTTGAGTTTTTGTTGTGTTGATCATATAATCTTCCTATAAAATTAGTTTCAAAGTGCTGTAATTGGTGTGCCATAATTGCAGCCATTTTATTTGGCAATTGTTTTCTAGATGGATTTCACTAATGTATATAGTAGAAATTTTTGCCTGAAAAATTAGTTCAAGAATACGTCCAGACACGAATACAGAAAAAATTCCAAATTGAGAGAATCAGTTGTCCAAAAGCAGACTGATCTTTTCATGTTCCTAACACTATCCACCTCAAATTAATTATTATTTTCTAACAAGACAATGTAATGTTATTCATGATGAAACAGGTGGAACTACCTGACTTTTCAAGAAAAAGTTGTGTAATGTAGACAGCTTTTTTATTGTTTTGGGGAATAAAGAGCAGCTTTGCCACCTTTATTGTCTGTGCAAAATACATTGTTAAACTGTTAGATGAACACTGAATCCACTTTAAATTCAGCACAGGCCCCTTTACAATAATGATGCCTTAATATTTTAAGTTTCCTAGGGCCATTTCTCCTGAAGTGTGATCATTATGGATAACAGTGATAATTATGAAATTTGTTACATTTGAAACACTAACTTGTTGTACGTAATGGTTATTAAAATGTCTTCTTTAGTATACATGAACTGTAAGGATAAGTGATGTAACATACCTAATAGCTATTTAGTTGCATTTCCTAACAAGAGATTTAACCATCTGAAAAAGAATTGCAGAATTCTAGTTTTCTTTGTTCATAAAGTTTGTTTCCTACAGCAACACAGCAGAATTACTACAGTTGTATTGGTGCTGTACTACATTCCAGTTAGTCTGTTTTTAATGAGGAGAGAAGGAAGGATTGAGGTAGTGTGATGAGACTTACTATGCAGGAGACACTATTAACTTCTGAGGCCTTTATCTAGCACTTTTATCTTCATTCTCCAGCCCAAAGCCTGCATAACCATCTCTGTTATGCAGTGTTTCAACCAGATATCTGAACTGCAAGCCTTCATCCAAACATTTTAGTGCAGAGCCCAAAACACGTGCAATTAAATCAAACGCATACTTTTAATTAAAATGTATATTTCTGAAACCGTACAGCACAGACTGTGGCAAGTGTACATACATTACCATGGAGCATCTATAATAAAATAAAATATTATATAATGTCTGTATTTCTGCACTGTGCAGAAGATAGTCTTTTGCTTTCAGATGTGTGCATTTGGCTTATCTAACGTAAGAAAACCTCTTCTCACAACAAATATGCCACTGCTTGCCTTTTGAAAAATACTCATTGAAGGCATGAAAAGGGTACAGAGAATGCTTTCCCAGCACAAACAAATTTCTTGTTACATAACTTCTTTGGCTTCAAAAATCAAGCAAGCTGTTTGGGTCTGTACTGGGATTTTGAACCTGCCAACTCTGACAGCTTCACATAATCATTTAACTGTTGTTCGGTGGTATTACAGCAAACCTCTCTGCTTAGTTTACTTTAACCTTGTCCTCCAGGTGAGATTCAAACAATGCTTCCTCTTCAAAGGTGTATCTGTCAGAAATTAATGTGAAAAAGTCAGATTGTCTATGCTTCAATAGAACTAGTTAAATATATTTTTTGTTACCAGTGACAAGTAAGTAAGATTTTGAGATTATGAATAAAAAGACCAAAAGCAAAAGAGCATTTCCGGCTCTCCTGTGTAGAGATCTGTGAGGGTTTTTTTGTCAATATAACATATAAAAATATTACTGAAAACTACATACAAAGTTTATAATTATTTGTAAGTGAATTCAAATGTTTTTCTGCTGATTACTCTAAATGTTTTGTTTTGTATTCTGAAGAATGCAGGAACCATCCTTTCATAATCAGAGCTTCATTAAAATAGTTCTTCTGTTTGCTATTGGGTGGGTTAAGGAGGGACTTTTTATGTTGTGGCAAAAATTCCTTTTTTTTTTTACTTTTATATTTAAAAGGTGCTGTAAACAGGATTTCATTGGCAATTGTGTTATATACAATCATAAAAATATTCTAGGCAGCCTGCTATAGATTTCAAATAAATGTTTCCTTATTTATATGTATTTCACACCCTGAAGTGTGACTTATTTTCAGCTCTTTTGAACACTAAAGAAATGAGCATGCTAATCATAAATCTCAATGTCATTGTTTTAATTTTTCCCATTTTATAAGTAACGTATTTAAGCTCTTCTCCATAATTTTACTTCTTCTAGATCATTTTATAGAACTGTTGGTCAGTATCCTCATCAGCACTGTTTAGCATCGCTGATATGTAAAACAATTGGAGACCAAGCCCTTAGACTTACTTTACAGTAAACACAGGGAAAAATCCTCATCAGCCAAAA
The DNA here is from genome assembly GCF_034638445.1 of Ciconia boyciana. Lineage (NCBI taxonomy): Eukaryota > Metazoa > Chordata > Aves > Ciconiiformes > Ciconiidae > Ciconia > Ciconia boyciana. The sequence continues at coordinate 110,193,554 of NC_132934.1, forward strand.
GTTGCTTTTTAGTTGGTTTTTTTTTTCAGTTTTAAACTGACCAGGCTTTTCCCACATGGGTGTGCCTCTAAATCCCTTCCAAATTTAACACAGAGATATAAAAACAGTATGCAAACAATAGCAATAAAAGTGCATCTTATTTATCCCTTCTTGCTTTTTACTCATGAGAATCCTTAAGTGTGGCCTTCCAATCTTCTATGAGACAGGAACGTGCTTAGAAGCACAGCCTATTTTCTCAAGTGACCTGGACTGATTACAGTTTTAACTGTAATCATTTAACAATAGAACACTGGTTCCTAATCTTCCTTGAAGATGTCATCTTTGGAGGGAGCCTGATTAAAAGCATATTTTATCCCATCAGTTTGTTCCCTCAATTCTGAGGAAAAAGTGTAAATTGTAATTCAACCTTCCTTTAGAACTTTGGATCTCTAAACCCATGTAGTTCTGTAGCTTTTTCCCATGGTCCAGACCGGTCCTTTAAAACCTGTTTCTCACCCATCCAGTGACTATGTTACCTATCCTATAATTATGTTTTTAAATAAAAATAATTATCTCATAATAATGATAGGAGTGAAAATAAGACCCATTCCAAGCCATATATATCTGAACACATAGCTTCTTATGTATAAAACTAATCCATAAAATTGTTAATTAACTTTAGGAGTATTAGTTTAATCTAACTATAATTTCTCACTGCAGCTAACATCAAATGTATGAAATTGGTTGTCATATTTCCACCATATATATACGTGTGTATTTGTCTGTAGGCATACCTACATGGCAACTGAAGGTTTCCAAAGCTTGAATTACTGTTGCTTGGGTTTTTTCCTCCTCAAGTGCAGTATGGTTAGATCCTGTAATATTGAAGAACAGCAGTGAGAAACAGAAGTCTTAGAAAATGTTGATGCGCATGTAACAGAACGGGCAAGATTTACTTCCTTACCATGACCACAGTGATTTCTCAGGCTGCTATATAAGTGGCGTTTTGAACCCTTCAAATGGTATAGTGCTAGCCACAGTATGCTGGAAGGAGAAGGTGAACGTGCATTATATTATTGCAACTTTTTAACAGAAAGTGCCTAGAGCTGACAAAACAGATTGGTGTTTTTTAATGAAAGTGAATACAGTTAATCTGTGTATACTTTCATTGACAAGGTTCTGCACTTAGGAGTACAGCACAGATGGTATAAGCAATGAATACTTATGTCTGACTGTAATTGATCCTATCAACAATGACATACCTTTAACTGGGTGGTATCACTTTACGTCACATATGGTTAATTAAGTAAGAAGGGCCCAAATACACTAAGGAGATTTTTATGTTTATACTTAGGAAAACAGTCTAGACAGGTGTTAATGTAAATGAAGTTAGTACTTGTCAAAGGTGAAATTCTCCATATGTAGCCCTGCTTCAGTCTCCAAATAAATATAGTTTGGCTATGTCTACATTAGCAAGTAGTGAGGAGCAGTAGGACCTGATCTGCAGAGTGAAACAGTTGGTGCTGAGGATCCCACTTTCCCACCGTAGGGATATGGGGGAGTGGGGAGGTTGCTTCAGACTGGCTCTGTTCTGGTCCCACTGACTGAATGCCCAGAAATGACTGGAGGGCACTACTAGGTGCAGTCTTGGAGGGTATCATTTAGTTTAGATTCATTCCTTGTATTTAGTACCTTGCTGTGTATTTTGGGGAGCTACTCTTTTTTATCCATAAAACAAAGCTTGTCCTTCATTTCCAACATCTTTCAACCTCAATTACAAGAGATTTGCTTCCTTAGATAATCCCTCCTAGCATGCTTCCTGATTAGCCATCACAGTCATTAATTGTCTTTCACTATATGTAGATGTCTGCCCCATGACAGTGTAGTAGAGTATCATGTAGTAGTATTTGTGTTAAATTATTTTTTTGCATGTGCATGTATTTGGATTGGCCCTTAGCTGGGGAGTCTGTCTCTTGTAAAAATACTGTTGGGAAATTACATCCTGAATTCTTTCCTTTTATGGACTGTACTTTCCATCGTGAAGCACACCTTCCCTTTGCTTGCTCCAACACGGGAAACGATGACAAAACAGCACTTGATGTGGTTCCAATTTTGGTCCTGGAGGTCTCCATAGGTATGAATTCTTTATATCAGCTCTAATCTTGGTATTCTACCTTAGCTTTTGCTCTATGTTTGAAACTTCCTGCAATAGTTTTACCTTCAAGTCGCTGAATGTGTAGTTCTACTTATACGTCAGAACCCAGTGGCCACCAGTGGGTGTCCCAGAAGCAAATCTCAACCATTTTCTGAGATGCACCTGCAATAAATGCTCTTGGGGGTTAAATGACTGCTGAGCTACATATTCTTCTTGGCTGATGGTTCTTCCAAAACAAGTATTCGTACAAGGATTCTTTTCTTTTTGAAAAAAGGAAAATTATTCAGGCCCTTTCAGACCTCACATGTTATCATTCTAGAAAGAAGAAAGTTTCACGCCACCCAGCCCTTCTCTTTAACAACAAGGTGGTTTTTTGTTTTCTTTTTTTCTGATGGACAGCATTTTTTTTCCTCTGGAAGGTTCCCCCTGCTTTCAGAGCAAAATCTTGTTCCTGCCTCTCTTTATCCTTAGCTCAGCTGTATGTTCTGAAGGAGATCTCCATTTCACCTCATGAGATTTTTATCAGCTTCTCCCACTTGAAAACATTGCAGCTGCTTGAAAGCTTTAATTTGTCACTGCTGAAACACATACTTTGTGGATGTCACACCTAAACTTTCCCATCAATCCCAGGTGGCTGTGTAATTTCCACGTTTTGATTAGCATCATCAGTTTTGGAAGCAGAAATGTTGATGTCATTCTTAAGTTAACATCATCTTAGTTGTGATAGTCATTAGCCTGCTGCCAACATTTGACTGGTCCAATATTTCTTTGAACATTATCAACTTTATAAATTGATATGAAAAAGGTGTGCTAAAAATTATTTTACTAACACCTTGAATTTAACAGCCTGCTTATTTATAAAGTGAAAACATACGTAGTTGCTCGGTATGAAACTCATTAGGATTGCGTTCAGTTTTTAAATATATAATATCAAAAGGATTATAATTTATGACACACAAGACTATTGTGTAACATGGGATCTTGTGTATACTAGACAACGTCAAACAGTAACTGAATAAAAAACCCAAACTCCTCCCATGCTTTAAGAAACTCACATTAAGTCATTATGATAATTAGTCTTGTCATGGGAGGTTTTTTTCCCAAGATAATTTATTTTTTAAACTAATTTAATATGTTGAAAAGTAGTTGAATGTATATTTCTCTTTAACTTAAAGACTAGTTTAAACATCACAGAACATTGGTGCATGATTTAAGAATAAAAGAAGTAAGCCCAACAAATGGAATAGGCACCTAAAGGCACATTTTGGCTCCTGCTTATTGTAAACTGTTTTAGATTTAACTCTTTTACTTCCATTTGTGGTTTTATGCTTAAAATTGATGCAAAAGTTCTATTTTTCTATTTCTCTGTAAAAATATCTGGCATTTTGTAAAAGCTTGTTGTAATGTTGCTTATACATAGTAAAAGAATAGCAAGTGTAGCAACCTAAAAAAATGGACTTAAGTAAATATAGTAACAGCATTAATTTCCGGGTTTAGTGGGATGTTTTAATATATTGTTCAGATATTTTTAAGATAGTTTCTAATCAATTCTTAATTGGACTACTCACATACTATAAAGTATGTACTAAAGTATCTTGCTAAATCAGAGTTTAAATTAAAAGGTTTGGGAAGCCTGTTAGTAAGTCCTGAGCTCTAAGTATTTCAAAGCAACAACAACAAAAGTCCTATATTCTAGAAAACACTTCTTTTATGTTGTGTTACTGTAGGGCCAATCCTGCTGTGCTTTGTTCACTTTGAAGAAGTAGTGTGTCTCCACTGTATGTTTCCAAATAACTTAAGCAATGTTATCAGCCAGTACCCTCAGTATAATATAACATTATTTCTAAAGGAAAGGTTTATATATACTCATAAGAGGTGGGGGGGAAAAAAGGGGGGGGGCGGGAAGAGAGAGAAAATTAATCTGGTATCATTTTTATTCCCTGGGAAGTACTTTTTTTTCTCCTTAAAGGTGACCACTTAATTTACAAATTCTTGGGAGTTATGATCTTTGGTACAAGAAATTAGTTTCTACGTAGAGTTAGAGCAACAGACACATGGGACAAGGTTCACATTTATATTAAAAGATCACTATTCTGTAAAATATTTTGTTGTTCATGAGTAGCAAATTTACTCTCCATGGACATTTTATCAGATAGCACAAAGAAACTAAGAGAATGTTATCAAATTTGAAACCAAGCATCACCAATACCAACCATACTACAAGATTTTCTTCACAGCGCTTATGAAGATACAAATGGTGAAATACATTGCAAAAGGACAGTCTGGAACAAGAGCAGAAGCTTCTAAATGAAAAGCTAAGTCTGGGGAGGTCATTAACAAGTAGAAGAAAAACAACAAGCATATTTGTCTATTAAGCATATATTATGATTTATTTGATGCAATTTGATACTTGTGTTTCTTTGGCTCAAGTTAGAAAGAAGGGAAATCTGGGAATTACATCAATTTTTAAAAGAAAAAAAGAGTTGGATCAAGCAGTCTGGCTAATCTTAAATACTCTTCCATGTATCTGTTAAAGATGTAGTTGATCTGAAATTTACAAAATAATGAATTTTGTTTTGTCTTATTTTCTGGTTTTGCCCATTCTGTTCCAGTATAGATAGAAATATTTCCCCAAAATAGGGGAAGATTTTTATATATTCTCATGAAATTGCATGTGCAGTTCGCTTTTATATATTTTTGTATAAAAAATTTCCCACCTAATTATTAAGGGATTCACATTGATCAAAGCGAGAAGATTCTTTAAAGAACAGATAAAGAAAAGAAATAGGTAAATAGAAACAACATTAAGAAGAAATATCTAAAGGACATCTAACATTTGTAGTTATTGCTCATCAATTCTGTCTAGAAAAGAGAGAAACTGATTGCATGTGGAAATCTAAACAGTTTGGTTAAGTATGAAATATTAACTGCTTAGCAGGCCAAGAGAAGGTCAATATGAAGTTTCAAAGCTAAAATAACATTTGCAAGCATCTTATCCTTATTCCACCAACAAATATTTTTAAAAGTCATTTTAATGTCAATTTAAATGAAAAAAAAAAACCCAACCCAAAACCAAAAACCCCAAATGCAAAAAACCCTCTGATTAACAGTAACTGGTTAGGTTAAAATAAGATTTTCTCAGACCTTTAACATGAAATTTCATAATTTTTAGGAAATAATTTTTTGTAAAAATTGACACCTTAACTCTCAGGCTCCTCATTCATAAGCTTCTTGACCATTCCAGCATATCTTCACCTTGAGTCATTGTACCTTGCTTACATTTCCCACCTTGTTGCTGCATATATCATGTTACCTGTTTTGCTCTGCCAGTGCATTCTACTCTCTGCATAACTCCCTTCCATTAACAAGAATGCTACTTCTGTGCAGCAAGAACCTCTTCTTTCTGTGCAGCTACAATCTCTTATTTGGAATACATTTAAACTCACCTATTGCACAGCCCCCACCAAAATGCATAATCTCATTGCGAACATTGAACTGCCATTTACTGCAGTGTTTGACAATTGTTTGAGCTATTAATTCTAAAGTGGTCAGTTTTATAGCTTTGTGAGTCACTGGGAATAAAATTAAATTGCGCAAGGAAACTGAAGAGCCAAACACACAAAACTTTTCTGTTTCTCAGTTTCACCACTAAAATTTGAAATTATTTGGTTTTATTGGTCTTGATTCTATTCTGTAACCTAGTGATTATAATCAGCTATCGAGCCTACTTGACTATGGTCTACAGTGATGGTCCTCCAGGTTCTTCATTACTAGACTTTCCAGGACAACTTCAATGTGTCTGCTAAACTTCAATGTGTCTGCTACCATGCTGAAAAAGTACATCTTCTGATGAGTAATAAACCTGCAACCCCTTTTTATAAGACTTAGTCAGGAATCCATCAATCCTGGTGATGCCACTTCTATATTTTCCAAACAGTGAACTAATGAAGTTTGGCTTATAGCAATGAAAAAGGAGTTCTATAAAAATGAATACTGAGGTAGATGCTCCTTAATAAATAAGCAAAGCCCTCCTCTGCCAGCTGCTTTCTAGTTTGAGAAGTAGTTTGAGAAGGAGCTGGTTTGTGGACTCTATCAGAAAAAAAAAAAGTAGTACATCAATCATAGACAGTTGCCTAAATCACTAAGGTTGCAGCCTAAGCGCCTTTTTTTTTTTTTTTTTTTTGGTATGAAGAGAAGTAATTTCTGCTATAATGCTAGTATTTCAGTCATATGTGATTCTTATTATTTAAGCTTACTTGAAATAACTTTTTTTTAGACTACCATAGTCTTCTGTCTTTTTTTTTTTTTACATATCGAAATGAAGACTAATATAATGCAGTACTCAGTATAGGAAAGAAAACAATAATGCTACATTTGGAAATTGAATTTACAGTTGTTTCTTTTTGTCCAGTTCCCTTCCTTCCTCCCTATTCACGCCACAGTCCCAGTTATAGTAAACTGTTTATTGTTAGTTATAAAATAAAACAGTGTTTATGGCTTAAATATAAATTTGAGTGAGCTACAACATCAATAAAAGTTTAGAAATTCACACTTTAATACATTAGGGTTTACATAAAACCTGAAAAATATCTTTTCAAGATACTATTGGAAGAATAGTCCCAGAGCTATTTGGTATTGTTATCTTTGTATTGTTGAATCCTGTTTGATAAAACCATCAGAGAACTACATTTGGTTTTTTTTTAATGTTGATTCTTTTCATGCAAAGTGGTTTTGGTGGAGGAAGGGCAGGAAATACTTTTTTTTTTTTACGTTTTCTGGAAATTCCTAAGACGTTTGTCTAATTCTAAAACTCAAGTAGAATTGAACCATTGAGACTGCTCTGTATGAATTTTGTGACTCACAAAAGTAATGACAAATGTAGCGGTAGTTTTAGAACTAAAACATTGCTTCTGTTTGTGATTCTGCATTTAGTGGACTCTCTGTTTCAGCTTCCATTATAAACCATATTTGTAGATGTTTAAGAACTTGACTGAAAAAATTTGCTTTGGGTGAAAAACTAACATTAAAGCTCTAGTGCTTGGAATGAAGTTGCCTTTTCCCCCCAAATTTTGAAAAAGAAAACTTTGTGGGCATTAATTCTGTATTAGCTCATTATTTAGTTATTTAGTGTTTCTATAACTCAAAAAGATATTTATGAACATTGATTTTTTGTTTGTTTTACCGCTTGAAGGATTTCTTCCTGTTTCACTCAGTATGTTGAATAATCATCGGTGGCAATGGAAGTTCCAGTCATAAATCAAGAGAATGACAGATTTTAGTCTTAAGGAGTTGCCTAGCCATTAAAAGACTGGAATAACAGAGTTGTCTTTTCTTCACTAGATACATGTTTGGTACTGCAAACAAATGTTTTCTAGAGAATCAAGGGTAGAATATGATCCTCACAGAGCTGTCTTTGCAGTTGCGTTATTGCGATATGTTAGTGACCAAAGCTCTTAATATGCTGAGCAGTCGTGACATGTTGGGGATGATCTGTTTTTCAAACCAGTGTAAAAATGTCTGAAGTTGGGTTTGCTCATATTTGGACATCTTGGGAGGCAAAGGCAGATCCTAACTGGTTGTTCATTTACAGCACAGGGATCTAGACCTTTTCATTGTTCAGCTGAAACAGTTAGTCTGGATTTGCTCTCCAGGCTGAAGTGCAAACAGATGAGTAAGGCAGGAGAGGAAGAGAAAGGCAGCTTTTTAACTTGACCCTGTATCTTTCCATGAACTACTTTCCCTCTTCCCTTAATTTTATTTGGCTGTGTTTGATGACCAAAGAATGTGGATCATCCTGCTGGCAGGAAATATAAACCACTCTCATAGTTATATGCTACAGAAATGATATTGTGCTGGTAACACTAGTGTCATTTATTTTTATTAAATCAGTGCCCATTAACTCTTTCTTAGTAAATCCTCATGGAATTCTTTTAGTTTGTTTCTTCCCAGAGAAATTAACCATGAGTTATCATTGGAGGGTTACGTGCTAGAATGAATATCAAATTCATAACAGATATTAAAAATATTTCATATATTGATTTTAAAGGAATAACCTTTATAGCAACATTTTTGAAGTTTAAAATTCATTATTGTTATGGGTTTACTTATTGATTTAGTTGCTGACCTTCAAAATGTCATTAAAAAGAGTTCTATTAGGAGGGTAATATTCTGCAGTAATCAAGGTGTCATTTGGGTTGGCTTTTTACTGTTATTGAGAGGTGTTTTTTAAGGTTTTAACTTCACAGTCTAATCTTTTTATACATGACGCTGCCATCAAGTGGCTATTGAGTAAAGCCTCTGTGTTATCCATCTTTAATTTAAATGTTAGTCTTGTTTTTAATTAACAGCTTGGTTTGGAAGGAGGAAATATCCTATACTTGCTAACTGACAGAAACAAATTCAGTTTATTGCTCTCTGAGCCAGATTTGTAGAGGTAGATGCTCGAGATGCTTTGAAAGATGCTTTAAAAGAATGGGATTTCAGTGACATCAAATTGCACTGGCACTGATTTTTACATCAGCTTCAACAGGCTTTAGGAACCTCTCTGGTCACCTTGTCAACTATTCTGAGTGTCCACTTGCATTTTCAGGCACCTTAACAGGCACATAAATCTTCCCTTTTAATGTCCCATTTTAATCCATTCCACCAGGACTCCACAATACAGATGTAGACTATAAACTTGGGCAAGGATTTTAAGACACTGAATCTAAGAGGCCAGAATTAACATGGATCCTAAACTTCAAGAAATTTTCCCTCGAATCACGAGGCTGATGAATAAGTAAAACCGTATCTTTATGACAGCCCAACAATTGTGTCTTTTAAAGTAGACAAAACCTTAACATTTTCCATTTTCGGGGAGGCAAAGCCAACACCCCAGTGCCAAATGACCATTTGCAGTTCCTCACAACCCAAATATTGTCATTCATCATGGTTCACTTCCAGCAGTATGGGGCTGTTAACCAATTTTAGGCAAATAATGATAAACACCCCCATTCTCCTGAAGATCATTTGCCTTCTTTCACCCTCTAGAAATGATAATAGAAAATCATGTGCACATTTGCATTTGTATTTACTGTGTTTGAATTAAAGCTGCAAACAGCTCTGATTCACTAATAACTGATGAAAGTGTCTCATTATTGAGCTACAAAACCTTCAACAAATTAATGGAAATTGCAAATCACCTTGAAAATTGCAGGCTCTTTAGTCCTATATTGAGTGCTGAGAAAACTGCATAAATAGCCTTGTTGCTTAACTCTTTCTTTTGAAAAAATAGCTTTCTTTTTACATTTTTTTAAAAGCATGGCTTACTAATTAAGGCATGGCTAAACAATATCATTTTTTTACTGTGCTTTGTTTTCTGTACATGAACATTAAACAGTATGTTACTATTTTTGGTTCCTTCCCTTTTATATAATATTTAGAATCATAGACTCTCTGCCTCTCATGCCCAAATATTTTGGGCACTTTTCTCTCATGCCGCAAATTACAGTACAAGATTTAGCATGTGCTAGTTCTTTTCTGTAGAGAGATAATGAATTTTTAAATATATACACCTGCAATGTTTTCCTCCAAAATTACAGCTTAATTAGAAGAAAATATTTCATGAAAAGGAAAAAAAACCCCACACTATGTAATTGTTTGTTCACTATTTGTTTGATTTTTACTGTTCCTGCGTAACTCTGATTCCAAAACTAGTGCACGTCACTTGTCATGAAGAAAGATGTATGGGAGCTGATCTCCAGCTGGTATAAAATTTCACAGCCTCATTGTCATGGAAATCCACTCTAGCAGAGTATCAGATGCATTTCTGTAAAAGGTAGAGTGATTTCTACAAAGTGCAAAATTCTCTTATATCCCACAATTCCGCATTACAGCTGCATCTCTGAGGTAAATCTGATTGATTTAAAGCAACGTATTTCAGCTTAACATAGATTCGAAATAAAAATCAACGGTTTGTAATTTTGTCCCTTTTTACTAATGTTTGAGTCATTATTACACTTGTGAGGAGTAATTTGTTATAGTTTTCTGCATTCAATAGATTTAAAAAAAAATTGTAAGGCACAGCAGACAATCTTTATACGTGTAAAGTTTCGTATAGCATTTGTGCTACTGCAGTGTAACTATGGAGGAACAGAATTTGCATTTGAAGACATTTTTCTTCTATATTTGAAGTCACTTTGCTTATAGGAATACTAAAAGCATGTGTGTGCTGACATGCCCTCTAGGTATTATTACTAAGAGAAATTCCAAAATTTAACAAAATCTGTGAATCTCCAGTGACACAACTGCTGCTATTAGTTGGCAGGTGCCTTCTACTAGAAAAGCTTTTCTATGCTTTTCCAAATTGGTTTCTTTCTAGTGCTGAATAGCCTGTGAGACGTCCATCATTAGTTCTGTCCAGCAACGGAACTCGAAGTAGCGAAGAATCAAAGTTTCTGTTTGTCCTGCCCCATGGTTACAGGATTGATGAGCGAAGGGAAAAAAAAAGTCCCTTTTGTTTTGTCTTCCTCTTTTTATTCCTTCTAACCCACCACCTTCTGTTTTTCTTCTCATACTTTCTTGGTATTATTATTAATGTATCCACAATTCTTGCTTGTTATTTTCATTCCACTCCATCACCCCAATTTAGGTCCTTTTACTCATGAGCACTGTACTGACATTTGGTAGCAGTTTGCTAGTCTTTCACACCAAATGATGAAAGATCAACTATTACTCCTTTCCATTTCAGCTTCTTCATGTCCAGACTGTGGGGACTCAAGTACTCCCCCTAAAAGCTATGAAAGCATTAATATTCTTCTGTCTGAAGCCCAGAAAACAGTTTTGTTTCCTTGTTTCTTTGTCCTCTCTCCTGTGTTCTCCTCGCTGCTCAGTCAGTTGAACAGTGGATACTTAATGCTTTTAAAACAGCATTTAACTGAAGAAAATGAGTCAGCTTGCTATCCAGCTCTTTGCATGGACTTGTCACAGTTTTGAAGTAGTGTTTGTTAAATATACTAAGCATATGTAGAAACCGCATGCACCTGGAGGTACCATCATTTTCAGCATCAAGTTGAGTGCAGGTGAATTCAAACTGATCATAGTCTGCTGTCTATCTTCTCTTCTTACTCTGTTTTTTTAGAGAACACATTTGAGAAAGTTTTAGCATGCACTGAAGTTTGTTGAACCCATTCCTCAGATATTTGCTCCTTAAATATTGTGATGATGTAGGGATTATTACATACCAAGATTCTACATTAAAAATGTACACAGAGTAATAAAAAACCCCTGTATGTTTGATTGTTCATGATACTTGATTACTCATGAGACCAAGGTAATAAGCATGTGTTCCCCATCAGTACTTGCATACAGCTCTCTAATACTAATGGAAACTATATGTATTAAGCACATGTGACGGACCATACTCATGACTTTAAAAAGGTTTCTGCTTTGCAAGGCCTTTTCCATAAGTGAATTCCAGTTTTCTGGGTTTCATGTTGGAATGGTAATTTAACTTCATATAGTGTAAATGTAAACCAACTTGTGATGATGTGACTAACTGAAAATTACTTTTCATAGCTGCTACTTTTTCAGCTGGGATGCAGAAGTTGCCTTAGATTAACTAATAAAATGCAGCTGGGAGTGGAATAAAAGCTGGTTTTAGACATAAGGAGGCATTTTATCAAAAAGGTAGTATCTATGCAGAGGTTAGCATTTGTATGAATAACTGAAAGGTATTGAATAGGATCTACCTAATTTGATCTATGCAAGATACTCTATTTCACGGAACTTTCACTTGACAGTTGGTGGCAGTCATGAAAATTTAGAACATCAAAACAGTATGACAAAACTTATTACGTACGTTTTCTAACATAGTATTTTTTGTGGTTGTTTAGGTGAAAAAAAATGATCAAATATGTTGCTTTCCTTTACTTTGTGTTCTTGTAAAATCTACTCTGCTATATCACAGACTCCTAACCAAAACCATGTAATGTTATGATTTTTTACCTAACATAGTCAAGAGGCTGTAGCTGATGGTCTTTTCTCTTGAGCCTTCATAGATGTGCAATAATAGCAGATAATAACTAAGCTTCATTATCTATTGCTTCTTTGTTTAGGTAGCTGTTTGATTGGCAAACAATAAAGGATCCTAAAGATGTTCCTTCTGTGTCTTGTATTCGGTTTGAAAGGAGAAAACTCTAGACAGCCAGTTTTGCATGAAGAATACAATAATAGTATGGTATATGTTATTTCAGTTGCATGTTATGTTTTCAGTATGCATGTCTGTTATTTCAGTACACATGTCTACAGGCAATTTATAGGTGGATTTGTAATATGCAAATAAAGGCTTTCATTTCCAAACCTTCTGGTGCAATAGTTTGGAAACCCAGCTATTTTGGTGTAGGATGCACAAAGGTCTGAAGAATTTCTCCCATACTGCCAGGTTTGGTTTAGGTTGTGTCTAAGTGTGTAGCAACGGAAATGGCTGCTGAGCAGGATTTTGAAATCATCAATGTATGCAAATCCCACCTGCCTCTTTTTTCCTCCCCAGAGCTTTGAATAGAACCCAAGCCACAAATTTTTAGTCTCCTGGTGTAGCCGGTAAGGCTCTTCTGCTTCACATTAATAGTCAATACCATCATGATTCCTAAATGAGGCAATTTCAACTGTAAGTCGTTAAAAGGTTGGTAAACAGGCTATCCCCCAGACAAGAGTAATGCATGCATCTGTGCTGTGTCAGCTGTAGTTAAACAGGTGAGACTGAAAAAACAGAAAGTAGTAACTTCTCTCCATTTTGGTTGTGTAGGGTCCTTGTTCTCTAAGAGAGATTTTTGTCTGAAAAGTTTATATTAAAAAGTGAAAATATTTAAAGAGTCAACACAGCACTGACTTAAAGGCATATGCATTGGCAGAGTGATTGGTTATTTAAGCTTTGCAGTGAAGCAGGTAGTTTAAAACTCTAGACGTTAGTGCTTAGGACTATCTTTGTGAAGCATGCAGTGAAAAACTGAATCTGATGCCCTGTCTCTCCAATTTACATAAAAACAGCACTTAAACCAACCACAAATTTATTCTGGATATTCAATAGAGACTTGTTTAATATTTATTTCTACTGTAGATGAACATTACAGGCAATCAGAAATTGTAGTTCAGTTTACATTAATTTATGATGAAATGCTTTCGTTGATTCTTCCACCATTGCTGCAAAGGTGGATCTCAAACCATTTAGCAAGAATTAATAGTGTTCATATTAATATATGATTCATTACTTTAAAATTAATAGGAATATTATCTGCCTCACTTTTAGAGAAACTAGGTTGTAGAGGACCGAAGGCTTGACTGTGCAGGTCCTTTCACATGCCTTTTGAGCCTCGTGAATTTATATCAGCTGAAATCTGGGACAGAGGAGGTTAAGTTATATACCCAAGGTTACCCACTGAGCTAGGAGCAGGGTCAGAAATAAACACCAAGAATCCTGATTTCTAGTGACCTTGAACTGCTGTATCACATTCCTTCCTAGACTTGCTAGCATCTTGGTAGTATGTAATACTGTAAATAGAATTCGTTTGCTGTCTGTGTCATTTTTATATTTAGTGCTAAGTATGACACAGTTGTTAATGCCTGCTTAATGTTTGGAGGGGTGCATTACCAACAATCTTCTTCATTATTTTCGTTTTCTTGTTTTTTTCTTTCCTTATCCTCTTTAACCTCTTGTTAAAGAAAATAATAGAAAGTAAATCCATAGAAGATATTTACCCACAGAGGAAAAACTGGAATATGTCTCCCTTCTTCAGTAGTCAGAACTACAAAAGAGATTATGGTGGTGGGAGAAGAGAGCTAACCTTGTGTATGAGCTCAGGGAAGGGACCTTATATACCAAGGCTGAATTTGACTGACAAAATAGTAGGATGATGTTTGAGGCAAGAACTGCCTTTTTGTTTGGCAACACAATAGGATCCTCTTCCTTGATGGATTCTCAGCACTACTCAGTGTCATAACATAATAATTGGTCCCAAAGATGGAATGAGTAAGATTGGATGGTGGTCTTTGGGGCCCCAGTTGTGTTATATCTAATCTAATTATGTTTGATACTGACTTTTTAATACATATGGTAGCTATTTCCTTGGCTTGGAAGTAAGGCGTATATGCAAGCTTGATGTTTGCTTGGTCTCTGTTCTAAAAGCACACAAATTTATTCTTAGGAGAAACCCCAGCTATATCTGTCTCATGTCATGCTGTATTCTAATTCAAAACTAAAACTGATTTGTTCCAGAAGATGTCTTGAAGCATAAATATGTTGTGGCTTGTGGAAATGTGGGAGGTGTGATGGAAAGAGCAAATGTCTATAGACTGTACTTCAAAAAAACACTGCAACTTGCTACAGAAAAGACATAGTAAGTTATTGCTGCCTTGGAGCAACAATCCACAGCAGGCATTCACCCCTTTGCATGGGACAATATAAACATTTTAGTGGATTTATGAGTATAAAGGAGCATCTGGAGATGATGAGATTGTGTAAGACTAATTTTAGAGTATGAATTAAACTAATTCCATAGCTACAAAAGTCACTGCCATGTTCTATGCTCTTGTTTAAAAGATGTCTATGGACTATGGCAATACCAGAGTTTCTCGACCAAATGGAACAGAAAAGTCTAATGCACTACTGTTGGTAGTGGTGTGGTGGGCACTGGCTTACTCAGAGGATTATGGAAATCCTTCATGAAAGATATTTACGCAATCAAGTTTCTGAGGCAAGTTTCTTCTCAGCTGTTAGCATCTGGGTTCCATTTCACCATGAATAGGTGACTGTCTCTTGAATTTATTTATGTTTCTCACTTTTTAATAGAAAGTATAGCATGTATTCCTGGTTGGGGGGGGGGGGGGTTAGTTTGTTTATTTTTTTTCTTTTTTTCCCTCGTGTTTCACCATTGTATTCCAGCTTAAAATAAGCATATTATAAATTAAACATATTAATAAAATCAGTGGTGTGTGATGTACAAATGGAGTAGGTAGGGAAATAAAGTTTGAAGTCAGTTTTGGTTTTGGAAATCTAACTTGCTCACTGAAGTATCTGAAATACTGAAATGCAAGTTTTGTTCTATGTTTAATTTCTTTTTTTTCCTCTTTCCCCCAGTGATTCTTACTGGTGAAAAGCTTCCAGCCTAGCAATGATAGTTACTGAAAGTTCAGATAGTAGAAGGCTCAGTAGGTGAACAAATGCACAGCATTGTAGGAGCTCAGAGTCTCCAGTGCCAGAGTGGCATACATGAATTGCAATGTTATGGCATAGTTTTGGCCATCGTCTCTTCCAGAAGTGGCTGATGTACAAGTGGGAGCTGAAAGTTATTAATCACCTCACAGTGCTAGCTGCACAGTGCTCTACATGCATAATTTTCTGGGACCCTCTGGCAATATGCTTATGGCTTGGGGATGAAAAGGATAAAATCCTGATTCCTTTGAAATCAATTAGAGCTTTACAATTGACTTGAAGTGAGGAATCATTTGGTCATAAAGTAGTGGGCCAAAATTATGGTACTAAACATAGAATAAATGAGGGTGCAAAGAAGTCACTTTAATTGAATAGTTGAAACTAAAAAGCAAAACAAACAAACAAAAAAAGCCTTCAGACAATATGCCCAATATGCTTTCTACCAGCTCCCCAGCAAAACAAAGGTAGTTCATGACCAGTGAAGCCTACTTTCCTATGGATTCATTTCTTGAGGTTAATTGAACTTTGATATTTAAAAGTGTGTGGGTCTGATAGAAGTTTTTACTGTGAAGTAATGAAGCAGTTAGAAGGTCTTTTTCTTCTGCAGATTTTCCATATTTGCTCATAGGGATGCTGACAAAATTTATCTCCTCTATTCATTTGACCTATATTGGCTATGGCATGGAGATTTCAAAGCTACTGAGTTTCTCAAAAATACACCTGAAACCACTGATCTTAAATTTGATCAATATTGGCCAATAATTTGAAGAGATTTTAGATGGCATTAGATGCACGCAGTGTAATTGACGTACACACTCAGCTCCCTAATCTCAAAATCAAGGTAAAAACAATGAATGTGTTATTTCTAACAGAGAACTCTTTTAGGAGCAACTGAGATTTTCTACAACAGGAACTGCAAATATGCTTAGATGTACTAATGCTTCATTTATAGGATAATAAGAATTCTAAACAGTTTTCTAGAAGGAAAGAGATTTGTATTCATCAGCAAAACTCTATTAGTTACCTATTCCAGGGCTTCCCTATGTTTCTTCATGCATTGCCCAAGGCTGACAGAAGTTTGTTTAAAAGCAAAAGAAATACCAGATACCGCCTCCCTCTCTCGCAGCCACCCTGGAGCAATTATGACAAGAGTATTTAACTTACAAATCAAAATGACGCTAAGAGGACCCACCCTCACAAACTGAAACAGGAATAAGTTTTCAATTAGCTTTCCAAGAAGGAGCAGGTTGCATGAGCTTTCTGCTAATTGTATTGTATTTTAATGAAAAGCCTTTGTGTTCCACCTTTAAGTGTATAGTCTTGTCTTTTCTATGTCAATATTTTAAGTGCCTATCCACCATGGTTTATCCGCATCCTGATCTTGTCCTGTCTTGGATAAGTTCCTTGCTGGCTTCACTGAGAACATCGTTCCCATGTCATTCTCAAATTTTGTTACTAAATTCTTTGTTGATCTGGCCATATTACCTCCTTTTCTGCCTCAAGGAGCTGGCAAAGCTTCACTCCAGTCTGTATTTCGTTTTTTATCTTGTACTTTTGTTCTTTTCCAGCCATGGTAAGTTCAGTGTTGTTAATGTCTTTCTAGACCTATCGCTGCAGTATTGCCTTGCTTGTCTGGTGCAACGCAAGGTGTGAATTCACAGGGCACACACTCTCCTTGCTGAGGAGTCGCATTTTCTCTAGGGGGCCTGCAAATTCATCTCATGATAAAAGTTTGCTGAGAGGGGAGAAGAGAGGGACTGTAAAAACAGTTGGCTTTGTCTCACCTGTCTGCCGTTTTAAGATTTCAGACTTCTCCGGTGTAGGTAACTGCCTTTCTTGTAACTTCCTCCTTAGTGTAAATGTAATTGCACATTCTTTCTTGGCGTTTCAGACATAATGCAGGTCTCGTCTTCCATTTCAGTTCTTATGTTAGATAGGAACATTGGGCATTTGTTGTGCTAGCCATTACTCATTTCATTTGTAATCCTTATTCATTTTATGGTGGATTATTTAAGATCTTTTCCAGGATCTTTTCTTAAACTGTTAATATATTTGAGAACCAGTGAGAGGAGCAGGTAGTTAGCGAGATCTGAGCTTGTGCAATGTCAATGACTTCCACTGGTTTCTGGTAGCAGGCTGTTGAACAGCTCATGGAAATCAGTCGGTGCACAACAGCCTAAGACAGAGCAACGGGCTCAGCTTTCATGGTTTAGATTGTTTTGCTTTGTTTTGTTTTCCATTTCTGTTTTGGGGTTTTTTCCTCCATTATCTCTGTTGAGTATACATATTGAATTTGAGATACCCGGCAGTGCTCACTGTAGGCATTCAGATGTCAGGAGCCAGACTTTCCCCTTGCCCTTTATGCCGTATCAAGATAAGCCACACACTTTTATATTAAATAAAAAGGGTTGGGTTCCCCCTCTATGCCTTTTGGTTTAAGGTGGAGGTATTCTTCTGATTTTTTTACTGAACAAGGAAATTATCATGACATGCAGTTTTTGGGAATAGCCAGCAACCCTCCGTGGCGGGGTGAGAGGAAACAAAGTTTTGGCTTAATACTCTGGCTGAGTTTGGGTGCAAATGCTGCGAAACTGTAGGTGCTGTGTTGGCCTGTGCTGCACGCCCAGTACTTCAGAAGCCTCCCTTGGATTTTAACGTGTATGTGCTTTGTTTCTGTTGCTGCAACTCTTTGACTTTTTTTGAATTAGAAAAGGCATACCAACCTCCATGCCATATGCCTATTACTAATAATGCTTATGTATTTTTTCAGTCTCATATACTTTCATATGTAAATTGGCTATCACATTCCACCCTCAGTTTTAACCTGTAATAACTTCATTGCTTACAGTGCAGTTTGCACTGGTGTAATTTAGATCAGAATCTGGATGCATATGTAAATGTGTGCATGTATGCACACATGTAATGCCTGCTTTCTTACATATATATATACACCGGCTTTCATTTTTCAGTTAAAAATGAGTGAGAGAGAGCATCTGTTGATTATTTTTATGCTGAACAATTTTAGAGCAAGTAGCAAGAGGAAAAGAAATAATTTCAGGTTGTCAATGGGTTTTGGAGTCACGCATGCACATGCGCACCTTTACAACGTATTCTGGTTCTTGTCAGTCCCGAGCAGTAACTTTCCTCCTTTCACCTGACTCGCAATGCTGAATTTGCTGTGAGCCTCAAATCCCGTTTTTATTTCACTTCAGGGAAAATGGAGGCAGGGATGTTTAAAAAAAAAAAATAGAAAAGCAGAAAAAAAGGAGGAAAGACACCCCCAAAACAGCAGCCCCCCAGCCCCTGCTTCTATACCACCAGTCCAAACATGGAACATATTTTAGCAGCAGTGCTCCAGCTCTATCATATGTGCTGTGCAGAGTCATCATGGCCATGGTGCATAGCTGAGAGCCGGAAAGCAAACAGCTGCTGTAGCCTGATTTGAGTTAAAATAGTGTCAGTGTTTAGTCTGGCGCAGTGCTTCAGGAGAGATTGGCAGCTGGGTCAAACAAAGTCATTCCATTGGCTCCCTTCCCAGTAAGCTTCTGCTAGTATTTAGGTACTAGTGCAGCCTAGGCCCCTTTTCTCAGGGATAGCCTAACATCTGACCGCACCCTCTTTGCTTTTTAAAAAATGCCTTTTCACTCTTTAAGATAAATCCACTATTATACAATCTGCCACTAATTGTGTAATAAGACTGTTTTTTCGCTCGAAAGCTGACGCATCCTGCTCTCAACGTGGTGTAGAAAGCAGGCTGTTACAGTGCCGGATTAATAAAAGGGGCCTTTATGGTTTGTGAAAGAATATCTCTGTGCTTAGGCAGGAAACTTTTTGATCCACAGAAAAGCCAGACGACATCTAGGTAAGGCCGTGTATCAAATCTGCTTTTATGGGATAGAGGTGCAGCGAGCGCTGTTAATTGCAATTGCTTAATGTTTGCATGCCCGTTTCGATAAGCTTTTTAGAAAGTTTAGGAAATAGCTGCTCCCGCGTATCGAGCTCTTTCTCTCCTCCCCCCTCCTCACTCCTCCTATGCCTTTAACGCTTGCAAAGTCTCGTAATGATCTGCTGGGTTTTCGCTGAAACGCGCGCGGGCGCCTCGCTCCTTTTTGGAGAGGGGTTTCTTGCGGAGGCGCGCGGCAGAAAGTTCTGCTGTCGGACCCAAATGCTGTTAAAAGTGGAGTGGCTGGGGAGAATTTCCAGGGAAAGCTTTCAACTGTTACTGACTGCCTGTGCAATCATTTAAAAGTAGTTGAAAACTGCTTTGAACTAACAAGGGTTTAATTACGGAAAAGTTTAATGTGGCGATGGAAGGAATATTAAGTAAGTTGTCTTTGTCTCATACTTTTTAATTTTAGTTGTTGCTTTAGCCTGTTGGGTCACATTTTTTGTCAGCGCTGAAGGCTGCCATGAATTGGTAATGAGGGCCCCTTTTGCACATGATTTTGGCACTTGGCCAAAATCAACTTCCCAACGGCAAGCTTTCTCTAAAAGAACCTGAAGCATTTTTTTGTGATTAGGAATCATGTCTGAAAGCTGCCACAACCAGTTGTGTAGGCATGTCAAAATGACTTTATACAGTATATCTGAAGCATGGAGGGGGGGTGTGTGTCTGTTTTTTCCTTGTGTACCAAATTGTTGCTATTATCATTCTAAATTTCCGCAGCTTACGCGCCTCCAAAAACCAGGCTACAGGGAGCTAAGGCGTAATGAGGATCGCTGGTACCTTTATATTTTTCAACATGCCAAAGCAGCCCTAATTGTCACGTTTAAGCAGGATACAGTATTAGGGGTTGCTTAAAGCACTTGTAGACATAAAGCAGATGAATCTTTAAACTTTTGATCTCAGTAAATTATGCTCAGTGAACAGTAAGTAATGACATTTTCGAGAAGTTTCTTTGTTTGAATTGTGCGAGTGAAGCTTTTTGATACAACTTTAAAAAATACTTTAAAAAATACACGCCGAGATCCACTGGGGGGAAATTTGCAAGGAAAATCTCGGATGTGCCTTTGGATTTATCCCAGTTCCTTGAAGTCTGGGTATGGGTCTGATCTGTGAGACAGGGAGCAGGGGCTGGGTTGTCCTTTGTTGTTAAAAAGGGGGAAAGGGAGTTAGTCTAAACATTAATAAGGAGCTGCAAAAGTTCACGTTTCAAGTGTGCTCAGAGTTTCAAAACTTGTGGAGATCATCAGTGCAATAAATGGGTGATTATTCCTCGCTGGTATGATATAAACAAGTCTGGCACTGTAAGTGAATACATTATTATTGTACATTTGAACGTTTTGTGAATTTAATCTGTATTTAACAAAGCAGCCCAGCAATTGGAAGTTAAGGACCTCCTATTACATGCTGTGTGTACTCTACCCCAGTGTCTCTTCCATGTGCGTTCCATGTAAAGACAAAATGCGTTAGGCAGCATTTTTATTTTACATAACAGCACTTGTGGCTATAGCTGAGGAGTTGCTCGTTTCTTCCTGTATGTGTTGTTTACTTATAAGCAATACCATACTTCAGCAACCACATCCCTGTGGAACAGCCTTTTCGCACCTTCCCCTGCCCCCTGCCCCCCCCAGCCTTGATCCCTTTTGCAGTAGTTCCTGCTGTTAAAATGGGCTTTACAGGTATTGTCTTTCTTCTATTAAACCGTACATTTTCTGTAAGGTGTTTGTGTGCGTGTATGCGTGCGTGTGTGTGTGTGTTTCCTTTATGACATAATGCAAGACCTAGCCAGATAGGGAAAAAACTCGAGCTTTATAGACTCTTCAGTATCTGTACTTTCATATAGCTTGCCTGGGAGAGTTTGTTCATTGTTACGTTGCAGGAGACTGGGTTACAATATTCGAAAGTCTCCTGCAAGTTTAACTATAACATGTTGTATTTACAATGAAAGAAAGCAGACAAGATTAACATGTTGAAAAAAATAGATGGAGAACATTAGTAAAATAAAACAGGTAGGACTTAACTGCAGTTTTCTGGGATTTTTAAGAAGTTTTACGACAGGGAAAAATACATCACAGTTGAATCCTATTTTAATGTAAAGCATTGCCAGAACATGACCATACTGGGTGCAAAAGTAAATGTGACAGTAGAATTTTCGCAAATCGTTATGGGTTTTATTTGCTGGTGCGTGGAAGTAATTTCTCTTGAGTTACTAAATTAGGTACAGTTAATTTAAAGGATGCACATACACATCTAGTCACTGTGAAACTAACTTTAAAATGTTTTACTGTGATATTCCTAGTTTTACCTAGAAGGTTTTACTGTGAAATAATGAACACATGCTAGTGCACTACTTCTAGAGGTTTTCATTTCTGTTTTGGTTGGTGAAGGGTTCTGTTATAAATCACAGCAAGTTATGCTCCAAAAACTTTGTGAGCGGTTTCTAAATCCAGAGTCAAATTTTCTCTGATAGCATGCCTGAAGTGTAAAATCTAATATATGAAGTAACAGACAGTTTTGCTTAAAAACTTAAAAAACTGTAAATTTGGCTTTTGATTGCAGACACTAAATTAATGTTTTCCTTCATCAAGAAATGTATTGTCTGTATGAACATACAAAGAAGTCATGCTTCCATCAGATAAATCAATGTTCTGTATTCATAAGTATTAAGGATAAAGTTTAAAATGTATAGATACTGTATTCTGTTTTTAACTCCCAAACTGGTAGATTAATGTTTCTTCTTTATTGTTAGGTCAATAAATAACTGGTTAGTTACTTTTCCTGAGACTACAAAAGGTGAAGGATATTAAGTATTCTCCATTATGCCATTTTTATTTTTAACAGCCCTCGGGAATAACGTGTCTCTAATCTTCCTACTTGGAGGGCTTTATGTTTTCTGTTTGTTTGCAAACATATCATGAAAGAGTGCAATTACAAAGCTTAACTTTGTTGTAATTTTGTATCTTAGATTTTGCTCCATAGAACTGTTGAACTCCCAGTTACCCATTTCAGTGCAGTAAACCCATTTATTCTCCATTCAAAATACAAATTCTTGCTTTGTAGTTGGCATTTTTAATCACCATTAGGCATTAATATTTCATGTGTTAGTAGTGCAGTGTAAGTGGTACATATTGTTATACATTTGAATAAAAGTTACAAATGTATTTATAAAATACTTTCACTTATATGAAAAAAAAAAAAACCCTAAACATATTGTAGAACACTTTCAGTTTATCAAGAAAACATGAGGTCTTGTAAAAATAGCTTTATTCCTCAATAGATTCTACTACATGTTTTAAAACTTTAGAAAGGAAACAGGGCTGTTTTGTTTTTTGTGGGGTTTTTTTTAGCAAGCATTTCATTGATATAAACTAAGCACTTTGTTCTATATGTTCTAAATTCCAGCAATGAGATAAATAAATTGCTGCATTGGATGGAACATAATTATTGAATTTTGGCAGAACTTCAGTGAACTCTGCCATGAAAGATTAATGTGCACAGTGTGCTCTTAGATTCTAAAGTAACAGAGTAAGATAAGGGGAGTGCATAACAGGCTCCAACCTTTGTGGTTTAGAGAAAATAGAAAACGATGGGCAAATGTTAACTTTTGGTATAAACTGCTAATGATAATGTTTTGTCATCTGGGTGATAAAAACTACAGGAGGAGACAAGAAAATCCAATTTAACAGAAATTCTCTCCATTTCTTTCTTGCTCTGTTTCCCATTTTTCTGTATTGGAATAGCCACAATTGCTCTGTATTCTTACGAAAAGGAGAACGTAGCAGGCAGACTACTTGCAGTATCCAGTAATGTAATGTACTAATGAAATCCCTCCATATCAGCATGTCGTATGTGGTTTTTCACTACAATTATGATTTTGGTTTGTGATTATGCTACAGTGATTTCAGAATACAAGTAAAATTGCACTGGCTGGATGAAGGCTACGTGTAGTCGTAGTAGTGTTTGTTATTACTCCCCCTCTCTTCTTTCTCTACCAAACCTTGATAGTTTAAAACATTTGCTTCAATTGACAAATCGTGGTTATAATCACAAAATCATATTCCTCTTGGCTTTTAAATAATTACTGCGTCCAAATAATGTTTTTACTTGAGAACAAAGATGCGTTGTCCTGCCAGTCAAGCTCCCTTGGCAGGACCAATAGGATTGCAAAGACCTTTTAGTATTTTCAGGCAGTTCACGATAGGAGAGAACGGGCATGGCATGAACCCTGCTCTGGGGAAAACGGCTGTGGCTTTTTGGCAGTACCCGGCTCCCGGGAGTAATCCCTCTGCCTGCTCGGCCTCCCCGGCTCCCTGTACCTAAGCCCAGGTGTTTTCCCTTTCTCAGGTGTGTGAAGCCCCACACACCAGTCCTTTGCCCTGGAGCTGGTTTCCAGCGGGTTTCAGGGGCGATGGCATGATG
This sequence comes from Ciconia boyciana, assembly GCF_034638445.1. Taxonomy (NCBI): domain Eukaryota; kingdom Metazoa; phylum Chordata; class Aves; order Ciconiiformes; family Ciconiidae; genus Ciconia; species Ciconia boyciana. Next base: position 110,217,236 of record NC_132934.1, read on the forward strand.
GGCAGGCTCTGGCGTGGCTCCAGGCCGGTTATGGGGGCCCGGGCCCAGTGCACCCAAAATGCCTGGAATCAGAGGGAGTTAGGCAGGGAGGATGCATCCATGGTGGGTTTTTTCTCTGTTTGTTTGCTCCTTGCTTCCAGACCGTTAACCTGCTGCTAAGGCCAAGTGTGTTCAGCTCAGTGTTTTAAAATGGCAGGTATCCAGGATCTTGGATATATTTCATGACTTCAAAGACATTTCTGCTCTCCTTCCCAGTCACATCCTTAAGCTCATAATGACAGCGTTACGAGTGGGATAGTTAAAGATGTATAAGGGCAAGGAGCTGATCTAGGGCCCAGCAGAGAGAATCCCCCTGACTTTGCGGCTCTTTGGATCCAGCACCCTGTGACCCGGCTGCTCCGGGATGCCAAAAGCTGCCTCTTCCCCCTGAGTTCCTGACGGCACTAGTGTGGCTGGCATTGCCATCTTCCTCAAGCAGCTTTGTTGTCTTCATTGGCACTCCTCGAAGAGGAAGGTTTACTGAGTTAAAAGGCTTGAACATGCCTTCCTTGGTTGTAAAGAAGCAGACATACGAGTGCTTATTTTGCCCATTTTCCCTCGTCCTTCTCCCCTTCTAAGAATGACTCCTGTGGCTGACCTTGATTATATCCATTCGTATCACCATTTCAAACAGAGTTCAGAAAGTGCAGCTCCCTGTCTTCTAGCGTATCCTGATTTAAATGCTGCATTAGGTAGTGTATGTCCGAAATGAAATGAATTTACATTCTAGGCCTATTATTTTGATAATTAGATGTAATTTTCTTTCAGTAAGGTTGATTTCAGGATACCTTCATCTTCAAACAAAAAAAAGCATATTTTTGTCTTTTGTAGAGTACTGTAGAGTGCTTCAGTCTTTGTTTGCCCTGTAAGTGTATTTAGTTGGAAAAGCTTTAACAAGTTATATTCAGAGTGTGCCTGTGTTTTGAAGTAGACCACGATCCTTTTTTCTTTTAGGTTTAAGCAATTCACAGAAATGAACATTTTTTTAGCAATCTAAAATCTGAACCCACAGATCATAGAATAGGAGGAGGAATATTATGCCCTCTTTGCATGGATAATAAATGTATTTGCAATGTGAAATCAGGTTATGCTTTTACAGCAGCGGGGTTATGGACTGTTAACATATTCAATCTCTTAAAATATTACGAACATTTTTGCAAAAGTTACATATACGGCCCAGTGAACACCCCCTACATTATTTTAATGCATAATAGTTGGGTGAATGTTTAAATGCCTACCAGGTGTCACATGGGAGGTTCTGAGATGACAAAAAAGGTACATTAAAGCAAATCTTGCTGTTCCCTCTCTGCTGACCCGGGGAGTCCTGCCTGCCACAGGAGCAGCAGCTCTCCTGGGTGGTGCGAGCCAGCGGCGCTGGGACGCTTCTGCGCCTCGGTGCGGCTGTGCGTAGCGGCGGGGGGAGAGCCGTGGGAGGGCAGGAGCGAAGCCAAGGTACTTGCAACTGTACAGATCGGTTGTTATTCTGCCTGGTAGAGAGGGAGTGTAGAGGCTGTCTCGGGATCCCAGGCTGAGGTCTGCTTTGAGTCTTTCTCAAAGCGGGACGAGTTTCTTTCAGCTGCAATCCCAGAGCCCTTGGCAGCGTGCGGTGAAGTTACGTGGGCAGCGAACTGGGAGAGGGCTCAGTGCTGTGAGGGATCCTCTGTGGCTTCATGAGTTACCGCAAAACTTAAGTCCTGAATTAAAGGCAGAAAATACGAGACAGGTGAATGTGGTTTGTTAGATGTATAACAGTGTGGAAGCTTTTCTTTCAAGCATAGTAACTGATAAGCAGATTAAATTCTGCTAAAGTGATGTTCGGGGTTTTTTTAGTTACCTGCACATGGTGCAGGTCAGCATAGCAAATTAGCCTAAAATATAGTCTGTAAAATTGTGTACTTTACATTTTTTAAAGTTATGCATACTGGTGTCCATTTCTGATGAGTCTGTCCCTGGGCACGCCAGGTCTCCCAAGGGCTGAGCATTACAAACGCTCAATCTTTCCCTTCCACTATGATATACAAAATTTTGCATGTCAACATTGCACTCTTCCAAAATATTGAAAGAGTGTTGTAAAGAAGAAAAGGATTCCACAGACATCTGAAACATCTTTTTTTTTGGTCAGAAATAAGCAACAGTGATGTAAAAAAGCTGTTACATTTGGCTGGGGCAGGGGAGAGTAAGGAAGGAGGGTTAAGTTTAGAAAACCCAACCTAGTCGTGTAACTCACAATGTTTGCAACCTATGAAAATGTGACAGAATTGAAATACCATTAGGCTGACAGATCACTGTTGAAATTGCTTTTTGTAATCTCAGAGCATGGCTGAAGAAGCAGAGTATTTGACTATAATACTCCTGTATTAATAGTAGGAAAGAAATAAATATTGGAAAGGAATTCCAAACACTTACAAGGTATCTCATTTGGGGGCATACATTATTTTGCTAAATTCCAATTCCCAGACTGGTAATCATGATTGTTAATGTATATCTTTTATGACTTTCAGAGCAAGAGAAGCCAACTTTAGGAGCATGCATATTGTGATATCCTCAGCGGTAAGTACCCTAACTGCAATCAAGTTTATTACATTTTTGTAGAGTGGAGGCCTTTTCAAGACCACACTTGCTGCAGCTTAGTCACACAACAGCTTCAAATGTCGTTCTGGAATAATAGGGTAGTAATGTGATATACTCTATAATGGAAATCAGTGTAAAGCACAGGTGGTTGCTAGCATTTGTGTGGTCAGATATAAAAGCTTCACTATGGGTACAAGCTACTGCTTTCCCACTTGAGGAAAATATAATTAAAAGTGGTTTCCAGATGTGCTGGCACACATCTGCCGTTTTTAAAAGTGAATTTTGCAAATACAAATTGAACTGTGTTGCATTCATCATTATAAAGCTGTTGATGGGTTTTCAGGTAATAAAAAGGTTGGAAGAATCAACACCCCTGCTGTAAAACTAAGGTGTCTTTAGACAACAGACAGTAGCATTTTATGTTCACATTGCGTTCTAAGGATTTTCTGTGAGTAGTTCATAGCTGAGCTGTGGCAAATATGCAAAATCTATCTAGACAAAAACTAACACTGATTTCATGAAAACATGAGAGGTGATTCCTTGCTAGCGATTTTATTTGCTACCAGATAGATGCAGCAAGTTTGGGCTTTTTTGCTTGTTCGTTTATTTTCAGTGCAGTGAAATAAATGCTTCCCTAAAACATTAGATTTCAGGTCCTTTACCCTGATTTTCAAGATGTTTAAATAGTCAGAAAACAAAAAAAAATATAATGTGCTGAAAAATGACCTTTAATTTGTCTCAGAACAGAAAACAGAAGAAACTCTGTACTTATAGGCTTACATAATGCATCCTTAGTTGAACTATCTGGAAAAAAATAAATTAGAATAAAATTCAGAAAAGGTGTTAGGCTTTAAAATATTGTTGAGAGGAGATTATGGATCTTTTGATTTAGCCAAATATAGATTTTTAGGACAAACTGGTTGTCCTAATATCCATTTGATTTCGTTAGAAGTAGTATTTCCCCTGGAAATGTTGTTATTAAAATAACATCCCTGTTTCAGAAAAAAGTTTTTGCAACTCCAGAAGTTTTAGTTACTGCTGCTGCTTGGAACAAGCACAAGGGAAGAATGCTGTGCCTGCCATCTTCTTCATGATGCTTCTTCTAGCACTGCACCAATTACTAGTACCTATGTCTTCCAGTTAATTTTGAAAAAAGTGAAGGCTGGGACCTACTAGCCTAAGGGTCTTGGACTATTGACCAGGCTGCTAAATAATAAGAGAAGAATTTTTAAGATACTATGTGCAATATTGCCTGACCTTTGTATAGATTTCCTTTACTTACTTCCACAGATGTGACTCGTAGCATTCCTTGTCAAGTGAGAGTCTAATCCTTAACATTTTATTTTAGGGAAATACTGACACTGAGTAAATAATTAAATGTTTTCTGGATGTTTCCTCTTAGTTGGACTTTTCTGCATAGAAGTTGCTTTTTCCATTTAAATCTCTCTTTCTTGACTAAGCAGAATTGAAACCCTCTTTTGAAGTGTGCAAATGTTGGAATACTTTGCAGAAGACTGAGTTAGAAAAACAGCTGCTCTGATCAAATAATTTTTAATATAAAACTTAACATGTACTCCATACTTAAATTTTTGGATTAAATTCTCTGTGTGAAACGTTGTAAGTTGTTACAAAGGCATTGACAGATTCAGTGAGGGATTCAAAATGCAACCTTGGTAGTAAAGATAGCAAACTGTCCTATGTGTTCTTCTTTTCTGTAATAACGTAATAACTCAGAAAGGTCCTAGTGCTGGTAAACGAGAGTGTTCTGGCTTGAATGTTTTCACGTCTCCGAGACAGAGGGTCTGGATCAGCACATGGTATCTGATCAGTGCCTGGGGCATCTTGAGGATATAATGAAACAGATGATAATCAATAAGCAGCGTATTAATAACTTCAGAGTGAAAATGCTGATTTCAGCAATATTGGCTGCTAGTACAGCAGACCATTTTTCTTGAGTTGTAATGACTGGGTATATTATAAATGTTCTATCTTGATATAAAGACTTCAAATTTGTGCTACCAGTGACTGTTTTACAAGTATGTGTTCACTAACACATGCACATACATTTAATATTAAATCACATTGAAATCACTGTTTGCCCAGAAGGTAGGATTTTGGCACCCAACTGTTATAAGTCTTTTTTTTTTTTCTGGCAAAATGCCATTTGCCATCAAACTTAGAAATGTCTACAAAAATACAGACATTCAGATGTGAAAATGTGCAAAATGAACACCACTTAGGCACTTAACTCACAGTCTGTTGCAATTAAGACTTGTTAGTGGTCACTCCCCTTAACTGGCTATTCACGTCAGAGACCAGCCCCGGCCAGACCCACAACTTAGCTCGCAGTTTTGTACATAACCTTTTTGTGTAAAGGGCCAGTTTTCATAGGAGCTCAGATGGGTTAGACAAAATAAGTAGCTTACTGAAAAAAAAAGATTTAAATGGGGATTTTATGTCCTTGGTAACTGCAGAATTTTGAGTGCTTGTTGATTAATCGTATTCTTATTAGTTGAAAAGTAAAATGCTGACCTGACTGGGGGAGATGTCAAAAAGTCTTTTGGGGCTGTGCATCAAGGGACATGAAGAAGGCAGCTTATTGGATGGCAAAGATCTTGCCTTGACCGATAGATGCAGAAGACAACCCACCAAGGACATATCTCCCCTCAAGTGCAACAAACGTGTCCAGTGTACTTAAAACAGCTGAAGCAATACTATTCTGTGGTATAAAGCTCTACCAGACACTGAGTACAATTTTATAAGAGGCCAGTGAGTTGATGACTGTGAGTGGAGAAACTGTTATGTATGTATGATACCGTTGCTGCTATTTATTGCCAATTTTGCAAGGACGTCCTTTTCTGAACATCTGTATCCTTGTTTTTGGTAGTATTCCAGAGTTCATCAAGTGCAATGCACCCTATTTCACCCAGAAAAAAATTTGAAAATGCCTGCTTTATATTGCATTTTATCTCTATTTAGAACACTTTTTTTGCCTTGGGCCTTGAGTTGTTGATTTCAATACTTTCTTGTAAATCGGGATCATTTCCAGCATTTCTTATGTCTTCCAGATACCTATTCTTCACCTTAAATTAAAGACTTCTGTCTGTGGCTTCACAATTAGTTGATGTAAGAAAATAGTCTATAATGTTAGAAATCATTGAGTAAGGCCTTGGGAAGAGTAAGCCACAGAAAAAGGAGGACTCTTTAATATTAAGACTCTCTTAAAAAAAATATCCCTAATGATGAAAAAATTCAGAGGGGAGAAAGAAAGATACATTCAAAATATTTCTAAAAAATATTCTTCAAAAATTTTCATGAAATGACTTTACAGAACTTGAAGATGAATCAGAAATAATTATCATGTGTGTCAAGAATTTTTTGAAGTTTCAGAACTTTCTCCTCTCTCAAATAGTAAAAAAAAGATAAAATATCAATTATTTTATAAATAAAGGTCGGGGGGAGGGTGAATCAAATTAACTTAAATATTTAATATCAGTGATTTTGAAATATTTCATTTTGGTTTGTTTTTCTACATATCTATATTACTCTTTGGGGGAAGAAAAAAACCCATAATTTTGAACTTTAAACCAGAACTTTTTCATCTTGAAAATATCTAAATTAAATATTTGAGCAATTTCAAAACACTCTCTGCTTTTTAAAATGGCAAATTAATTGACACATTTCTTTGCAAATAACTGCTTTTAATGAACCGGGCTTTTCTGAGGGAAAATTATCTAAAATATTTCCTGCTAACTGTATCATGTGACAAACATACTATATATTTTGTACTTCTGTAATCTTTGTGCTTGTGGTTTTGTACAATGTGAAACGTTAACAAATTATCAATTTAAGCCATGCATTTTCTTGTTCCTTCTTAGAGAGAATGAAATAGATGATAGCAGAAATATATGGAGAATCTAGTTCAAAGGCTTTGGCTGTGGATAAGCCTCATTTACTCATGTAAATAAGACCACTGAAACCACCAAAAGTTGTGTGCTTAGTGATTTACTCAAGGTCAGTATGTGTTACACCATTATAAATATACCTTATATGAGCCCTGCACACAGGTCGTAACACTGCAAATAAGCTTGAATACAGCCATGCAGTAAGTTGCTGCCCTGAGCTTTCATCTCCTTTAGGTTTTCCCCCAGCACCTGGGAAACCTGTGCAGTACACGTCTGTAGCCAAAGCAACGTTGCCTACTGCAGCGTGACTAGCAGCAAGACAGAGTCCTTGGGAAACCAGAGGTGGTCTCCATGGAGGCCCCGTATCCTACCGTCTGGCTGCGTGACTCCAGTAACTTGCCTTCTCCCTGCATCAGCCCTCCATTTAACTGGGCTGAAATCCCTTGGTATTTTGCTGTTTCCCAATATCATCCTGTTGAAATGTTTCAGCGTTGTTTAAGGAAGGCTTAAAGACACAGCTCTTAATAGGGTTGTCATTCAGACTGATTATACCATTGCTTTTTACATTTCTTATGAATGAATATCTGCTCTCAGACAGAAATGTGGGCACTGTGCCTTCTATTCTTGTGCAGGGTTGTCAGTTGTGGCACTAGCACCGAAGATGAATATATCCCCTCCTCACCTGTTTTGTTAAGACCGTTTCTATATTCTTTGCTAATCAAATGCTTCAGAATTGAGATTATTTCTCATCAGTGCTGACTGAATTACTAGAGACACTGAAGAGCGAATATGTTCTAAACATTTATTATTTGCATTTTTCTGTGATGCAACTAAGGGAGCTTTTTATTTTGAGGTATCCAGTGTCTTGTTAGAACTGGCTTCCAAGTTCAGATGATTAAAGGGATATTGTATATCTCTGAGAAATGAGCTTTAGCCATTTAGGAACAGGGCATGAGTTTCTCTCTCTGTCAGTAGTTCAGTTTAAATGCACGTCTGCACAATGAGTGCAATTGCTGTTGACAGACACTCCCTGCTTAGCTGTGAGTGTGTTGGTACTCTGGAGTGCGATATCCTGCTTTGGGCACTGTACAGCAAGAAGGAGGCAGAGTACAATGACGATAATCAGAGGTCTTGAAAACCTGATTTACAAGGAAAGTTTGAATGAAGTGGAGTCATTAGCCAAATGTGTTAGGAAAGACAAGAATAACTGGTGCTGCCTTGCGGAAGCGTGGTGGACTAGATGATCCCTTGTGTTCTCTTCAGCCTATCTTCCCATTCCCTCCATAATTTCCCCCATTCTCTGATTACTTCACCCCCAACACACACAGTTTTTTAACATTTCAGGGAGAATTTGTGCACAGAGCTTCTTGTTATTAAGCTTGTAAAGAGCTGGTCAGAAAAATTTAACTTCTTTCATTATGATAATATTTCATGTCTGGCAAACTGATTTGTAAGCCAAGAGCTACTTTAGCGCATGACATTTGGGAAAAGAAGTCTCTTCAGCCTTTATCACGGCTCCTTTTTGCAGTTGTATTTCCTGGAACAGTGCCTGAATACCTGCATTGCTTTCTGAAATGAGGAGGAACAACCCTCCTGAAGCTCTTGGTCCAGGAGCAAATTCTCTGTGTTCTGTTTTTACTCCATCCATAGGTCCATTGTCCCCACAGGCATCTGAAACATGCCCTTGAAAATGCAGTGGGAAAGCCCCACTTCAGTAAAGCTTAAATAAGGGAGAGTACTTACTAGCAAATTGTGGATATATGAAAACAAAAAAAGAAAAAACAACCCAAAACCCGAAACCCAAGCCCCTAACAAATTGTAAGTTATTTCAGCTTCAGGATGGCAGCTTCCTAAATGGCTAAGAAAGTGCCTATGGGAAGATCCTGTACTTATAAGATAGCTGAAGATAAATTGGGGTTTGAACATTGTGGTAATTTTGTTTGGATTTTATTTTAGCCTTTTCTTAGCACTAAAAGAAACAGATGTGTACAATGCTGAGAATGTGTGTCTAATGCTAAACAAATCCTTTTGCACATACAAAAGGTGACTACGTGGAGTCTGTGTTTTGCCAATGGATTCAGTAACATACTATGAATAAGCTTGGAGCACACACAAATGACAAACTCTTGATAAAAAATGGTAAACTGCAAAGTCTTGTTATGCTAGCTAGAGCTGCAGTAGACTACCATATCTTCCTTTAAAAAATGATGGATATTGGACACTGACAAATGGATCAAATACCATCAAAGTTGTGTGGGTAGATAGATAATTTCTTGTCAAAAGTGTTCAAAGTAATGTTAGGATTCTCTCCTTTGATGTGAGCTGGGGAGTTTGTAGGGCAGAATGTGTCTCATAACATGATGAAAACCACCTGTCTGTTTCCTCCTGAGCAACCAGGTATCTTACTCATTAAGCACTGTTTGCCTCAATGTTCTACAAGGCAAACTTATAGCCCCTGTCTGCCAGGAAGCTCTCAAGCTGGAAAGCAAACATAGGCTGGAGACAAAATACACCGGGACATCTACAACAAGTCTGTTAGAGCAAATAGAAAACATCAACAAAAATAGATGGAGTAAGGGAGCAGAAGATGTTGGACATGCTTGTAGTCTTTGAAGAAAATGAAGAAAATTCGAATTTGTGGTGTTCTGCATACGAGTGAAAAAAAGAAAAAGAAAATCCAACTGTGTGGAACACAGGAAAGAAGGTGCTAAAGTAAAACAAGAATATAATTAATGATGGAGTAAAAACCACGTGGTCTGAAAATATAGCAAGGATGTGGGCAAGGTAAGGATCCTAGAAAGCAAATTTAGGTAGAAGCAGGTTTCCATAATACATCCAAAAATACTAGGAACTGTGAGGATACTGAGTAGAAGGCATGCACTAAAATTATACTTACTAAATAGTGTTTTCAAAGGCATATGGAACTCTTTACAGTTAAAGACACATCTAGATAACATTAAAAGATGACCAACTGATCACGATGGTTCCTGGTCCATAGTTGAAGGTAAGTTTGGTAAAATTCATCTGGCTGCAAAGTTATAGTAGTACCATGTCAAGAACAATCTTGGAAAAGAGATTTTCTAGTCAGTGACTGCTTATTTTTAAGCCGTGTAATCCACCTGAATGGTGTGGACTTTATCTTCTCTTTCTTCTTTTTATCTTCTCAGGTAGAAAAGTTTCTGTTCCCTTGGGTTTGGCTAAAAAAAAAAGGGGGGGGGGGGGAACTACCAAAACACAAATCTTTGCACACATTAGAAACAGACAAACTTCTCTTTCTGCAGCGTTTTTCCCATCCACTTTTAAGTTGTAAGGGAGAGCATAGTTGCCTATTTCCTTCCATAAACTGTTTGATCCCTTATCAGCCACAGCCCTCCCAAGTTTTTCCAGGGTGTACCTTCAGCTTTTTACTGCTGAATTCACTTTTTTTTTTGCAGATTTTAGACAATGCATTTGATGTTATCTGTACCATGATCTTTTCTGATGTGTGCTTGGTCTGCTGAGGTGCTGAAGAACATCTATTTGAACAGCTCAAAGATGATAAACGAGGTCGAAATAATGATAGGGACAATGTAGGAATTAAGCAGTATCTGGCCTTTCTGCTGCCCTTCTGTTCTGAGCTTGTATTTCACTCAAAGTATTACTCATCTTCTGAGCACAAAACAACTGATTTTTTGTGGTAAACAGTTATTTTTATATTCCTTTTAAAAATTAAGAAACTGGTAAGAAGAATTGTTATTGCCAAAAATGTCACAGAGGATCAGTATCAAAGGAATCAGAATTTAGAAATCTGAGCTTGCAGTGGGAATTGAAGGAAACTCCAAAAGAGTATCTCTGCAATAGATGTCAGACTTGTGATGAGATTGTGGAAATCGAGGAGCAGAAAAGGAAACAAGTAGGGGTCTGTTGTGACCTGAAGTTATGAAAAAGGGAGGAAGAAGGGACACCACAAGGAGGTGGATAATCCCAGGTAAGATTTCAAAGTTTTCAGAGCATATCCAAATCAAATCTCTGTGGTCTCTGACATTTTGCCTGTTAAAAACAAGGGCAACATTCTAGCTGAGAAGTGTATGTTGAAAAATCTGTTTGAAGCTGAAATAATTTGGAAGAGTGTGTTCATGAGTAATGAGCCAGGAAGCAGTGAGGAGTCTACGATGCAGTCTAGAAAGTGAACTCATGGTTTTATGCTAGCATGGGAGACTGCCGATGTACAGCTATCAGACCAGAGTAACTAATGGATGAAATTAGAAGTGAGACTGCTGCTTTACTCCATCTGTGAGGTGGCATTTCTGGAAAAAAAAATCAAACAAGATTTTCGGTGCTAAGAACCCCAAATATGCTTTTTTTCCCCAAATCGCAAGTTAAATGTCAGTATTGCTTGCACATATACAATTTTAAAAATGTTCTGGAGTGAATCATGTGTCGTCTCACAGAACATTTTCCAGCCTGACTGAAGTCACTTTTCTCCTTATACACAACATGGGTAATGAGGCACGACTGAGAACAGGAAAACCCAGCTTTCAATGGGAAATATAGGAAATACTTGAAAAAAGATTTACAAAACAGAAGGGGAAATGGCCTTTGAGAAGGGGAGGCATCAGGGCCCATTATCCTAGAATTACAGTACTAGTTCAGCAGTTTTCTGTTTATTTTCCAGTCATGTACGCTCCTTTCTGTTTTTCTTCTTGATAGCTATACATACTCAAAGCCTCGTAGTTAAAACAAGAAAACAGACTCTGAATTTTTTGTTCTGTTGACCCTATAACAACTGATCTCTTCTCAGCAGTTTAATGCCATATCACAAAAGTTAGCAAAATGGACTATATAAGATCGTGTGCACCATACCCTGGTGGAAAATATACCAGAATAAAGTTCAAAGGTTTTATTTCCAACATGTTACTTGAGAAGAAGTTAGGAAAGAAAAGTGGTCTTGTTACACAGATGTCTTTTCATTTATTTGGGTCCACTGACAGTGAAATACTTCAGTCTTTACCTCTGAGAACACCAAAGTGGTGACAGAGTGATTTTCACCACCTTATTAACAGCAAGCAAACAAAAATCCTAATTGAAGTTCAAATGGACCTCGTCCTGAAATTAAGAATTCAGTTTTGAAATGAAAGCTTTCCATGTGGGTTTCCCATGTGTTTTGTCCATGAGATTTTTTTTTCTGTTTTCCTCTGTCACTTACTAGTTTAGCTACCGCACTTTCTCCTTTTCTGTTTTTCCTTAGAGCTCTTCCTTCAAAAGGATGGGCTGCTCAAACTGCTGCAGTATAGGCCTGTCGCGCTAGAAAGCTGTACAGGTATCACACATGGGCTACTTCCATTGGCTACCTCTTCATTTTGAAATCCAGTCGGGAAGTTGCTTTTCTGGATTTTGAAACTCACCAGTGCTCACTGTAATACCACTTTGGGGCATCTCAGTTTTGTCCCAGCGTCACTTCTGCTTTCATCTTGTTCAGTTCTCATTCCCCGTATTGCTCCTGCCTCTTTTTCCTTGTCGGAAACACAGGGTAACCTTTGCATCACACAGTCACTGGACCCGTGTCTGTTTGTTTACTAGCCTTTGATTGTTGCTTTTGTAAAGCTTTTGTAAATACTTGTTATGAGGCGTAGTGTTTAAAAAAAAAAAAGAGGTGGCATCATGTCATAAGGTTCTTCTGTTCAATTAAGTTATTCCAAGTTTATATTTATACAGGTGATTAAATGAGATCCTTGTGTGTTTTTCTTACAGTGCAGTGCTTTAGCTCAGCTGGGTCTGCCTTTACCCACACAGCACGATTTCGTAACAGTTTGTATTAATTCCTTACTCTTATAGTTCAGTTGTAGCTTCTGAAGAATTTCCTATGGTTTCTAGAATAGAGATAGAATCCGCTTACTGTGCCCTCAGTGGAGGCAGACAGAAGTAGAAATTAATAACCATTCATTGGAATCCTTTGATTTTATGATATGGTTCTCAGGCATCCGTTCTTGGAGAGTTTGGGGGCTATTTCCATCATGTAATGTAAAAAGACAGTTCAGAAAAAAAGGTAATTGGAATTTCCCTCTAGAAAAGGCCTTCTGTCTCCATTGATGGGCATGGAAACGTGTCTTCTTAACTGCGATAAGTTAGGTACCAGAAGTCAAGCAACAGAAAAATCATCATCTGTTTTGAGGTCTTGTAGTGTGGGTTATTAAGCTTGAGGAAAATTAGGGGAGGATTCTCATAACTGGTCTGAAGCAAACTTCAAAATTCCCACCTCACTCTCTTCTCCAGGGTGTGAAGTAGTGCCCAGTCTTCTTATGCTTTGAAACTTGCATCACTTTTTCATTATGGACAGTGGTACATAATTCCAAACAATGATCCTTCTCCTGTATTTTAAGCTGGGAAGAACAAATTCTGTGTCACAGAGACCATATTGCCCTATGATATTTGCTGAAAGTTTGTACATTGCAAAATTCTCATGTATGTATCCGGAGATACATTTGAGTCAGTTTTATTCCTGGAGACCAACTCTTAACTCATTATAGCTTTTATTATAAATTTAAGAAAATGTCAATATCATATCTGAAGGATGAAGCTAAATATAGAAGTTGGCTGGTGCCTTTACACAGTGCAGTGCTCATCATAAGAAGGATGCAACAGCTACCATTTTTGTGGGAGTTTGTTTCAAAAAATAACCTGAGCATATAAAATAAGAGAGTTGAAAAGGAGATTGTACTCAAAGGATTGTCCTTTGCTCTTCACACAGTGCTTAAAGTCCATTCCTGCTTTTTTCTGGTCATTATGAATGCACAAATGGCATCCTGCAAAACCTCCTGTAATGCATTACTCTAAATGCCAGTCAGATAATATATGAAGAAATCTATTACATATCAGAGAGTGAGACTGGAGGTGAAAAACAGACATGGTCTGAAATGCCCTTGTGTAGCTGACGAATGGCATTTCACAGCAAGTTGGCCTCATCAGAAGCTGTGAGCACAAGATATTTACAATATCTTTAGACAGCATCTCTCTCTGGGCACAATGATTCTCTGTTTCTTTGAAACAAGCTGTCATAGTACTTGAAAAGAATTCTCTAGTATTTCATTACTGTGATATGAAAAATTTATTTAAAGAAGCAATTTTTCTTTAGGTCTGCAGGTGGAAGGTGAAGCCAAAAAAAAACTCTTGACAGGTGCAGGTTGGGGTAAATAATGCATTATAAACTACAGTTGCAAACTGATAAAGCAAACCATATAAAAATGTGGAAGTGGCAGGTAAACTATATTCTTGGAAAATTATTGGTCAGTGAGGTCTAGAAATATATTGCTTCAGCAGTGTTTCCTCAATTTTGTCTCCTAGAAGTCAGTGGTTTTGTTAGTTTAAAATAATGGATATCCTGAGCTTATTATATGGACTGTCTGTTGGAAGTAAAATCAGCACACATTTTGGGAATTGGATTTTTACATTACAATGTCATGCTCTGTAAGATGACTTTCCAGTTGTGCAGCACTTATACTCCCAGGTACGGTAACTGCGTGATAGGGCAGTAGATAGAACTTGTAGCTGTACTATACTAAGTTTTAATAAATCCCATAGCAATAATGAAAACTGATCTGCTCTTTCATGGCTAAACATGGTTCTGGGATTTCAGAATGCTGAGAAGTATTGGCTTCACAAGCAGCCATGTGTTTTTAATTCAGCAGTCTTAATTACAGGAAATTTAATGATAATGAATAGTAACAAAGAATAAAATAAAAAGGAAAAAAAGACAAAAGAGAACTTAGTTTCCATCCAAGCGAAAGAAGCATTTTGGTAGTAAATTGGTGCCTTTACATTGGAAAATTCATTTGTTGTACTTAGAGCATATACGCTAACTGTTAGCAGTTGTCCTTTATTTCATTTTTGCTTTCCTTTTTATTTCTTCTTTGGTTTCCCTTTTATGGCTACAAATATCTATTTAATAATTGGAAAAACATTATGTTAATGCGTGATCCTAAACAGGAAGGCAGCTGGTGTCTTAAGAGTTTGGTAATAGGATATCAGATTTTGTCACTGCTATAAAGTCAGTAATAAACTTAGGCAAAATTTTGGCCCTGTTGAACAAGAGTTTTGCCATTGACTTCAGTAGAATCAGAATTTCATTGCTGGGGTGTGATAAGCAAAAGCCTGAGTCAGAGCCCGTGGCAAGCAGAGGAAAGCTGCCTGTTTGGTTTGCCTTGGCAGAGGCCTGAAGCCATCTCCTGACGACTGCTCGGTTGCCCATGTTTAGACTGAAATGTTCGTAGTCCCTCTGTCTGTATCATAGAGGCATCCAACTTCTGCAGCTTGTACCTTACTCAGTAGACTATCTGATGGCTGAACAGGCAGAAAGGTATGTCGTCTTTTGTTTGGTTTGTTTGCTTTTGTTTTCCAGAAGTGCTGGAAAGGCAGTTTGGAGGAGTCGCTGCTGCTGTGCCCTCTCTGCTTTAACTTTTAGTGAATAAGACTTCAGTCTCCCAGTTTTGTAAGACGTCAAAGAATGAAATAACCAAGAAACAAATGTTCAGCACTTGGCACCAAATTAAACATAAGGATGATAAAGTGTAGGATCCTAAGCCTGGAAAGCAGGCCAGTTAAAATACCAAATGATCCAATTACAAATAAAAGACAAATTCTTATTATTGTTGGGGAACTGTTGAGGTCATTTGTTCATGGTGATTCATTGAGTGAAGGAGTTTAATGTCCAACAGCAGCAGCAGCTTATACTAGACAGATTTCATTCAAAATTATTTTTGATGTAGACTGTAATCAATTAACTATAGTGCTCCTCATGTCAAATGTTATAGCTAAATTAATAGCTTTACCTAAGTCTGTTGGTAGGTTTATTTATGGGCTGCATATCATGGCAACGTACATAGATTTATGACATTAATAAAAAGGTGAACTGCTTAGTGATGCAGCTTGTCTGGTAACCATTTGTTCGCATAGCGTCAATCAAATTTCAAAAATACAAATTTGCAAAAGCCTGAAAATTCCAAGTAATGTCTGACAGTCACATCCTTAATTTTCCACACCTTTATTAAAAATATCTATTGAATTAATTTTGAAATTGACTGAAACTTCCTTTTAACTTCAGTCTAATTATGCTTTCAATTTAAGAGGTGTTTCTTCATAGCCCTTCTTAGGAAAAGTTCAGTAGCAGCAAAGATGATGTTAGAAACTTAAACTGTTTATTTACTTTTTACTCTCAATGCAGTAAAACTTTAAACCTATTTTGTAGTCCACAGCGTTTTTCAAAGAACAAACAAAAAACTAAAGGGGTTGCTTTTCACACCTGAAATGCCTTAGGTTTTAAAGTAATCTCAGTGCTTAATTTCCTTTGAAACAAACAAAAAAATCTAGTATTTTTAAGCCCTGAAGATCTACACTGAATCTCACCTAGTCATTTCTGGTTTCTCTGTACATACTTATGAGCAAAGATCAGGACACTAAGATAATAAGGATTTCTGCCATCTTTTCTTTAAGTTAGTACATCTTGATTAGTTTCCTTATTTTGTTGTTCTTGGTATCATGCCCTCAACTACATGCTAAAAATTAACTGGAAAGATAGGCAGGCATGTTTGTAAGCTAATGAACTTTAGCCATTTTAATTTCTTATGTTTAAATACAACACATTATGTGCATGATGTGTATACAAACCTGGTGTGATGCAGTGCAGAAGATGGAGCCAGGCTCTTCTTAGTGGTATTCAGTGAAAAGACAAGAAGCAATTCCATTTAAAAATAATTTTAAAAACCACAACTTTTTACTGCGGGGGTGGTCAACACTGAAACAGGATGCCCAGAGAGGCTGTGGAGTCTCCATCCTTGGAGATATTCAACACCCAGCTGGACATGGCCCTAAGCAGCCTGCTCTGGCTTACCCTGCTCTGAGCAGAGTTGGCCCAGGTGAGGTCCTGAGGTGCCTTCCTGCCTCAGTCTTCTGTGGGAGTCTATAATATGGTCTTGGCCAATGTAAGAACTTTAAAAACTATATGTTACTTTAAACTAATAATCTTACAGAAACACAAATTAATCAGATTCTGAAATTGTATTAGTTGCACTTCCGTGATGTAAAATACATAGATAATATGTATTTAGGGTGGTATTTAAAACCATTCTTAAGCTAGAAGTTGGTAACTCTGTTACTAAGTTAAAAATCAAAGTATTTTTTTTATTGTCACCATAAAGCGGAGGATTCTTGAGGGTAAAACCACAGAAGTTGAAAAAGCAGAAAATTCACGATGTTAATACCATGTTTGAAAACATGTCCTGGAGGCAGACATTAACTAGCTGAAAAATATGTAAATTAGGAGGTTTTAAAATGCTGAGTTGTGCAAATCATTCATAAGATCTCTATATGTTGCCTTTTCACTCTTTGTTTTTGTCTTTACTTCTACTAAAAGTGTGTGTTCCCCTTGAAGTTGCCGCAGTCTTTTAGGAGCTTTGCTCTACCCCTGACTCTGAAAACTCTACAGTGCATATTTATGTGCATCTTGGTCACCCAAAGACTTCAGTGGGGTTTAGCATGGAGTAGGGTGATTTTGCTGACATGTTTATGTCTTGTGCTGCGATGGTACTCACAGGCTGAGCCCAGAGCCCCTCGCTGTGCTAGGTGCTACGCAGCACACAGCAGGAGATGGTGCCTGCCCAGCGAGCCTCTCCCCAAGCACACAATCAGAGGGAACTGCACAATAGTCTCCGTGTATGATACCAGTATCCTCCACCTTCCCCCAGCTTTCTAAGGGGCCTTTTGGGGGATAGCTTTCCTTGTTTTAATTATGATCTTGCAGGGAAACAGTTCTTGAAAGCACAAGGGACACAGAAGAGAGGCAAATAAGTTAAGGAAGTGGTGGTATGGCAACATTTGGAGCATCAGAATGAGCAGGTGGATAACTGTGGCTGATGTCTAACATTTGGACAGTGTATTTGCATGCCAAAAACTGTTTTAAAAAAGATTAATAGTTTTAATGTACTTGCAGTAGTTGATAATTCAAAAAGTACGGTTTCTTTCTTTTTTTCTTTTTTTTTTTAATTGGTAGGCAGTATATGCCACTAGTTGTGTGAGGAGGTCTGGCTTCTAAAATGGTGCCCTTTTGGCTGCATCATTACCTAATGTCCTCTTCAGTAGACAAAGAAAAAACAAATTTATAAGCAGTTCTTTTACCTTTAAATTAGCATTGCATTTTTAGTATTTGTTTGTTTACCATTGGAAAAAATTACTTTTTTTTTTCCTGAATGATAGTTTAAAACAATAAACCAAAACTTTGAATAACACGCATGGACATGCTTTAATATATTCATGAGTGATCAAAATACAGTACAGAAATCACATATGCTGCTCTGCTGCAACTTTCAAGGTTCAATCCATCATTCTGGAACCCAGGGGGCTGAGATTTGACATCCTGCCTAGAAACCATACTTCAGATTGGCTGGAACTGTGCCATCTTATGTTCAGGTTAAAAGAGCAGCTGTAATTTGTTTGGCTAGCACTTTATGCACAGCAAATCATAAAACCCATTTTCAGTAATAAACTTGAAGATAAAATAGGTCCATTTGCTTCATTTCCTGATCCATACAAAATTTTCATCATTTTGATACAATA